>NW_028258465.1:1215000-1822500 GCF_053883595.1 Heterocephalus glaber
GGACTATCAGGGCTTGTCTCCTCAGATTCTAATTTACAGCACATTTATGGGATCTGGCCACAGGCATTTTAAAAGCATTTTGTGAAGTAACCATAAAGGGTGCTAAGGACAATTGTATCCCATTGTTTGTCTCCATATTTCTCTGAACGATTTATTTTTTTCTTTCCTTTTAGAGTCCACCTTGGAGTGAAGGAGTTTTGCCCATGACTTTATTATATTCTGACATGGTACATGGTTGGCTTGTTTTTTTCATTTTCTGCCATAGTTCATTAGACCACAAACTCTAGGAGAGCAGACATTGTTATTTGGTTTTGGTCACTGCTATATTCCTAGCTTGTAAGACAGTTTCTTGTCCATTACAGGTTCTCAGGACTTGTTGAATATACAGTCTGCTTTAAAATCTTTAGCTAGATATGATTCTGTGAAATATATCAGACTTTATGTGAAGCAAAGTAGGTGTAAAGAAGTGAAAATGTTGTCTTTCTCATGTATTAATTTGAGCCTCCAGTTAATGGCCATGTAAAAACGCTCATCAGGAAGATGAAAATACGGTGTCGAGTTTCTTACAGAAGCTGAGGATTTAGGTATAATTTTTCTTAGTTGTTCAATTAGAGTTAATGGCTGAAACTATGGGAAGTGGGTTAGAATCCCAGTGGAGAGCATCCCGAGGAGAAAGAGTGACTGAATTAGAAAATATAGGTTTGGAAATTAACCAGTGCTCATAAAAGTGAAAGGGAAAGAATCAATGAGAGAGACTGAGAAGTCACCCCAAGGTCGAGTGGAAGCTCACAGAAGAGAGCTTTCCTTTCCTCATGAAAGGGCAGGGCTTTCTCCTCCCATGGCGGGAACACCTCAGCCTCTCTCTGGTCCTGGACTTTCTCAGGATCCCTGAGTGCAGATGCTAAGAGTGATCCTCAGGTGTGTCCGCTCTTGCTCTTTTCCAGTAAGAGATCCCAGAGGCGGTGTGGTTGCCTCACTTCCCTGTGACAATTGGGGACTAATAAGTATTCTTCTTTGGATTCCTCAGGTGGAAGCTGGGACTGCACCGTATGGATTTAGCCTGTACTCCGAGTTCCTGTGAGGTAATAATGCTACTTTGTATTGAAAATGGAGTTTAACTGTGAGCATCTGCAGAGAATTCACAGCACCCTCAGCAGCAGGGAAATGTGGAGTACAAGGTGAGAAGACTGTAATTAGAACCAGGCATCTGTCGCCCAGCTTCTAGCGAGCAGCCACTCCTCAGTGCGCTTGCTCACCGGCTCTGAGGGTTCTTCCAGCAGACAGGGTGCTGGAGAGAGAGGCCATGGCTCTGGAGAGCCAGAGGGGAAAGATTCCTGGGCAGGAAGTAGAGCGGTTTAGCAAGGTGTTTTCCGGCACGTGTTGATCTCCATTCCCTGTCAATCGCACACTTCCAGAACAATCCGGAGGCCAACTATTACAAAAAGTATAGCTCATTCTCCCACATTTGCAGGCTGATTATCCAGAACATTTTTCCATCCTATCTCACGTGTTCACTTGCCCGGAGGACAGCCTGCTCTCATTTGGCAGGTTTGTCAAGGGAGATAAAAAAGATTTAATGCAATCATACCAAATTGCTACCTCTTACCAATTCTGATTTGAGCAGTATTTTCCGATGTACCATCCATAGACGACATGAGCTGAGAATCTTTTTTCTAAAGCTCTTTGACTCAATACATTGACGAAATGCTGCATATCATATCCCCCTTTTTAGAAATTCACAGTGCTCACTGGGGTATTAAAGGCTTCTAGCTCTCTTGCAATAAAGAAACTGGTTTAAACTCTTTTGAACCCAGCATTTCCCAAACTTATTTCTTTAGAGAGTTTCTCCTTTTCTTCTTTTCTAAGACATAAAACAGAATTAATGTTCCAAAGAAAAGACCGTAGTAGAAACTAGATTAAATATTTCTTATCATTGACATTTAAATTGTGCCTCAAATGAGACCCAGAGATTTCCTGAGAATTTCTTCATTCCTGTTCTCTGTTACCACTGATAACTGCATGTTATACAATCATGTGGGGTAAGCGGGCCAGGATTCTGGCTCAGTCTTCTTCTCAAAAGAATAAAAATAAAAGTTAAAGCTTTTATTATAATGATCAGTCAATTTAAAGGTTGACTGTGTTCTCATCTAATTGAGCTCCAGCAGATAGAGTCTCGGGGCGCAGTCCATGGACTGCCAGGGTCAGACTCCCCGTGTCCTGAGTGTTCTCCATGAGGCACAGGACACCTTCTGCTCCTGTCTTCCCCAGCGAGGGAGACTCAGCATGTGGGGACATTGATATCTTCTCCCAAGAAGCTGCAAAAACTTACTCACAGGTACATTAGGCAACCTGTTTATGTAAAAACTTAAAAGACAAAAATGAGTAATTTAGCATACTGCTTTCTTTTTTTTTCAGTAAAGACCAAGACTATGAATAACCATATTGTAAAAGACAAAAAAAAAAAATCAAACAGGAAACTAGTAGGTGGTAAGAAAATTATGATCACTTAAATGTCTGGCTGCGCACAGTGAGATACACTACTACTCAAGAGTTTGGGCCTTCGCCACATATAGAATCACATGGGTCAGGAAAGAGTAAGCCAACAGTAGGAGTAAGAAAACTTGGTGAGGCCAAATTAAATATGTGGGCATCCCATTAAGAAGACTAGAAAAAAGTCTAAGGAAAGGTCACAAAATGACTGAAGTCCTTTTTTTATAGTTAAAAAATTTGTTTTAGAAATGTATTCTACTTTACTTTTTGCCCTAGAAAGTCTAGGCTAGCAGGGAGGAACATGCTTTTGTTTTACTAAGTGAGGAGGTGGATGAGTCACTCTGACTCCAGAGGACATTAGAGGAATGAAATGTCTCAGAAATGGGCTGCAGGGTGTGTGTGGTAGTGGAAGGGGAAGAGAGAAGTGGAGTGAAGAAAAGGTGAGGGAAATGTAGGCAGTTAGATGATGAAAAGTCTAAAATATCTTTGCTAGCATGGCTAGCTTTGTAAGGTGTTGGTTGTATAACTCTCCCATCTCAATGTATTCAAAGGCATTTCAGCAAAGAAACAAACAAATACTATTTCCAGTGCTTGGTTTCTGCCATCTGTATGTGTTTCTATTGAATGGATGATAGATTGTGTGAAAGAAGGTCCAGAGATATTTGGTTTCCACTTAATATGAAATAACAGAAATTGGATTGAGGAACGTTTAATATTTAACAGACTTAGCGGGAGTGAAAAGTATAAATGTTTGCATGCCAGAGATCCCTCTATAAAGAAAAGGCATCTGCATTTTAGTTTCTAAAATAAAGGGTGCTTTCCAAACACACACATTTTAATTCACATTTATTCAACAAGAATACACAAACTCCATTCCATGTATGGTTTTCATGCTTGTGTTAATGAGCTTGGCAGATGAATACTGAAAACATGAAGCTTTCATTCATGTTGTCTATAGAATGTACTATCTCTGGAAACATTATTGGTTTTGTATGACTGGCCAGCTTTGCTGGTAATTTTTCCACATTCATAATCAATGTACTCTACTGAGAAT
Organism: Heterocephalus glaber; assembly: GCF_053883595.1. Classification (NCBI taxonomy): domain Eukaryota; kingdom Metazoa; phylum Chordata; class Mammalia; order Rodentia; family Bathyergidae; genus Heterocephalus; species Heterocephalus glaber. The sequence continues at coordinate 1,218,545 of NW_028258465.1, forward strand.
GGTCATCGTATTTGTCAGCATTCTTCAGAGATAGAAACATTAGGCTATGTACATGTATACAGAAAGAGACTTGGGTCAAGGAATTGGATTATATGATTATAAAGGCTGGTGAGCCTGAAATGGATAGGGTGGGACAGAGATCCAAAGAACTCAAGTCTGAAGGCTGCCTGTTTTGGATAAAGAGTTGGTAAAGCTTAAAGAGGGTGGGATGGTAATGCCCTCTTTCCTGAAAATAAGACCTACCTGGAAAATAATCAGCCTTGAAAACTAGCCAGCCCCAATCACCTCACCTTACCTGCCACTAAAGAGTAGACAGCAAAAGAGAATAGTGAGGTTTAATCTTGTGCATGACACTGTCCATCACCATGGCAACAACGCTTATTTTCTAGTTCGGCGATATTTTCAAGGAAACATGGTGGTTGATGATGTAATCAAGAGGAATGACCACAGCAAGTGAAAACCATACAGAATATAGTTAGGGAAAAATAATAGTCCTGATGGGTAATAGAAACTGTAAAAGATGCCCCTGAGTTTTTTCTGTATTTGGTATTACATATGTGATTGGTGTTGCTAAATCTATTACACACTCTTAAACACATGTACATACATGGCATTCTTGTAAATAATGAGTATAATGAAAGATAACTGCTCATCTGCGAGTAGCACCAACACACATGCGTAGCTGGCTGACTCGTGTGTTTACCTTGAACAACTCAGCATGTTTCTTTATTTTCCAACAGCACTCTTGGAAGGAGAAACTTTACCCTGCTCTTCAAGCTCCTAACAATCCATTCTTGATCTAAGTAAATAGGATGTGAGTGTCACCTTGCCAGCAGAAAGCCGGATTGTGGGAGTTTTTTCACTATTTCAATCAATGCTGTCAAAAGCATCTTCCTTTGATATTCTTAAACCTGAAAGATTTAAATTCACTTAATGCTTTGGAAGAGACTGTATCTGTTGCCTCCCGGGAGCATTCTCTGTTCTTTCCTCATCACAGCCTTACTCTCTGTGGGATGTCTGTATTATTCTCAAATTGCAGGAGCTTTATTCCATTTACTTTAAACTCCAGATAGCGAGGGTGTCCACGGCTGGACCCAGTGGGGACTCGTTCGAAATCTGCTCAGAACCCTCCCATCCTAACTGCTGGTGGGGCCAGGCCCGATGCCCATCATTGTCCTCAGTAGCTCACACAGCTGCTCATCAAGTGCACAGCTGTGGCAGTGACCTTTGATAATATTATTCAGAGAACCAGCCTCATGTTATGGAACAGGCGCATTCTCATTTAACATTCTCAAATATCTTCTATTAGCTGTGTAATTGAGTCTATATTTTGTGAAACTGTCAAGGAAGGTTTTCCTTTTTTCTGTCAACAATCAAATATTATATTAGTAAAATTTGTTTAAGACCTTGTAAAATGCCAGTTGATATAACCAGGATCACAATGATCTTTCAGTGTTATGAAATTCAAGGGAAGCAAAACAGAAGGGGCTTATGTGACGTGAGGAAATGTACATATGTTGCAGTCTCAGCATTCCTTGGGAAACAGATAATTATTATTAGAGATTCTTTACAATGTGGTTTCAGGCAAAAGAAAATAAGTAAACTGTTTATTGAAATGGGATTTTTAGGTAATTAAGCATCCATCATGGGCTAGGCCACACTTAGATAGCTTAAGGGCTATTTTAGAATTTTGAAATAGTTCTGAGAGGACCTCTTTATAGGTACATGACTATCCAATAAATGCATATTTCTTAAGGAGATGAAGCTATCAGTATTTAAATTTAGTCATTAATTGTATGCCTTAAAACAGACATCTTTGGAGTACAGCTCTGTGCTTTCTAATGTGTGGATAGATCATGTAACCCCCACAGACAAGAGACAGAGCTTTTAGGTTAGCCTAGAAATCCCTTTCATGGTGTCTGTTTATAGTTAACGTGCTCTTCACTCATCGATTCCTAACTCTACCATTTTAATTTCATACTTTTGAAGATTTCATTAATGTAACTGGACATTAATGGGGCCTTTTGAGAATGGTTTCTTGAACTCAGTACAAAACCTTTTTCGATTTATCAACAACCCGTCCCTTTTTCATTGCCAAATAGTACACCATCTATGGCTTTACCACAGCATTTACATTCACCCATCCTAAGAGCATTTGGGCTGTTTCCAGTTTGGAGAATATTTAAAGAGAGCTGCTGTTAAATTGTGCACAGTTATTTGTGTGTGTGTGTGTGTGTGTGAAAATATGTTTTCTACTTCTCTTCTAAATATTCCAGAATCATAAATCTAGTAAGGATGTTTTTAACTGTATAAATTTTGCCAATTTATCTTGTAGTTGGGCTGTACCATTTTGCATCCATCCTAGCAGTATACTCCTATGAGAATCCTAGCCATGCACCCTCACTGGGATCTGCCATTTCTGGTTTTTGGTAATGTCCACCTCAGCCAAATATTCTGGGTGTAATGATACTGGGTGGTGGTTTTAATCACTGTTTCCTAAGGTTAATTATGTGGAACAATTTTCCATGTATATATTTTCCATCCATATAACCTCTTAATATATTTTTTCAAATTCTTTACTCGTTTATTTTTTAGGTAATTTACTTTCTCATTTTTGGATTTTGCTTTCTTCTTTGAGAGTGCTTTTGATAGTTTATCACAAGTTCTTTAACATTTACAAACTTTTGAAAGCATACAGCTGATATTTTCATTATTTTGCACAATTTTGGAAGCAATTTTGTGGATTATGTAGAATTGTTTTAAATTATTTATAAATTTGGTAGAATTCTTCATTGAAAGTATCTGGGTTTTGAGATTTTTTTGGATGACTTATTTTTTAGAGTAGTTTTAGGTTCTCAGCAAAGTTGAGAAGATGGTACAGAGATTTCCAAAGCAGCTCCTGGTCCCCTCCTGTACATAGCTTTCCCTGTCATTAACACACCCCACAAGAGGGATGATTTTGATTTGTTACATTTTCTGAGAGAGAATATCACTAAGTTGGCCAGTCTGGCCTCAAACTTTCAGTCCTCCTCCCTCAACCTCTCTAGTAGCTGGGATTACATCTGTGGTTCACTACTTCTAGCCAGAGTGTGAATTTTTATTTTACAATGAATAAACCTGTGTTGATATATCATAATCTCCCAAAGTCCACAGATTATACTGAGGGGTTTACTTTCAGAGCTGTATATTCTGTGGATTTGGAGAAATATGTGAAGATTTGTTTCTACCATTATAGTATCCTTACAGTTTTCTCTGCCTGAGAAATCCTCCTTTGTCTGTTTATGCACATCCAGTGCCTACCCCAAATACACAATACCACTGAGATTACTTTCTTAGGAGTTATTAAATTAAAAGTTTAGCCCTCTTCCATTGCCTGTCTCGCAAGCACAAGGTCCCAAGTTTGATCCCCGGTACAAAAAAAAAAAAAAAAAAAAAAAAAGAATGTTTGGCTCTCTAAAGAGGTACAGAGCTTCACACTGCAGAAGTTCATTATGTGGTCCTCCTGGGAGACTGACGTCTCATCCCAGACTGAAGATGAAAGATGTGCTCCCTTGTCCACGTGGTGGGTGAGCATGGTCAACCTTCTGTTGGTCTTCAGACTCGGGGCCTTGGTTTATTGCTTGGTATCACCAGAGCTCATCTTCAGATTCTTGTTGCATGCCCTCTCAATGGTCAGGTCAAAACATGGAAATTTGCTTTATGAACCTAGCAATATGGAGAGAGAGAATCTTCTCCCACAACAGGATATTCAGTCTTAGGTAATATAATTGCACACATTCAGTCACTGACGCACTCTGCTGGTCAGAAATAAGTCAGGCTTTCCATTGACAAAGAAGGGGCAGGACACAAAGAGGAGGGCATTCCTGGGTCATCTCAGAATTTCTCCACCATACCATCTTTATCATTATATTGGAAGTAATATATATATGTATTTATAATAATATTATGCAACACATAGCTCAGCTGTATATTGCTTTACATTCACAGTCTTTCAGTTGCGTTGTTTAGATCATATGCATCAATGTAATTATAGGTATGTCGAGATTTAGATTTGTTATATTATTTTTTCTATTCCAGATATATTCAATTACTCTATTCTATATATTATTCTATTCCAGATATATTCTATTATTTTTTTCCTCTCCCTTTTCTTTATTTTTCCCTACCTTCTTTGGGGTTATTTGAACATTTTTAATATTCTATTTTAATTTTCCTATTGTTTGACTATAACTCTTACAACTTTTTAGTGGTTGCTTTAGGGATTATAGTATACAGACTTAATTTTCAAGGCTATGTATAACCAATATTATATAATTTCAAGTGTATGTAGAAACATTACCATCATATAGACTGTTTCGTTCACCTTATATTCTTAATATTATAGTCATCTTATATTTCACGTCTATATACACAGTATAATTTAGCTTTACAGTAACACTAATGATGAGAGGAAGAGTCAATTTTCTTTATTAAAATATTTACCATTTCCCTTATTCTCCCTTAATACATGATATTTCAAATTTTCTTCAGATGTCAATTCCTTTCTTTCAAAACACTGTCTTTAGAAGTTGTATAATGATTGTATGGAACAGACTTTCTTAGTTTCTCTTTATGTCAAAATGTCTGTTTCACCTTCATTTTTGAAGAATTTTTTCTGAATAAAGAATTCTTGTCTGATAGTTCGTTTCCTTTAGCATATAAAAATGCTATGTGGTTTCCTTGAGGTCTGGTTGGTTTCACATGATAAGTCTTCAGAAATTTGGCTATTTCATCCTACAGAGGCTGTGTGTTGTTTTTCTTGGCTGCTTTCAATATTTTTATTGATTTTTAATTTTAGGCAGTTTGATTATCAATATAATCATATGTCATTATGGTTTTCTTTGGATTCATCATCATTGAGTCTCACTGATCTTCTTGTATCTGTAATTTTACATATTCCCCCAATCTTAGAATATTTCTTCTATTATTTCTTCAAATATTATTTGGACCTTTTAAAAAAACTTCTATCTAATAGTCCAATCACACATATTTTGTATGTTTATATGTTGCTCCACAGATCACCAAGACCTTTTTTCAAAAAAGACTTTCTTCTGTTATTCATTTTGTGTAATCTCTATTGAAGTAATTTTAAAATCAATGATGCTTGCTTTAGTCATCTTCATTTACTATTAAGCCCACCTAGTGACTTTTAAAAATTCAAGTACGGCTCATTTCCAGAAGTTCCACTATATTCATTTTTATTATGTTTCCATTTCAGTATTGAGATTTACTATCTGCTCATTCATTTGGACCATATTTTCCTTTACTATCTTAGAGGATTAAAATGCTGCAAAGTTTTTATCATGATTCCAATATTCAAAAAAATCTGTGCTTTTTTCCTAATTTCTGTTTTTTCTTAACTATGAATACTTTTAATAGTAATTTTAAATTGTGTTATAGATATTAAGATTAATATTTCTATCAATTCTGGATTTTGGTGTCTTCTTTAATGTTGTTTTTGCTCTATAAAGCAGTTATCCTGTCAGGCAATGCATTCTAAACTCTGCCTCTTCAGGAGTGGAGAGGAGAAACGTGCTCAGATCTTTCCAATAGCTGCCTTCCACTGGATCTCTTTGCCTGCCTTCTAGCCATGAATACTTTAGGTGTCAGCTCAGGTGTGGAGCAGAGTTGACATGAACTTCACATGGCTCTCTTTTTCCTGGAACACATCTTTATAACCAATCTGGCAACCACAAAATTTATCTTCTGATCCCTAATCGGTTACTAACCTGGCTTTCTGTTTGGCCTGATGCACCTAGTGCAGTGTCTACAGGAGAGCGCCGTCTAGGGAAAAGCTGAATAACAGAAATCTCACCTAGTATGTTTCTTTCTTCTAAGTATTATCTGTCTCCAGATTTTGCTTTTGGTTACTTTCTAGATACTTCCACTGTATTTTAAAACAGATATTGTCTCAGTGTTTAAAATTGTCAATTGAGAAAGAAGTTAATAAAAACTACCATTAGAGACATTTAGAGGTCAGTTTTGAATTGACCAAAATTTAAAAACTTTTAATTCAGTAGTTTGTTTGAGGAAAAATTCTACAAACATATTTGTGGAAATGAAAACAATGTATTACAGCACGGGGAGTTAGAGCATAATGATGCAGGGGAAGTTCAGAGGATTAAGTCTTCATGAAAATTTGAAGGAGCCAAACTAAGAACATTTTATGAAAGAGAAATATTACTTTACTTACATTTGGAAGATCACTTCAGTCACTATGTGTACAGAAAAATTGTGAAATTTCAGCTTTAGACATGTTAAGTGAGTAGCGATACATATTCAAACTTAAAGAATGATATTTCATAAACAATTGTATTTAAGACCAGGGATGAGTGGAGAAATTTGAAGTTGAAGAAATAAATTTGTCAGTCTTTATATAGAGAGACACTTTAAATAGCATAGAGCTGAAGGGTTGAATGGCAGAATGGTAAAGAGGTAAAGAGTAAAAGAAAAAAAAATATAGAGAGAGAACAAAAGATGTGTTTGCAGTCCCTAAAAGTACTGTAGCACTTAAAAACAGGAGTAGCTAGTTTGGTAAGTGGATGATCAGGAAAGTTTGGTACTGTATATATAAAAGAAAAATACATTTCAAAAACAATATACCAGAAATTCATAAATATAACTGAAGATTAAAGGAAGATTAATATGAAGAAATGGGCATTACAGTTGGTGTCAGAGAAGGCATTTGTGAATATTAGTATAATATTATTATCTTATTATCTTATTAATATTAATACTTATTATCATAAGTATATTTTTAGGTACTCAGTAGGTTAAGTTTTAATTTTTACCAATTGAATAATTAGCAGGAGGTGAGGAAAGAGAGTTAGACATATCAGTTTGTTTCATGTTTTATTGTAAAATATGGCACAAAAATGTAGAATTGACTGGAGATGGATGTCAGAGTTTAGAATTTTTGTTTGTTTATTTTTTTTTTGGTAATAGTAAATAAGTTGGATACAAATGTACATGTCCAAACAGACCAGGAAAATTTGTTGATTCACAAATGAAGCCTGAGTCACCATGGTTTCATACTGAAGGGAATAATCTAATAGGGAGACACTGGTGTTGCTGTGTAGAACACAACTAAGTTTTCAACCTCTAATCATAGCAGGAGTAGTTCTCTGTTTATCGTCAATCTATCTATCATAAATCAAAACATTAGAAACATTTATACTTTACATACTGCCAGTGTAAAATGAAAATAGGAGAACACAAAGAAAATAAAGATAGATATAATGATTTTGAAGTAAGTTAATGCTTTTAAGTCATAGCACTCAACTGAGAGATCAGAAGAGGTTTAATAAGATATTTTTAATTTCATTGTTCCAAATGGGTAAATTAATGGAAGGTAAATGACCTTTTAGAAAAGTTTCTCACTTTTATGTATAAAATAGAAAGTAGTATTATGAATGCTACTGGGACATTTAAAAATAGAGTATATAAAATACAATCACATTTTTTGAAAAGTTAGTGCTTCATTATTGTTAGCCATTATTTATTGATTTAGTATTAAAAATTGAAATCATTTATGTCCATGCACTAAAAACAAAAGTAAAAGGCAAAGGAAACTTGAGAAATGATTGCTATGACCTAACAATGATCAGTACCAGTATGTGTAAATTTATTAATCATTTATGGCACATGACCATATCAGTAACAAAAATTGCAATTTCAAATAGACAATATATAAAACTAAAGTTGGTTTTAAACACAAAATTTAAATGAATGAATCAAAATGTAACCATTTTTTGCCACTAACTTGTTAAAGGTCACAGTGAAACAAAACGATGTGCTAATGTCAGGCGTGGATAATATAATGAAAATCCATAGCAAATAAAACCATTTTGATCTGTAAATTAAGTAGTTCTGTGAATATTATTCAATTGCAGATAGGACCTTGATAACTTAAACCATCATGCCACCCAGTCAGGAGTTGGGACATTTTCCTGAATGCCTAGCAGAACACTTTATCAGGTAAATAATACAGAAACTCCTAAGTCTGAAAATTCAATATGTGTAAAAACAACATCTATCAAATAAAAGTAAAATATTTAACCTAGATTATTCTTATTAATTAAAAATGATGTAAAGATAGAGTGCTATGACCTTGTACAGTAATTGAGGACTTGTATACTTTCTCGGTACAGCTTTGGTGATAAACTTGGTGAAGAAAATGAACATCAGCCATAAAAATCATGAGGACTACTGTATACTGTATTAAGTTCTCAAGAGAAACAGAACCAAATAGAGATAATCTGTCATCTATCATCTATCTATCTACCTACCTATCAGCAGAGAAAGAAACAGAGAGTGATAAAAGAGACGAAAACAGAGACAGAGCAAAGTTTATTATAAAGAATTAGCTCACAAGATACAGAGGCTAAGAAATAATGACCTGGAGCCCTAGAAAAGTAGGTGGTACAGTCCTAGCCTGAGTCAGAAGGCAGGAGAACCAGGAGAACTGCTGGGCTCGGTTCCAGTGCAGGTCTGAAGACCTGAGAGCTGGTGTGCCCGTGGTGTGGACCCCAGTCTGAGGATAGAGAAGACCAAAGACCAGAGCTCCAGCTCCAGCAGTCAGCTGGAGGGGAGACAGTGAACTCCCTTCTCTGGGCTTTTGTTTCTATTCAGGTCCCCGCTGGGTTGGATGGGCCCCACTCACGCAGGGAGGGCATCTGTTACTCAGGCAGTAGATCCCATGTCTGTCTTCTTGATTCACCCTCACCATAGACCCAGACATGAGGATTGGCCTGATATCTAGACATCCTGTGGCTCAGGCAAGTTGACATATGAAACTCACCATCATACATGTCAATAAATACATTTTATACTGAAATAAAGCTACGGTTTTTCCTCGAATGCTATTCACAAGGAAACATGACTGCACAAATTTTATAACTAAATAGTCTTATTTTCCATTTGTCCCATGATTACAAACTATTTGCTCTATGGAGATCAAAAACAGATGTTAATTTTCTATGTCTTCCATACTAGCACATATTTATCTTGCTTTTTTTCTAAGAAGATTTACATCAGTAGTTCTGTAGATAGTATAGACAATATGGAAGCATAAAAACCATTCATTTAAAATTTTGCCAATAAATTTACTGGCAGCATAAAGTCTATTGATCAGTCTTGTGAATTCATAGATCAGATTTTCCTCTACTGACTCACTCAAATCACAAAGAGAGAAAAACAATGTGAGTTACCACCATGTAATTTGTTTTAGATTCTTTTCTTTACCTGAATGAGTTTTGAAACGTGAGATTTGCTTTTCAGTTCAGATAATGGAAAATTGGTTTCATACCAAATATGTTCTTCAGACACTAATTGTAAGGAATTTAGTTACAGTAAAATCATGGTTTTATGTTAAACAAATTCAACAAATATGTTCCTTTCATGGAGGATTAAAAAATAACTATTATCTTCATTTACTTCACTCGTCTTGATAGCATTTTCTTTGGTATCTAGGTAGTGTTTCATAGCCATATGGTTACTTATTTTAGACAATGTCTGGCAATTAAAGTAAAAGGATGATGTCTTCGTAATTTCTAGCAGAGGTTGAAGAGCCAAAAATTCAATTTTATGAATCTTCTTAGAAGACTTTGCATCTATTTAAAAAACTTAGGTGAATTTATGTTTTATATTTCATTGTATTTGTCATCATTTAGAAAGAGTAATGAAAAAACACTTATTAGCTTCAAATATAAAACCAAATAGCAACTCAGCTTTTTCTATGCTTTTTCACAAAAGGAAATACAGAGCGGTGGAATGAGTCCCGGGCCTGAAATCAGAGAAACTTTATTTCAAGCGGAGGCTGCTGCCATTGTCTGAGTGGAATACCCCCTCTCCACCCTCACTCCATCCTCCAACTCTGAATGTTCTCAATTGCAAGACAAGACAGGTTTCAATGCTCTCAAGTCTTCCTCTCTCCCGGGAAGCTGGTACACATCAGACTGAAATGCCATAATGCACACTACCCAGTGTTTACTCGGGGTGAATGGGGGGCCAGGCCTGCAGTAGGCTTTTTTTGCCTTGCACAATTGCTTTTAGTGTCGTAAACAAGCCCTTCAGGCAAGGGTTACACTCACTGATTAGTTTAGGAACTTAGCTCAGTACAATGGAAGCCAAGTCCTCCAGGTCCCTTGTCCACAGTGGATTGAGATGAGGCCCCAGGCGTGTGATATTCCTGCCTTTCACACCTGCCCTGGCCGAGAGTATTGTGCAGCCAGAGGGCTTTGCACACCGAAGTTCCCACACTCACACAAAATGCTGTAATGACAGGAATTCAAATTATTTAACAGTAAAGATATCACAATTTAAAAATTGAATTTAAAATCCACTGACTGGGGAGTCAAATGAATTTAGTTCTTTCGTCTTGGCTAAGATCCTCTGGTGGTTTTGAAAAGTGACGGGTATCGACAGGCAACTTCTTTGAAATTCAGTGGCTGAAGGGAAGAGGGAGAAATAATGAATCTTTTCTAGGACATTTAATTTCTTTTTCTAGGAAGTAATTTGGTTTCAGTCTTATCTTAAATGTAAGGAGTTCAACTCTCTCACTTTGCCCAGGATTTAGAAAATTCCCTGTACTTTGAATACTGAAACTGGGAAACTGGGAAAGTTCCAGGAAAATTAGAATAAACTGGTCATCATCTCATAATATTAAAATTAATATATTTTTATTAAATAAACCCAGGCTTAATTTCAGCCACACCATAAACCTCTTGATCTTTCCCCATTGATCTGAGGGACTCTGATCTTGGCTTTGCCAGAAGAGAACTTTTGGTGGAATTCTGACCCTCACATATGGTTCATTGGATGTAACCTTGAATAAAGAAGTAAATTACCTGAAATTCTGTTGAGTCATACCTCTCTACATTTGTTACTTTGGCTTCAAGCAAAAAAAAAAAAAATTCAAATTCAAGTTAACACGAAAGAAAAGTGATGCTTTTGTTTTAATGGTGTGGTTGTGCCAGGGAAACCAGTGGAGCGGGAGTGTAGTCGGGTCCTGGCAGGGAGCTGGGCCGGAGACAAGGGGGCTTTGCCCTGGTCCCCCATTCACTCTTCTCGCGTCTCCTCCCACTTCTCTGTCCCCAGCCTTGTGGTTTTTCAAGCTCACAGGGTGGGAAGTAAGACAAGAACAGCTGTGCTATGGTATTCCGAGTTAGGCAGTGCCCTTAAGAGAGAAATGACGTCCTTGGGTCCCAGCTGAATCCTGGGAAGGACGCCGATATCTGTTTGCGGATCATGGACGCAGTCAGCTGACTCCACCGTGCAGGCACATACAGTAGGTAAGACTGCCACGATCTCTCTCATAACCACTATGAGCTCCTGCAGGGGAATTCCCGCAACAACCAAGAACTGGGTAAACAGTGTATGAGGTATCTAACACACTACCAGTGCCAGAAAATAAACCAAGTGTGCTTGCTGAAAACCGAAGATGTTAAAATCAATCTGCAGATTCAGGTCTGATAGAATCTAAGGATTTGTCAGGATTTCTCCTATCTTCTACTTGAAGTCATTATTTACATAAAAAATTCTTGGCAGGATAATATTACATAGTAGACTCCTAAAAGGTTCAACACTATCATTTGATGTAACTCTAGAAAGAACAGAAATAGTATACTTGCTTCACCATGAAGTTATTTCCAGAGATAGCATAATTCAACTCAGAAATAAGAAAACATGTTTCGGCTAACCAGGTTAAAGTTGTTGACTGATGTTCTTCAGTGTATTTTGATTCTGTATTTTAGAAGAAATGGAAAATGGAAAGAAGCAATTATAGTTATGCCATCAATACCTTGAAATCTTGAGACACATATCAGGAGTCTTTTTGTCACAACTGCAGCTCACTCTGTGTTTTCCTTTCTTTGAATTTGTTTATATTTAACCTTAGTAGTGTTGTACCTTATTTACCTGTACTTTAATGGATTTTGTTAAGATGAGGTTACCCTGGTAAGACTATAAATTATTTGGCAGTAAATCTAATGTCTATTCTTTTTCATATTACTCATTTTCTCATATTTATGTTTGATTGCTTCTCCTGGCCTCTTGTCTTTAGGCTCTTCTTCACCATTCGGAACATCTTCAATGTACTTTCCGCAGCCTGAATGCTTGGACAGTGTCATAGGCTAATATTTTGTGTCCTTTCTACCCCCAAATTCAGATGTTGAAATCCCCAAAGCCGATGTGGTGGTATTGGGATGTGTGGTATTTGGGATGTAATTAGATCATCAGGATGAGCCTTCACTAATGGGATTAATACCCACATAACAGAGGCACCAGGGAGCTCCCTTTTGGTCTTTTTGCCTATGTGAGGGTAAATGGGAAGTCTGCAAACCTGGAAAACAGCTTTCTCCAGAACTGGACCATACTGGCACTCTTATTTTAGACTTGTCCAGAAGTGCAAAGAATGAATTTCAATTGATCATAAGTGTTGCAGCCTGTGGTACTTTATTATAGCAGCTGAAACAGACTAAGACAGACACAAACAATAGGTAAGAACCAATATTTTTTGATTAGCTATCACATATCTGGCAATTTCCAAAGTAAATTAAGATGACTTTCATTTAATCTATCTATAAACTTAGGGTCTAGGTGTTATCATGGTAGACATTTTTCAGATCAAGAAATTAACAGATGGAATTTAACAAAGTGCTGAGACCACCAGATAATAAGGAGGATTCAAAACTGGAGTTGACACTAAGTTGTGTCCCTCTGGAAGAGTTAGGCAAAGAGTAAATTCTTCAAATTTAGGATAAGTATTCCCATAGATCCATTCTTTTTTCTATTCTCACACCTCTTTTTACCTAGTGGATGATGTGAGCTGCAGATATAGTTGATGTTCAATCAGGATTTTATTTTTTGGTACCAGGAATAAAACTCAGGGCCTTGCACTTGGTAGGCAGGTGCTGTACCACTGAGCTACACCCTCAGCCCTCAATCAGGATTTTTGATGTGGTAATATTTTACAATTAAAGAATATATAACAATTAAATTTCAATAACCTAGAATATGCTTTTTTTGATCCAACCCTATATTACAGACATTTCTTTCCTGTATAGCACTTACATCTTTTCTATAGTTTGAATCTTGATGACATCCTGTCTTGTTGCCAATATCTGACTAATTCTTTATACAGAGATCAAATAAAAATTACTCATTTCCTGGACAAAGCTTATGTACACAGGAATAAATTTTAGCTTAAGTGGGTCACAGAATATAAATGTGCAAAAAACCCCCACAAAGTATATTTTCTGTGTGATCAGGGAACTTATATTTTCCAGAAAAGAGAATAAAAGATTAAAGCATCAAATTAATACAAAATATTTATATTAAACACAATTCCAACTTAAACTATATTTTCTAGCACATATATAAATAAAGATGCCATATTAGGCCAAAGAAAAGTAAGATACGTAATTTGCTGAGAGGACATGGATAACATTTAGAATGAAAAACTATGTTTTAAGACGATTTTATTTCTTTATACATGGTATCTATTTTTCTATAGGTAGATTTTTAGCTCACTTTTAACTAAAAAAAGATAACCACTGAAGTTAATGAAACATAAAGTACTAAGCTGAACAGAAACAAAGAGGAGCTCATGGCAAACTTGGCTGTGCTCCCTGCAAGCCTTTGGTTTTTCCTTTACTAAAAACAAACCAAACAGCAAAAATGCAAAACTAATTATGCCAATAAAAATGACCTTTATTTAAAACAAGATAAATGGCTCAAATTGTAATGCTATACCTAAGGTTTGGCTCAAGTCACTGCAACTCATTACTATAAAACATTCTTTGGATAATCAATATTTGAGATTTCTGCATGCTCTGTCTGCAATGAGGATGCAGAACCTACCCTGGGGCATGCAGCTTAGATCTGATGAGTCCTGTTTGGTCCAAAGACAGGGAAATGGCCAAAGGAGGCTCAGTTCTCACAAGAGAGGAAGCCAGTGGTGTGAGGGGTGCACAGCACAGTGCATAGAGCGAGCCACGCAGCTTCAATTACAACTCTTGTTGGTAGCAGAACAAACATCAACTGCAGGGGTCACAGAGAAGGTGCAGTGTTGTGGAGGTCCGGCACTCTCTGAAAGTTTTTGGCAGAAGTCATTCTGTAGAAGCAGAAGGAATAGAAAAGCATCAAATTCCAGCTCTTGAAGGTAACTAGGAAGTCATCTTGCCTGAGGGGAAGCCGAGGCCCAGAAAATCACAAAACCCATAGTGAAGATGCTGTTTTTCTTTCACCTCAAGAATTCTTTCTGCCATATCATGTGCTCTGCATGTCTCATGGTGTCCCTTCTTCTTCTTCAGCAAGTAGGAAGCCTCTTCTTCTATTCCACAGTCCTTAAATCTCATCCACTGCAGGCAATTTTGTATTTTATGATTCCAAGAAAAGGCTTGTAAATATTCTTTAAATTTCTGAAGATCTAAAAGCTAACTGATTATATTACTCTTTTCAAGAAAAAAGAAGGATTTTTCTGTTCTAGCTAACTGATATATAAGATACTGGTTTACTTAAATTTTTTGTTTTACAATTTACTTATTTATTCAAGAATTGCCCTTGCCAGTTATTCAGTGGCACAGAGACGAAAATAGTATTTTCCTCTTGAAGCTTGGAATCTGTAGAGAAGATTATGAAGATACTTAGCTATACAGACATAAATTCCTCAACTATTCATTCGTGAGATTACATTGAATATAATGTCTCAAATCTAAATTAAGCGGGGCACAGATAGATAGTGTGTAGATAACCATGCTGAGGTCTTTTATGCAACTTCCTCTCTAACTTTACAGCTCAAATCTCACTTGAGCAGCCTAAGCTTTGGAGATACTCGGTATTGTTGAAGTTCTATTTCATATTCTAGGGCTTGTAGTGTTAACCAGTTACATATATTTTCCCACTGCATACTCAGAGAAACCCTACATATTAGAAGGTATTATTTCTCATTTTCAGATGTAGATCAAAATGCAGCATGTACACTACATTTCTAGTGAAATGGAAGAAATAGTATTTGTACCTAGGCCCAATGTGCCTATACTTAATCATGGTGCAAAGCTGAAGTATAAATTTATTTTTTTGTGCCAGTCCTAGGACACAGGGTGCCTTGTTAGGACTACATATCCTTAGTCTCACTAACATCTAGAATTCAAGTGGCCAATAGCCAGTGTGATGCTTTATGCTATTGAAATCATTTTATATTTTAAAGTCTTCACTATTGGCTATTTGTATATGGATCTTACTTGGATGTTTCTAATTAGAATTAATGACATCTGCTTACGAGATTGTCAAGTAGTGGTATCCAACTTTGGAGAGTTTGAATAGTTATATATCACTTTATAACCTCTTTAATAGTGGAATTAGAATTTACTTTTCTTTAAAGCTCCATGATTCAGGTCAATATGTTGAAATAAAGATGGGTTCAATATCAATGGATTGAACTTGATTGAAAGTCTGTGCTACAACACATTTTATAGCACCGACTCTATTGGTCTTTTTTTCTGGTGTTGCATTTAAAGAAGAATAGCTTTGTGTTCAAGATGTAGATTTTCCTTTTGCAGAAAAACTGTATCCATTTTCTGCTAATTAGAAAAAGTTTTCTGTTAAACTCTAAGTACATTTATTTCCCTAGAGAAAACTTCACATAAGCATGAACCAAAGGTGAACAAATAGATATTTAAAATGTGTGTGTGTGTGTGTGTGTGTGTGTGTGTGTGTGTGCATGTGCATGTGTGTGTGATGCGATGGGCTTGTGAGTGAGTGAATGTACACATAAGCAGGAGTTACCTCTCTGGGAGCTCTGATATCTTTAGATATGCTCATCACCACCCACACACACCAGGAAAGATCTCTTTGTCCTCCTGCCAGTTTTTGACTTTGTGATGGGTGTGAAGTGACAAGATGCCGTTATGATTTTGTTTGCTGTCAATGTCCTTATGGAATTTGACGAATGTGTCAAACAGTAGAGTGCATAGTGTGTGCTGAGGCCTAGAACATTTGTTTCACAATGTAAATGTTGATACTTTTTCCCATTTTGTTAGAGGTACTCCTGGAACACTTCAGAAGGTGAAATTCTCCTATGAAGTTTGACAAACAGCTAGTTTGCTAATCCTTTACCCCACGAAAATTGAAGTTAAAACATGCCCAAGTTTCAAGTACCTTATCTAAAAAATTAGCAGTAATTATTAGAAGAGCAGCTTGGAGGAAACTCGAATGCACCTACTTTTGGATTGTGTTTGGAATTTGAATTGGAATGTATATTTGAAAAAATCCAAATCTAGTCAAACAGAGCCAAATCTAGCCAAATTTATTCTTAATTCTTGGAACTACTGACCCTGTCCCTACAGGGAGAGGGATAACTCTATGTCGATGCTCCCAAACACTGAAATACCCATACAGTATCACATGAGCTGGTTTAACAAGTGTGTCTCCCTGAGCTAGCGAATATCACAATATGTTAAAGCACTTTGGAAGTGGTTAAGGGCAGCATCAAGGGGCTTCCTGTCAAGATGGGACATTATTTGCAAACATTACCACTCCCTCAGTATGTCAGGACTGGCAGGATGCACAATCCAATGCAGATCAGTTAAAACAGAGTTTGCAGTGACTGAATCGCATATGGAAATGTAGGCAGAGGAAGCTGTTATGGCCTCGCTCTCTCTGTTTTGCTCCAGCTCTATTCCCTGCACTTGTCTTGGGAACAACGTGTGTAAGTCAGTTTCTTGGAACATAATATAGGGCAGAGAAGGGTAGGTAATAAATCTGAGAGAGAGAATAGTAACAAAATGAAACCAGCAAAAGAGAGAGAGAGAGGGAGGGAGGGAGGGAGAGAGAACCAAAAACTTAACCTGGAAAAACTAAAAATGACTTCCTTTCTAGGACAGAAATTGACAGCAGTATTAAACAGTGGACAGGAACAAAGTCCTGGGCAGCTGCCTGCAGAATAGCACTGGCAGTAAGCATGGCCCTCAGCATCCAGTCCCTCATTAGAGAAAGGCCCTAGCACTGATGCACTGTTTGAATTAGTGCTGTGGTTCCATCCATTCTCATGAGGAAGTGCAAAGAACTTTCTGGCCACAAAGACAAAGCCCTGGGGATCAGAAAATGAGAAAATGACTCAAAGTTAAAAATGAACAAAACTTCACAAGTTTCTGAAAAATACTATTAAGAAAGGCAGTGAGCAAAAATCAGTCACAAAAGCCATGAAGAGTTTGCCTGTTGCTACAACACTTGGAAAACTGAGGCAGGAGGATTTTGAGTGTGAACCAGCCTGGTGTACACAGTGAATTCAAAGCTGGCCAGACTACATAAAGAGGCCTTATCTCAAAACAACAAACCAAACAAAAAAGCAATCATGAAAATCAATGAACTCCATATTCTACATTATTATTTGCAAAATAAATCTGTACAAATATGGTCAGTATTGTCAAGACATAGTGCAACTGTAAAAAGCTTGATACACTGGAGTAAAAGTGCAAACATCAAGGATAAAAAGATAATCATATTCTAGCTTCCTATCAGCAACACCATATTCTTGAAAACAGTAAAAAGCTATGAAAAATGTCCTGTTGAGTAAAGGAAACTTGTACCCCAATAAAATTAACACACAAAACAATGAAAACTTTGAAAAGACTAGAAGGGCTGAGTGCCCATCACTAAAAGACTAGAAGGCTTTTAGACCATTGCTAAAAGAATTATTAAATTACGTCTTTTCAAGAAGGAGCAAAACAAACCCAAGGGGAAAATCTGAGGTATAAAAACAGGAAGAAAAGAAACAGGTCGATGAATAGAAGCAGGTAGTAAATATTTGTAGATTTGGGTGTGTTTTAAAAAATATTATATTCTCTCAATTTAAAAATAGAGAGAAACTAAGGAGAAATATACTTGTGGCTTCCAAACTATTAAAATGATACAAAGGCACAATGAAAAATATTATTAAGCTGACAAGGAAAGAAAAAAATAAAGGTTAAAAACATGATATACAGGAAATATAAAATAAGAGTATTTACATCAATAGTTCCCATAATTAAAAATATATAATTCATCTATTTATAGGTAATTAACATGCAGTTATATGTTTGCAAGATAATATTCTAAGACAAAAGCATAGAGAACAGCTAAAATAATAGAGGGAGAATGATGCATCGGTTCAACCTGTAAGGAATTAAAGGCATTTTGTGTCTAACATAAAAATAAAGCTTATTCTTCATTCCTAAAAAATGACAGATGATCAAAAAGCAAGATTGTGTCACAGGGATGATCAGAAAAATAAGGTAAGTAGGATGAAATCACTCAAAATTAATGTAGCTCCTAATTATTTAAAAGAGTAGAAAAAGTTGAAAGAAGTCACAAAAGTTCTCAGTAATCACAAATAATGTAGACCAAATAAATTATTAAGGAAATATAGATTTTGTTATAGTAAGTTCAAAAATTTGCAAACTCAATTCATCAAATGTTAATTTATTAATTAAATTTTATTTTATAACAATTCATAGGTATACCTAAAATATAAGGCTATGGCAGGATAAAAAAAGGTGTAATACCCGATACTAAAATGAATAGACCAATCATGTCAGCACTGGGAAAAAAGTAATCAAAATAATCAGAGAAATGTTACTCTGCTGCAAATCCACTAAAATGGCAGAAGTAAAAAAGACTAAAATTACTAAGGTTTTCTGCACATAAAGAAAAATATCCTAATTGGTAGGGATGCTCCTAACCTAGTGGACAGAAGCCAATTGTGTTGCTAAGCATCTTACAGTGCACGTGACAGCCTTCACAACAAAGGTTACCTGGCTGAAAATGTGAACAGAGCTGAGAGTGTGGGATCCTTTCATCATGCAGCAGAGACACAAATGCATCCAACATGGCTCCCTCGGTAGAAGCTGATGAACAGAAGCTCTTTGAGACTGAATTTTGTAGCTTTACTTGCAATACACAGTATATTAGCATTACTGATCTGTTTGCTGCATTTCCATGTGAGAGTTTGGTTGGTATTAGCAAAGGTAGTATTTATTTCGCTGAAAGAGGTAAAATCAGGTTTTCTCACTTTTGACAGGAGCAAAGTGAGACAGTCACTTATTTCTTGTGATTGTTTATTGGTAAAAATAAGTAATTCTATCATTTTAGGGTTATGTGCATCACAGACATCAAGGACAGGTGGGGTTTTACTTTGATTGGGCAGTGACGGTTGCTGAAAGAATTGGGCCCATTTTTTACGTTTTTGGTAAAAATGGATAGGCCACTTTTAAAGCCTATGGGAAATAGAGTGATTAGAACTGAAAATGGTATTCTTTCAACCATGATGCTTTCAGAATCAGGATAATATTATGATTCACAGGTGAATAGCAAAAAGTCAATGTAGCCAAATTGGCTATTTAGATGTTCAGTGCCAATTTATCATGCAATCAATGAATGGATGTTTGGTACATGAAAAGAAAAGAACGATCAAATCACCTGCAACGTAACAGTTTCATCTGACAAATATGTTCATGTATATATTTTAAGAAAATATTGCATCTCCTTTCTGTATTGGCAGTTCAGCTTAGTACATGTCTTATGGTAAAAGATGAAATTTTATATTTCCTTCACATTTTTTCATATAATATTTAGTATTAACAGAAAATGCAAGTAATCAGTAGATTGAGTTAAAATGTACATTTGTTATAGTACTTGAACAAATTATGAGTGAAAACACTTTCCTCTGAGTTCATAGACAATTCACTGTGTAATGTAGAGAGATTTGTGAGCAATATATAAACCTGCCAATTGTTTCTGTGTCATAACATGACTCACATTTTATATTAACATAGAGATTGTGCAAGATATTGGAAAGGATTCCGTCTACATTGTACAAACCATCACTATAGCTGGATGAAATTCACTTACTAATGGAGTTTGTTGAAATTTCATAAAAAGGACTGAAATTTGTTGTCTCAGATTGTTGACTTAATAAGGCTAAATGTTGTGCAGATTAACTGTGGAAATCTATGTAGCAACTAAAACACAACTATGCCACATGGAAATTTAAATTATGTACATTAATAAATAATGCATCATGATAATTCTGACTTTTGTATTTTATACTCTTCTTTATCAGTTAAGAAAATTTCTAAAGAAATACGTAATTTAGAATTTGATAACAATGTATCACTCATACAGGAAAATTATCTACGTATATTTTGAATGCATGGTGAAATTAATGATTCTGCCTGTCAGTTTGAGAGGTATAAGGTACCAACAAAATCTTCTTAAGAAGAACATTATTTTCAGATTTTCAATTGTTTTCAGTGCATGACTGTACCTGAAACTTCATGAAATATGGCTCATTGTGATTGTTACACCATAGGTTGCTTTCTTTAGTTATGACAATTACGTAAGTGTTGACTTGTCCATCTGGACAGCCATGGTATGTCACTAATTCAAATGTCACATTTGAACTGATCCTACCATTTTATGAGTTTTTCAGGAAACAATTCATGAAATCCATTTTTTGCAGTTGATCTCCGTCACTGGGTTTCCTGAACATTTTTTCTTAGAAAAAGGACTTTCTACTTTTTCTTTATTGCACTGTGCACATTGGAGTAAACCTGACCTTAAACAAACTAAGGACCTAATTGTCACATTATCAGCTGTATGTGGGACATGGATCAAAAGGTCAATTGAATGCTGTGCAGAGCTCACTGGGCAACATTCCAAGTCCCTGATGCTGTTGTTTCAGTTGAAAGAAAGAATTCTAGGCAAAGAAAATGAGCCTCTATATGCTTTAAGGAGTCCAAGAAATCCATTAAGATTCACTACTTCTAGAATCTTTAAGGAGAATGCTATATTCAGCCTTAAATGGAATTTTTACTCATTTCTTTCCTAGGCCTCATAACTTATGTCCAGAATAGGCAAATATAAAGAGGCAGAATGTTAATTATGTTTGCTTAGGACTGAGAATGATGATGGAGATTTGGAGGATAATAGCTAAAATATACAGAATTTCTTGAGGTGATAAAAATGTTCTAAAATTCATTGCAGTGATTCAACACTGTGATTAGAAAAAACCCAAGAAATATTACAGGTTAAGTGGGCAAACTGTATGATATGTGTATGGCTTCTATCTAGATATCCCCTCAAAGACTCATGTGGTCAAAAGTAGGGCTTTTCAGAAGTGGCTGGTCTGGGGTATGTGAATATGGATTAAGGGTGTGTGGTACTGGATAAGTCCACTAATTGGTTTATCACAGTTCTGGGTGTGGGTAAGAGAAAGCCCCACTTTGGGTGTGGGTGGCACAACCCAAAAGGCTTGTAGCCCGGATGGGATAAAAGAGAAAGGCAGGCTTGTGGCTGCTGCTTGCTGCTTGTTGCCTTCCTCCTGCCATGAACTGTTTCTCTTCTGTGATGCTCCTCTGCCATGCCACCCTGCCTTGGAACCAGTCTACTGGGACCAAAATCTCTACAAAGTATGAGCTGAAATAAATCTTTCCTTCATTAACTTGTGGATATTGTCTCAGCAACAAGAAAAGTAAGTAGGATGATATATGAATTATTAATACATGCATATCCATCATTATGGCAGCAAAACTCATGATAGCTAAGTCTTGGAACCAGCTTACATGTCCATCAACAAATGAATGGATAAAGAATGTAGTATTTATACACAATAGAGTAACAGTTTGTCATAAAGAAGGATAAACTTGAGTTATTTGTAGATAAATGGGTGTATTTTGAGACCATAATATTTGTTAAGTGAAATACAGATGCATAAGCTTAAATGTCACATGGTTTCTCCTATATGAGAAGCTCAAAATATAAATAAAACAAAAATAAAAGATAATAGGAAAAAGGGAGTTAGATCTTTTGCAAAAGTGAAGAGAACCTAGAGATGGAGAGAGGAAGGATAGGGGATGAAAAATAATTAAGCTGTGTTATGCACATGTGCCAACTCTCCACAAGGAATGTAATCATTATGAGCTGCAAACACATGCTAATAAAAATTAAAATGAAAGATGCAACATTTCCTTTCCAGGAATGTTGCATGAAACATTAGTTTACTCAGCAAGAAATCTTTTTAATATACATTGAGTGCTTATTCTATCCTAGTCAATGTTCTATATCTAATGCATATGTTTAATGGTTTTCATCTGTTAACTCATTTAATCCTTCCCACAACTCGATGGTGTTGGAATTATTAGTCCTACTTGGTTGTTGAGGAAACCAGGACATAGACAAATGCAGTAACTTTGCCCAGGGCACACATGGCTTAATCAGAGAGCTTTTCCTGGATGAAAACCAGCAAATTCAATAAAACAGAATCAAGGCATGCACCACCACTTCCAGTTCATAGGTTTTAGGAAGAGTTGCATTTGTAGTCATCTCCTGAAGCTTCTGTGTACTGCATTGCTTCCCAGGGGCAAAAAATTCATTTACATTGTTCAGAGAAAATGGCTGCAAATGGAAAATGATATGTGAAATTCCATATCTGAAAAATAGCTCTAAAATAACTCCTACATTTATTTCCATAAGTCACAAATTCTATGTATTTGTATGTAGATGCACTCTAAAACTCAGATTTTGCTCATTAAAGGAACAACTATGGAGAGAAGCTGAGCCAGTCCCAGTACCTGGAAGGAAGCTCCCCCAGTGCCATCCCATGCTCCTAAGGCAGAGAAGGTGAGCCGCACAGGCACCAGAAGCACTCCCCCCGACGCCCCATAGAAATGAGAAGACAGGTAAACAAGCCTCAAAAACAGACTTCCAGATCAGCTAGAGCAACACCAAAGGGAAACAAGATGGAACAATCTGATACTCAACCACCTGGACTCTCTGAACTGGCCACAAAAGAGGATCTGGGAAAAATAAAATCAGAAATAATTACTCAGATAACAGCAAAGATTATACTCATAGTGCAAGACATGATTAATAAATCTAGAGAGGACACAGATTAAAAAAATAGAGGATCTGAGGAATATGATGGAATCCCAACATAGGAAACAAATGGAATCCATAAAACAGATGCAAACAGATTTCCAGGAGATTAAAAACTCCATAGAAAGTCTGGGCAGCAGAATGAACCAATGTGAGGAGAGAATTTCAGATATAGAAGATAAGATTGCAATTAGTGATGAGGAAAAGGAAAATTACTTTAAAATTGTAAGGGAACACGAGAAATCAATCCAGCAGCTGCTAGACAATGCAAAGAAGAATAACATAAGACTGATTGGAGTCAATGAAGAAAGAGGAGAAAGTGCAGATGACATAAAAAAAACTATTCACAGAAGTGATGGCAGAAAACTTCCCAAGCAGGGGAAAAGAACTTCACATACAAATAAGTGAGGCATATAGGACTCCAGCTAGCCTTGATCAAAAAAAATCTACACCTAGGCATATAATAGTTAGGATTCCAGAAATCCAACAGAAGAATAAAATTCTACAAGCAGTGAGAGAAAAGAAACAAATCACATACAAAGGAAAGCCCATCAGAATCACAGCAGACTTCTCAGTGTAAACCCTCAAGGCAAGAAGAGCTTGGAGTGATGTATTTCAAGCCCTAAAAGAAAAGAGCCTCCAACCCAGATTGATGTACCCTGCAAAAATATCTTTCAAAATTGATGGAGAAATAAGATACTTTCATGATAAAGAGCACCTCAGGAACTTCATGAATACCAAACTGGCACTCCAAAAAATTTTAGACAATACCCTAGGAAAAGACAATGAGGATCACAACTCCAGGTAACCCAGCAGAATGAATCCATTGGCCATGACAAATTAAATGCAAAGAGGGAGAATCCAACAAAAAGAAAAAGTCATGACAAGGCTTTTAAAACTTTTAACTTCATCTCCCTAATGAGTGTATAATTCAATTTGGTTATTGTACTGATTAGTATTTTTCTGATTCTAGTGTTGCACACATTTCCTTGTGCTATACTGGCTATTTATCATCTTCTTATGTCTACTTTTTAATTGGCTTGTCTATTAATGAGCTGTAAGAGTTCTTTATATATTCTGGTCATAGGTTATATGCATTGTAAATATGGTCTGTTTATGTACTACTTTTCATTTTAATGATGTCATTTAAAGTTCTAAATTTTGATGGAATCTCAGTTATCAATATTTTTCTTTTATACACCATGTTTTTTGTATCCTAGGAAGTTCTTGCCTACCCTAAATTCATAAACATTTTCCCTTATGATTTCTTCTTAAAGTTTTATACTTTTAGGCTTTCATATTTAGGTTCATAGATCCCTTCAAGTTATTTTCATGTATGGAAATAAAGGGTTGAGATTAATTTTTTATATACAGATACCAGGTGTTCTAGTGCTGTTTGCTGAAAACACTATCTCTTCCTTGGCTCTTGAATTGAGTTTATATTCTATAAAATGCTAATGTTAAATAATCTTTCAAAACTCAGTGGACCATATATGTGTGGTTCTATTTCTAGATTCTCTGTTTTATTCAAATGATCTATATGTCTTACCTTACACCAACACTGCCTTGATTACTGTAGCTTTAGAAGTCTTAAAATTAGGTACTAAATGTCTTCCAACACTGTTTTTTTTTTAAACTTTTCTAGGTCCTTTGTACTCCTACATAACTTTTAAATTTCAATATTCAATTCTTCATTTACAGCACGTATACACAGACCTGAACTTTTATATATACCTTGTGTTTTCTAGTGCTGCTAAATTCAAATGCAAGTTTTAGGGGCTCCTAGAGATTTCTTAGTATTTTCTCAGTAGATGATCATTTTATCTACGTATGAAGATTTTGCTTCTACTTTGCTAATCCTATCCTAATTGTGTCATTTTATTACCATACTATTTTGGTTGGGCCTAGGTTTCAAAGTTTAATGGACAGATAAAGATTAAGCATATCTGCCCTTGTTCCCCACCTTAAGGAGAAAGCATTGTATCTTCTCCATTCACATAAGGTGTTCTCGCTGGAAGTATGGAGTACATGTCTTGAGAAGCTTCTGTACTACTTCTAGTCTCCTAATAGCTTTTATAATGAACAGCTGTAGAATTTAGTCCAATGCTTTTTCTCCAACTAGTGACAGGATCATATGGCTTTTTCCTTTCCTCTGTTAAAATGATGACTTCTGGGGGTAGATCTTCCAATGCTGAGCCAACACTGCCATCCCTATAACAAAACCACTTTCTACATCCTGCCAGATCTGATTTCTAATAGTTTGTTTTGTTAAACAAATTTCTCTCTATGTTCACACTTTTTTCTTCTTTTATCTTTATCCAGTTTTAGGATTAGCACGATGTTGATTTCCTAAAATGAAGGGAGAAGTGTTCCTTCTTCTTTCTGCTTTAATTGTTTGATATAATTTATCAGTTAAAATGTATATGAGACTGCTGTTGTCATATAGGTAGGTTTTCAAGCTAGGAATATACTTTCTTTAATAGGTGCTATTCAAATTTTATATTTCCTCCAGAGTTAGTTTCATTAATTTATCTTCCAAGGTACTTCTTAGAAGTTGTCAAATTTATTTCAAAAAAGATTTTTGTAATATGCTTTCTATATCCTTTTAAATTCTGTAAAATCTGTGGTAATGTCTCCTAGATCTTGATATTGTAATTTAAAAAATGTATAATTGATATTGTGTAATAGGAAGAAAAGGTCTAAAGGAGCAGGGGAAGTGGGAGGTGTAGGGGAAAGGAAAAAAGGGAAAAGAAAAAATATGAGAAAAGGAAAAAAATGGAAACAAAGTCTTTGCAAATAGGGAAGGGTGAATGGGGTGAAGGGAGGGCAGGGGAAGGGAAAAAAATAAGAACCAAGTTACTCAAGTAATGGTGCAAGATCCCAATGATAAATGTAACTGTATTTTATACCTAAAATGTACCCATAAACTTAATGGGGAAAAAAATAAAGGAACAACTATCTAGGCCAGCAATTTAACAATTTAAATACACAACCGAAATGTACACAGTATCTGTTCATGTACATTAGAATATAAAAATGTTACTCTATCAATAATTTCCAGAGTAAAAAATAAGAATCAAAGATAATGAAATTAGGTATGATAAAATAATTCATCTGTCCTCTACTGATCTTGGTTGTTTAGTTGCAATTAAAGCTCTCAGGTGAACTTAAAAATGCAGATTATGAGCCAAATGTGATGGTATGTACCTGTAATCCCAGCAGTTGAAAGACTGAGGCAGAAGGATCATGAGTATAAGCTCAGCCTGGCAATTTAACCTCACAGGAGATTCTGTCTCAAAATACAAGGTCTGGTGATGTAGGTTGGTGCAAAGCTCCTGGGTTTAATCCCAAGCATCAAAAGAATAAAAATAATAAGAAATAGATTTATTAAAGGATATAAGAAGTAAATGCAAACATTCATGGGAAGGAAATGATATACAACTGGACTCCAAGCTGAAAAGTCATGGATTCAAACTTCTTTCAATCCTTGGGAGGTTTATGGTCTATCTTAACTCTAAATGTCCTCTATATTATGTATCTCTCCTCTTATATTCTGTTTATCTGCTTGGAGTTAATGAATATTCCACATATTCACACGTGGCAACTCAGCCTCAAATTTAAACACTGGTTATCCAAAGATTGTGACTTTTAATTTTGAATCTTAAAAGAAAATATCTAATGTGCCACTACTACACCATGGGTTGTCCAATTTTGCATCATTGTGCATCTGAGCTGTGGTGCAGAACTCTGAGACATAACTGTGCTCCTCCAAAGTCTGCCAAGGGCAGTGTTCGAGAAGGCTCCCTGGACAGGCATCCATGATGCAGGTTATGAGAGAACACATTCTTTGTTCATCTAACGGAGCAGCTGATAAGCATCAGAAGGCCATACTTCCAGATTATCTTTGGCTTTTTGTTCTTTATTGCCATATACATATATATATAATAAAATATCATAAACAACATAGCTTATGAACAACAGGGATTAATTTCTCACAGTGTTGGAGGCTGGAAAGTCAAAAAGCAGGGTGCTGGCAGGCTCATCATCTACTTAAGTCCTGTTTTCTGGTTTGTAGACACTGATCTATAGCTGTGTCCTCACAGAGTAGCAGGGTGCGTGATCTCCAGAGTCTCCATCAGGGCATCAGTCCCATTCATGAAGGGCACAGATCCCCACCAAGAGCTACTCAGCTCTCAAGGATTCAGATCCTGATACCCTCACCTGAGAGGTTAGGACAGCAGCATATGAGTGTGGGATGCACACTCAGACCAGAGCATATGACACTTAGACCATAGCATATCATATCTAGACCATAGCATGTAGGTTATCTTAAAAGGATGTTTACATTTTTATATGAACTTTTGACAAATATCAACTGTGATATAAGTATGATTTTAGATGTCAGATTTGTGTATGGGAAAACACAATTTTCCTAACCAAGAATCAAAGAAAGTGAAAAGAAAGAAAAATTTCTTACTATCATTCTTAGCCCATTATTTGTGTATTAGAATTATCAAGATGTGCCTTTTATAGGGAAATGACAGCAAAATAATGATGTATAAACACTAGATAAAACACTAGCTCTAATTTCCTGTGATGCTTACGGTTTTACTTCACTATAGAGTTAATCATAGTTCAAGTTTTCACAATCTTTTTAAAAATCACAGAAGTAGGTTATAATATCAACCTTCAGGCATGAACATAAATATTATATTTTGATGATTTACCATGTAGAGTTGATACACTCTTTTTGCTCTGTGCACATAGCCATTGTTTTCATATTAATTAAATTTGCTTTTATATTTGATGAAGACTGTTACGTGGGTGAAAATTAAAATGTCAGAGAAAGTTCTTCACTATATTAAGGAATATGACATTAGCTATACCTCTTTGGCAAGAATTTATATTCTGCAAATGAAATATTTAACTTCTATCATAGTTCTATTTCAGTCACATCTTGTGTGCTGATAAGATTGGGTGTTAGTGTTTAACATTCTTTGTGGATATCTGGAATAAAATGATCAGTTTCCTTAATCTTGGGTTCTTGAATGAGAAATTATGGAGAAAAAGAGTAAGAATACTAAGTAAATATTTAAAAGGGCAATTATGCTCCAAAAATATGTGTTCTTCTTTAACACTAAAAGTACAAATTCTTAACATCTATTTTCTGTGTCTTACCACTATTAGGAAAGTAGAGAACTATCAGCTGTTGGTGGTTGCATGGTAATCCAGAAGATTTAGCTGGTAATTCAACCTTAAAAGTGGCATTTTTGTCTGGAGTTTTTGATTTTTTAATTATTCTTTACCTAGTATAGGAAATGTCTAGAATATTTCATTGCTATTTATAAAATGAATACAATAAAATTAAGTTTTATGTATAAATTAAGATAACTCAACTCATTTGTTCTAAAGTAGCTGAATTTAAAAAGAATCTTTAACTTGTAGACTGGATTATTGCATCTAAGTCACACAATTTGTATCATTTTTCTCACTTTTAAGTTGGTAGCTTTGGCATTTACTTGATGAACAAAAATGCATAAATGTTTTTATATACAACTAATGAACTAATGCTTCTTAATTGAGAGAGGGATTGGAAATGGAAAATTTTGAAATGTTTTATGTGTTTTAGTCACTCTCTCATCACTCAGACAAAATATCTGGCACCCTTAATATAAAGAAGGAAAAGTTTATTTTGGCTCACAGTTCCAGTGGGTTTTATCGATGGTCAGCTGGCTCTGAAGCAAGAAAGACATGGAGGAAGAAAGCTAGTCAATATATGTTGGCCAGGAAGCAGAGTAAGAAGGTAGAAACAGGGCAGGAAAATTGACTTTTTCAGTTCATACCCAAGTAACCCTCCTCTTCTGGCCAGTCTCATCACCGGTAACACTGTTGGCTATAAACTCATCCCAGGATCCAATTACCTCCCGAGAGATCCACCTCTAGACC
The DNA here is from genome assembly GCF_053883595.1 of Heterocephalus glaber. Taxonomy (NCBI): domain Eukaryota; kingdom Metazoa; phylum Chordata; class Mammalia; order Rodentia; family Bathyergidae; genus Heterocephalus; species Heterocephalus glaber. Next base: position 1,247,441 of record NW_028258465.1, read on the forward strand.
TAAGACTTTTGAGGGACATTTTAGGACTAACCATGATAACATTTTCAATATTTGAAAAATGTTTTCTAGAACTAGGGAAATTGTTTAAAAAGTTTGTAGGTCTCTTGAAAGAATTCCAATAGTGGAAGGATCTTGTTCCCTCTTCTTTCTGGGAAATAAGATGGAAAATTAGTGTTCACTGCCCAAAGGATTACAGGGTGAGGAATGAGATTAGTGGGTATTTCCTATTTCTCTTGGTCCTTGTGGCAGTGGTGAACTTCAGTCAAACTATAGAAGAACTGTTTCATAAGGTTTTTCTTATATAGAGAGAGCCTTAGATTTTAATAGTTTACATACAGAAAGAAAGTGAGAAAATGTATTTCTTCCAAAGCACTTCTAATGCTTTTCTGTTGGGTAAAAGATTGTGGTATGGCTTGTAGAATTGAATTTCAAGCTTTGGAATCAATAAACTTGGGTTCAAATCCCATTTTTGCTCTATCTATGCTAATTGCAGATTCTTATAAAGCCATTTGCCTGCTTCTATGAAGTCTATATTTTATTCAAAAAGAGAAAGGATATGAAAGAAAAAAAAGGTAAAATATCCCCTTTGTTGGACTATTGTGATGATTACACGACAACATGCTAACAGACCCCAAATCTGTTTGCTGCTGGATAATTACTACTTCCTTATCTTTTTTTTTCCATGACAGAATGAGGACAGATACCTCACATTGCAATATCTTTGGCAAGAAGAGAGCAATTATACTTCTCTTTTTATCTTTCAGAATTTAGCCTGGCACCTTGTCCATTATACTTGCTGTGTAAACATGGATTAAACTGAGTTGGGGAACTTGGGCATAGCTCAGTGGTACAGCATGCACCTCACTTCCACAAAGCTCTCGGTTCAATCCTCAGCACTGCAAAAAGAACGTAAATACATTAAATCTACTTGTTATTTCAAAAGCACAATTGATAATTGTACTACATATAAGAATGAGGCAAGAATTGCCTTCACACAATGAAGTTAAAGCAGTTGTTTTTGTTGATAATATTTAAAGCTAATTCATTGATCAAAGTCTATGATGTCCTGGATATTTTCTTTTCATATAATAATTTAAACATGTTTGGTCCCATAACTTTGGAACCCTGGTAAGTTACTTGTGCTCTCTCAGTTTCTGCAATTAGAAGGTTGAACTCTGTGACGTACAAACTGCCTTTGATTAAAAAATATTATAACTTTGTAATATTTTTGAGAATTTTATTAGCACATGTTTGTAGTATGTGGAGATTACATTCATTACGAGGAGCTGGTTCGCAGACATAACACATCTGCATTCTTTTTTTTTTGGTACCAGGGATCAAACTCCAGTCCTTGTGCTTGTGTAGCAGGCCAGAAACCACTGAGCTAAATCTCCAGCCCTCATCTGCATTCTTTTTGTAAGGTCTTCTTTCCCCCACCCCACCATCTCTTAGACTTCTTCCCTCATATCCTCAAATAGTTCAGTCACACTCTCACATCTTTGGGTTCCTTCTCTATCTATATATTTATGCATGGATTTTATACACACACACCTTCAGAAGATGGATGCACACACACACACACACACACACACACACACGTATTCCATGTTAGCACACTGCATAGAACTGTAAGTTTTAAAATTACAATATCGTGTTTCCCCAGTTTTGTTCTCTCAATTTTAAATTCATGAGGTTTATCAGTGGTAATATTTGTGGCCGTTTCTCATTCATTTTTACTGCTATATAGTATTTCATTGGTAATTTAATTAAATATTCATCTTTTTGTAGATCAAGTACACATTTAGATCTACATATATTTGAGATAAAAGTATATCTATAATTGATATAGTAATTTTAAACACTTCCATTTAAAGACAATTCTATTAAGTAAAAACCCCTTTCGGTCATAATTTTAATGACTATACTACTTTGATTTGTGTGTCATACTTCTCTTAGGCCTTTCTCCAATGACGGACTTTGATTTTGCCTCCAGTTTTTACCTAGTGAAAGTAACATTATGAATATCCTCTCATAAGTTTTCTTTAATGCTATATTATTTATTATTTCCTAAGGATAGATTTCTAGAAATGAATTTTTTTGAGAGAGGGTCTCACTATGTAGTCCAGACGGGCCTTGAACTCACAATATTCCTCCTGCCTCAGTTTCCCAAGTGCTGGGATTATAGATATGCACCACCAAGACTGGCATAGAAATAGAATTATTGACTCAAAGGAAAGAATTATTTCTAAGGTATTTTGTTAGCAATTGAAAATTGTTTTATAAGGGGCTGAACTAAATGTTACTTTTACCAATTCTCTATGAAAGCAGGACCTCATCTGTACTTTCTCATCAATGAGGATTGTTAGAAACAAAGATAAGGCAAACACAAATTCTGCCAATTTTTAGACAAAAATTATTTTATTGTTATTTTCACTTGCATTAGTAAAATGAATGAAGGTTCATTTTTTGTTATATATCTGTTTATATCATTTGCCAATTTAACCCTACCACATTCTTCTGTTTTTAAAGAGGCAGGGCTCTTCATTCTTCCGTGACTCATTTGATCATGCAGATGGTACAAACCATGAAATAGTTTGTTTTCCTGGACTGAACTGATTACATTCCTGTGAAAGAACCCGGGAAATGAATCCTAAGTGGTGTGACTTCCCCAATTCCCAGATGCATAATGATTTCAGCAGGAAGGCTTATTTTGGTGATGAATTATTTTCAGAGCAAAATATTTATATAACTCTGAAAAGTCAGTTTTCACATACAAATTTGCCCTTCAGTGTTACATAACGTCCAGTTGTGGAATCAACTCATATTTTTCCATCACTGACATTTCCACATCCTTTTATTTCTTTCTAATCTCTTTTTGTGTTCTCCTCAGCTCATGCGATCCAACAAACATTGGATTCAGACCAAATTTCTAAAGATATTTACTTAACGTTTTTTTCCTCTCAAAAAAGAATAAGAATTGCTGTCAAAAGCCCAAGCATGTAAGTGGGATCTTAGTATTATATTCATGACACTCATGTTTCTTTCTAATGGCTTCTCCCATATTCTGCATGTTTTAAACTACTCTAATTTCTACTTAGTGCATGTATTTAATCATATGTAGTTTTGCTATACTTATTATCAAATAGATGTTTTAAGGATGCCAAATTTTACATTAAATCTTTTTTTTTGATGCTTACTTCAAGAGTGCTGGCAAAGGATGATGAACTAAAAATCACATCTGCCATCTTTTCAGTGTGTATTCTACTACTGCATAACATGGGAAACTTCTCTGAGGTTCACATTTCAAGAATCAAATATTTTATACTTCATACATGCAAGGATACACATTCAGGCCTTCCTGTGTGAGCCTTTTGTATCTTTACATACCTGCAGGCAAGGGATTTGGCCATGAATCACGCAACGTAAGGGCATAACTTAGGCAATCTTGGGGAGAGAGTCAGCTTGCCTGTATTGTTGTAAGATACCTTTATTACCTTTTATTGCATAGGAAGAAAAACTTCTCAGAAAACAGAACTGTTGGTTTCCTTTAAAAATTCCATGCCAGCACATAACATGTAGTATTGTTTTTAGTAACCATTTAGGACATCTAACACATTGTGATGGAACATAAGATTTAAGAAATGTGAGCAGTGGTGGAAAAAGTAAGCATTTGCATCAAAGTAATCTGATTTGGAGAATAGAAATTTTAATTATTTATGGGCTTAGATAAATGGACCTGGAACCTATTTTTTATGAGGTAATATGCAGCTTTGTGAAGTCCTGCTACACATTTCAAACATAATGAGCTACATACAGTATCATTTGTCATCTATTGTATGAATCAGAAAATTTTGAGTGTTTTCAGTTTCAAAGCAACATAGTTTATTTCCAAGGTATATTCCTAGTGTGTTTATCACTTCTATTATACTTCTTTACCAGAAATAGGAAGATATTTATCAAAAGCATTACTATAATAATTTAAGTGGATAGAAAACATATGAATAGATTCTTTTGAGAAATGTTTCAGATTTTATTATTTGAAAGAAAGTGTTGATATTCCATTATTTAATTATATTAAGAAAGCTAATAAATTGTAATGATCTTCAATTCATAATCTGTAGTGCTTATTACTAAATTAATTAAGATCATATTTATATGTATTTTTTACTAAGTACAGCAGACATATTATGGCTTCTCTCCAAAATTAAAAATATTTGTATGTCAGAAAAGGAAATCTTTTTTTTTTTTTGGTACCAGGGATATTGAACTCAGGACCTTGCACTTATAAGGCAGGCACAATGCCACTAAGCTAAATTCCTGGCCCAGGAAATCATTTTTAAAGGATTTCACAACCAAAGCCAATGTACGTCATGGAAGGAGAGAGATCTGAACACGCGTAAACCTTCAGTGCTTTTCATCCTGCCCTGTGCTCCAATTTCAATGATTTTTACCATCCCTATAGGTCTTACTTTAGGGAATAACAATCATCTTTCACTAGAATCACAATCAAAATCTTCACTACTAAGATACTTGCTCCCTATGTATAGATAACAACATGATTTCTTTAGCCTTTGTAGATCTATGAAAAATTTCAAGAAATGATTATTTAGTTCTAATATAATATTTTATTTATCAGGCCCCTTGGTTTTATTTAGAGGTTCTTCACATGGTGTCATTGATCCTTCCTGAGAATTAATTTCTGTTTATTCTTACTTTTTGACTTCTAAGGTTACAACTTGTTCCCGTAAGTAATGTTAATTTAACACATTGGGGTGTCTTCTGGCTAAGGGTAACTGCAGTGAATGGAGAGATGAAATTAGCCCAAACCACCCACTTCCTTATCTTTGATAAGTCTTAGGTCTTAGCAAACCATAATTACACAAATGGATCTATCTATGGATGGGGAAATTGGAGAGAATTTAAACCTTTGGGTGGACTTATTGGAAAGTACACTTTTAAAATTCTCATATAAAACAGGTTGCTATTGAATGAAATGACGGATAAATTGAGGCTACAGGTTATAAAACTTTGACTCAGCATCGTATAAAAGCTCACAATTAATTAGAACGGCAAGTGGAGGAAGAGCAGGGAGGAAGAGATCTCCAAGTTGGGAGCAGCAGGTGGAACTGCACCATATTTATCCATGTTTGTGTTTGTGTCTGCGTAGATATGCCAATGTCTGGATCTACGTAGAGTCTTGTCTATAGAATGAGGCTAGGCATTAGGTATTAAGCATACAGAGCACCACTCCAAAGTGAGGAATCTCTAATCAGAGGTGCACACAGAAGATAAGTGGTGAAGGTCAGCAACCAGGTTCACTTTACATAATTACCCAAAGCAGAAGCACAGTTGGCCCACAAACAAAACATTCATACTGGGCAGGTGACAAGAGACAATGGCAAAGTCGAGATTAACATCTGGGATCGAAAGCAGGTAGAAGATCTTAATAAAAGTATTACCAGGGTTAGAGTATGTATGTTGTTTTAGAAGTCACTGGCTCTAGGTATTAGTAACTCCTTTGCCAGGAATGTGCCAAACTCATGAGGCAGCTCTGTGTGGAGAGACTTCAGGGGCCGCAAAGATGACATGGCCATGCTGTCCAATGTATGGAAGTACAGCAAATATTATTTGGTTCAGTGAGAGTTAATAAGCCATATGTCTTAAATGCCCTTGTATTGTACTCTGAATTTGGACCAAGCTAATGATTCTTCTTAAAAAGGTTTAACTCATGTACTAATAAGAAAATTTCTGCACCCCCTATATGATATATTTACAAAATATTCACGTACCATTAGAAACAGAAGTTGGTACAAATTTGTATGGAGCTTCAGTAATGGCAATTTATTTTGTTTGTCTGTGATAATATCTGTTGAAAAAAGACCACTGGTATTATTTATTTCATTTTTACATGAAGAAATGTTTCAGAGATGAAGAACCAAATTTCAAATGCTATGGGAGATGCTGCAAATAAACATTGGAATGTTCCGATCACTGGTTCAGCTGACATACAGCTAGCTTACACTCACCACAGCTCCTGCGTTCTGTTTGACTAAAGCTGCAAGAATCTGTTTCACCAAATCTGAAAGACTCTGCTGTTGTCCACTTTTTCCTTCTTACTTAATTGACATCTTTTGGTTGTTCTTTGCTGAAAGTTATAGGGGGTAAAATTAACCCATGTAATGTACTGTGACATCATCTCAGAATGCTCCAGGACTGATGTAGGAAATATCATAACCATCCCACCAGTACATGGGTGGAAAGGAGCAAACTTGACTGCATAAAAGCCGAGACAAATGATACAAGCTTTGTGGGCCACATGGTCTCTGTCACATACTCTCATCTCTGTAGAGACAGTGAATAAACAAATGGGCATGGCTGGGGTCCAGCTGATACAGGGCTCACCTGACTGTCCCAGAACCTTAAAGGTACAATAAACACAGAGAAGTCTCTGGCCTACATCACAGTTCCATTGGGAATGATTTTAATGCCATATAGTTACATTTAATAGATTCTACCTGAAAACCAAGAACTTTGGGAAAATAAGATGAAAAAGAAAAAGGGAGCACATGAAGTCACACTGCAAGGAGTTAACAATCTGGTAGAAATGGCCTGCGTGTGATCATGTGCATACCATCAACATCACACCTTTTATTAACTATTATAGTGTTATATGAATTTAAGGTCATTATAATGGTGAATCATGGTGTTTCTAAAAAATTTTTTTCTACATGACTGTACCTTAGTCATAAAGTATTTCTAGAATAGATCATTAAACTATTGACATTTTTCTAAATTGAAAGAAAAATCATGAAATGCATAGATGTTGGCAAATTCTAATGATAGATCAATGTATAAAATGTTTTCATGAAATGTGTGTGTGTTCTTTTAGTGTTGGAACTATTTTAATGTTTTAGTGTTTGACTTTTAATATTTGTCCAAGGTTATCAGTTCTCAAGGAATACTTTCATTCTCTGAGACTTTTAGTAGTGTAATAGCAAATTTAATAGTAAATAAACACTACATTTAAAATTTTAAACCTGTGTATTTTTTCTTTAAGTCATTGTCATGAAGGTTATTTTCTTTAGGTGTTTCTTGAACATAAGGCCAGATACAGTTGATGAAATGTAGAAATTTTCACCTGCACTTATGACTTGAGGTATTAGCATGACAGAAAGTCTTAGACATGGCCACAGAAAAACCCAGCAGAAAGTGTTCAAAAGTGATTTTCTGTAATCCAATGCAGGAGCAACTCTATGTGATTTTCTCATTGGAAATCATTACTTTGGACCATTCCTCTTATATGGTAGTGGGGCAAGCACGGCCAAAACTTAGTGAATCAAACTCATTTCTGCCCCACTGGCACTCTAATAATAAGTAGATGCCCCATGGAAAATACTTTCTGATGTGTACGTCAACAACTAGAACATTATCTTGTCATGAGGGGGCTACAAATGGAATTCGAGTATGAAGTCAAGAGAGTTTTCTCTCTGCACTTTGTGCTCTTGAATTTTGCACTCTTTGAACTTTGCATTCCCGAAATTATCAAATTATTAAATTTTCCATTACATCAGCTAATAAAGCTCACTATCCCTTATCCACTTAAGCTTTTGTTTGTTAGTTTGTTTTTCCTCAAGCAAGTTTGAGATTGTTTATTGTCACCTATAATTTAAAGGGTTCTGACTTGTGCACCCCAATATCTGAGGTAGGGACCATTTATTTTATTTCCTTTCAGTATGAATATATGCACATTTAATAGCATTATTTTTACAACATTACACAATTTGAGACAATTAAGAAAGAATCATAAAATTTCTTGGGCACCACATCTGCCTGGAAAGCTCAAGGTCCTGAGTTCGATCTCTGGTACCCACCCCCCTAAAATTGTAAAATTTCTTTGCTATATCGCTTAAGCAATATATTGTATTGCTAGTCAGAAAAATAAGTTAAATTTTAAAAATTTTTGCTACAAAAATAAAAATACAAATCTCTTCTTCAATTTAGTATAGTTAAAACAACAAAAATATAACATAGAACAGTAGGTATAAAACCAGTAAAATAATCTAATGTAAATAATGGATTAAGAAGATAGAAAAAGTCCAAACAATTTCATAGTAAAATAATATAAATGGCTTGAAAATTCTCACAAGAGGGGAAAACTGTGTAGTAGAGACATTATTTCATTTTATTAACTTTAAAAAGATTAAAATATATTGGTGTCATTGGTGACAACTTAATGAACATAGATGCAAAAATCTTCAACAAGACACTGATAAGCAGAATGAACTAAATCATCAAAAAAAAGCACAAACCATGATCAAGCAGACTTCTTCCTAGCAATGCAAGAATGGCTCAGCATCTGAAATCAATAAGTGCAATATATCACATAAACAAGCAAGGACAAAACTGAATACATGCAGGATAACCTTTGACAAAATCCAACATCCATTCATGATAAAAATACTCAAGAAAATAGGTACAGAATGAACTTACTTCAATATGATAAAAGCCATTTATGCCAAACCAACTGCCAACATTATACTAATGAGGGAAAAAATGGAAAATTTCCTTAAATTTGTTTTCCTACTCTTGTGTAATATATAGTAATACCTCATTTCAGCAAAATTTTGTTTCTGTTCATGAACTCTGTATTGGGTGATGAACACAACTACAATCATCTTTCCCAGAATCATGGAACAAATTAAGTTCATGAACTGAGGTACCACTGTAGTGCTCAAAACATTATCCAGAGCAATCAGGCTAGAGAAAGAAATAAGGGAGGTGCATATAGAAAGGAACATGTGAAACTATCATTATTCACAGATGACTTGTTCATCTGTGATCAAATATAGAAGACTCAAAAATTTCACTGAAAAACTCTGAAAACTAAACACCAAATTAAACATTGTACTAGGATATGAAATCAAAGCACAAAAATCAGTAGTGTTTTTATATACCAATAATGAACCCACTGAGAAAGAAATTAGGAAAACAATATCAGTCAAACTAACTTGAAGAAAAATTAAATAACTAGGCATTAATCTAATCAATAAAGTAAAAGTCTTCTATTATGAAAACAACAGTATTCTGAAAAAGGAATTTGAAGAGAACATGAGAAATTGGAAAGATAGCCCCTTTCCTGCATAGGCAAAACCAATATTGTCAAAATAGTTGTCATACTACTAGAGAGAGATAAAGATAGATAGAGAGAGAGAGAGAGAGAGAGAGAGAGAGAGAGAGAGAGAGAGAGAGAGAGAGACCAATGAAAATATCAGTAGGACTCCTCACAGATCCAGAAAAATCAATCTTAAAATTTATATTGATCTGGGGATTTAGCTCAGTGGCACCATGCCTGCCTCAGGAGCCCAAGGCCCCGAATTCCATCCCCTGTACTGCAAAAACAAACAAGTAAACAAACAAACAAAAACATCCAGACGTAACCATCTTTAACAATCTGGCATGTTTCTTTCCAGTTTTGGTGGGGGTATTTAGCTCAGTGGTTCCACTGCCTGCCTCACAAGTGCAAGGTCCCAAGTTCAATCCCCATACAAAAAACAAAAACAAAAACAATATATATATATGAAGCAGAAGAGACCCAGACTAGCAAAAGCCATTCTGGGCAAGAAGAGCAAAGCAAAGTAGGAGGCATCACAATCTCAGATGTCAAATTATATTACAAAGCTACAGTGACAAAAACAGCATGGTACTGGCACAAAAACAAACATAAGGATCAGTGGAGCACAAGAATGAGGCCAAGCACATTCAGTTGTGTGCTCTTTGACAGCACACTGTTACATTTGTGCTGTTCTATACAGTAGTCACCTACAGATGGCTGTTGGACATCTGGAAAGTGGTCAGTTAAATTAAATAATTGAATTTGTTTAATTTTATATATTTTTAATACATTGAAATGTAGAAAATGAAGCAGTGACAAATATTTTCCTTTAAATACAATTATAGTTTGGGAGTGGGTATACTTCACTTCAACCATTCATCATGTAAACTACACATGATCTTAGCCAAAAGGCTGAGAAGCGATTCATATGTAAGCCAATCAGGTTGTATTGTAATGTAATTGGGAGCTTGTATTATTTTTAATATTAAATATAATCACATAGCCAATGTAATTAATATCTATAAGTTATAAAGTAGAAATACTTCAATTTAAATGATTATTACTGTGTATTGATAAAAGATCACTCTAGGTTTGATTGAATATTTTACACACGATTATAGTAATATTCAATTAAATAAAATAATAAATGGAAGTGCATATTCATTATATTATAATTAAATTGTTTGAAAAATTAAAGTTAACTTAGAATAATGATGCAGTGTTTTTGAATGATTGAGCAGTGGTCAAGAAATCAGTGGTTAAAATTGAAAAAAAATTAAAGAATGGGAGAAAATATATTACAGATTTCCTAATGAATATGATATGATTTGCAACAGAGCAAAATATAAAAAATAGTTTTATTAAAATTTTTAATGGTGATAAAGAGTATTTTTCCACAAGGTAGTGAATTTGATATAGCATTTTATCTCCACAATGTTAAAACAATAGAATTATTCATTTGAAATCAAAATTAAATTTCTAACAATTTTTGAAACTTGTTAACACGCATTAATTGTACAAATGAAAGGATTTCAGTATGATATTTCCATACCTGCACATACTATGCGGTGATGAGGTCCACAGTCCCTGCTATGCCTCTTACCCTGCTCCCTCCCCACCTCTCTGGACCTCTCAGATCTACATATTTCTTCTTGGGATGAGCATTTTCATTGATTAGCAAGATTGGACTATGTTCAACTATGTCCAACTATGAAATGGCTTAGATTCTTGCATGTGTACACACACACACACACACACACACACACACACATTTTAGGTGAAGAGAAGGCAAATTATTACCTTAGTTATTAAAATCTTAGTATAAAAATAGAAAAAATAAAACTGATGATTTTCAGAAAGAGAAATGTGTTAACTAAGCTATCAAAGCATTTGTTTTAAGGATGTAAAACATTAGAAGCCATATAAAGCTCAATTGGTACAAAAATTTTGAAACTTGCAAATATCTAATGAGGCATGGAGCATGAGAATACACAGTACGGCTGCTCTGGAGCTTGGAGGATTTACAAATGTTTGGGGCCATGTAAGGCTGTAGCCTTGAAAATCAACTTTGGGGAGTAAATGCTTGAAATTTTCTGTACTTACCAATGACATATTTTACCTGGATATAAAAAAAATATTTCTGAACTGGGGCTTTAGCTTAGTGGTTCTGCTGCCTGCCCTGCAAGCGCAAGGACCGGAGTTTGATCCCCAGTACCAATAAAAAAAAAACCTAAAAAAATTTCTACTATAATGAACATGCTGTCCTAGCTATGTTAAGGCTCTATAAATCCAACTGTATTTGAATTTTATCAGGAGAGAGATGGTTTTGCTATTGCTGCATTCTACCATATGATATCCATTCAAATGGTGGTGCTGGATTTTCTGAGGGATTTTAGAAAACCATCATAGCTACATTTGCTAAGTTTGGTGAGCATGTTGTATATGTGGATCTCCAGGCTGTGGTACTGTTGAAAGAAACACAGAATTAATTTAATGATATGTGCTCTTTGCCAATGCTTATTGAAAATTTGCAACCAATTCCTATTGTGTTGTTTTACATTCAAGATTTTAAAAAGCCAAATAAATAATGGTCAAAATCCAAATACCCTAGACACAAAAAATGACACTTTCACTGTTGTTCTTTTGCTGGTGACACATAGCAAATGAAATATTAATTGTGAAGTTCAGTGTGTCCCTAACTGTACAAGTTTGATAATTTACATGGAAAGTTAAGGTTTTCATATGCAAATAAATAATAAAGATTTTTCTATTTTTCTAACATAATTGTGCAGATTTCATAATTAATCAGTAATGCTATAGAAATTGAAAAATCTATTAGAATAGTTTAAAAACATTTATTCCTATCAATAAAGTTAATGAGTTCAATATCATTAAATTTCACACGAGTTAATGAAATTATTTGGAGCAATATATTTGAAATATAATTTTGTTTCACAGTTGCATTAAATATTCTAAAAATATAATATTTTGAATACATTATATTTAGTAGACTATATTAATTTCTCAGATCTGATTTCATTTTCAAAGCAGCTACTACAAGATTTAAAATAAAATATGTGACTTACACTACATTTAATTTGAATGGCACTACTCTACATTAACTAGAAAAATTCTGATTATTTTTTTCAGAATTGCCAATGGATAGATTTTTTTACCTCTTTCATTAAATTGACTGGAAAAATCAGACGAGATCGTGTGATTCCATTCCTATCTCACTTCTTTTAAGCATTCACAAAATAAAAACTGTCATTAAAGAACTTCCAGTGTCTCAGTCACTCTTGAAGTTGGACTTGCCTAAGTACAGCGCACAAAATTCCAAAATGAACAGCAAGATGTATTACGGTGTTCAAAAAATTCTGTTTATTGATCTGTAAAAATTACCACAGTTACCTGAAATATCTGACTTTATTATGGATAGGTTTTGATATTTTACTCTTGGTAGAGCTTATCACTGTGCTCAGTTCCATTGCAGCTGTTTGCTAAATTGTGGGTGCTTTCCTCTTGCATTTTGCTGGGTCTTCACCTAATTAAAACTCCTCCATATATTTTGCTTTTAGAGCTCACTTGAACTGTGCCAGGTTGTAATGAGAACACACAGTGAGGAAGCATATGTAAATATACTAATGACTGCACACTTGGCAAAATTGTCCAGCAGGTTCAGTGGACACACCTGCTTGCCCTCTGAAACTCACGGGAATCCTTAGTGTGCCATGCACACCCTAACTTCACTCTGGTTCCTTTTTACTTTTACTGAATGCTCCTGAAGCAATAACAAAGCCCTCTTTCTCTTTGTATGTGAAATGCTGCTTTTCCAGTGAGTAGTAAGGGAATGCCGTGGGGAAAATTTTTAGTGGGCTCTATTTTTCATAGCTACAGGCAAAATAGTTTCTTGTCATTCTTTCAAATCTTGAAGGACACTATATTTATTTTCCTTTTATATCAGTGTGGCTTTCTGTTGGCCAGCCTGCCCTCCTTGAGCAATTTCTCCCACATAAAGATTCCCAATTCCAGACCACCTTGAAAGCATGTTTCGTTAGCATTATGCTCACTTACCCTTTGTTTACTTTGTTTGATGCTCAAGTCAAGTGTCAATTTTTAACAGGTGTTTCACCACATGAAGTTGCAGTTGGCCCCTGGTATATGGAAAGATGACAGTGTAAAGTCACTGATCTTGCTGGTAGCTATCTTCATCCTAGGATCAGCCCACCTGGCCAATATATTTTGTGTGCAAGTGCACTCTCCCCTAAACACACACACACACACACACACACACACACACACACACACACAGAACTTATTCAATGCCAGGCCTCCTGAGTTCTCTTGTATTGACCTCCAAGGTCATTGGTTTCCAATTCTGGATATTTCCAGTTTCCATTTTAAAACATGTTTTACAAAACCAAGCTGCCACATGAGAATTTGAGGCAAAACTCAAACAGGAGGTCCCTTGACATTTTCTTTTGAAGCCTCGGGGATGCATTGTGTAACATTAACAAACTATTTCTGAAGACAAAGTTCTATTTTGAGAGCCACCAAATGAGTGTCCTCGAATAGTTTCATTTAATAAGAGTATGCAAATTTTAATTATGTTCCTAAGAGGACTATGCCTAAAGTTCCGATGGAGATGGCAACCATAGCAGTATTTACATTTACATAATACTTGCTTATCAAGAGTTTAAAGTGTGTGAATAATGTATGTGCCCAGATAAATCCCTGAAAGGGTGGCATCTGAGTAACAGTAGCAGGGGGTCTGGTTTTATCTGTTTATTCCTTGTATTTGTTAAGGAAAGGTTTTTTCCCCTGTATGTCTCAGAAGCTGAATCATTCTGCCTGTCAAGAAAGAAGAGAAATGAATTTATCTATTAAATATTATAAAGTAATAGAAATAATTTACTATTAATATCTTGCCATTTAAAGTCATTGGACCATAATAATCTTATAACCACTTCTTTCATAATGAGTTTTTTTTTTTCTTGTAGGAATCTTTTTTTAGTTCTGTAACCTTCTCTGGCAGATCATCCTACTATAATATTGGGATTTATCCTATCATTTCATTAATATAACCACAATATTGCTACAAGTAAAGAAACATCACAGCTATGTGTTATACACAAAATACCTTTACAAATAACAAGGTCATTATGTTGCATGAAAGAGAACAGATCATAAAATTGCATATTTTATGATCTAATTTTATAAAAATCTAGACAACATTAACTAATTTACAACAACACAGAGCAACTCCATGGTCGTCTAGGAATGGACTGGGTTGGGGGGAGGCACAGGTAGCAGAGATTACAAAAACATATAAGAGAAATGTTGGAGTAACAGGAATCATTAATATTTTGAGGAGGCTGATAGTACATGCAAAATTTTGTGCAATTATGCAAGTGAAATATGTGAGATTTATCTTATGTCAGTTAGATGACAACAAAACAAAAAAACCCTTTGCTAAACTACTGAAAATGTTTAAAATTTATCAAGGCTGAGAAAATGTAAAAATCTAATAACTATCATAAACAGAAAAGAAAGCACCATTTAGGTCTGAATATCTTCAGCTCATGAAAACATATATGATTATTGTAAAATTGAGAAGTCATATAATTTTAGTTTGAGGAGACAATCAGATTTCTTCATTCTGATCACTTTCCATGTTAGTGAAATATTAAAATTACTATGGAAACTAGATGTCCAATTCATTTTTTGACAAATATATTAGCTTAAGTTATTCTTGTATTATCTAAGAAAAATGTTGCTAGGGCAAAATATCTCTAGCAATATGTATTATATCAGTTAGTCTTATCATATTCATTTAAATATAAACACCCTGACCTTAATCTGTAATGAAGTATATTAGCCATTTGCATTTAGACTTTTAAAACTAAAGCCAGGACAGATTTATATGGTACCTCTAGTGATTTCTGTTCCCTAATAGCTGTATGAGCACCACTGATACTGCTACATTTTCTGAGACTATTAGCAGATATACAGATATTTTTGTTTGTTGGTTGGTTTTGTACCAGCATTTGAACTCCAGACCTTGCACTTGGGAGGCAGGAAGCAGAATCACTGAGCTAAATCCCTGGCTACAGACATTATTTTTAAAGCTTCAGAAGCAGTTAGAATGTGATTTTCTGCAATTCATAATGTCTGTTAATGAACAATCATGAAGTTAGTAGTCAGGGATGGCCACGTTTAGAAATATTATATGTTGTGACTCCAAGGTGCAGTTCTCTTAGATATTTTTAAAGCTAGTACTTATGAAGTGTTTTTACTTTCTTACTGCAAATGATTGCGGGAGACCACCCTGTTGATTATGCCCAAAGCGGGCTGTAAGCAGTGCAGGCTGTAAAGTGTTAACCCTACAATTGGCTTTTTAAAAAAATTGTCTGACCGAAGCCTATGTGACTCATAAGGGCACTGTGGTGGCACAAGAATTAGGAATTATTCACCCGCCAATGGCCACTGCAGAGGCCAGAGAAACAGTGAAGCCGTGGGGCTGATACGAGATAACAGAGCCAAGGTCAGAGTGACTCTTATCCAAATTCTCAAAATTAAAACTTTGTTTATTGAAAAGATGGGTTAAATATATCTGGGCTATTCTGTTCCTAATACAAGAATGCTTTGTCCCTTCTCTTACAAGCCTTACCTGGTTCAGCAACTTATCTCTATCAACCACACTTATCCTCTCACCCCAACCTAACAATGATTGTGTCACCAATAAATACTGTGGTTCTGGTTCTGTCTGTTTTGGGGTCTTTGCTGCTTCCTTAGCACTGATCAATCCAGCTCCCTATTTCTCTTTAATTCTGTCTCTGAGTCTTCCTTCTCACCTTGCATGGTAGTATTGAGCAGGAGATCAGGGTCCTTGGCAGGGGCCATGGTAAATGATGATTATTATTTAAATTGCTGAAAATTCTATCCACAACATGTACTTTTTATTATTGTGTGATAGAAAATCCCTTCTTTATAAATCTGAGATATTTATTGCTCTCAGTATAACTTATTGGAAAAAAATAAAATTTCATTTCTAGTTGAAATGTATTTTCATAGGTAGGCATTTTTTTTCTGAGAATAATGATTAATCATAAAATTTTGTGTAGGTATCATTCTGGGGCATTAGGGATTCCACGTTTTAGGTGAGTTCTCTACCAGTGAGCCATATCTCAGCCCTTTTTTGATTTTATATCAAGACAGGGTCTTCTCTAGGTGCCTAAGCTGATCTAAAATCTTCAGTCTTTTTACCTCAGACTCTCAAGTAGTTGGGATTACAGATGGGTACCATTGTTCCTGATGGATTATTTTTCATGGAGATACATAACATGGGTTTTAATTGATACAAAACTTACATGAGGAGTTTGTCATGGCCAAAAGTCATTGGGTACACTAAGATATGCTTAAGAAATTAATAAAATTCTACTTAATTTCCATGATTATACAAAGTCAAAAGACATTTCACTAAGTATATATGAGGTATTTTGATTTATATTATTGATTCAAGTCCAGTTCAAGTTAATAATATGGAAAGTTTTAGTATTCATGAGGAATGATATTTTTTAACATAGTGAGCCTTTTGCACTATCAATTTTTTCTCTGTAAGCTCTTAATTCAAAGTAGCTCTAGATCATTTGAGCATCCAAATTCTGTCCCTCCCTTACCACAAGTTAAGCCTAAAATTAAATTATCAGGAAATGCTTTAATATTTTTCTGAATAAATACCCAATAGAGAGATGTCTTTTAGTTAATTTTGAGCAAAACAGACTTGCTTTACAAAGAATCATTATTCTGGCAGAGTATACATTTTAATGTCACCTGAGAAGCCCAGTATAAATTGTTAAAAGTAAATGATGTAGAAAAGTTAATGTTAAATTAATTTTTGAGATCGTTAATATTTTCTCTGAAAAACAGAAATCAGATTTAGAATGCTTATTTATTATAATTCTTGAGTGTGAGATTGCAAAAGATTAAATATTTTTTAACAGAATGCAGATATTCAAAATATTTTGTTACATTTTCAGCAGTATACAATTGATGTAATAAATATTTTTACTAGAAATATCCATATTATAATGCTTTATAATAATTATATTATAATTTTAGCACAGAATTTTTAATATAATCTGTGATGAATATTCTTAGTAAGATGTAATGCACACAGTATATCATTTTCCCTATGGATTTTTGAAACTGAGATAAGCACACTATACATTCACTCTCAGTGGAGTGCTGGTAATCAAGAATACGCACATATTCTCTAAAGTAGCCCTGGCTTAAATACTAGGTGGTATTCAACAAAGTGTCTCTTGTTCTTATTGGAAATATGTATTGCTATCCCACTATAGCAGGAATATGTGTTTTGCTTTACCTGCATTGCTTCATTTTATCATCATAATAGTCTTGCTTGACAGATATTATTATCCACAATTTAGAAAATGTAAACTGAAGAATTAATTTTTCCAAGATTTCAATATTTATGATTTAAATCCAGTTCTGTTTTGTCTCCCAACCCCATATCCTTCATTTCTTTTTCCTCTGGAAGTTTCTAGGAATAAAAAGGGTGAATTCTTTGCCTTTAATAATAAAGTAACTAATCCAGACAAGTGAATAAGTATAAACAGGAGAGCTTAATATCTTGTAACTTAGTGATTGAGAGAAAAATTGCCAGGTGGGATAGGACAGAAGAGGGCCAATTCAATTGGACCTCAGTAAAGGGGTGGAAAGGAAGCTGGGCTTTATCTTATAAGGCAGTAAACATTAACCTTTCTATCCAGGTGTACATGGGAACTGCAATAAACCAGGAAGAACACAGGAAGTCATGTGGTTATCCTTGAGAAATGATCTAGGGATGTCACTGATGGATAGGCATTGGCAAGGCTGTGGAAGGCAAGGGGAGGCAGCTCATGGAGCCCACAGGGAGGTCAGCCTTTCCTGCACAGGGCCCTCAGCTCTCCACACCTGTCCAGGTGTGAGCCCACAGTGCCAATGCTACTGCACTTAATGGACAAGATAATGAGACAATGGGAGGGAGATAGCAAAGTGTGAATTAAACAACTACTGGCTGTCAAGCCATCAGAGTTTATCTCTCCTTTCTGAAGTACCATTTTTGAAGTCATATTCCTCTTTTAGCAATCCTGTATTGAGTTCCACCTATGTAATAGGAAATATTTCCTTAAGTCAAAGCACAAACCAAGTGCCCAACAGAGGATGGATTGGAGGAGATGGAAGATGGACCTTTTGCAAATGGGAAGGGGTTCAGGAGACCAAGGGTGAGCAGAGATGGGGAGAGGAAGGGGACACAAGTAGAGTACAGGTAAGCCAAGTACAGGAAGCTAATGGCCCCAGTGAATGCAAACATCATGTGTCATAAATCTGAGCTAATACGAATAATGACAGGCCCTGACCAAGATGGCCTTGGAGCTCCCTTCAGCTTTACTGGATTGCTCCTTTCTGACTCCAGGCCGCTGAGCTCCTTTTTCTAAAAAATATTAGTCTTAGGAACCCTGGGATTGTGAGTGCTTTCTCTGCCCCTGAGAAACACATGTTAATCTCTTCCCACCTTCTGTCCCGGTTTGTAATCCAGGCAATTTCTTTCTCTGTAATCTGGGAACCATCTTTCTAACCACAGTCACTGAGGAAGGCAGTGCCTCTGCTCCCTGGGGAGGGCTAGAGCCTGACTTCAGCAGGGACTCATTTGTGGTTTTTGTAAAACAGCCTCATAGGAATGCAAGAAAAATTTACCTTTCCTTTGGGGAAGGCTAATTAGCAAACAACAATGGTCCATGATCAGCCACCCTAGCTCTTAACAACACTCCAGCCCTTTGTCTGGGGGGGTGGGCAGCGGGGCGGGGGCGGGCAGAGAATGGATATTCAAATTTAGCCTGTGTTCTCTTTTGCTGACAATAATGAAAAGTCAACCTCTGTCTGCTCATCTTATTCTTATCACCCCTAATACACTAACAACAAGAAGAATAAATTTCATTAAGTGAGAGGAGAAAAATGGTTGAGGATATGTATAAAAAGTTATTATCAGTATTGTACAATCAACTTGAACTTAAATCATAAGGAAGAAAGGCCACGAGGCACTTAAAATATATTAAAAATGCTGTCAGTTCAATATTTTGTAGATTGCAATTGAGTTGAGGCATTAAGGAGTTGGACTCGACCCACAGAAGCCAGTGGTCCAAAAACCTCCTCAAGAAATCAAGGTTATGAAAGCATTACATTCCTTGCTAGTGGTATGGTGTGGGGTTGCCCATGGGGACAAATGGAGGAGGTAACTAAAAGACCAAGACCCATAGTGGGAAGGGATTCAGGAAACTGAGTAGTCAGTCTATTGGAGGAACTCCTTGCATATGACTGAAAGTTGAGCACAACTTTAAAAAGTACTGTTTTATTTTTCTTTTTGTAAGATTTGTATTTTTATTCCTACATGTTTGCAGTACATAACAATTGCATTCATCACGGGGAGTTGATGCACACATAATGTATCTTTTTTTGTGCTTCCTCTCTCTTCCCCTCAAAATTACTAATACTGAAGAAGCATTTCAGACAGGGCACCTGCATTTTAGAGACCAAAGAAATACACAGGGTCAGGTGGAGGGATGATTACGGGAGCAGCACGGCAGACGCTGTGGTCTCTGCCCCATTTGGAGTGGCTCATCCAAAACACAAAGCCCCGTGGGTCTCAGGTTGCACCCTATGCTCAGTGTGAGACCTTGGTCTGTTGCTACTTCACGGAGGCCCAGGGGAGAGCAGGAGACACACAGTGCACTACTCACTGTAACAGTAGTCGCCAGCGTGTCTGAGTCTTGGGGTTTGTTCTTTGAGCCATGGTTCTCCCGGCGCAATGCTCAGAGGGCCAGGAGGCAGCTGCATGTGCACTGGTTTGCATGTAGAGGAGGGTCTGAGTGCTAGTGAGCCTGAGTCTTTCCTCATGTGCAGTAGACAGGCCTGGCTTATCTCTAGCTTCTGAGGAAGTTTGCTGTACAGAAATCTCAGAGAAGATAGTCTAGCCTAAGCCTGATCATTGCCTGGTACACTGGGGTAGGAGACATGTGAGAGCCTCATGAGGAATTGTCTTGCTTAGGGACAGCTACACAATAATAAAATCAGCAGTTTTCAGTCACTATAGCTTATTGATGTTTCTATGGGCAATGGATACAATACTTTTCAAAAATATACTTATTAATATATAAGGTGTATAAAGTCATCCAGAAGAACCAAGCCTTATAGCAGTTATTTTTCTAAATGTATATTCTGAAATGCAAAACTGAACGGTAAACATTGTTTAATATTGATATTTTTCATGGTAGACTGCTTTCTTTTTCATTTAATCGTTTTACTCTTCAAAATAGCACAACCAAAAGTATAACATCAATAAACTCAGGCTTTTCTCATTTTTCTTCATTCTTTGAATAAACACTTCACTATTTTCTCATCTCTTAAATTAGTTATCCAGTTTGACACTTTTGTGTATAATCTAGGGCTCAACATTTTCATAACTAGTTTTGAAAACGTTACATATTCTCGGAGACTTTGGACATTTTGTAGTAGATGTCACTGTGCGTATATATCAGGAGCTAAACAGAAACATCATATGTGAAAAGAGGTGCAAGTGAGAGATTTACCGTCAGTCTTCTGAAGGGTGAGAGCCCAACCTTTAAACACATAGGAAAGTGACAGTCTCAATTAGGAGCAGGCACTGTGGTTCACAGCACCGGCGATTCATCTAACAGGGCTGCGAAGACAAAGCCCCTCATTGTACCACCCGGTGTCTTCCCTGCTAGGAAGTGACATCTTACATTCTACACTGAACAGGCTTGTGTTCTCGGCTTGGCACCTGATTTCTTTCACTAAGCAGTGGGTCAATAACAACTTCTGGAATATCTTGTTATATAAATGCGATATTTAGAGACCACATTGCCAAGAAAAGCTTCTCAAAGCACTTTGAAAGTTCTTTGACAACCAGTGTACAATATACATATTATAGGAAGCACGTTACTTATTTCTGGGGTTACATCATACCAATAAATCATAGAAATTTTTTTTCATGGAGCCACTAAAATATGGAGGCATAGATTTAAATTTAAAGGTATTTTTCTCTAGTTTTCAGCCATTCAAAAGATCTGTTGTGTATTTGTATTTCTTATAAACTATAAAGGCCAGTGCAGTAACTGTGGGCACTTACAGTGAAATACTGAGGACACTGAAGATAGCATCATGAAGAAGGCATGGATTCTGGGATTAAGAAAGTCATCTCAACCCAACACTTTCTGGAAAGTTTTTAATGTTTGGATTTCTCAGGAGACATATTTAGAATGTTTTGAGAAAAATGTCTATTAAAACAAGATGATTCAATTATAAAATGTTTGTATGAATATTTGCAGAAAAAATAAATTTACTTTTAAGAACTAATAATCACAATATAATTACAATGTAGATTTTTTTACTTATAAAGTACTGGGAAGTTTTTTGTTTTTAATGGTGCTGGGGATGAACTCTGTGCTTTCCATATGCCAGGCAGGTGCTGGATCACTGAGCTATGCCCTCCTCCAACAGGGAAGATTTTAAAAGACAAAATATAAACACATGTAGTGGCCTATTATAGTCTCCTACTAAATGGAATAGTACTATAGTAAAACATAAACACAATTTGAGAGGAGGTATGGAAAAGTTTCTTGTAAGTCTATTGTAAAGTGATTATTGTTGACACTCAACCAGAGACTCTACAAAGTGGAAAACATATACACTGAGTGGAAATAAGTTTATCTGAAAATGTTAGAGAAGAATACATATTCCCAAGATCGCATTCAGCCATTGTTTTTAGGGATAGACTTGGTTTATCCACCCTGAGTAGTACAGTCTTTGATGGAAGCTATGTGTAACATCCATTTAGCTAATCAAGGAGGTTTTTCCTTAGGGGTTCATGAAAAATTCACTTATGTAGCTTATTGAGGAAGGCTAATCCTACATTTTGATTGAAACATAGAAAGTTTAAATCATATTAATACAACTTTTGGGGGAATAGTACTTTTAGAGTCACATGTTCAGAGGGATTTTTTTTCCATTCTGGTACCTGTGTTTCTGTAGCAATTGACAGTCCTTTTTCATGTTGTAGTAGTGAGATGAGAAGGAAGTGTATTTTTTTTGTTTGACCTAGCAATTTTATAGGAATTGTGAAGATTTTTTAGCCTTTACCAGAAATCAGTCACTAAATCAATGTAAAGAAATTCCTAGAACCCAGAGGAATAAGGAAAGCCTTTTGAAATTCATCCTTGTGCCTCTTTCTACTACTCTAATCCTAATTCCTACATTGCAGCAGCAGAGACTTTTACATTTCTAAGTAGCCTGCTTTATTTGGGATATTTGAGAAGAGAGAACAAAGGTGAATCGAAGGTTAATGTTCATGTGATTCTAAGTGTGCAGACAAAAACTTCCCGTATTTCCCAGATTTTGTTAAAGTGAATAAATTAAGGATCCTGAAATGGGGAAGAGTATGCTTAATTATCCAGGTGGTCCCAGTGTAATCACAGTGACCCTTGTAAGAAGGAGTTAGAAGAGTCAGAAAAAGTGATATGATGTGAAAAAGGACAAAGAAGTCAGACCTATGCAGCCACATATTAAAGAATGCTAGTGGCATGTAGATGCCAAAAAGAACAGGGAGAGGATACACTTTTAAAGCTTCCAGGAGTGTAGCTCAGTCAACACTTTGATGCCTCTGGGAGTGTATGATAACATTTACTGTATTTGGTCATTATGTTTCAGTAAATTTGTAACAGCAGTGACAGGAAACCAAGACAGTATGCAAAAGAAATAAAGAATATTCAAATTACATCTTCTTTGATTCTATTCCTAGAAATTCATTTACTATGGCAGACACTTTCTTTTATTAAAAACATGTCTATAGCTGCCCCCCAAAGTCTTTATTTCACAAGGTGAGCCACTAAAGGCAACTCAATGATTTAAAATAAATAGAAATCTGCTCATGTTTTCCTTGGACATGAAATTATTATTGTACACACAATCCTCCCATGAATATTGACAAACGGGGTTTAGATTCATGGAAAGGTATTCATCCAATCAAATATCACCTATATTCTGTGTGAAAATTTGTCCTACCAGCTGAGGACCAAAACACTTTTTAATACTCCATTTCTCTCCCACCTTTCTCTTGAGAAATTCAGGTAGTTTAAAATAAAATAGCTTCAAATTTTCAGAAGAGTCAGGCTGAAGCCACCGCCAATTAAAATATGACTAAAATAAGAAGCGTTATCACAAAGCAGGATGACGGAGAAATTTAAAGGCAACAATCTCATTTTTTCTTAGCTCAGTGATATTAGTATTCTTGAATAGGACATGAACATGCCAAAGTGGTCTCAAAGATTAACGAGCAACTTCAAAGTACTCTTAGTGACAAAATGAAATATCTCATTACGTTTCCTCTCCTTTCTTCTGTGGTTTCCACATCACACCAGAGATGCTCATGAGAAGGGTAGATATGTGGCCAGATGCTCCTGCTGCGTATCCTCTGTCTTTGGGAATATGAGAGAGGGGAAGGTAAAGGAGCAGTGGATTTTAACACCTGCAGCACCGCACTGCTCACTGTCTTTCCATTTTCGCTTATCCCTTGAATAATAAAATACCTGAAGAAAATAGTCTATTTTTATTCTATGAAATATTTAATGCATGACTGTGAATTACAGAATGTTTTCAGAAATAAACTTATATATTTAGATGGAGCTCAGAAAAAAATTTAAAGTTCTTATTGTGGAAGTTGACCGTCATTTTCAAACCTTATAATGTGCAAGTTCAAAACTAAGTGTGAGGCTATGTGTAGTCCATTGTGCACTGAACACATTCAGTATTCTGGGGGTGGCAAAGAAGGGCGAGCAACCTCAGAGAAATCCAAATGTAATGAAGAAAACTTGAACAGAGCAGAGTGGTAAAATTCAGACAAGATGACATGAGAGTAGGCAAGTAATACCATTATTATGGAGCCTGAACACAACAGCAGTAACCCTGAAGGGATATAAAGGTCAGTGTATCATAAATCCTTTTATTTTTTTCCCTAAATCTTATTTATATTTTTTGGGAAGATCAGTGATGCCATTTTTTTTATCACTGTTTTCAGAAAATTCCTTACAGATTGTATGAAAACACTCTATTTTCCCCTGTATAATTATCTTCTCATACCTTAGTTTTTCCAAACTTGAAGCCACAATAGATTGGTTACCAAAGGTTCCAGTCTATTCACATGAAGACAAAGGATTAAATCAAAGAAGATGCTAGATTTTCCTCACAAGCAATGAATGAGAAGAGAACTAGCACTATACAGGCATGTATCTGCCTTTACCCATCAGTCTTTGCTATTTTCTTCCTTCTCTCACTTGAAGAGTACCAGTTGAAAAACTTAACAGCCTTTCAAATCTGATAGGAGACATGATCAATGAGCTGGCAGATAACAGATTCCTAACCTTTCATTTCACAAGATAAAGATGCTGAGAAAGCTCAAATTGTAAAAGAAAGAAAATTATAATGTCACAAAGAATCCCATTCCTCTGTATAATTAATATGCTGTAATAAAATGAATAAATTTGAAAAAAGAAAATTCTAGATAAAATGTCTTTGTAATCATTTTATGAATCTTGTCAGTTTTCTTTCTACTCTCTTTTTCTCACCAGCCTGTATCTGACATAAAACTGCATTTTGTTCTAAGACATTCTCCAAAACCCAAAGAATTAGTTAAGTAAGTAAGGAAAACTATTAGGAGATTTGCTTTTTCTACTTAGTTTTTCTGCTAATTGCTGCTTCATTGTGGGGAAATTATTGTCTCTATTCAATGAGAATGAAACACCTCTAAGATTTGTGGTGGAAATGAAGCGTATCATTATACCTGAATGCAGTTTAAATAATTCACCTAGAGTCCCACTGTTAAAGTCACTCCCTTACGATTTGAAAGAAACTAAACTCTCATAGGATTTAGGGTGAGATAATATGCACCAATATATGGTAACCTATGTCTAGGACAGAATTGCCTAGAAAATTGTAAAACACAGATCCTAGAAATCGCCTTAAAAATACCAAAATATAGTCAAACCTTGCATTGCAAATAAGTTGTTCTACAAATATTATGCAAGACAAGCAAACATTTCTAATAAATTTTAATTTGATAAACTAGCAGTGTCTTGCAATATGAGTAGTATGTGACACTGAATGTCACATGGTCAGAACTGAACCAATGGTCTCTCTCTCTGTCTCTCTCTCTCTCTCTCTCTTTCTCTGGGATTGTGGGTGATTGTCTCCCAACAGCAAGGTTGTGGAGGAGATCTCATCTGTAAAGGAGGAAGAGAAAAAGACAGAGGAATTCCTCACTTCAAATGAGATTAGGGAGATGTATCAAATGCAGGAAACAGTGCAAAATTTCATAGAAAAGCAGCAAATGAGTAAGGCTGCAGCAATGTAAGCTATGAATCTGTTTAATGACAATGCAATATCACATTTCCGCAAAATCACCAAAAGGAGGCAAAAGTAGGTGCCATTGGACAGGTTCCTTGTTAAACCTTCAAGGAAAGAAAAAGATTCCATTGAACCAACAGAGAGCAGTGATTGTTAGTGACAGTGAGAGTCATCCTGACAGTGACCCTCCTCTCTCTTGTCTCCCTTACAGCAGCCATGAAGGTTTTCAAAGGTGTGTAGGTTAATTTGTTTATTTTTCTTTATATATTTTTTATTTTGTGTTATAATACTGTATCATAATCATTTGTATATTAATTTTTTGGGGTTGTGGAATAATCATCTGAGTTTCCATTATTTCTTATGGGAAAATTCACTTTGATATACAAGTGCTTTGGATTACATGTGTGTTTTCTGGAATGGATTATGCTTCCAAACCAAGATTTTACTGTATCTTATACACACACAGAAAAAAATTACCTAAAAACTGCATCAAAATGTCTTTAAACTAGTTTGATTTCTCTCTCTTAATATTTTATTGGAAATGAGATTACCTTGAAAGTTCTCTCCCACCCTAAATTCTCCAAAACTTCAAAGACTGTACACTAGATTTCTCTATTCTCTTCTTCTTCTCTAGTTTCCTTCACTCTAGTAAGTAATATCCTTTCAAATATAAATCTCTCCAGCTTTTCCACCAACTTTATGCTTATATTTGCTTCATAATGAGACACAAGACATGATTGGCTAACACCTACATATCTTAGAACTTAGCAGAATTGAAGAGGGAGATTCAGAGAATGTCAATGGATTCTTCATCACACAGGTAGAATGGAAATAATATTCACCAGGGCTGTGATTCCTTGCTCTTTACTTCCTCCTCCTTCCCATCTCCTTTTCTTTCTTTTCCTCCCACTCTTCCTCTTCACCCTTGCCCTCCTCCTCCCCCTTCTTCTTTCTCTCTCTCTCTTTCTCCCCTGTATGCAGACTTTCTGCTTTATGACACTTTATTAAGTTTTAAGGCAAATTATACCTTCTTCCGTAAATTGTATTTATCAAATCTATTACAGTATTCTCTCTCTCTCTCTCTTTCTCTCTCTCTCTCTCTCTCTCTCTCTCTCTCTCTCTCTCTCTATCTATCTGTCAGCTATCTATCATCTATCCACTTTGTACAGAGATTTTAGTTTTTGGTTATATACTACTCATTTTTCTCTGCACTGTTCATTACAAGCTCTTTATCTTTTTGCTCCTTACCTGGAGCCTGAATGCTTTGAGAATGGAGTCACACTTTTTATTTTTATGTGCCCCGAATGCCTAGCTGTGTAAGGCATGACACAGTGGTTATTATAGATTTATCTGGTAGGAGAAAATGCATTTGCTTACTGTGAGGATAGAGATTTGTAGTCTCTGCCTACTCCTGGCTAATTATGTTCTCATAAATACCAGCCTTAAACTACAGCTCTCTGTTGACTAATTTAAATAAAACTGCTCCTCTCTCTGTTCTCTAATGAGCTTAATTTATAGATGTATGTCCTATACTGGAGAACTGGACATATTTATAATTAGCACTGAAAGGAGTGGGACATTGCTGATGACAAAAATTGCAGCAAATACTGGTGATAAAAAAGATGAAAAAGGGAGGATATATGAGAGAGAGACACCACTTTTACAACAGAAAGAACTGTCCAGTAAGTCTTCATCTCACAATCAAATCTAATCCAGAATAAAGAACAGAGCAAATTTCTCAGTATCTCTTAGTCACAAACACAGCTTTCCTATTTTTTCTATTTTGAGAATGAAAACATTTGAATAATGGAAATAAAATATAAATATTGTGGATTCAAATTTACTGTAGAACTACATAGTTGCTATATGCCTCTGAAAAGCATTGAATTTCTGATATATATATATATATTTATCTCCACATCTATAATTTATCTTTAGCAATATTGTTTGTCATATGATTTTCCTGTTAGGCTTTTAAAAAAATCATATTATAAGTATAGTTGTTACCAAAGCAATTGACCTGCAAAAAGAGTATCAGTTCCTTTACATAACTTTTGGTTGAAAATGACTTCAGAGTTATCTATAGTTAGGTATTTGTCAGAAATACAAATGAATGATATGACTAAAAAGGATATCTCAAGAGTCAGGGATTCACATAAGAAAGAAAGCTTGGTAGATATGATTGTAAAGTACAGTATGAACTTCACAAGTACAAAGAACTTTTGAAAAGAATTTGTGTATCATTTTCTTAACTTAATTCTTTAAGCTAATGTTTCATTCAGAGCATTTATGAAAACATAATTTGTGTACACAGTACAAATATGTTACTCATAAAGACAATACCTATAACAAGACTTCTCTTTTATGTAAGCTTGGATTAAAGTTTGGAAAAATCCATTCATCAGCCCAGTAGTGGTGGGTAAAAACAGGATATCAATAGGTACAAAAGCAAAGAGGCACATATAAAAATCAACTATGACTAGACCTTGAAATGCCAGAGGGATTCAATATTAGTTATCTGATAACACCAGAGGGAGAAAAAAAATCCTAGATGTATAATTAAGTCATCACAAAGAACTGGAACCTATTCAAATCTGGAGCAGGGGTAGTTGCTGTTTCCTCACTTGGGAAAATGCCTTCTCTCATCTTTTATGTTCCCAAAGTGCCTCTCTGGGATCTCTAATTGGCTTTGAATTTGGACTTCAAAGGCTACCATTATAAAGTTATCTTTGTTACCATATCTGTCTTTCTATACTGCACAGTTCTAAACTACAGAGCTGTGTTTGTGGACTAAGAAATGGTTGCTGGGAGGGAAAATTTCAGCATGGAATGAATAGAGTCAGGGAGTGCAGGGTTATGGATATAATTTGTGAAATAACTGGAAGGCAGATATATTAATGAAAATGGCATTGAACAATTCTAATAAAATGCCCAATGTACAATTTTAACTAGAAAATATATTAAGAGCTTAAATATAGTACCAAGTAGCACAAATTATGAAAGAACAATAAATAGTAATTGTTATTAATTCTTGTTCTAATATTATGTATCTATATACTCCGATACGTTTTATATGCTTAGTCAACTTTGGCCAATTAAGCAATCACTTAAAGTTAAATGCATTTAATGAGGAAAACATAGAAATATACTTTAAAACTCTCAAAAATTAAATGCTTTAAAATCTGGTTTCTCATTATAATGATGATGGGATTAGAACTGCCTTGTGGGTATGGCAATATTAGGTATGGATGAATATACAAAGAATGTGCCATGGAAGCTGACATTCTCAATGGGGACTTACTTTGGGGGAAGGAGTAAGTAGGCAAATATTTAGGTATTTCAATTGCTTTTATTCTTGCAAAACACAAACATCTCTGACAAAATTTTATCCCTTAATATTTAATTTATTTCATTAGGCAGGTAATGCATCTTTATTAATTAAATTAAAATGCATGTTCTCATGTGGAAATGTGATAATATCAAACTGCTTGAGAAACATGGATTAATTGCTATAAAAGCATGGAAAACATTGTCAGAAATTCAACAACAGGGAATTCAAGGAAAACAGTTTTTTTTTTCAGTATCTCAAACATGGATGTGAGTATATCTAGTGACATTTACTGATTGTACATGATGTCACAATTCTTTCTGTGTCCATGATTAGGAAAAGTCAGTTTATGGGTCCAGTATTGTTCTGGAAACTAGTCCATCTTAGGCCAACGGTCTAAGTTTGTTGATTGAAAATAATTCACTGTGTCATAGCACCATGTCAAATGATTGTTTCATCCATATTTAGACCCACAATTGCTGATAAATCTCCAGTTCTCTTAGTGACATTGAATCTTCGCCATTGCAGTCAAATTTTTGTTCATTAAATATTCTTTTAAAATGGGCCGAACACTTGACTCAACATACGTGGCCCCTCAAAGTCTAACCAGTGTAGAAGGAGAGGGCAGTGATATTCTCCTCACACTTAATTTCTCTTCGGCAGCAGCCTGAGGTTCCACTGAGTATATGATCTGTGATGTACATTGTGGATTCAAATTTAGCTTAACCTCAATAGTTTTTCTTAAATCTTTTTCATATATGCTAGTAAGCTACATTTTCAGTAGCAGAGATAAAATGTATGGTCAGTAAAATCAAAGGCTAATACTTAAAAATAAAAATGAAATTTCATCTCACTGAATTTAGTCTAACATTCCAATCTTTCACTACAACTTTTTTCTTGTAAACATCTACTTATTTACTGTCTTTCAAGTCCCATGCTCTTTGATCAACTGATAAGAATTCCACTCATGTGCATCCAAGTGAGTTATCAAAATGATGTATAAACCTACCATTGCATATCTTCCCTCAGGTTTATACCCATTCATTAGTCATCAGTCTTTGTTAGCACTTTTCAATAAATTAGAAGTGTACTGAGTCATATACATCAGGCCAGTAATACCAAAGTGTTTTCTAATAAAGAGCTTATGCTCTTATGATGTATCCAGTGAGGCGTTTCTTTTTTATATGCTTATAAAACCATGTTGGAAACTATTTTATTTTATAATCATTATCCTATGTTCACATAATTCACGTTTTGTCATTTCTTAAAAACATTACAAATATAAAAATATATGAGAAAGCCCACATTAGTAAAATGGCAGAAAGATTAAAAATCTCTTCTAGAACCATAGAACCAAGTGGAGAAGAGGAAAAGGGAAGAAGGGAGAGAGAAAGAGAGAGAGAGAGGGGGAGAGAGAGAGAGAGAGAGAGAGAGAGAGAGAGAGAGAGAGAGAGAGAGAGAGAGAGAGAAAGGAACAGAGAAAAAAGAATGGAATATCTAGAATAAGAAGTAAAATTACACATTGTCAGTATTATTTTAGAGGTTAAATATGTTAAAAACTACTATTAAAATACACATACTTTCAGATTTTATTTTCACAATTTCCTTCAAGATTTAATGAGTTTACAATGGATACCCTTAAAACAAATTTTGACACGAAATTGAAAGCAGAAGAAAAAAACCAAATCATTAAAAGTGAAAAGTAAAAATAGTGTTAAATTTATGAATGCAGCTATTTTGCAGCTGAGTGTAATTTAAAGTGACAAGAATCTTTTGTGTGTGTGTGATGCTGTGTATTGAACCCAGGGACTGTGCACTAAGCTACAGCTCCTTCCCCTTTTTCATTTTTTTGCTTTGGGACAAGGTCTTTTGAAGTCACCCAGGCCGTGGTGGAACATCCTGCCTCAGCCTTCCAGAGTGCTGGGATTACAGGTATGTGACACCAGGACCAGCTAAGTCATTTTATTGACCTGAAATGGTTCATCTAATTCTGTTCTTCAACTCTGAAAGATACTATTGTAAATATTTTCTGTCAAGAAAAAAGTATCTGTAATGAACCTTTATGCAACAACACAAGTCTGTGTCTTTTGTCACTTAACTATCATTTAAATATTCATTTTACTTTT
Source organism: Heterocephalus glaber (assembly GCF_053883595.1). Taxonomy (NCBI): domain Eukaryota; kingdom Metazoa; phylum Chordata; class Mammalia; order Rodentia; family Bathyergidae; genus Heterocephalus; species Heterocephalus glaber. Next base: position 1,278,483 of record NW_028258465.1, read on the forward strand.
TAACTCTCTCCAGTATAAATTTAGTTTCTGACCTGGTGTTTTTTCAGTTACTCTATATGATGCTCAGTCCCATTCATCTGTTTTAGGGGCTTTCCTCAGTGTACTTTTTGCCCTCCAGCCCTGTCTGATTTTGCACCAATAGAGTTGTCCTTAATCCGTGATTTTGTGTGTGTGACATAAGCTGCTCTTCCTCTTTGAGTCCCTGGTCTCACTGTTAGTCTTTTTGGTAATTTTTATTGCAATGTTCTTCTGCTTTACGTGATATGGGATGGGATAGATCGTGAAGGGCAGGAACCCAGCTGCTCTCTGTCTGACACAGGTGAGGAGTCCAGGGTCTTGCTGGTCATTTTTCTCAACTCTGAATCATGAAAAGATGGGGAACGGTGTGAAAATGATATTCTTTGTTCTTCACTCTGGTTAGAATTTTGACTGCTCAGTCCAAATTTCTGTATTTTCATCACAATCTACTTCTTATTTGGCAAGTCACATTGCATATTAAGATTTAAAGTTCCTGAGTATTTCTAACATGAAAAAAAGGACTAAACAAAGTAAAACCTCTTTGACATTGCTGAACCTGGAATTTCTCAGTTGTACTTTGCAGAATTCTGTTTTCATCAGTAATACTCATTAGAGTCCTAATTTTAGAATTCATGGGTCTCACTTTGGAAACTTGTGGTTTAGAATGATCCCTTTGCTAAAAAGTGCACTGTTGTAATTAACACTCCCCTCCTTTCACCTGACCTATGGTTTTACTATTAAAAATTTTAATATGTGGGCCATTAAGATCTCATTTCATATATTTTCCTACACACAATTTTTAAACAATATCCGACAGATGGCTGTGTATCTAGTTAGGAATGTTTTCCTGAGAAGCCACTCCATAATCTTCTGCAACCACCTGTTCCAATATCCAGCTGTCCCTTCTAATCAAGAAGTATTTATTTAGATTTAACCAAAGAAGAAAATTAAATGCTCAAAAGTGAAAAAAATCACAATGATTCCTTGACATGTCAGACTTAGTGACTGGCCCACAGGAAAGGGAGAGACATAAATGTTTTCTGGGAGATTTAAAGTCTCCAATTTGATTTTGGAAATTCAGTTTTTGATTGAAGGAGTGTCATGATTGAGACTTTAAACTACAATGTTCACCTAGATTTTCATTAAAATGGCCCTAAAATCTGTAGTCCTTAGTAATAAGATTTGATAAAATTCAGAGTGGTGATTGAATTCAAGGAGCAATGTGAATGGCTTGGTACACTGCCGGATCCTAAGATATTAGCAGTTTGTCAAAACAACAAGAGAAATGTACACCAAGGCTCCCAGTCCAGTTTTTGACCACAGACTTGGGGAGTCTGAGCAGTGTGGATGAAAGTGCAAGTTGCTGGATGATGCGAAACAAGGCTGTGAAGTTCAGGAATTTCTCACAAGTCCCTTTACTCTGACTACTGACATCGTGGTTCATAGTTCGTGGACAAGGCATCTTTATCAATATTAAAGCAGAGAATTGATGTGTCTAGTCACATCCCTCTTCCCAACTTAAAAGTCTCAGCTGTGACCTGTTTCTACAAACTGCTTCCTGTATGTTTACTTAGATACTCTCATTTAAAAATAAATTTCCCTGATATCAAGCATCTTCTCATGAAGATTGTACTTTAGACTTCTGACTGGCACTAATAATACATTATGTATGTAGGATTCAATATATATATATATATATATAATTCAATGAATTATTTTTATTCTAAATTTATCTTAGTCAATGTAAAAAATTTATTCTTTAGTCTCTGGAGACAGAAAAGATTAAGGCTGCTCTTCAATTCAACAAACATTTGTATAAGCTTAATATAATCTTCTTGTATTCTAACTTCTATTGTTTCACAAACAAAGATTGGATGTGTTATGCTTTTGTCAAATCATTTTTTAAATCAAAATTTCTAACTCAACCTTCCAACACTGGTGTCTATTCTATCCTAAAATTCCTGTCTATGCCAAATTTATCTCTGCCAAAAAAACATTTTCCAGACTAATTTTATCAGCTTCAATCATTCTGGCCCATTTCTTTTTAGCACCTATACACTTGCTAGTCTATATTAATTATCCTTCTTCACATATATAATTTATATGATTATAACCTGTAACTTTATCTGAGTAGGAGTCACAAAATTATCAGTGTCTCCTGGCTGTTTTTTACAGTGTTTTGAGATGAGTGTCCAGTAGGTTTATGTGTTACTGATGAGTACCATATTACAGATCTGTGACGATATTGTAACTAGTGACGAAATGCTCAGCCATCTTCACAGCGATGTTATACAGTGCTTGTCTTTATTAGTTGTACAGTGTTTTAGGTTAAGGACCAGGGAGAGGGTTGACACAGATATGAGAGAATGAATGAATTCTGAGAGGCACTTCACATCCAAACATCATTACTCAAGGATAAAGACATATTCTCAACCCCAAATAAATGTCTTGAATTGAGTTTACAGAAAACTTAATCTAATAAACTTCTACAAGTTACCTTTCTGTATTCCTGCCTCCCTTTTAATCTCCTTCAGCCAAGTAGGGAGAAAGGTAATCTCTATTATCAAGAGTTTCAAGGTTTAAAGAGAATCTATGCAAGGACCTTCTGGTTTCGGAACCCAATGAAAAACAAGCATCTGGAAAGGGTGAAGAGAGTGTCATATTTTTTCTCCTGGAATGGATGCACAGTTGAGACCAAGAATTAGATGCTGTCCTTGCCACTTACCCAGGAGAACTGGTTTTGTGCACCCAACTTCAGGGAAAGCTGGGGCAGAGCTCGAGGTGCGACGCGGCCCGGGAGTAGGTTTTGTAAAGAGACGACGTAGAGCGTGGCCACTTGTCCCTGGCAGGGATGTTGGTCTAGGCATGGAGTTCTGTCTTTTCTGTCTGTTCTGCAGTTGTCTCTCCACTGAGAAGTCTGCTTAAGAAAACACAAGGAAGCTGGAAAGCTGTTTCTTCCTATAGAGTGACAAGGAACTTCCAAGGGATGTTCAAGGATATTCCACTCAGAATGTTAATGTGAAGAGACACTCAACGTGGATTGGTCAGATTCAAAGAAAAGTATACAAGAAAACAAACTGTAAGAAATGCACTATATCACACAACAGGAATAATATCTAAGAAGACTAACTCTAGATCACTACTGTCAAATAAACACTACTCTCAGATAAAGCACACCTACATGGATATTAATGAAAATAAAGCCAAATAAAACAGGAATTGATAAAAAACTACATAATGACATACAAGTTTTTCTCAGGTTCATGAAAAGAGATAATTATACAGATATCAAACAATTTAAAAACATTTACATGTGGCAGGATGTAGAATGGATATACAAAACAAACAAACAACAACAAAGGAACTGAAACAAGAACAATGAAGGGGCTGGGGTGGGGTTGTCACAGCCTGAAGAACTATCATGCAGATGCTGGGCTGGATGACAAAAGGCTGAAAGTCACCCGGGAATAAACCAGCTGTGCCAGGGAATGAATGGCAGGTGAGAATGAGCTGATAGATCCATATTTGCAGGCGTGTAAAAGAAATCCTAAGAACTGAAAAAACACAAATTCAAAAATTTAATAAAATGTTTTCATGTACTGAAATATTAGTTGCAAGAAAATCTCAGTGTATTGGAAGATGAATTCCAAAGCAAGCTATGGTAAAATTATCGAACTTTAAGATATATATATATAATTTTTTTTCCTGTAAACATTCAGTCCTGTCCAACATTTCAATACAAAGGAAATATTTGAAAAATCACAGATACAGGCTTACTGCCATAGATAGAATTCACAATATCCACTGGGAACTGGTAGGTGGCCATGGGGCCAAGGCACAGATACTCCAAGAGCAATGTGCCCTTAATCATGCAAGAGCTCAGCACCTCCCACCTGCAGCTCCTGGACCACCACTCACATCATCAGTAGATGGCCTGACCTACCCAGGAGCCATGCTGTCCATAATCTGTGACTTTGCATGGGGATCAATGCAAACCAAAATAAAAAGCATAAGAGGTGTCCCAGCCAACCACAGAGTTTCCTTCTGTGGAGTCTTTTGGTGCAAACCTGAACTCTGCATTCCTCTGTCTGTGTCTGTCATCACCCTCATCTTGGGACAGGTAGCAGGCTCGCTATTCCCACCTAGCAGAGATCCAAGAAGAGCTGTTGGTTTTTCAGTCTACTCAAAAGTTTTATTTCTTTTTTTGAGACAGAGCGACAACATCCAAGCTCCTTACACATAGAACTAGAAGCTCTATCAGTGCCTTTGTTAAGAAAAAGGTGGTCATTAAAACTAACTCACAAATCTAGGAAAAAATAAATGCAATTCAGTACATTTAGAAAAAGGAAATTCATGAGCTTCAGAACTAATATTTCAAAAACAACAAAAGATGGACTTACTGGATTAGTCAGGAATAGTAAAAAATATCCTATAAATAATTATGAATAAAACACTGTCAAGCACTGAGTGAAGGGGAAGAAAAACAACTGTAATTATATAGTTTTTTATAACAACATAGCACCAGAAATGAAATTCTAGATAAGGTGAATCATTTTCAAGAAAAATGTAAATAATAAAATTAATCTTCCCCCAATCCAAAAATATTAAAGAGAAGTGTAGCTATTTTAACATTCTTTATTAATCAGACCCCAAACAAAACTGAAGTAAATTAGATTTCCTAGTTCAGATAGTTTTGAATATTTCAATGAATAATTTTTTTGCTACTTAACAATTTTACAGCACAAAAATGAAATAAAAGTTTTCATTTGTTTTAGCAATCTTATATGTGCCATTACTTTGATATCAAAACAATATCAGTATCTTTAATTATAAACAAAACATTTAATAAAAAATTTTAGCAATATACCAAAGTCAGCTGCACTCAATCCTATGTCTATAACAGTGAGAGTTTTAGGATGTTTTAATATCAGTGTATAAAATATTGTAATTCTCCATATTAGTAGGTTAAGTCAGAAAGCTATATGGTGCATCATTAAATTTTAATGCTCAAAACACTTTCAATAATGTTTAAAATCAGTTGTGACAAAATCATTAGTGAAACAGTGCCAGAAATGTTTTTACTATGTTTAATATGGAAAAGAAAAGCATTTCCTTTAAAAGCAAAGCATTAAGATTGCCAATCTTTATCTTTGCTATACACAGTCCATTAGGTAAAATGAATTGAAATATAACAAGTTAAAATAAAAAGTAAGATCTAAATTATTTTCAAAGAAAGTACCAAGAGGTTCTCCATCAAAAGAATACAATAAAGTAGCTGATTATGAATTAAATACCTATAACCCCAAATTTCATTTTGCTGTAGTTTTTTTAAATTGAATTTAGATGTGTGTATATTTTATGGAGTTCAATAGTTAGGCAAATCTGTATACAATCAAAGTAAAGCAAAAAATATTTGCTTCCAAGTAATATTATTTGTATGTGCTGTTTAATATTTATCTTTGTATATTGATAAAATGTAATGTTTTCTTTAGTTTTAAACACATTTTTTGAAGTTTTAGTAGGAAAATAAAGACTTTGTCTTTTTCCCCCTACTTATAATGGTTTAGATCTAAAACAAATACCCCCAGTGTTTTCAGACTTAGAAATTTGGAGGTTTATTGGATCTTGGGGTCTCTATACTCATCACTAGATTAATTTATTGATGAGTTGATAGCTGACTCTGCTTTCAGAAGATGGGACTGGTTTGAAGAATCAAGTATCTGGGGCATGACCCAGAAGAGTGTATCCTTATCCCTGCTCTACTTCCCGGCCTACATAGCATGAGCAACTTTTCTCTGCCATACAAGTTCTGTCTTGGAGCCAGTTGAATAAGGATTGAATCCCTGAAAAGATGAGCAAAATCAAACCTTTCCTCCTTTATGTTGTGGGTTTCAGGTATTTGTCTCAACAAAGGGAGAGCTGGCCAATATAAAAAATTGGTACCAGAGTAGTGCGGTCCTTAGTGTGACTGTATCTGAACATCTAGTTAAAAATGTTTGGAACTAGTTTGCTAGATGAGTTTGGAAAGCCTTTGAGATGTTGGCTAGAGAAGACTTAGAATGATGTAAATAGAACTTGGTGGACAATTCTATTGGGAGCCCAGAAGACCAGAATGCTGATAGAAATGCAGACAGTAAAGGTCAGACTTATGAGATTTCTGTTGTGAATGAGGATTCCATTGGCAGTTGGACTAAAGGCCATGTTATTACACAATATTTAATGTTTGTTTGATGGCTTTCATTTTTGCCTTAGACTTGCAGGTAAGAGCGTCCTTTGAGTCTCAAAGGAGATTTGGGACTTGAACCTTCAAACAGTGCTGCAACTGTTAAGAGTTTGGTGACTTTTTGCATTATGAGGACATGAGTCTGTTGGGGTTTGGGATTTAAATGTTATGGTTTAGACTTAAATGTTCTCCAAAAGTCTGATGTTTTCAGAGGTGAGTATTTTGGAAGATGATTAGATAATGGAGGCTTTATACTCAGCAGGGGATTAGTCCATTGATAAATTCATAGCTGAGTGGGCTCTTAGGAGATGCAGCTTATTTGAAAGAAGTGGGTCAGCAGAGACAACCTGGAAGGATTTAATCTTGTCCTTGGCTCATGGATGTTGTTTCCTGAGTGGCATGGGTTAAGCAACTTTTTCTGTTATGCCCTTCCACCATGCTGTTTCTACTTTGGAGCCCACTGACCATTGACTGAATCCCCCAAAATGTCAACCAAATTAAACCTATTTTTCTTTAAGTTGTGGGTGCCAGATATTTTGTTCCAATGATGGGAAAGCTGAGTAATACACTACTTTCATCCACCTACAAGTTTCAACTCTTTTCGTCCTACCATCTTCCTCACAAAGTTTTATGGTTAGCTTGATTGAATAATTGCTGTTTACAGCTGAATCACATATGAAACCACTATGACTTTCATTTTCCTCTCTTATAGTAGGTCACAAAAGTCTTTATGCATTAGTAATAGAACCCTGAGAAATCATAAATCCAATGTTTAACTAATTTAACTACCTAGAATGAAAAATGTATATTATATAATGTACATATTTGAAGAATATTCTAGAAACTATTTTGAAATAATATTCTAATCAAAGAATTTACTTTCTTAATATCCTGTGATCTCTCAAACAAATAACATAAATTCTTCATTAAAAATGAACTGGAACAATGAAAAATCCAGAATGATCAATACAGAAGAACACAGGTGAACTAAACTGTTAATTAAAAAGTTGTCAACAGAATGCCCTAACTTGCTGTATTTTCCTCATCAAATTTTCAACAATTGATGAACAAGGTTGTTTCTTCAGAATATACTGAGAAAAGAATTTACATACAAAGAAATGACTCTGGGAGGTGGTCCTAGGATGGCCTGTCAAGGAATCCCACAGGTGATACACAGAAGTGTCTGATTATCACTCTAGGGACATGAAACCGTTCTCTGCTGAGGAAACTTAGGAAGACTGCACGATCTCTCTCATAGTTTTCTTATCTAAGGAACCAAGAACCAGGATATTTATGTTCCCATTCTCCATAATTGGCAAATGACTGCTCCAGGGACGATAATATGGGAATGGTGGATTTAGTTTAGTTCTATATATATATATATATATATATATATATATATATATATATATTACACACACACACACACACACACACATATATCCTGGGTTTAAAAATGACTTTCCATCTGACACATTTTGTGGTCACTTTTTCTTTTTTGCAGCGCTGGATATCAAACCCAGAGCATTGTGTGTGCTAGGCAAGCACTCTGCCACTAAGTTGAATCTCAGCCCTTACTTGTGGTCATTTTAAAGAATATTTTTATACTAAATACAGAAAAAATTTAAGTGACAATAATTACAAAGCAGGGTATCTTGGGGATATCCTATTTTCTTTTTTCTTACATATGCTTTTATGTTCTTTATCTGTCTGAATTTAAAGAGTTTCCTCTTAAATGTCTTCATTATATACGATTTTTGAGGTAAGTTATCTTCTTTCTTTACATAATTTATGGCTTTAGTTTAATTAAAAAAGTAAATCTATTTATATTTTAAGTTTCTCATATAGAGGAAACCTGTGATATTTAAGCTTATGTGTCTGATTTACTTCACTTAACATTATAGTCTCAAGGTGCATCTATTTTTCTACAAATGATTTAAATGTATCTTTCTCTATGACAGAGTAGTGCTCCATTGTGTGTAAATAGCTCATTTTGTTTATCTATTCATCTACTGGTGGACATATGGGCTGTTTCCAAAATTTAGCTGTTATAGAGTTTTCTCAAAAGGAAAGGGCATCAAGAGATAGAGGAAGAGGGAAGGGAGGGAAGGAAAGGGGATGAAAAGGGATTAAGGTGTGTTATGTACATGCACCAACTTCACACAAGGAATGCAATCATTATGTACTGCAAGCATGCACTGTTAAAAAATAAAAATAAAATCTAATTTGTATGATGCATGCATTGCTTTACTTCTTATTACGATATAGTAGAAGAAAAAGTCCTGTAAATATTTGCATTATTCTATCTCTGTTTCTGCCTTGTTTTATTTTTTATGAATAAATGTTGAGTCAATTGCAAAGATTTTAAACAATTTTTTATTGGCATATGTTGGCAAATATATTTGGGTATATATATGTATGTGTGTGTCTGTGTGTGTGCATGTGTATCACATCTTGAAAAGGTACAATATACTCTTGAATTATTTAACATATACACTCTCTTAATAGTTATATTGTTTTAATAATATATTTTATATCTGTTTAAAAATAGTTATTAATTTTTGCACACCAAATTTTATTTTATTTCATTTTATTTTCTTACTGGGGACCTGACTAAGGGCTAGTCTACCACTGAGCTATATCTCCAGTCTTTTTAATCTTTTATTTGGAGACAAGTTATCTCTAAATTGCCCAGTCTGGCTTCAATCTTGTGATTTTCCTGCCTCAGCTTTCTGAGTACCTGAGGGTACCTCAGATTTAAGCCACCATTTCTCACCACATTTTACTCCTGTAGGGCCAGTGATCATTCTTAAGACTTATTATATTTTATTAGTATAGTTCATTACTATATTGTTGTTATATTTTCAGTAAAATTTGTAAGATAATTTCTGGTTCATGAGAAGTTATAAGAAATAATCCTGAGAGGTCTTTTTTTACCCTTTACCACCCTTTCTTTACTGCTGACATTTCAGAAATGACCTTACAACCTCATAACCAGTATATTAATAGTGATGAAATCCACTAACCTTATTCAGCTTCCTCCATTTCCTTTTAATGGCCCCTGTGTATGTATGTGTGTGTGTGTGTGTGTGTGTGTGTGTGTGCATACTTAATTCTATACAGTCACCTCCCACATATAGGCTGGCATGTCTACCACTGCTGGGGGTCTGCAGTGGCATTTCCTCACCACAAGAGCCCTCCTCTGCCCTCAAGCCTACTATCCTTGACTCCATTCCCAAAATTTTGTCATTTCAAAATGTTGTATCAATGGAAACATGTGACATGTTATAATGTAGGATTGGCTTCTTCACTCCCATGCATTTCTGAAGGTCTACGACAGTTGGTTCTATGTGTGTATATTCCGGCAGCATGGTGCTTCAAGCAGCTTGCTGAGCCATTTCTCTGGTGAGGGACAGATGGGCCATTTCCAGAGTTTGGCAGTTGCAATTAAGCTGCTATGAACACTCGTATACAGTGCTTTTTGTGAACATTTATTTTCATCTCATAAGTTTCTATTCAATTCTTACTCCAATTGGCTGATAATTTCAGCATATAGAACAGAAGAACGTTTTCACTTCAAGTTATACATATAATTTAAGATACACAATCAGATCCTGAAACATATTTTATTTATATCATTGATTGAATTGATAACAGAAGATGGTGATTTATGAAATTATTTCATGATACTCTTGTAGAAGTTTGACATTTATATGGCTTTGACTATTTAAACTTTTATTGATTTACTTTTAGAGTCAGGGTTTCGCTACATAGTTCAGGCTGGGCTTGAACTCACTATACAGCCCAGGCTGGCCTTGAACTCAAAGCAGTCCTCCTGCCTCAGCCTCCTGAGTGCTGGGATTACAGGTTGAAACAAGGCTGAAACCGAACTAATGAGCAGATTTTGATCCAGTGATGCACTCAAATATTAGAGCATTCCTAATTGCCTAGAACTAACCAGAAGACAGGCCTCTACAAGTTCACTAGAGTTGCCATCCTCCAGCTAGTAGTGGTCATGCCCATTTCATTCCTAATTCAGTGTAGTGAATAGAGAAGGATAAAAAAGCGAAATCTACTATCTGATAAATACCTTACAGTGTTCAAAGAATGAGAATGTTTACACCTGTGTGTTTAGTCTTTAAATTTAACTCATACATTATTTATCCATTGTGCTTAATATCAATTGAATATCTGTGATATGGCCTACCAAAATTAATGTTTACAAGTTAAAGATTAAATAGTTTGATTTTTACTATCAAGGAGCTATGTCTACAGGGCTGAAATAAAAGTACCAGACAGCAGTTAGGACTAAGTAGTCTTGTGAGAAGATGGTAGTGGAAAACTTTAGTGAACTTACAATGACAAAAAATTTATTTTTACACAGAATACCCAAATTACTTGTGGAATGAGTGGGGGTGCCCAGACCTAACAGTAATAAAATATATTGCAACATGTTTTCTGGATACTTCTCTGTTGATATACTATGCTGTATTTTACTTTTTTCTCTTTCTTTCCTACATAAGTAGATGATATGTCAAGGCTGAAAGCAGATATATGGCACAACTTCATGCGGTTTTGTAAGCATGATTTTATATTCATGACTTATTTTCCAAAATAAAAATTCTCAGGAGAACAGAGATTTGTCCAAAGGGAAGATGAAAAGGAGAAAATTGATCTTCAGCTATCTAAACTAGCTAACGATAGTTTCTCTGAAGGGGTAGGAGTGTGGGGTCGTGAGTTCAGTTTCTTCTCCAGGAAAGAATAGGTTCTCTTCACCCAGAGGAAATGTAAAGACCCGCGTCTCCCAATGAGCACATCTTCCGCTCTGCCCCTTGGGGGAGCCACCCAGGATGTGGGCAGCTGGGAGACGGGAGTCCAGGCCCTGCACCCCAGGAGGGTAGGGTTGTAGTTTACTTGCTAGGATTTATCTCACTCACGCAGCAGAGCATCAGCAAACTGGGTCAGAGATAAGGGACATCTCAGCGACATGTATCTTACATGGTGTCAGAGTGTGGATGTGGCACAAGCTATGGAAAGAGGAAAACTTTGGGCATGATGGCATTTATATTTTTTGCAGTATGAAACAATAAGGTTCAAAAATAAATCTAAAATGATTTCTAAAGCAGCAAATGAAACAATATTTTATCTGAACTTGAATTTGTGGCTTGGGAGTCAGACCTACTCCCAGGGTACTTTGTGATAGAAACAAATTCCCTGTCCTGGGTCTTGGAAGATTTTTAAAGGAGGGGGATGTCCACTTTTTAACAAAAAATGAAACTGTTATCAGTTGTTGCTGATAACCACAACTGCAAGGAAGGGCCTAGATAGAGGAGGAGCTATGCTCCGCCACACAAGCAGGATGAGGTTGGAATGTCTGACTAGCAAATAATGCGTATCATGGCAATATCACCTCATCTCCTTTAAGAAATCTTTAGAGATAAAATCTGAAATTGTGACTGTGGTAGGATTTAAAAATAAAACAGGATTGCTGTCTTCATAGTGATTTCATGAGGTAGAGAGGGGCAGGAGCAGGGAGGAGGGCCCCTGACATCTGGCTGGGTGAGGCTTAGAGAGAGTGAACATTCAAGTTTGGCCTGATTTCAACATTAGATATATACTTAGCAGCCAGAGTCTGCACTTATCTGGGCAAAAGAAAAATTAGACTTAAAGGCCACCTTAAAATCTCTCTCTTTAAAATCAAAATGACATATGAATATGTATTTTGTATATATGCACGCACACCATATGTAATAATATAATATATATAAACACGATATGTCTTTTGAAAGCAAATTCTTATTCTGGTGGTTGCTGATTTTGTTTCCTACAGCATTGCATGTGAAGAACTCTATGCCATAGACGTTTTAAGATGGAACTGAAGCAATAAAAGTAGCAATGTATTTTGGTAGTCACTGCCAGAATGATCTATGGAGTCTCATATCCCTGAGTACCTGCTCAGCCCTTTGATTATGTGCAGCGATATAAAAACTGAAGTTTCTTTCACAGTAAGTTCACCCGAGACCAAGTCTTGGAATAGCGTTCATCGTGTTATCATCCGTGCTATAAAGAAGAGGTTTGGAAAAAACCCAAAAAATTAACAGCCTATTATTGAGAATTCTCTCTGAAATGACAGGAAAAGAACTTGTACATTTCCTGTGCTGTGATATCTAGTCGCTGTTGGTCTTAGCCTTTCCCTCTCCACTCATCACCTGGAGAGTTTGACATTTACAGTTCACCAGTAAGTCTTAGAGGAGAGAGACAGTCACATGGATGCTGAAGTCTGCAGACCATAATATCAGCACCGATAGAGTTGTCAAGCCATTCTGACAAGCTCTGTCCTAGTTCCTGGGTTTTACTCCTCCTAGGAAGCCCTGGATGCTGAGGCCTTGTGCGACACAGGCTTAGGAATTCCTGGGTGAAGGCAGGCTTTATGTGGGGACACCCATGTTCACAGTCACGTGTGTCATGTTGCAGTCTCATGACACAGGGACCAAGAGCAAAAGAAGATTCTGAGTCTGATATGGCACAAACACTTTGATGTTCTCAAGAAAAACTCTTTCGTTGCCTAACGATCTCCCATGTCACTTTGAAACACTCAAATGTCACTTCAGAGTAAAACCTTACATAGTCCCCGAGCTTACCAGTGGCATAATTTTTTCTGGCTATAAATTAGTATTGGAGAGAAAATAAATTGATGGAGAAAACAACAGAAAGACTTCAGAGATACTGCTGGGAGAAAAAGAAAAAATTGCACTTCTTAATTTTCATTATCACATATCAATTTTACATATTAATGGGATTCAGTGTGATTTCCATCCATACATATAGGATGCACTGAATAAATTCAAATCCTGCTACCTTTTTTCTACCCTGCCCCTCTTCCCAATGTCTAGCAATCACTATTCTATTTTCAGGTCAACTTTTCTTAGCTCCAACATAGAAGAGAGAACATGTGGTCCTTGCCTTTCTGTGTCTGGTGTATTTCATTTGACAAAATATCTCTTAGTTCCACACATTTTGCAGCAAAATGACAGAATTTCATTCTTCTTTATTGATGCATAATACTGTATTACAAGATGTACATATATATCCACTAATCTGTTGATGGATACCTTGGTTAATTCCATCTGGCTATTTGAACAATGGTGCAATATATATGGGTATTGATATCGCTTCAATAAATTGATTCCATTTCCTTTAAGTATATACCTGGAAGTGGCAGAGCTGCATCACCTGGTAGATATCTTTTCAGTTTTTGAGAAACCTCCATATTGTTCTGCATGATGGCTAATGTGCTAGTTTATATTCCTATCAACTATGTATGACTTTCTGTTTATCCACATCCTCCACAACAATTGTCATGTTCTTGGTTTATTCATAATAGGCATTCTAACTGGGCTTAGATGATATATGACTGTAGTTTTGATTTGTATTTCCCTTTTGGCTAAGGATATTGAAAGTTTAAAATATATTTCTTGGAAATTTCTTCTTCTGAGAAGTGTCTATTCAGGTTATCAGCCTGTTTTGTAATTAAATTTCTTTTTAGTGTCTCATATATACCTGATACTAACCCTCTGTCAAGTGACTAGTTGTCAAGTATTTTTACCCATTCTACAGGTTCTCTCTTCATTACTTTGTTTCCTTTGCTGTATAGAACCTTTTTAGTTTGATGTAATTCTCTTTGTCAGTTTTGACTTTTCTTTCCTCTGCTTTTGAGCTCTTCTCTGAAAAATTATTTTCTGTGTAAATAACTTGAAGTATTTTATCTATGTTTTCTTCCAGTACTTTCAGAGTTTGGGGTCTTACATTTAGGGCATTCTGTTTCAAGTTGATCTTTGTATAATGTAAGCGATAGGGATCAAATTTCAAATTTCTGCACATCAGTATCCAGATTTCCCAGTACCACTCATTGAAGTCTCTAATGTGTGATTTGATGAGAATGAGTTGGCTGTAGATGCAGGGTTATTTCTGGGATGGTTCATTCTGTTCCATTTATCGTTATGCTTGTTTTCATATCATACCATTTTGCCTTGGTTCGTGTGGCTCCATAATATATCTTGAAATTAGAGTTTATAATGTCTCAAGCATTTCTCTTTTGTCCAATACTGCTGTAGCTATTCTGGGTATTTTCTCTGGCTATGTGAATTTTAGGATTTTTTTCCTAGATGCAAAGATAGTTCAACATATAAATTCAATAAACATAATTTGTCTCAATAAAATGAAGAGAAAAATCATATGATTATCTAAATAGATAGGAAAAATAATTTAATCGAGTTCAACATCCTTTCATGATAAAATTCCCTAATAAATTAGATATAGATATAGAGGGTTCATATTTCAACATAATAAAGATTATACATGACAAATCCTCAGCCAACATCATATTGAATGAGCAAAAGCTGAAAATGTGTTTCCTAAAAGAAAGAAAAATAGTTGTATAAATAGTAAGGAGGAAATCAAATGATCTATTTGTTTATTTGATAAATAAATACATTTATTTGATAAATAAATTCAGCAAAGTAACAGGACACAAAGTCAGTATACAAAAACTAATAGCTTTTACATATACCAATAGCAGGATTGCTGAGAAAAAAAGTCATGAGTGCAACCACATTCACAATAGTTTCAGACAATAAGGTAAGTAGCCATAATGTTAAGGCAGAGAAAACCCTCTACAGTGAAAATTACAAACCACTGATGAAAGAATCTAGGACACACACACACACACACACACACACACACACACACACACACAAAGGAAGGACCTTCCATGTTCATAGATTGGAAAAGTTAATACTATAAAATTCTACATTGTCCAAAGCAATATGCAAATTCAATATAATCCCCATCAAAATACCAGTGACTATACTTTCTATGAGGCTAAAAATACAAAAAACAGAAGAAAATAAAAGATGCTAATGAATCAAACTATCTAATCAGAAAAGTGACAGAGCTAAGTGTAACAGGCATTTTTTTTTTCTTTTTTAGTTCCACTGAATACACTCAACAGAGAACTTGACTTATATAATTGAATTCTTGTCCAGAAAATGAAATATGGGTCAAAGAAGTTAGGTAATGATTAAATTCATATAATTACAATCTAAAACTAATGACAGATCAGGAATTTGTAGAACTTTCACCTGGGAAGAGAATGAGTATAAACTCTATCTCCTGCCAGGGAACAAAACACAGAATCTTCTGTCCTGCAAAAGCAAGTGGTCTTTAAAAGGAAGCAAGCACTTTCAAGGATGATTTTTCCCATGCAAAATAAAATACTGTGTTATTGTATATTTTTGGAAATGAATGTATATTGTATATTGTATATTCTTAGAAATGAAAAGGAAAGAAGAAAGAAGGAAGGTAAAAAGAAAGAAAAGAAAAGAAAGGAAGGAAGGAAGGAAGGAAGGAAGATTTTCCTACTCTGTAGAAAAATTAACATTGATTCTCCAGACATTATAAAATGAAATATAACTATATATGCTGGGCTGCAACCAATGAGTGAGAAAAAAGTGTCTTCATCATCTTTGCTTGCTAATAACAAGGAAAGCCTTTCCCTGCGTTGTGTTCTCATTGCTACATGCTGAACTTCACTCTGCCCTGATCTCCAAACGACCTTTGCAATCTGCCTCCTCGAGCTCCCTGAGGGCGCGGGTTTCTGTCTGAATGAATGAACTGGAAAATACGCAAGGGTCCTGAGGCCTGCAGGCAGACAGAGAGAGAGAGGGTACGCATCCAGGGTCTCTGATGGTTTCTCAAGTATATACACATATCTATCAGATGAGATGAGGTTTTATCAATTTTATTATGAGATGAGGTTTTATTAATCAATTTTATTATGCTTCTCTGAGCTCCATTTTCATTTGAATTTCTATGCCTGTCTCAGTTTTTGGATGTTCACTGCCCCTCCGTCCACCCCGTGCCTCTTTTCCGGATGCCGGCCCTCACCGCTGGACTCCAACTGTCTTTCTCCAATGACTCCGTAAGGATGCACGTGGGGCCTAATGACTGCAGAATCTTGGTTCTGTGTTTGAGTTTTCCCGGGAACATTAGCTCTGAACTTGCCTTTTCTCTCAGGAGATGTGCTACTTTCAAATTTACTTTCTGGACTTAACTGACTCCAAGTGGTGGTTTGAGCCATGAAATCTGCCCTGTTGGGATGTTCTCCACTGAGTTTGAGCCCTAACTTCTTTGAGCCCTACCTTCTTTGAGCCCTACCTAATGGCTTGCTATCTACTGACCACAGCATGCTTGTGTCTGTCTTTTTTTTTCTGTAAGTGCCTTCTAGTGTGTGTGTGTAGGTTATTTCCATATCCTTGATATTTTAAACCACTTCAAAATTCACTGATTACAGAAAGCATTTTGTCTTCTGTTTACTTCACATTATTATAGTCTTTTAATTTCAGTATTTTGTTAACACATTCTAGATGAATTTAAAGAACACGTTTATAATAATGTCTAGTTCACCTGGCTCCAAAATTGGTTTAATGGTTTATATATTCAGGTAAATAACAGTAGAATCAAGTAAAGAAAATGAAAAATAAGGGCATAAAATGACATGAGTATTGCAGTCTAAAGTTTTGTCTGTAGATTAGACAATCAATAAGCAAGAGAAAAATACATCATTTAGCAGAATCATTTTTGAAATACAAGATGTTTATGAAAGGTATTACTGAGACCAAACACATATGAATCGCCCATAGAAAATACAATATGCAATATAAAGATAAATATCATTAAGACTGCTCTTAGTAATAATCTACAAATTCTTAACAAATAACATTGTTAAACATTATGCCTGCCATCCATATGTTTAATTAAACAGACATATTAAATGGATACTTTTATTTTGGAAAATATATTTAAATTCATTATTATGCAATATTATTTATCTAATGAATTAATAACAAAGTATTATTTTTATCTCCAGGATTTAAAACTAAAACTTCAAAATCAGAGTCAAAAAACAACTCCAAGCTAAGGATAATTAAAATAAAAAGCAAGCAAGATAACTTGAAGGGTGTCTTCTAGGATCAGTACTAATGGTTTCCCTTCTGCAAAAATTCTTTGTTTCCATTTGGCTGATTCTCCAAGTCTGAGTTAGAATTAATGATTTGATACATTGGCTCAGTGAAAAAGCCATTTCTGAAAAGAAGAGTGCTAACAGTCTTGGGAAAAATAATGGTCAGCTTTTCTGGCAGGCTTCTCATTTCCTGTGGGTGTCCAGGCTTCTTATTGGCTGCCTTATTAGAAACCCAAATTCCAGAAGTACCTGAATATACATTCATGTATACAAATATATGCGTTTATGTTCATAGATGTTTCTATATATGTTATGAAACACACACTCTGACTTCACTTTCTGTCTTAATAACTACATCAGGAATAAAAACCTCCACACAAAGGAGTTGTACTTGAATCAAGATATAATTGAATCTCTAAAAACTTCTCCAGGTGCTTGTTAAAATCTGAATTCTTGTTTGAATCAGATCCAATATTCAAGTCTAAAAATATGCATATTTTCACCAGTGCTGCAGTTCTTAGCTACTTATTGTTTTCTCTTCTTAGAGGTACAATATTAAGATATACAATGGTAATTGTATTACTCATAGATATGGAAAGATATTCCAAATGTCAGAGTTTGACTTGCTCAGATTTACATTATTGGGCAACAGAAGAGTCACATAGCTAGAAATAAGAGTGGACATCCTTTATCCCTTTCCTGGGAACATTATGCAGAATTTGACTTATAGGCCAATATTGGGAGAACATTTCTATTTTCATTCACTTATTCACTCATTGATTCATAGTCATTTATTTATTCATCGCTTTTGATGGCTTCCTGTTAAGGACTGAATAAAATCCAGTCATTTCTGGGATCTAGGGAGAATGACTTTACACTTTTTATTGTTCCCCTGATTTTAGTCTCTTGAGTGTACTCTATCTGCTTCTACCACACTTGGTAAACATTGAGCCTGACCTTACCTTTCAATGTTCTTGCACCTTGATATTTCTATCGAGAATGCTTTTCCAGATATGTGGATGTCTTGCTGACTCATGTTTTAAATATCTCTCCCAAGTATCATCCAACCAGAAAGTTGCCCATACTACCCTATAAAATGACAACCTCTTATTTATTATCAGCTTTTATTCTATGTACTTTGTTTTAGTTTTCTTAATAGTTCTTGTCTCCACAAAAAATATTGGGTATTTATTGGTCTATTGCCATTATTGTTGACAGAATCGAAGTCTCTTAAGAACAAAGACTTCATCATTGTTTTCATCTTTTCTGTATTAGTTGCTGAGAAACAATACATGACATCTACATTCAAGGAGGAGAGATTTAATTTGGCTCAAGTTTCAGGGGTTGCATTCCACACTTAGCTTCTTGACCTTTGCCTTCATTCTCACGGCTTCCTGTACTTTCAAGAACACCTTGCATGGTTTCCCAGGACTTCCTTTGAAATGTGGATCCAAGCCTCCTTGACTCTCAAATCATTACAATCTACATAGCTGTAAAGTGAACATCACATGCGCAATACCAAGGTCTGCTGCCAACAGGAGCAGTAGCCAGGCCTTCTTTGCCATGGCTGCAGTGGCCTTCAAGAGCCATATGGCTGAGCACAGTGAGATGAACGCCAGGCAATCCATTTTCCAGGAGGTCCTCATCAGGCGAGGGGTCCAGAAGCCTTCTTCTCACATGAAAGTTTACCATCCTTGAGTGTGTAATGTGCAGGTTTTGCTGATTTCTGACATAACCCAAGCATCTTTCTTCTTGTTCTGATACCAAATACTTGGTTTGCCATTAATGGTGCTTTTCTTTTTAGCAACCATACCTCCTTTGGCCTCAGCTTTACACATTTTTTGTAGGAAGATACAAGTTTAAATTTTTCCTCTGTACTTTTGGCAACTGATTCTCACTGTGAATCTGACTAAAAGCAGCCAGCAGTACCCATGCCAGATCTGAAAATTGAGTTGCCTTAAAGTTTTCTCTCCCAGCTCAATCAGCCCTTCACCATTTATCTCAATCTCTTTTAAGTTTGAATGACATAGGCAGAATATACAGATTTTTTATACAGATTTTTTTTTGCAAGAGTATGACACACATTTCTTCTAGTTCAGTTGCCAGTGAATTCCTTTCTCCCAGCTGAACCCTCATAAGCCTTACTGTGCATCCTGTCTGCATTCTGGACTTCCAATCAAAATCATCCATCAAGCTCTTCTTAGAGCTTCTAGGGCTTCTCTCTTTTGCATCTCCAACCTTGCCAAACACCTCCTGCTAACCACTTTCAAAGGCTTTTAAAGTGCATGATCAGGGACAGTCATAGCAACAGCCCCACTCCTGGTACCAAATTTCTGTCAGACAGCTGCCCCATTGCTGTGGCACAACACAGTGCACTCACTCTTCCAAGAAGGAGAGGTTTAATTTGGCTCATGGCTTCCAGGGATTCAAATCATGTTTGGCTGCCTCCATGGCAGAAATATCATGGCAGAAGAGTGTGGGAGAACAAAATTCTTAGGTCATCGTGGTCACAGGCAGAGCGAGAGAACAATGCCAGAGATGAAAGGGGCCACAGAGCACATATAGACCCAAAAGCCACAGCTCCATGACCCACCCAGACTCACCCAAAAGTGTACATCACTGATTTGCTAGGTGTTTCTTAATCCAAACAAGTTGACATATCACAATTAATGATCACAAGTTTTTCATTGCCTTAACACAACATTGATATATAGCAGGTCTCCACCAAGCATTTGGTGTTTATTTATTTATGTCATTAATCCATATTAAATGCTTATTTTATTGCTGGTACCATGTAGTAAAAAGCCAGGAAGTAAAGCAAAGAAAGCAGATATAAACACCACCGTCAACTAAGATTACACTGTAGGGGAACAAAGAGTAGACATGTTAAATCACATATGAAAATGTAGACCAATAAAATTAAAGAACTTGTTGCCATGGGAAGAAAATGAATGGGTTGTGGTCTAATTTAGATTAAAATAAAATAAAAGAAGAGATGTCTGAGAATGTGATATCCAGTTCCATATCTGCACGAAATGGGGAAGAAAGCCATTTAAGGAGGGAGGAAAGAATTCTTTATGCAGAGAGAAAAAGGAACTTACAAGTATTGGAAAGGTGAAAAGAATGCTGGTCTTACTGTACTGTCTGACCCCCAACCACATGTACTAAAAGTAGGCAGTGAGCAAGTCTGGAAAATAGAAGAGGGTCTGAACAGGAGTGGATCCTAGAATTATTAGTGTAAAGCAAATTTATGAACCCCTGGAAATGAATGTGATATACTGAATAGGTGTTATAGAGGGAAAGAGTCCAGCCCAGAGCTGATGACATCTTACATCTAGTTGTTAGAAAGTCAAGTGTTAAGGGAGAATTCAGTAAAACAGGCAGTCAGATGGAAGGATGCTGAGAATCCCTCATACTTCAGACAGAAAGGAGAAAAAAGATCCCAGAAGGATCCACGACTGCTCTGAATGACGGAGAGTTCCCGGTAAAGACTCAGGGCTGGAGATGCTGTGGCAGTGCCCTGACTGTTGCTATCTGCAGAGGATAATTCTGCCACATCATGGAGAAGTAAAGCAGCTGGCTATGAGAGAATAGCACTGTATATAAAATGTGTTCTGGGGAGTTGGACCATGAAGAAAAACTGGAGAATTAGCAAAAGACGTTGAAGGAGATATACGATAAAGGGAATATGGGTTAGGAGGCAGTTATTGGAGTGTGTGTGTCTACAAGGGAGAGAGATTGCTTTATTACAAAAAAGGTGTATGTGCCCTGTATCTTGCCTTGGATTTCAAGGAATTCATGAACCTCATTAAACCCTTTCAGAATTCATGGATCCACGTATAATAACAGTTGCCCCAAATACACTCATTCAATTTGAAAAGTAAGATGAGCTTTCACATATAATTTTGAAAATATTAATTTGGTATCTCATTCAGTTGCATCCAGTAGATAGTCATTTATCAAGAAATCTTTCATTTTTTTTAACATTTCCCTTCTTGGTGTTACAGTCTGTTAGAAATCAGCATGATAGAGCAGAAAGATCAGGTCCTAAAATGGAAATAATTCATGTGTCATGTAGAATGATTTCAAATAATAATCCTATTACAGACCTTGACATCTGGAAGGTAAGCATGCTGTTCCTCAAAGGTGATTGAGTGATTTGTAGTATTTCTTCCCATTTATGTGGGTCTGGCAAAACCACCAAAAAGGGATACACAATTTTGAAAGGTCCTTTTTATTTTTGAGAGAGTGACTTAGTGTACCATGAGCATTTGAAAATGATTTATACTAGTACCAATGGTTAAATTGGTTATAAATTGAGAGTAACTAGGACTCATTCGCTGCCTTTGCCCTGACTGATTCTGCTTCTATGTTTTGTGAGTATAAGAAGACCTGATTATATCTACATATCTGTTGTTTTCTCCTCAGTACAAGCTCAAAATTCTCTTCAGCCCCCAAATTTAAAGATTGACAAAATATGTACAAATGAATGGAAGTACCTAGATTTTTCTATATTTCAAGAAATATAATTAAATAATTATGTTTCCCAAACATGAAGATAAAGAAGATGTTCATGGCAGTATCAATGTTTATGGAAGAATTATTGATTTTAAAAGTGAAATCTCTATGTACGATCTAGTTCAACAATTGACAGCAAGTCAGCCAGGGGTTTTATTTTGCTCTTTCAGTCCAAATGTTTTCCAGCATCCTTCAACATAGAATACTGCAGAGACTTGGATGTCATCCTGCATTCTTCTGGAAGAAAAGAATACAAAATGTTATTTCAATGGAGCTGCAAAGCAAAATAATGCACACACATGCCAGTGTGGTGTGAGTGACAACTACAGAATTTTCAGTGGCAGGAGGCAAGATTAGAGACAAGGAAAGACCTTGTGATGAAGTTCTGCAGAGGGGTTTTAATTCCCCATCATTCTCAAGTAGAAGTGAGACATTAGTAGAAGTCAAGGGTTGGCCAGGTTCCATTAAATCTCTCATCCATCAAACATATCATTCTGCTTCTGTCAGTGTGAGACCTGATAAGCATTGCTGTCACTTACCCAGCATTCTGCATTTTCCACAGACACTGCCGTCATTAGTAAAATATGAGTACCTCCATGTGACACTCAGTTTGTATCAAATTCATCCTATGCTCCATTCCTCACCTGTGCCTTCTGACAGGTAAACAAGCCTACCTCAGTAAGGGTGGCTCGTGAATACAGTCATCCTACAAGTACAACACAGTTTGGAGTCTTTATCCATTTAGGGAAAGTTATTTATAGATAAATGTTTGTGTATTTTGACATGAATGGAATTATACAGTAAAACACTTCTTAACACTATATTTTACATGATTAATTATGGACAGTTTTGTAAGGCCCCATTTTTATAGGACACATTACCTATAATATTTGATGTGAAGGATAGTATATTTTTCAGCTGCTGAGGTTCTCAGTAATCCCACTACCTCTAAGGTGTTTTTCTTATGAGTTAGCCACAGAAATGAAATCAAGATCCAAAATAATAACCCCAAGAGACTGTTTTTTTGAATTCTTGTATTGGTACATTGTAGGTATACAACACAATTACATTTCTCATTGGGAACTTGTACCTTTACATAATGCATCTTGGTTCTTATTTTTGCCCCATTCCTAGCCCTCCCTTCACGCCCTCCACCCTTCCCTATTTACAAAGACTTTGTTTCCATTTTTTCCATTTCTCAGCATATTTCCTTTCCCCTGTCCCTCTTACTTCCTCTACCCCTTTGGACCTTTTCTTCCTATTTCACATTATCCATTATTCATTCTACTCATTGGTACATTTTAGGTATACAATATAATGACATTCATCATTGGAAATTTGCACCTTTACATAATCTTTCTTGGTTCTTATTTTTCCCCCTTCACCTGCCCTCCCTTCAACCCCTCCATCTCTCCCTGTTTACAAAGACGTTGTTTCCAGTTTTCTCTTTTCTCATATTAATGCCATTCCCTTCTTTCCTTTCCCCTTCCCCTCCCACTTCCCCTTCCCCTTTGCCCCTTTTCTTCCTATTTCACATTATCTATTACACATTTTAATCCTTATTTACACTTTCAGTTTCTCACACTAGAGAAACTATTCGGTATTTATACGTGTGTCCTATTTATTTCACTTAAGAGTATCACCTCAATGGGCATCCATTTGGCTATAAATGTCTCTAATTTTTCATTTTTTATGGCTGAGTAATACTCCATTTAAAAAAAAAAAACACATTTTCTTTATCCAGTCTCCAGTTGATGGGCATCTGGGCTGTTTCCAAGTTTTAGCTATTACAAATTGTGCTGCTATGAACATGGGTGCACATATATCTTTGTGGTATGATTCTTTTAATTCTTTGGGGAAGATCCCCAGCAGGGGAATACCTGGGTCAAATGGGAATTCCAGGCCTAGTTCTTTGTGGTATCTCCATACTGATTTCCACAATGATTGCACCAGTCTACACTCCCAGCAGCAGTGGAGCAGGGTTCCTCTTTCCCCACAGCCCCGCCAGCATTTGTTATTGGTTGATTTCATGATAGCAGCCATTCTTTCTGGTGTGAGGTGGAATCTCAGCATTGTTTTCATTTTTATCTCTCGAATGACCAGTGATGTTGAACATTTTTTCATGTATTTATTTGCTATTTCTACTTCTTTGTCTGAGAAATGTCTGTTCATTTCAGATGCCCATTTTTGGATTGGGTCTTTAAATTTGGGAGGTCTGATTTTTTTAAGTTCTTTATAGAGACGCGGTAGTAGACCTTTGTCTGAGGAAGAGCAGGTGAAGATTTTTTCCCACACTGTGGGTTGTCTCTTCACATTGCTTGTGGTTTCTCCTGCTGTGCAGAAGCCTTTTAATAAGAAGAGATCCCCCTTGTTGATTGTTTGTGCTAGTTCATGGGCAACTGAGGTTTTGTTCATAAAATCTTTTCCTACACCAATGTCTTCAAGAGTTCTACCTAACCTCTATTCCAGGCAGTTCAGTGTTTCTATTTTAATATTTAGATATTTAATGCATTTCTATTTTAGTTTAGTCCATGGTGAGAGATATAGGTCTAGCTTTAATCTTTGGCAAGTTGAAACCCAATTTTTCCAGCACCATTTATTAAAGAGGCTATCTTTCCTCCAGTGAGGGTGTTTGGCTCCTTTGTCAAAGATGAGGTGGCTGAGTGTGTCTGGGGTTGTTTCTGCATCTTCTAATCTGTTCCACTGGTCCTCAGGTTCTTTGCCAGTACCATGCTGTTTTTATCACAGTAGCTTTGTAGTATACTTTCAAGTTGGAGATTGTGATAGCCCCTGCCATGTCTCTGTTACCTAGAATTGCTTTTGCTATTCTGAGTCTCTTCTTGTTCCAAATGAATTTTGGATTGTTTTCTCAATGTCTGTGAAGTATACTGCTGGGATCTCAATTGGAATTGCATTGAATCTATATAGCAGTTTTGGAAGTATGGCCATTTTCACTATATTAATCCTTCCTGCCCAGGAGCAGGGCATGTCTGTTCATTTTCTGATATCATCTTCAATCTCTCTTTTCAGAGTGCTATAGGTTTCAGAGAAGAGATCTTTGATTTCTTTCGTTAGGTTGATTCTTTTGTATTTCAGTTTTTTGGATGCTATTGTGAAAGGAATTATTTGGCCTATCTCTCTCTCAGTGCATCTGTTGTTTGTGTAGAGGAAAGCTATTGATTTTTGTGTGTTGACCTTGTAACCAGCTACTTGACTGAATTTGGTTATTAAGTCTAAAAGACTTTTGGTGGAGTTCTCCCCAAGAAGCCATTTTGATTGTGGAACTTGCAGTGATGAACCTGGTAGGTTGTATCAGTGTGGTGGATATGGGAATATGTAAGGACACTGGAATTAATTAAAGGATTTGCATACAATTGCTAAGCAAAAATATATATTGCACAATTTTCCCAAAGAGTCGTTTATTCAGTAAATCACATAATCAGAGAAAGTAGATGTTATAGTTACTAAAAAATAAATTAGCATCAGTAGTTAACTTACCAAAAGAGTATTCATAATAAAATTAAGCATCACTGGTAAGTATACATTTATAAATGGAGCCTAACACAGTGTGCATAAATTACATGTGCCTCAGTCTTTAAGAAATGATATCAAGGGAAGACACAATTAACAGAAAAGATCATGTAGATAAAAAGGTCATGTGAATATAGGTTGGGAGTTGAAAATTTTATTTAATTATGTATCTTCTACATGCCAACAATTTCTAGTGCCTGCCTCGCTAAAAATATCCTGTTTCATTTCAGATGATAGTTACTTGAGCTTATTTTGGGAACCTCCTGGAAGCCTTAGGCTTTCACCACCAGCTCCTTCTTAACAATTTTCCCCATTCCTTGCCCTTATTTCCCTAAGTGCTATCTCGTCTTCCTAAAATTACTAATTAATGCTCTTTCCCTGACCTTAAATTTGTAAGTGTAATGTTTACCCCCTGTAAAAAATTATTTTAGCGAGGCAGAGTTTGCGTCCTGTTTAGTCAACCTCTACTACACCACCGATGATCTCAAGGGCCTGTGAACCGGCATCTTTCCCTGACACACACTAACATGCTGTGTGCTTTCCCTAGCTTTTCTCCTTGTGGTTTTTAAAAAAAAATTTATAAATCAGGAAGACTGAGTAGATTGCTCAGGTCCAAGCAGCAAGTAGATGTTGGGGACATGAATTTTAGGCCAGCCTCTGGTAGTAAAATCTTTATCGTGCAGATAACTGCTACTTTAATTATTCTCTATAGCTGGTAGTGTTAATTTAATCGAGAGTTGAAAATTTTTGTTTTGTTTTGTTTTTTGTTTTTTGTGGTACTGGGATCGAACTCAGGACCTTGTGCTTGCAAGGCAGGCATGGTACCATTGTGCTAAATCCCTAGCCAACAGTGATTATCTTTATAGATCAGTTTATCTATAAATTTCTGAAGTTACTCTTTGAAAAATCTCAATTCTAATATATATACTATACACATAGACACATCTATATACATATGTATCAGAGAAATTTATTTTACTTAAATATTACCCTTTTGTTGGAAAATTGTTTAAGTTTTTCACCTTTATATTACAATGGTGCCTTTGATATTCTTTCAAGGAGACACTTTGAGTGTATTTGAATCCATACTTAATTTAAAATTCTAAAAATAGAAACAGTAAATGTATGGATGAATTTATATTTTATTTACTATTCTAAATAGGAAATTCTTAGTATAAACATATGGATACTTTTAAGAATTTTGAAATATGTTGCCTATTTGTTCCAGAAATGTTGTGGAGATTATGCTTTAAATTAAGAATTTAATAGGCACAATATTGAGACTATTTTTTTAATGTGAATTGTTAGTGTATGATGAGGGTGAATCTTTTGCATATTATTGCTTGTTTCTTTTGTATTTACTACTCAATTGGTCTGTGCACTTTCCTGTAGAGCTGTTACAGTTTTATCTTTGCTTACTTCTAAGAGAAACTTCACATATAAACCCCTTTTAAATTGTTGTGCTTGTATATACAAGATGAAATAAATTATTAACTTGGTCAAGTATGCATAGCCAATCTTTCCACTAATGACATCACAGTCACAAAACATCTAAAATACGTTCTATAGGAAATACTTAGGATTTTGCATTCTGATGAGAGAATAACAATTCTAGTTTCCCACCTGCTGCAGAGAAAGACTTCTACATCAATGAAAGTTAATTAGAAGTTTCCTCTGACATAGAAAGGTGAAGTGACTTTCCAATATCATTAAACTAGAAAATAGCAGAAGTGAGAATAGAATTCAGGTCTGCTGACTCCTTGTGCAACACTTTGGTGAGCAGAAAACTATTTGTTGTGAAATAATAATTGCTTTTTACTTTAGGTATGCCTTTCATCCTTAAAAGACCTGATGATACTCACAAATTCATAAAGGTGTTTCTTCCAATGAACAACAATGTCTTATAAGTGGATTTTCCTTTATATTATGTCAAGTGAACTTTTAAAATAGCAGTGGTTCTGACTGAACTCTCTAAGGGCAGGTATTGACTTTCTGCCTAGGCATGGTGAAGGGAGAGGCAGAGCAGAGTCTTTCCACCAAAGATACAGAATGCAAACATTTATTGTGTTCCCACCGTAAACTATGACGCATGCTATGACATCTAATTTGTTCCCCATACAATTTCAAGCCTTAAGAGTCTTGCAGATTAGAAGCTGAAGCTGATGTTACTCCAAAGTCAAGCAACTCCAATAGGAGAGCAGAAGTTTGAACGAGATCAAATTCCAAAAATGCCATTCTTTCCATTGTGCTATGGTCTTTCTGTGTTACAAGCCTACATAGAAGTTTATAATAAGAGAGGTTAAGGCTGCCCCTGAGCACGAAGCTAGTTCATGGCAGAGCCATGATTGAGAGTGTAGATATCTGACCACCAGATTTTGAGAACTTTCCTCAAATCTAAAATATCCTTCATTATTAGCAAAAACTTTACAAATTAAACATGATTACAAGATTGAAAAGAGTTTCATTGGGTTAATAAATATATGATTTAATTTAGTCAACACTGCTCTTGTGCAATGTGGAAAATTGTCTTTTAATTTTTAAAAATTGTTGTTTATTAGTGCTCAGGGTGCACAGAGTGCATCTATGGTAAGTCTTAGAGTCAAGTGTAATAGTGGCTGTATGCATATAATACTTAAGTTGTAGTTCCTAAATGTTTTGGTCAGTGATATCTGCTATGGTGATAGCACTTTAATATCAACATGCAGGAGACTTTTCTGTAACAAAAAGGAAGGTATCATGTCTCCACCTAGCATATTTATCTGAAAAATATCTTCATGATTTTTAACTATCCTCCAAATAATATAAACATTAGCTTTCTGAAAAAAAAGGAAAGGCAGAAAACTCATGTTTAAGGCTAAAATTTTGGACTTCTTGGGGGAATTTTCAATGGAAAGTCTCATTCTAAAGAAGTGATTCTAAAATTTTGATATAATCAGTATCACCAGATTTGTTAAATTGCAGAGATCCAACTCCTGGAGATAATTCAGAAGCTCCTGGGAAAGGTTAGGGGTGAGTTAGATACACTTACCAAATTCACCAGACCATTCTGTATTCTGCTGAAATTGGGAAATGGCACTTTATGATGTAAATGAGTTAAAAAATGATTGTGTTATTATTATCAGTGGAATGCCTTAGGAGTCCTAATACACTTCCAACAAGTAGTTTTGCCAGAAAGATTTGTATATTATATTTTGCCTGGTTATATATTATTGATGATATTTGAAATCTTTTAAAAGTGAAAACTTTATATAGTGACAGAATGAGCACTTTGAATCCACAGGCCTCTTGGGATTTTATTTACCATATGTCAGTGGGCCTTGCTTGTTCATTTTCTAAAGTAGACACTAACTTTTTGCCTGTAAGTTCAGAGACCTAACTTCCCCTCAACCACAGATGTCAACACCAGCTAAATTCTTTAAAAATATCAATTTAATAAAAAGTGCTTAATCGACAATCTAAAGCATCTTTTCTAGATCGAGTCAGAGTCAGAACCCTGGCTACAGAGATTGTATAGTTCAGAAGCATTATAGAATAAATATTATTTAACATCATTTATGGAATAGTACTATACTGAGAGACACCAGAAATATCACTAAGCAAATCTTCCTTAGTTTTATTGGCTTGAAGTATGGTAATGAGCTTTTTATTCACTAAGCAGTGACACTGTTATAATGAAGCAGAGATTTTTCCTCCAAATATTAGAATTAACATTGAAATATTATTTGTTTATGGACACAGTGAACCATGTAAGCATAAGCTGACTGGGCTTTCCATTTTGAGCTAGCCACTAGAGTACTGAAAATGAAAGTTATGACCTGTTTTGTGTGCTTAAATCTTACCCTACTTTATTGTAATTTTTCTAATATCGTTTTA
This sequence comes from Heterocephalus glaber, assembly GCF_053883595.1. NCBI lineage: Eukaryota > Metazoa > Chordata > Mammalia > Rodentia > Bathyergidae > Heterocephalus > Heterocephalus glaber. The sequence goes on from NW_028258465.1 coordinate 1,307,666, forward strand.
TCCCCTTGTAACTTTAAGTTTCTTTTAGGTATGAAATAAAACTTTTACAATGCTTGTATTTTGTAAACCACCCTAAATAATGCCTTGTGAAGTAGTCAGCTAACAGCAAATTAAATAAACTAACCCACTATTAAATATTTTGTCATTAAACTAACAGTATTTTAAAAAGTTTATGTTTAGGTGTTTCACATTAATTTAAATGTCATTTGTTAAGAAGACTAATGATATATACTAATGATGACTTGATAGTCTATGATATGCTCTTTCTAAGATAACTGAATGTATTAAATTGTATCTTTATTGTCTTCATCCAGACGCAGTTACACTTCCATCATATTGAAAAACATTTGTCATCAAATTTTTATCTGCTTTCAAAGATGTAATGGGATATTACTTTAAAAAATTGTGATCAGAGTTTTTTGCAAATTCACTAATGATTAAGAATAGCTTTATTGTCTAGACTCTGATAAAACCCTACTTAATAAATAATTTATAGCTACTCTATCCATTGCTTACATCATAAAACTCTGATGGGTCCCTTAGTTTAAAAGAACAGACTGTGTGCTTGGTGAGTCTGTACAAATCTCCTGGGTTTCAGCAGACCAGGATTCTTCCATTGTGGGGCTGGGGGGAAGGTTCAGTTGAAATGATTTTAACACAAGGGAAGATTCATAAAGGCTGCTATAATGTGTAGGTGCACACCATAATAATTGAGTATTTGCATACTTGGCTGCAACCCTTATTAAGCAACGTGCCAAATGCCAGGCTGCTCTCCATAATGGATGTGGGAGAACAAGTCTCACACACCAATGTAATGGAACACATTAATAAAGTTTGCACAGTGTGTGTCCTTCATGCAGGCTGTGGTGACAAATATCCTTGTCTTTACAAACTACATGACATTATGTTGTTTGGTCCTCTGGGATTCGCCTGCCAATTTGCTGTCTGTCATTTATTTTCCACTGTGGTGTGTATGCTTTGAGTGATCTCGACAGAAGGTCACAGCCAGTGAAGTTTCCTCACCAAACATATTTTTTCTTGTTCGGTGTTTTGAGTGGTTTGCTTTTAAAGTTTATTGTACTTCATTTTCGTGAACGTCCCAAGGAGATTCAGAGTAGACCGAGGACCCAGGCCCTCCATCAATGTGTCTGCTCAGTGTGCCCTGTGGTTTCCCAGTTTCTCTTTATAGAAATAACTCCAAAACATTTGCAGTTACACTTCCATTGCATTTAACCTTATCCCATGTTACTTTTAAGGTTCTTATTTTTAAAAAGGGGATTCTTTCAGGCTCTTTATTCGATGCTATTGACTAGAAGCAGGTGGGCAGTGGCTAATTCCCCTATTAAAACTGCACCTCTATCCCCATCAAAGGTCTCCTGAGCTCAGCCACCCAAGCTGAAGTTGGTACTGACAGTTAAATGACATGTCACCAGATGTCAGGATATACTGCTCTCAAAACATAAAATAACTTCACCAGTTTGAAACTGAACAAGCACATCAAGTTATCTCTTTACCTCAATTTTTATTTCCCAGCCAGTGTTTCACAATGGACCTTTACAAAGGGACATATTAAAACATCACCCCGTCTTCTCAGCATTTAGAGAGCACACACAGGGAGGATGATGTTTCTTTTCCAGAAGCGACAACCTGTAATCGTGGCTGTGGCACTCAATTACTGCTTTGTGATGGGGGTAGTGGACATGAGCACCTGGGCTGTGCTGAGCCACCCTGGGCAACAACACCTGGCCAACCTTTGATTCTCCGCCTTCTCATTTCCATCTTGGTATTTTTAGTCCCTCACAAAGCCCACGTGCTGAGCATCTGTCTCTCCTCCTTCACTGTCTCTTGGCCTGTCTCACTTTGAGGCAGGCAGGTGCTCTACAACAGCTGAATGAGAAGCAGCTCCAGACAGATATGTGCACTGCTTCCTACCGCCAAAGATTCCAGCTTGGCTACAACAAGAATTTGTGCAGAGAAGGAAACAAAAAATTTTCTTATAATTAGGCCAGATTTCAAGTCTATTGGGTATGGTGCTTACTTCATTTAAGAGGAGTAAAGATATATTCAGCCAGTCCTTGTTAAAGCCCCATTATTTATAGTGTCTCTGAGGTTTTTCTTTATGTGAATAGAGAACCAGGGAGAACTGTGGCTAGACTACAATACCACATTGTTGTTAAATAATTTTGAAATAATTATGAAACATAAATTCTGAGATAAAAGCACTATGTTATTATTGTATTTTAAAAAATGGTTTCCATTTTTTTGACCAATTTTTATTCAGCCTTTCTCAGGAATGTAACACTCAATTGTGGCCTATTTTCAACATTATTGTTAATGTAGATGCTTCACTCATGACTAAATTAACCAGTTGAGAAATTGTTTTTGATCAGTGATTTCCAAACTATCAAGCTTCTGTCAACTTTTTTTATGAATAGTTTTTTTTTTAATCAAACAGCATGGTTATTTCTTACTCGACTAAAAAAATTCTTATATTCAAAAATGATGTCAGTGACTTCTTATTACTGATTAAAAATGTGATCATTATATTTGGTTTCTCTTTCATAGAGACATATTTTATCTCTCCCAGTATGTTGTGGCATTAGTAACTTGCAGACACTTGACTATTTTGAAGATAAATGTACTAATTGGTAATTCAGCGTAAATCCAGGACTTTTCAACCTGACCACTTGCTATGCCAGTCTTGGGGTGTCTCTCAGATCCTTGTTGGTACTTCTGCTGTTCTGCTTTGTATGGTAGCAGCCTGACCCTGGGTAAGGAGAGGTATGGGAAGGAGAGAGAGGAAGGAAGAGAGAAGGGAGAGGGCTCTTTCTTTTTTGTTTTGGTATTTTCTTCTGGAAGTACACAAGGCTCTGCTGTGAGTTCAGTTCTGGCAGGCAGGCTCTCTTCTCTCAGTACCAGCTCCCAGGAGACAGAAACTGTTGTGATTCTAGATCCTGCCTGAGGGCCAGTTCCTGTTAACTACTAAAACTACAGCTTCCTTTGGTTCCTGAGAATGGTAGCAGACCCTTGCTGTCCTTATATATGGTCTTACTCTTCCATGTGTATCTTTCAGCTCAACCATCTTTTCAATAAATCCTGTTGTGTAAAAATGTGACTACTCTTCAAGAGAATTTGCTGGGGGTGGCATAGGTGACTGACAACTTCCCATGCTCCATCTTTGGATATCTGATCATTTTTCATTCTTCATGCCAAGGTCACACTTGTCTCAAGCTACCCTCAGCCAATGACTAACAATAATAGGGGTTATTAGATTAGGTGATTCCTGTGTGAGACAGAACATCTCTAGTGGCCAGTCTTTGCTCTCAAGTCCTCTCCCAAATTTTTCCAAAATTCCTATGATCTGAGATTGTTTCTCCTACTCATTTCTCCTTTTTTCTTTCTTTCTTTCTAATACTTACCTGCCATATGTTGTCCTCACCTACTCCCACTTCTTCCCTATTTTCCTTTGCAGCCATTTTTTTTGCAGTTAGTCTCTTGCAGATCAAAGCCCATTTTGCTATCTGCTTTTTGAAATGTCTAAACTAATATGCTGCATAACAATTCTTCTCTACCAAGCATGTAGCTTGTACTCTATTTCCCTGGCTGGACCTTGGGTTACAGTAGAGTAATCTGGAAAACATATCACCCAACCTGTTTTGTAGCTCCTCTGGTAAAATAAGTTATATTCTACAAAGAAATGTGTACTTGGCTGAATATTTAATCTTTAATCAATCTCAATATGTAGTAATGTTTTGGCCATCAAAGACAATAGAACTAGAACATGCTTTCTGCTGGAAATCTGGTTTAGATGTCAAGAGTGATGAGGCTACACAGATACCAGGAGTACAGAAAAGTTCATTGCTTACGCGATGGAGGCTTGTGGGGAAACTGGCCAGAGAAATGACTGAATTTGAGTGTGAAGAGGAAGGGACTTGGAACAACTGTTCTCAGGCTTCTGGAATGCATGATTAAAGTTTTGAGCAGATCTGGAGCACAATAGTCAACAGAGTTAAAAGTAAGTTATTTTCAGAGGTGTTTGCTTTGGTCATTGTGTCACTTCTTCCCCAAAATAAGATAAGCTTGCTTAAAGTAGGTCCACCTTTGTCATGTAACAAGCTATCTCGCATCCTTTCATGTTCCTTGACCAAAACTCCTATACAAATATTACAAGGGTTTTTCATCTGCATCTTTGCTCTCATGTCCTTGATTTACAAATAAGTAGCCACAGAGGTTTCAATTGGGACTGCTCTCCTGAGACTTTGGATCAGCTCCTCTGAGCCTCTCCCCATGGTCTAAATCTTGATTATGAGTAATCTTTCATCCTTTATGCTGCCACAGTCACACATTATGACAGAGGTGGTGGTGGTGGGGAAGCAGGGAAGAGTCCTAGGCAAGTCCAGGGTGGTTTGTAGGACACAGGGAAAGGATTCTGCTCAGGATTTTGTTGCATTTACAGACTGAACCAGACTGGGGTTCCAATTCACAGGCAAAGGCTCATGTAGTTTGAATATTCCACTAGTACCATGGGAAATATTACCTGGGCTTTATTTTTATCAGTTCAGATCTAGCTATCTTCTCATTCTACTCATATACAGTAGATTTTTCAATAAATGTTTATAAATAAACATACTCTTTGTTATTGAAGCAGTTCTGGGTGAGTCTCTAGAATTACAGTGCTTACAATAAATCTGCAAGAGAAAGGATTTGAAATTTCAAATAGAACTGTATTCTTAACAAACTTTCAGGGAGATTCCCTTGTAGATAGGTAAGATAATTAGATATCTTGTAGGCAGTTAGACAGGACTGCCCTCAAGGAGCTAAATAGCCCTCAAGGAGGAGCCAACACAGGAGGAGCCAACATGAAGAACAATTGAGGCACATTTACAGGTTAGCATTATACAAAAGAAAAGAGGTACTACTTCCCCTAGAGATAGATAGGAGTGATTGATATTCTAAATGGGAAAGTCCTTGTATGTGGCTTATTTTCCCATTTGATCCCCATTTATTTAACATTACCTGGGTGACTGTACTTGTAATCTTGTTGGTTGATCATGGTTTTGTCCCACCTCATGCCCACTCTGTAATTTTCCACTGGGCCTTATAGCTTTGTTCCACTTTATACCCACCTCACCTGATGGCTTTGCTGTATATAACACCTTTGAAAATCAAGGTGGGTGGGCAACCCACTTTCTGGTTTCTCTTAGACAGAAGCTATCTTTCAATAAATTTTTTCTTACTCTTAACCTTCATCATTCCTAAAATTCATTCTTTGATTTTAGAGAACACAAATTTGTGTTTTGGATATTTAGCAAGTTTGGGTGTTACATCTATTCCTTCTATATCGGTTCCATGAAAAATTCTTTTGGGAATAGTCATGCAATTTTTAAACACAGTAATTTATCACCTTGGAAATCTTTTCCTTGTTTTCTAATTAAGCAAGAGATAGAGGGTGAAATTGCAGAGTTTACCACAATTAAGGCAGCAAGCAGTTCTTGTTTAATTGATGTTAGGTGACAGTGTGGGAAAAGACAAAGCCTTTAAAAAAAGGAGTGTGGTCATTTCCAAGGACAGTTAAGGCATTATTATATATTCTAAGGGTCTTCAATGTGCCAAGTGTATGGTAGACTTACCTATAACAGTACTCTTTTCTTGTCCTAAAACCTTTCAATGACAGGTCTAAATCTAATTATACCAAGAGAAAACATTTGAAATTTTCAGCCTTGTGTTGTATACTTTGATGAAGAAGTGCTATTCCATACTTTCCATGGAAATATTTTGTTTCTAACATAACTATGTCTTGATTGAATTAATTCCAACACCATAAAAAGGAAACAGATTTAAACTCTTATTTTAACTAGAGGAGATAAATTCATTTTATGTGTCCTTTAGGAGATTTGCTTTTTTGCTTCTTTTGCTTTCTCCTTTAGAAGCTAGTCATGAATTCAGATTAAATGAATTTAAACCTGTAGTTTCCTGAAGTTTATCTACAGTAGTATTTCATTTTCTTTCCTAATCTACTTTTTGATTTCTTGTGATTTTTCTCATCCTCACACATTGAAATTGAATTTTGTCTGTAGGTATATCAGAGGATGAACATCGAATTTTATTTGTCTGTATATATTAGTTAATCCAACACATCACTAAGGTTGTGGTAAAGATCAGATAATACATTATACTGTGCTGTATAATGGGCTGATTGTGCAAAGTTAACAGTTAAGCTTAATTTAAATAAAAGCTTATCATCATGAAAGCAGGTGTGCAAATAGAGGGCTTTCCAGGAAATAACTAATTGTTTCATGAACTTTTCTTATTTTACATAGTTAGAAGTCACATACAAAGATACAAAAGATATTGCTCAATCATTTACTCATAAAAAAAAAAACAGCTTGAGTGAGTGATCTTGGATCAAACCCACTGGAGGTGGAACATTCATTCACTCCATGTGTACTGAATACCGACTATGTACAAAGATTATGTCAAGAGACTGGTAAGCAGAACCCAGGACTTATGACACTGCCATTTTCCCCACAGACTTCCCAGCAACAAACCACCTGCTTACTCTTTTTGGCATTGCTTTAGATTCTTTTGGTCATGCTTTTTCTAACAATCGAAATGACTCCTGTATTTCTAGGTTGACTACTTTGTCATGATATACCAGTTTGTTGGGTTTCTTCTCATGGACATCAGCTGTAGTCCATTGAAAAATGTTCAAAGCAAATAATGCTACCATATTTCTAAAAAATAACATTTTTAATCAGTGTAACATGCTCCGCCAGTCACCTTTCTCTGAATCCTTCTAGGATGGTTACGGTTCCCTCTCTGCTTGAGCTCAGGTTTTTTTTTTTTCTGGAATGGTCTATAAGTAAGCATCTCACCAATCAAGAGAATAAGCAAACCTCTAAGGAGCTCTCAGTATAGTCAACTCTATGGAGAGCCCTCAGAGTAGGAAACCTGATACCATCTTATTCCATTTCAACAGCAGAACAGAATAATTGACAGCAGTGCTTCACAGGGAATTTGTAAGGAATAAATGATGTAATGTGTATTGAGAGTATTTGAAAAATTATGCAAAAAAGAAATATTTAATGAAGGCTTGCGATGTCTGGGCACACTCCCATCTTAGCGCATGCTTGTGAAGTGAGTGCACAGTGGAAACTCACACCCAGATTTGCACGGGGAGGGGGAGGCCCTGCTGTCTCGGGCCACAGTCTCCCCAGGCTTTCGCACAGCACCTGCTCCCCTTGTGCTGCTGCATTCAGGCTGACTTTCTGTCTTTGAAATGCCAGTTATAACACACAGACGAAGAACGTAGGGTGTCATGAAATGAGCCCTTTGCCCTTCTCTGATGATTTAATTATCATTGTTCCATCCAATAGGGATGCTTCAAAAGGGCGACCTTTTCTGACTGCCACCCACAGAGAGTAAAGGTTTCAGTGCATAAAAAAAACTTTTTTTTGATTGAAACTAATGAATAGGTTAGATTTCTTTTAGTCACTGCAGAAGAGTATTGACAGAAACATGAGATAGTCTTGTACAACACTTAAACAGTTTGTGACTTTTACCTTTGTGAGCTCTTGTAATTAAAATGATTTCCTTAAAAGCCATGTCAAATTATGGCACTGTGGCCTTGACTGATTTTTTGCCTAATTCTTCTCTTCCCAGTCTTGTGAGGAACAGCCAAGAAAGGCATCAGTGTTATGTTTACACGGGCAGAGGAAAAATATAAATGTCCTATGGGAAGTGCATGTTTCTCTACATGATATAAAAGAGTGTAGGGTTGGGAAAAGTGCTTAGAAACAAACACAGCAAATCAAATGTAATGAGTATGTGAATGATCAGGCAGCTTAACAGGAATCAGTAATCTAGTGGATTCCAGGCATTAACCCTACCCCCTATTACAAGGGAACATAAGATCTAATTGCCTGTGTGGTTGCTCTTGGCTTTCATTTCACCACTGGGAGAAAGTCAGATGTGCATCTTATCAAGGTGAAGGGAAAAGTGGCAGGGTAGGTGGTCGCAACCCCTGTACACCAGGAGGATCAGGGAACAAAAGTGAGGCATAGACTTCAGCATTTTTACTGTCAATTTGCTTAGAAGGACCATGAGACAAGTACCTGTAAAGACTTAAAAAGAGAGAACTTAGTAATTGTACTTCTTTTTGGTAAATGTCCATCATATATAAAAAATTTTCTGTGCATTATGGTGGTATCTTAATATTTTCTTCAGTAGTGGGCCAAATGTATGCAAAGTAGGCTCTCAGTATAAATCACTGTTACACTGAGACTAAAGTAAATTACAAATAGTCCTCAGAAGTTGTTTTGATTTATTATTTTTCTACTACACAGTACTTTCAAAAGCTTTTTTCGAGCATAAATTTATTTCGGTTTCTACTGAGTCTATTTGGTTATAATATTATTGACCCATGATATTGTAGCTGCCAGTCACTGAACAATAGGTTGAAAATTGATGAGAGTGGAGTAAGTGTTTTGTCAACTAAACCTTCTAATCAGAAAAAGGTACTTCAGTCATGCGTGAATACACTGAACCACGTTGTGAATTGAGATTTGTCTTTCTCCTTTACAGGTAGGAAAATTATCCAACGCTAGGGCAATCACACTGAATTGCCAAAGACATAGACAGAGAAAAATTCCTGTCCCTTAACAAAGGAATAGTGAGATCATATCTAGATGATTTTCACCCACTCAAATAACCCACAGCAGGCTGGGCTGGTAGGAGACTCCAGCACAATGCATGTTAGCCTTGTGTCAAATAACTGGGACAGTAACCTTTGCCTCATCTGGAAGTCTGTCTTTGCTGGAGCGGATGTCTGGAAAACCAAGAATTCTTCAACTAACTGAAGCACAGAATCCTTGGACATGGGTTGGTGGGGGTGGCAGTCGCTCTGATTCAGATCATGTAACGTGCTAGAGAAGTAAAATATATTTATGTTTGAATAATTTGCATATTATCTGTTTGGCCATCAGCAATTCAAAGTAAAAATATTTTATGAATAATATCTAGCACAAAAAGTGTAAAATGCTAAGTGCTGATACTGTTCATTTGTCAAAAAACGTATTCACATTATATCTAAAACCACTAACTCTAAACATAAGGTATAAATCTCACACTGTAATTTGTGAAAATACATGAAATATTTAACTTTTCTTGGCAAAGAACCCCAAGATCTACTGGGAAGTTATAACTGTATTTATTTTATTTTCATGGTTGTCATCACACTTTGAGCAGCTGTGACAATTTTCTGTTGGAACAACTCCATCCCAAAATTATTACTGTAAATTGAAGTCCTATTTTTCTGCCCCAAGTGTGTTCTTAATATTAACGGTTGGTAATTAGTCTGTCCTTAGGAGAGACACTGAGCAGTTTTGAAGAGCATCCTGTTCATTTAATCAGATCAGTAAAACGGCAGACAATAAAATGCAATGTTTTTTACATTGAGATGCTTGCCACTAACTGCTGAATCTTCTTAATATGATTGATGATTGATTTTTATTTTTCTATAATTCCTTCTCAAAAAGAGGTGTTTGGAGAAACTAGAAGATATATATCATGGATGCAAAAGTACAGAGTAAGTTATTAAAAACTGTTCTGTTTTTTTAAAATATTCAAGTGTATAGAAAAGGGTTTTTGGGAAACTATTAGGTAAAATAGTCATTTTTATTGTAACATTTATCTTCCACCCTCCCATATGGATATATAAAGAGCATATTGAGCTTCTTCTTACCGAAATAAATAATAGCTTTAAGTGTTTAGATGTGTTGATTTAAACAGCATAAACCATGTTTTGAGTAGATTTGCACTTTTAAACATCATCATTTTCTTTTGCTTAGATAAGTAAGATTATTTTTTTCAATATTTTCCCTTGCAAAAGCCAGGTATGAAAGCACAGGTTGCTCATCCCAGCACTCAGGAAGACTGAGGCAGGAGGACTACCAAGTAGAGCCCTGCTGGGAAACATGGTGACTTACTAAGACTCTGCTGCAAAAATAAACAAACATAGTACACAAAAGGGCTGAGGATGTACTTCAGTTCGAAGGTCCTAGGCTCAATTCCTAGTAAAGAAAAAAAATTCCTTAGAATGATTTTCCTCCTTGCAACTATAAGACTTAGGAAATAGATCTGCATTTGAAAATATTCATTACCTTATTTTATGTCATTGAAGCAGGTTGTTTTCATAATTGATTGCATTTTTGCTTTTGAGCACCCTTTCTAAACCAAGCTGCTTATAACAAAGTAAACAAATACACCATAAATCTTTTTTTAAATTCCAAAGTAATCTGTTCCAGAGGATAATGCAGGTTATGACAGGTTAATGGGTTGAGTAACACAGAACAGTGAGCAAGGTATAATAAGGATGCTTAAACTCACATTAGACTAAGAAAATGGGTTTCACTGATGAATAAAATTTTAAATACATTTTCCTAAAAATAAAAGTAAAAGTTGAATAAATGATTTTTCCTATTTTCATCAGGCAAAATGTAAATTAGCTTTTAGTATAATTTTACATTTTATACTAGCAGGTCTTGTTTGCCTGCAGGCGCCTTATTATTTTTTGCAACTTTGTCGTCTGTCCTCCCCCCCCGCTTTTTTTTTCTCTTTTGTCTTTCTCTTTCTTTCCTTCCTTCCTTCTGTAAATATTTTAAATATTCACCATTCACGACATTTATAAAATTTTATCAAAATGGATCTTTTGAGCCATTGACACTCTTTGATTTATAATTACAGTTTATAAATATTTTATAGACTTAGAAAATTGTCTCATTAAAACAGGTCCAAATAATTAAAATGCATACCATGCTGGAACTTTAATAGGTCACTCAAATGTGGGTGCCTGTGCTCACTAGATTGAGAATACTTTTTATTTAGAATAACAGGACTACTAGTAATAGAGTCTTCTATAAGTCTTATTAGAGAAATTTAAAGGACTTTGCTAAACCCGCCTAGTCAACTTAAAATTGAGGAAATCAACAAAGACTTATCTCATATATATATATATTATATATTATATATAATATAATATATAATATAATATATAATATATATAAATATATCAAACAAATAGTTTTTATTGTAGGCAAATAGAGCATACAGGAAATGCAGTCAATGTAGATTATACACACATGGTCCCATTCATGCCTAACTGTTTTAATAGTAATTTATTTGGGTAGAAGTTAATATTTGTGGGATATGAGCCAGCAAGAGAGTGTTTATGACAATATACTTGGTTACTAAATAGGCTGAGCACATCCTAGCTTCCAGTGATACAGCTGTGAGCAGCAGTGGCTTTGCTAGTTAATCAGATGTTTTGCCCCCAGGGACTGACCATGTGGATCGAAGCTGACAGAGGCTTCTGCTTCACCTCAAATGTAATGACACAAGTGTGTCACTTATTAGGGACTCCAGCAAAAATACACATGGCAGTCACCCTCAAGCAACTAGTGCTCTTAACCAAGTACCATCCAAGTTTGTCGTACAATTGTAAGTCATCCCTTAATTAAATAATTCTTCAAGAGAAAATGCAAATGCTTTGCATATTTAGTAGCATGTATTTTTCTTTTGTATATCCTTCAGTCTGAACTATTAGCATTTTAATATCTAGGATCACAGACAACACCATTTAAGAAATTGAGCTTAATTTTTTAATATTTCTCAGAAGTAAAAAATAAAAAGTTCACTTGTAAGCACATTTGTATTTGACACTGTGTTATCCATCCCAGCCACAGTGCTATGAGGTGAAAAATAATTGGGATTTAAACCTGTTTCAGATTATTTGAACTATTTTGAATTTCAGTTTACTTTTGATTTAATTTTGCTAAATATGTGTCCTTTAATTAATCCGAGGCATGCTTTCAATGGCTACATTTGTGATATTTTAGTATCAAGCAAGATTGTGTTCCTGGTGTGGTGTGGCTGATGATGTGATTTTCTGCAGGAAATTTCAAGGTGGTGGGAGGGAAACAAACCACAATAGTTGCATATTGAGGATTGGGACTGAGGTCAGATTTCCCTGGTCTTTGAGTAGGGCCCATCAGCTGCCAGAGTGTTGACTTTCTGTGGAGAGGGGAGATGGATCTTGGGCCCACACACATCTGCAGGAAGCAAGGAACAATTTAGGGACATGCAACACTTAGCTGTCTCAGTGTCAGGAAGGCCTTGCTGATAAACAATCATCCACAAACAAGAGCGTCCTGGCTAAGGCTTTGTTATTCATCTGCAAGTCAGAGCAATTCTTTAACCATGCTCTTGAAAATCAACAAGATTCCATGTTCATTTGGAAAAATGAATATTAATTTTCTTTATTACTGAGGAGCAGGAGTTAACAAACTCAAAGCTTCAAATTTTAAAAGAAGCCTAAAATGATACCCAGAATAGTTCAAAGGAAATGATTTCAAGTTCTTAGGATCTTATTGATGAAATAATGCACCTTAAAAATAGCCACATGATAGTACAGAGTAGAGTCATGGAAGAGATTCTCTCTCTTTTCCATCAGTTAGATTGATTGCTGTTAGTGACCTGTTGGTCTCCCCTGGGTCTGCATTATTCACAGAGTAATCTTTATGCAGACATAACTAGGTCACCTTAATTACCTGTGGAAATAAAGTATTCTTGTGAAAGTTTCGCAGAGATAATTACTCCAAAATGCCAAAATAGTGTATGCAAATCTTGGAAGTATGTGCTAGAAATTATTGTATAACTAAGATCAATCAAATCCAGTGGTTAACTTTTCCTACCTTCCAACATTTCCCAATACCACCCTTGTTTGCCATAATAGAAATACAATACTTTTCAAGTAGTGCATTGAGCATATACCTTAGCACACTGTTGCAAGGACTTTCTTTTTCCCTTTTCTTTAAATTCTTTTGCAATTTTTAAGAAATCAGCAGAGTATTGTAAAGGAACAAAGACAGCTAATGGCATGTTTTGCTTTGTTTTATTTTGGTTTATCTAAAATGATAGCTTGGTCCTCTTCCTAATCAGCATGTTTTCCCTGTGAAGATGTTTCTATATCTGTCATTTTGTCATAGACATAAAGAGAGGAAGATTAGAAAATGCACAGTCTTTTTAAATTGTGAGGAAATGCAAAGAAGATGGGTTTTGCACTTTCATATGAATAGTTAGAAAATATTTTAACCCTCTGTTCACCTATGTATTTAAATGACAAACTATCCCCTTGGCAGTTAAAGATCCTTATAATAATAAGAGAAGAAATGTGCCAAAGAACAAAGTAAAACTAAAGTTGAAGTAACACTAGCCAGTTTAAATTCTAAACATTCCTTGAAAGTTTTAATGGATTAATCTGTAGAACTGATATCTAATATTGGAGGTCATTATTTTTAATACAAGTAATGAAATAAGAACTTTTCCATTATTCTACAAATGTCAGTAACTGAGCATTTTAAAGTCAATCGACTTTATATAACAGAAATGGTTTTTCTATTTGAATTAAACATATTCTGAATTTTAAGAAGTTAATGCTGTAAAGTGGATAACATAAAAATTTTACAAAGAACCATGAAAGTAAAGGGTTTTGAAAGGATTTAATTTTATATAGAAAGTGAATTAATTTATAAGAAGTCCAACTAGCAAGTATTTAAAGGCCTTACCTACTATAGGTAGTCTCAGTTAATGTGTATTACATGCATTTAGAATTTTAGCTTTCTGACATGAGACAAGAAAACACAAAACATTTCAATTGTTTTCTTAATATACACAAAGGTTTTGTGCTCACTACTGACCTCTAGCAGTTTCTCTGTTCCTTTCTTTTCTGAGTCTAGACTGAATGTGATCTGCCACAGTTCTAGGAAAGTATACTGTGGTTCCTCAACACAGGAGGAATTGTTTCCAGGATCACTACTCCCATGGTGCTCAAGGCCTTTACATAAAATGCCAAGGTATTGGATATAGCCTTTCCTCCCTCCCCTGTGTTTAAATCATCTTTAGATTATATTTTATACCTAATATATCATAAATGCTATGTATGTATTTTTGAACTGCAATGTTTAAGGAGCAGAGACAAAATAAAAGCCTGTATATGTTCACTGCAGATGCAAATATTTTTTGAATATTTCCATCTCCAATTTATTAAATCCATGGATGCAAACCTCCCAGAAAGGGAGGCTGTCTGTATTGGATGAGAATGAACCAAAGACAGACAAGAAATGTGTCTACATTTTTTCCAGTTGGAGCTGGGATTTGGCCCCGAGTCTCCTGGGTTGTAAGCATTGTGAAGTTACTCTCTGTTACGGTTTATATCTAGGTGTCCCTGCAAGGCCTCGCATGCTCATAGGGCAGGCTTTTGGGAGGTGATCAGATCATGGAGTCGTGATACTCATCAGTGGATTACCCCACTGATGAATTTACAGATGAATGTGATGTTGGCAGGTGAAGCCTGGTTGAGGAGGTGGGCCACTGGTGGCACAGCCTGGAAGGGTACATCTCTCTTCCTCCCTTCTTGATCCCTCTCTCTACTTCCTGCTGCCATGCCATAAGCTCTTTCTCCTCTGTCATGTCCCTCTGCCCTGAAGCCCTACTTGGAGCTAGCTGACTATAGACTGAACCTCCATGAACCGTGAGCAAAAATAAACCTACCTCTTTTAAGTTATGGGTGTCAGGTATTGCATCCCAGGGACCAGAAAGTAATAAAGACACCCTCCAGGCAATGTCCTCTTAGCAAGGTCATGGGGATGGTGGCCTTCAGGCTACTCACTAGCAACTTCTAGGCCTCTGAGTACTTGGGAAATCTAGTAGAAGTGATTTTGGCCAAAGATTGTGAAAGGTGAGAACTTTTGTATTATTCTATGTATGATTTTTTTTTTCTTCTAGTTCCTGCCTCCATGTTAGATTCTACTAAAATCTTAACAGAGGTCCGACCGAAATGAGAAGTCACCAAATTTCGGTTTCCCAAAGAACTTTAATTTAGAGCATGTTTAGCTCCAAAGCTAAGAGTCTGTCCTGTGTATCACCTGGTGCTGTAGAATGGCTAGCTGAAATGTGCTGCTGCACTTCAATCCAATTAAAGAAAACCATTTTAGTGACATGACATAGTTGTAGGATGTTATTTGATTCATTTCATAGTAGAAAAATTTTTTCATTAATTTCTTTCATTATAATACTGCTTTATGTTTCTGCAGTGCTTTTATCCATATTATCTTCGGTGAACAGCTCAGCAGTATTATGAGGGAGGAATTATTGTTCCCAGTTTAGAGACGTGGGCTTTAAAGATGAGCGTGTTGACATGATTTGTTCAAAGTCATAAAACTAGTAAGCAGAATGCTCTTCACTGAATCCAGCGCTTTTTCTCTTCCTCTATCATAGCTGTTGCTTCCCACTTGCAAGTGGTGGAATGTGTCCAGTGTTTTTACATCCCTGGCTATGTGTGAAAAATCTCAAATGGTAATCCAAGATGTATTCAGTCATAATCTAAAGTATTGGGATTTGGGCATCTGTATTTCCTAAAAAGAACATTGTTTAATATTGAAAATTCAAACTATATGAGATCTGATAAAAAGCCACAGTATTTAAATTTAAAATACTAGAATAAAAACATTTTATTAATCTGCCTTGATATTTTAAATTAATTCATAAGGTTTATGGCAAAGTATATAGAATGAAAACATTATGTTGTGTCCTCATCCACCTTATTTAACAGATCTGGCACCATATGATTTCTGGTTCTTCCCCAAAGTCAAAATGACCATGAAAGGGAAAGGTTTTGAATCAGGTCAGGACAACAGGATAGCCACAACTGCACAACTATAGACATTCAGGAAAGAGGACTTCCAGAATTGCTTCAAAAAGTAGCAAGAATGATCAGAAAAGTGTGTGTCAAGTGAGAGGTAGTATATTGAGAAGGATTAATGGCACTGCTTTTTAAAAATATTTAATTTTTAAAAATGTAAATATTCACTCTATTGTTTGATCATGCCTCATTTTCCACTTTCCACTTTCCACTTCTCATTTTTATTGCAGAAACATAAAACATAAAATGTACTATGTAAATCATTTTATGTATACAGCCAATGACATCAAGTTTATTGAAATTCTTGTGCAAAAGATCTCTAGAACATTTTCATTCTGTTGACCAACAACTCTATACCCATTAAACATAAATCTTTCTTTTTTCCATTATTTTATTTTGAAATAATTTCAAATCCACAGGAAATTATGCACCACTAGCAACTTTATTGCCTTGAAGTATCTGAGAGTAAATTGCACTGTGTTTCCTACAAAAGAGGACCTTCCTGCATATCCACAGCACAGCCACGTAAGACAGGGGATTAACAGTGAGGCATGAACACATCCACGTCCACATCCACCGATCCTCTTCAAGTTCCTCCAATTCTTCTGATAAGAGTGGTAAGATCCAACTGAAGATCACACTTTGCCTGCAGGGCTTAAGTTGCTTTCATTTCTTTCTTTGGAATTCTTCATTATTTCTTTCCCTTTCACGCTTGACCTTACTCTCACAAAGACTATTGGCCAATTATTTTTCAGATTTTTCCTCAAATTTATCTTAAAAAACTCCCCCCAATTTAATTTTAGGTTAACCTCTGGCTGAAAACCATGCAAGTGGCGCTGTGTTCTTAATGAATCCTGTCGAATGATACATTATTTTGATGTCTCCCATTACTGGTGACATTAACTTTGATCACAAAATTAAGTTCACATTACTTAGCTTTCTCCTCTGTGAAGGTTCACTTTATGTTTTTGCTTTGTAATTCATTAATATTTCCTGGGGAAGTACTCTGAGTCCATGCACATGTCTCATTTCTCTTCAATCTTTTCCATGACTTTCAGCATCCCCTGATATCTGTGGATGAGAAAATTATGACCGCAGGAGGTGGCCAATGGTGACCTCGTGACTCTAAACATCTCTCTCTGTGGATGCATCGACATTCCACCATGTAGGAAAGTATTCTCTTCCTTCTACTTATTTATTTCTTTGCTTAATTTTATCTGTGGATCCACATTCCTGCTGCATTCAATATATTATAATCAGTTAAAATCATTATTTTTTCTTTTGTATTTAATTTGTACCAGATTTAACCATAAAAGGATTCATTTAGCCTGGCTTCTGAGTCCTTTTAAGATATTAGTTTTTTCATCCTTCCTTATTTTTTGCACAAAAATAGGCTCCAGTTTTTGTCCAACATTTAGTCATTTCCTGCCCTCATCTTATACCCAGCAATTTCCCTCTGAAGCCCCTTACTCCTCATGAAGAATACATCTTGGACCAAGTGTGGGCTCCAGGCACACTCATGTTTTGGGGAGGAGATAAGCCACCTCTCCAGGCCATCTCAGTGCACACCTAACTTTTGTATCTACCTCTTAATTTGTATATTGAAAATCACATCTTGATACCATATTTCTAATTAAAATCAACTTCTGTAAATTTTCTTCCTCCTATAGATGCGCTCTTCCCTTCCCGAAGAGTGATAAGCCCCTGACAAATCCTCTCTGTGTGTCACCTTGTTGTCACCAGTGCCACCTGCCCTGTCCTTGCTTAGATGCTTTTGTCACTCCCAGCTAATGTCTATCTTCTCTGGTTTCTCCTAAGGGCTTTTGGGCTCAGGGTTTCCAAAGGAAGGAAAGGAAGGCATAAAGAGGAAGAGGAAAAAGGAAGGAAAATGAGAAGGCAGGAAAGAAACTTGCCGTATGCATCCAACAGCAGGATTCACTTTTGATTGCACAACACGTCGAACACAATGACTTCTCACAATTTCTTGACCAATGAACACCATGGAAACACTGAAAGAAGGGAGGAATTGACAAATAACTTCATTCTGAGAAACACTCACTAACACTAATATTGTCTTCAATCTCCTAGTGAATACTAAGGATTTAAAATTTGCAAAATTGGGGCAAGGATGATGAAAGAAGGAGCAGAAAATAACTGATGGTGACTATGAATTTGCCTAAATGTCATAGCCCGTTTTAGGAGAAAACACATTCCACCTTTACTTTCCTTTTTTTCCTTCACCACTTGGCTGAGCCGAATAATTGTTACCTTTGTTCTCAAAATGCAATTTTGGAGTTATATAGAGCAGAGGCTTGAATTTTATTCTCCAGTGTTTGTTTAACCTCCTTGATATTTTAATATTGATTTATTCATCTGTAAACTGATATGATATTTTTTCTTTTTTTGTCCATATTAGTGAGAAGTGCTTTGAGTGTTTCAAAATGCTTCCCACATAAAAAAATGTTTCTCTTTAGAGATAAATGATCTATATATCAAACATTTAATGTTTTCCATTATTATTTATTTAGACCGTTCAGCCATTCTTTAAGTGTACACATTGGATTTAGTGGTCAATTTTGAGCACTTTGGCCAAAAACATTCCTAGTCAGTTGAACTTTTATTCTGAAGACTTCTAACTTGACCCATTCCTGTGAGTAGAACCATTCCCGTGAGTTGACTTGCCAACAAATATTTTTTTCAAAATTAAGTTTTGTATCCTACTTCTGATTATTTCCTAAGTTGGAAGTTGAACATAGCATGGTCAGAGTTTGGAAAATATTTGAGGAAAGGCAGAAAGAGAATAAAAACTCAGATCTTTCAAAGTGTAGAATAGGGGAGAGACATAGGAAGTTGTCATGATGTTAAGTGAAGAAGTTAGGTTGCCTTTTGGAACAGGATTGTGTAGGCAATGAGCAAGGAGAAAGAGGAGCCTTTTTGGACTTCAGATACTTTTCTTTTTCTTATTCTGAGTGCTGAATAGAAGGGTGTGTTCAGTTTATAAAAATTCAACAATTCCACCTGTGTGCCTGAGTATTTTATTCTTCAGTACTAAGTTTTAGTATTGAAAAAATCTCCACATCCATGTTCCATAACACAGGGGCTGCCTTCACTTGGCTATGCTCACCTGTTTATCAAAATTCTATTTCTACTAAGGTGTAACGAGTAGAGTTAGCACCTATGTCTCCAAGAAGAAAGGCTTGCTGAATATCTGATACAATTTGTAAGTCATAATTAGAGCTATTTTCTTGATGCTGAGGACTTAGTAAAATCTGCGGTGGACTCGGCAAGATCTCTTGTTATTTTCACATTAGCATGGTTCTGAACCTGCTCACCAACAGAGAATTCCCATGTTGGAAACACGCTGTTAGCAGAGGTGGCCCACTTCGGAGTGAAAGGACCGCGATATGGCAGAGACAGTCAGAAAGCCATCCCTGTGCATATTAATGATCAATTTGCTGACAGCTGGCTCCATACTTTCAGGACTTTATAGTTTGGGACTGTAAAGTTCAGGACTTGACCTATGGATTTTATAGTTTGTGGAGATAAATTGTGCCACATCACACTGTTATCTGGCCACACTAGACCACGAGAGTGAGTTTTGTATAATGATGTTCAAATTCAGCTTGTACTTAGAACACATATATTCTGCATATGTATTTATTTTTAAGTGAAGTATGTTCTTTTCTTTGATCTGATTCATATTTCTTTTGTTGGCAGTGGTGGTGTTCATTTCGTTTCTCCTTTTTGGTAGGATTTCTTTTTCTGGAACCAGGAGTAATATCCGTATGGACTTTATCATCTTTCATATTAGTTCTCAATATAAAATGACATTCTTAACAGCTACAATGATTTCATCCAGTCTTCTCTGGAAAAATTTGTGACTGAACTGGTGAATATGTTATGCCCTAAGGTAATGCTAAATACGGTTAATGTTGAACTTTCTCTCATTTCTCTTTCTCTCCCGTGCACATATGTAAAATAAAACTGCACATAAAAACTGGGCAGCAGAATAGCTGTTCATAAAAATAATCAAGGTAGGCATCTGGTTAAGACATGTGCTCAATTGTTTTGTTCAGCTTATTTCAAGCTCAGCATTTCTAACGTTCTGTAAGTCATTCTCTGGTTTTTATAAAACAAATCTGTATAAAGTCTGTATTGTTTCTCTAGTGAAAAATAACTCATTAAAGTAACTTCTAATGGGGGTTATTTTCTATTTAATCAGTTTAGCAAGTCGGTCTCCTGTACAGTCCCAACTAAGGTAAAAATGTATGATGATTCCCCTATGAACTCTGGTTTCCTTAGATCTGATGGATTCTATAACTAGTATAATTAGTAGATTTTTAAGTGAATAACTTACATTTCATTTTTGAAAGAGTAGCTATGGCCTTAAGGCTTGTTATGAGGGTGAATTTTAACCATTATCCTTATGTGGTAGCACATTCCTCAACCACTGTGGCTATCTTCAAAAGTAGTATCGTTAGGTCAGTGAATGAATAAAAGTTCAATAAATATCTTTCACACTTGGGTGTCATAACTTATGAACCAAATCCTAGTGTTGGAGCTTTCTAGTAATTTTAATTCTTTTTTAAAAATTAATTTTATTGGTACATTTTAGGTATACAATATAATGATATTCATCATTGGAAATTTGCACCTTTACATAATCTCGCTTGGTTCTTATTTTTTCTCCATTCCTCTGCCTTCCCTTCAACCTCAAGTAGTAGAATTTACTTCTAAATTTAAATAAATCCTTAGCATTTGAAAGGATGGTTGTTGTTTTAAATGTATCTTTGCATAAGGTGGTCGGGAAGTACGACAAATGGCTCATGCTTTCAAACATGTCCAATACAGGGGGTAGAAAAGAAGGACAGAGAAAATTTTGTCAGTTATAAAAAAATCTAAAAGATAGCACTAAATGCATTATTTAGACCTTGGATTTAATTCCAGAAACACTCCCAACAACAATGACGCCATTAAAACTATTTTAATATACCTTGGGGAGTATATGGTATTAAGAAATGACTTCATTTTTAATTTGATTGCAATTTCTAGAATGCATGTTAAAAATATCCATTTCTGGCCAGGGATTTAGCTCAGTGGTTCTGTCGCCTGCCTCACAACAGCAAGGTCCTGAGTTCGATCCCTGGTACAAAGAAAGAAAAAAAAGAGTGAGGCAGGTATGCACCAGTGTCACAGGAAAATATCAATAAATTGTTTAAAAAATATCCATTCCTGTAAGAGGTATATGGACAAGTATTGGTAGAGAAAACATCAAAGTTCCTCAGCCTGGATTGTTTGACTATAAGCTTGCCTGGACTACATCTGGGAAGTGTATCTGCTTCTAATCCATTGATACTGACTTCTGCTCATTTATTTTGCTTGGTGCCCTTTTAAAGCTGCGGCCCCTGTGTTGGCACATGTTAGAGATCATCCAAAGGTTGACCACAGTTTGCTCTCAAATACTTCATGGGAGTAAAGATTCAACCCTCTGCCAATGGAGTAATGTGCGGGCTGCAGAGAATGTTTCAACGTTCTGTCAAATCTGCCGGTCTCTTGTGACTCTGCTGAGTGTTCACCTGGAGCCATCAGTGCTGTCCAGTGGAGATGAGTGGGCACCGAGAGTCCAGTGGCCAGGTGCACATGTCTACAGCCTCTCTGCATCCAGGAGATGTGCCAAGCTTGTGATTCCTCTGTTTTTGTCTCACCTCCCAGACCTCTGCCAAAATCCCACTGGATCACAGTTCCTCCTGCGCTGATGAAGCACTTGGTCTGTGGGCAGGAGTAAAGGAAAGTAGCCTTGGCTAAGATTACCAGAGCCCTGCACCCTTCTTACCCAAAGCTCATTAATTTTCATAAATAAATACTTTTTGGTTCAATTTCAGAATAGGAAATTGGTTGTTTTGAGCATTTGTCCAGCTTTATAGATGCTTTTTGGCCAACAGACTTGTTGACTCTGCATTATCTTCCTGTAGTGAGATCGCCAGAGTAGCTCTTTTGGACTCTGTGACTCAGAGGGCAGTGTTCTGGGCCAAGGGGCGATGTCACCGAGTTCATGCCTAAGGGTTCAAACAGCTCTGTGTGTGTGTCCCTTTTGTTGTGCATCTGAACCAGCAGAGGCCTTTTTCTTTCCTCCCAGTTGTTTGTTTGCAGTGTAGATTTGACCTAGATTTGCTCTTTCTTGGCGAACCAGTGTCTTTTGTTCCATCAAATTTGGTTGGTTCATTGATTAGCTTTTGGTGGACTGAAGATAAGGCTCAGAAAAGTGTTTTATTTCACATGTCTTCCACTGTGTTAATAAATGAACAATTCTCAGCCAGCAGCTTTTCTTCTGCCACAGCTGTCTCACATATTCAGTTTGGCCTTGACTTTGGTATCCTAATCTGTAGAGAACAAACATAGACTTTGCTGTTGGTGACACGATTTATTGAGCCACCCGTAACAAGTTACCTGTCCCACTTTCCTAGACTTGTAAGTTCTTATTAACCCATAATTTATTATTACTGTAGTCTCCAGCTCTGCATTACAATGGCTTTCTTTTCATGAATAAATGGTTCTTATATAAAATTTCAGGTAATAATATCGTCACAAGAGAGCACCTCAGATAATTATTCAGTAATAAGTGACAAGGAAAATGATTCTGGGGTTCCTGAGTAGTAATAAATATCACTTCCTGCTTTACCCTGATGGCCAGTTTCAGCGATCTGGAGGGTAATGGGAACAGGGTAATAGCTATCACTTTTAGACTGCGTCCTGTATACCAGATGCCCCAGCTCATCTGCATGATCTGAATTATTTTACATTGTTCCTGTTTCTAACAACAAAAAAAATCTATGAAGTAGGTATCCTTAATATTCACATTTAAAAAGTATGAAATTGAAGCATAAGACATGAAGTTAGAAATCCTGAGAAGGGAAAGATCACTGGAAGTGATGGATGCACACACCAGGGATGGCTTCGCTGGTGCAAACGCTGCTCCTGGTGTTGTGAGAAACAAGAACTAGGCTGAAGCAGTGCTGTGTTTGGCCTCTAGAGGCTGAAATTCCTAATAACATCAATGTAAAGAGTAAGCCGATATTATTCTTTTACACATTTATGTGGTCCTTTCACACAACAGTAAATGAAGGCTTAGATTGGCTCCGGATGGCATATTCCTTCATGGAGTCAGGATGTGTCCAGCCTTTCCATCACCTTGCTTTTCCTGTGGATGGTCACATGATGGATATTTAACTTTCAGACTTCATTCCTAAAAGGCAAAGGAAGAATGGTGAAGGGCAATGGATGAAAAATAGGTTCTTATTTTTTAAAAAGGTTTTCTTAACTCTACCACCTGAACCTCCTGATTAGTGACATTGCCAGACACCAGGCGCCTCCTGCTGCGATACAAAGGAAGTATTCATAGAGGGTTATACAGTATCTTTTGTAACATAATCTTGTCAAGAAATTTACCCTACATTAATCCAAGAAAAGTTAGGTTGACTTGCAATTTAGAGCAAATACAGGTTTAGAGGAGCAGGTTAAATGATACTCCCAAAGCAATCATACATATTTTCCATACAAATAAATTTGTAAGACATGTCCAAGTTTCATCAACAATTCAAAGATATGGAGAAAAATGACAAAAGGGATTAAAAGGCTGCAGGAACATTCTCGGATGAAAGAGGTTTGGGAGACATTACGGTCAAGTGCAATGAGCAGTCTTTGGATTCTAAATGGTAGTTTCTTTAGGGAACTAGAACAATTTTAAGTGACCTGAATTTTATGTGTTAAAAAATTACATTGATTTAGTGGATGTAGGTGTGGCATTACAGTTTTAGGAAGAAAATTTTCTTACTTTGGAATGATGCTTGTGTACATAGAGAGGGCTGAAATAATACGGTTGCCTATTTGCAACAAAAAAATAATGATAAAAAGAAAACAAGATTAAAGAGAACATGGACAGGGCACCTGGAGCCAAATTGTAGACTGACTGCACAGGTGCTTGTTCATGCAGAGAGGGAAACTGAAAAAACAAAGAAAGTGACCAAAGAAGGGTCGGAATGAAGGCACAAGAGCCAGGCTGTTTTTGCTATTTTACTTTCTTTTCAGAGCTTTCATAGAGATACTCCGCAAAGTCCTTGGAATTTTACCTTTCATTTCTTTTCTGCCCTCCAGGGGGTCATGCCGGGGGTCTTGGCAGTTACTGTGCATGGATTCTCCGGAGGCCACTTGTCCACACCTGAAGGTGGACCCACTTTACTAATATGTGAGTTCAGAAGAGAAGTTCTCATCACAGAGATGCAATCAATGTACAACTGGTCCCAGGTTTTGGCCCCAGCCCCGTTTCTCAGGCCTCCCCATGTCCCTTTCTGCTGTTCCCCAGATGGCCCTGTACAGGGTGAGGCAGCTTCTTCTCTCCTGCAGATCTGCAGTCTCATGTGTCTGGTATATTGTGCACCATGCATTCTGCACTTTACTCCCCATTTTCTCCACACCAAACCACTGAGATTTAAGAAGATTTATATGAAGCAAATAACAATATTTTCTTCCTCAATGATATAAATTCTTATATACCACCAACAGACCACCACTCCAGGTGGCAACCCAGATACAATAATTTCAGCTTATTCATTCATTCATTCATTCATTCATTTGCAGTGCTGGAGATTGAATGCAGGGCATTTTGGCAAGAGTGACTCAATATATCTATATATCTATTTTAATGTATTTACATATTCAAAATCATCCTTCATACAGTGCTTCATTTTCATTTCATACTTTCTCATGTCCTCGAGTATTACTGGCAATGTTACCTTTCTTGTTTTTTTGGTCAACTTTCCAAAAGAAATAAACATCTTGTAATATATTATTTGATATTGTTCCCCTCTGTGGGAGATTGGTGGCTATACTATTCTCTGTATTCAGGGTCATGTTATTTCAGAATACTCTGATATAAAAACTTACATTTCTTGGTGGGAGAAATACATTATCATAGCAGTGATAATATTAAAATGTAATGCAGAACAAGCAGTTGTGGGCTTCAGCTTTTCCCTCTGCAAAAGGAAGATTTTACAGTGAATGAACACTAGTGACCTATTCAACTTTGTTGTTATTTCAAAGTGTGCATTTCCTTTTATTTTCCAAATGTGTGGAAACTTGGTATGAAAAGTAGGAATGTCCCAAAGACAATACTAAAAGCATGTTGAGTTTTGATGTCTGTTCTCTTCATACCTTTACCAAAGAATACACAATTTCCAAAATCTACTTTTCTAAGTAAAACAAGACATAGACATTCTGCACTGGCTTGTGCTGCAAAAGTCATGCAACCCATCCAAACTTTCATACTCATGCACAGAAGTGGAAACCGAAGGACGCTTCTTTGGGGATGAGTGTCTCTAAAGAGATGTGCGGCAGAAGATTAAAGAGAAGTCAATTCCCTGGTGGTGCTGGCAGACTTGTTTAGTGCCTTTACAAGTGAAATATCCCCACACTTCGAATCACTCTCCTTGCACTCTACCACCTACGAGCTCTAACAAATCCCTGTAAATAGAGGGCAAGATTCCCATCTGCCACGTCTTTCAGGTGATGTTTAAGGAAACACTGCTGGGCTGGAGATTTATAAAGAGCAGATGGCCGCAGGATTCTCAAGGAGCTTTTGAATCACAACTGAAGAGGATAAATTCAGGCAGGGAGGATGGAAGAAATGCTTTATGGGTGAACAGACTCACGTCTTCAAGTAATGCAGATGTGGATTGCTGGGAAATGGTGAAGAATGGTGTCATTACCTTTGATCAATGCTTCAGGTTGCCTAAGTCTAAATTGTAGACCTGAGACCAACAGTAGGCTAAGTGGATGCACTAGAACTGCTTGAGTTTAGACACATAATATGGAATACATGAATAATTTAAACCCTGCTGATGTGACCTCTTCTTTTAAATTTTCCAGAGCGGGGGGGGGGGGGGGAGGAGCCCTATTTAATCAATTGCAAGGTGAACACTTAAGCTTCTGAGAGTACACACCTCTCCATTATTCATGGAATCACCAATTTTAAACAAACACGTGCAAAGTTACTCATTGAAAATATTTCCTTTACACTTACAGTAAATTTCTCAGTATTTTCCACCTAGAAGCTCTTTGTTAATTGGCTTATTTTGTTACCCCGAATCAGTTAAATACTATCATTTAGACTTACTGTTTTATTTAGAACACATTTCTAAAACATGTGCTTTACTTATATTTTATTTTATTTTTCAAGATATAAATTAAGATATTATGAACTTACTGTTCTTCACTTGCTGAAATAAGCACTTCTTGCATTCTCATTTAATGTGGAAACCATCTTATTACATTTATTTTGTATCTGCTCTCATTTTAAGATTGAGAAACCTGAGGGTAAATGAAGGCAAGTAACTTGATCAAGTTCATAATGTTGGTTAAAGATAAAACTGCGATGAAAGCCTCCATCTCCCTATCTCCCAGAGTGCTAATCTTCTATCATCACAAATCACACATAGAAGCACTCAAATTATGCCTCATGAATCCCAGGTGCTCAATAACTCTCAGTTGACTCTTTTCTACTGTATAAATTTACAATGCAAATAACTTTCTAATCATTGATCAATCAACACGCATTTAATGAGTTTCAACAAATTGTAGCACCTTTAATAGACCTGTTGTTGAGTTCCTGACTCTGACTTCATTGAGCTAACAATTTGAACAATTCATGGTATCCCAACCCTCTTAGCTGGCCAGGGGAAGGAGAGCTGGATGTGTGGCTATTTTGGAAAGATATGAACAAAGGTGCATGAGGGTGTCTTACTTTTTTGTGAATAACAAGTGCAGCTTCAGGGCAGCATTGTGGATGGAAGAACTGGAGCCATTTATCCCGTGGTTGGCCTCTGATACACTGGGACTCCAGGGACATTCCTACCTATGAGCTAAATATTTTTTAGAGCTTAAATATATTTATGAGCTTAATATTTTTAAGTAGTTTGAGTAGACTTTGCTGCATACAAATGGTAAGTGTAGTAAGAAATCATGGTGGATAGGTAGTTCCCTAAGATACAGAATCACCTAGAAAAATGAGAAAGTTCAGGAGCATGATAAATTATTCTCTTTTTGTTTTATATTCCCAGGTTTACTGTTATAAATGCTAGGGAGAAGAAAGATGTACTTACAGCCTTATGGATAAAAGAAAATGCCTAGTTATGATAGGCAAAAACATCATCTCATACTCTACCAATTGGAGATATTTTATATTCTGCTCTTTTTGGAGAGGAGGCAGTTGAGGTTGGAGACCAGGGCCTTTGCTCTGAAACACATCCCCACCCCTTTTTTAGTTTTGATGGTTGAGACAGGGTTCACTTAGGTGGCCCAGGTGGGACTTGAACTTGGGATGTTCTTGCCTCAGCCTCCTTCAGTGCCATTGGGCTGAGCTTGTAGTCTCCTTTTGAAATAATTAGTAAGGTTATCTGTCTAGCATTAGTTTAAATCTGAATTTCAACTTATTTCATATGATTATCAGATATAAATATATATGACAGGAGGCTTTGGTTGAATGAGCATATACAGGAAAGCAGTGAGGGGTCTGTACTCTCGTGGACCAATATCTTGTCTTGGTCATAACAAAATTGTCATTTTCATTTTAGTATCTACTTTCCTTTTTTGGATATATAAATGTTGTCAAAATATAAAGTAATGAGTGTTATCAAATGAAATGTATACATTATACATTGCAATGTATATTTGACCAATGAGGACAACGTGATCTTAAGATTAATGGTCTGTTGGAAGTGTTTTCGCAATCTACTCTTCAAATTCTCTTCCCTTAGCATCCAGTCACCAGGAAAATGAAAACTACTGAGCTTACATTTAAGAAACTAAAATAACAAGCCGTCACAAAGTTATTTAAAAATCTGATAAGTGAATGTCACCAAGCAACATTTAATTTTAAATAATAGGCATATGAATACTTAGCAAATGATAGGTTTTCTGTGAGCTTTTCTTGCCTTTTCTTCCAGTCCTTTCGAACTGACACCCATTATGTAAATGGCCATGTGCTAGGGTACAAGAATCAATGTGTCCTGACTCCTTTCATTCAAGGTCTAGTAGCTCACACAATGGCAGGAGACAGAAGGGTTCTTTTAAAATTTGGTTGTGTCTTATGAACAATATTGTGTGCTGCCGTGTATGTGACCATTAATCCTAGCATGTCAGCATCACTGAAGTAAAAGGTGCTTACCTTAGTGCAGTGCACTTCTCGGCATGTCTCCAGGGAGTGACCTTGGCTGCTCTTGGTGCTCCCTGGCCTGTTCCTCTCTGGCTCAGTCCTCCTGCTCTGCTTCCTGACCACCACCCATTAGGCAGCTTTCTTTTGCCCCAATCTTGCCTGCAAGCTTTCTGCCTTGGAGCTGACCATGGACTGAATCTCCTGAAGCCATGAGCTAAATAAAACCTTCTTTAAGTTCTTTAAGTTCACAAAGTTATCCTAACTTTTCAAAATCAGAGATAACTATCTTGTTCATAAGTTTTCAGTTTGCCACTTTATAGGTTTTTCTCTAAGTACAGTAGTGCATTTATATTAAATAGCATAAATGTAAATAATTTGTTTTACTGCAAAGATATAATTTAGGCAATTTAAAATATTTTTGCATCACTGAGTTATTCTATTTCTTACTTTGGATTAATATAAATAATAACATGACAAATTTTACAAAGGATGTATATTACACCAAAATGTAGTGTCTTCTACCGTTCTTCACTTTTCCTATAATAAAGGGAGGTATAATTTTGCTCCCTGGAGCTAAGCTACAAAATTTCAATCATTCATTATTTATTTATTTGGGGAGAAAAGATAAAAAGCCCTAAAGTTTCTGAAGGACAATTAATAGAAATGCTTACTTTTTTTTTTTTTTTTTTAAATCTGAGCACAAAACACTATGCAAGAAGTGATTTTTAAATGAGAAACACATCAGTTGTCGCTAAGTTTCATTGTGAGACTGAATTAGAAAGCCAAATCGTTGCTTAAAGTTTGTGACTGCATCTAGATAGAATGCCAAGCACTACTGGTAATACCGTGTCCCTTTGAATGTTTTCCTGAACGCAGTCTTCACTGCGCTCAGCAGCGTAGAGTAAAGGGGATGCTGTTGCAGGGCCAGCAGCTGCACACACTGTGTTCCTGTGAGCCTGACTGGGTCCTGCCGCTGTCCCTCCCAGCTCCACGCCTGGAAGTGTTGCCCAGGGCAGTGCCCTTTGTGCGTTATCCGAGGAGCCAGCCAACCCTGCCACATGTCCGGGGTGGACAGCAGCGCAAACTGCGGAGCGAGTGACAGGGGCCTCAGATTTCCCTTAGCTTCTGCCTAAAGGGAAAGAGGACACCAGCTGGAGCAGCTTCAAAGTGGTGGAAGTCTGTGCTTTCCTGCGGTTACTGAGTATTCTCTGGGGATTAAAGGAGGGGAACGCATGATAGTTTTCAACTTTGATACCCCATTAGGATGGATCTGCACCCAATGAGCTGAGAAATTGACAGGTCTGCTTCCCACCCTCCCTCCCCGCCCTGGGGGGACTGCTCACCAGGCTGCAAGGGTGTCCCGGGTGTTCCTAGACCACTGGCTGTGAATTTCGGCCCAGGACCATATTCAAACGTATCTCCACTACAGTATCAGTACAAGCAATAAGGGACGCTTCAATTAATACTGAGAAAGACCAGTTTGTCTTTCAATAATGAATGCAGCAATCTTATGCAATTTGGATATAAACAGGCCTAAAACCCAGTGGATATTATTCATAGGCCAAATGTACTCACTCCTGTCAGAGTTTTGCAATTCAAATAAGTACTTTTCCATATACACCTCAGCAAAACATATAGCATATTTTGAAAAACAAGCAGTTTTTGTCACCTTAGTAACATTTGAGGTTTATAAAAAAAGCTGTAACACAGCAATTTAAGGCAGCTGGAATTTAAAATATGTCCTTGCTACTTAGGTCGGGCGATAGAGGAAGGAGGCAATTTCAGGGCAGCAGGAGCCTGCTACACTGCAGTGTTACCGCGAGGGTCCCTCCCTGCTGGGCGCAGTAGGCAAGGAGTTCACACTGACGTGAGGGCCACGTGCAGGGCTCCTCCTCTCCGGGGAAATCTTCTGAAAGACAGTTGGGAGACCGGATCCTGTTAGAAAGGAACAAAGGAGAAGTCTAGTAAATATGAGGCAGGCTTCTTAAAGAGTGTATTTGATATTGTGTGATTCAGAGCCAGAGTTCAACTTATGCCTAAAGAAATGCTTGCAGGAAAAGTGACGTTAGCCCCTGTCTGAGCTGGCGTGGCTCATTACAGAGCTCTTGCCTTCAGTCAAAGTTTTATTTGCTTATTTACTGACGTTTTTAATGGAGAAAAAAATGCAGTATGTTTAGTTGGTCAGTATGCTATTAAGAGTGAAGCATGCATGAAACTGTACATGATAAATACTGAAATAATCAAGCATTTGTTTATAATCGTTGATCTGAGTTTTTGTACTTCTTAAATTACCAATCCACTGATCTCAAAGAGAATTAAAGGAGATTTAAAACTTAAACAGTAGTTACCATCCATTAAATGTCATAACTAAAAATAATTTCTGAATATAAGGGTGAGAATTCATATTTTTTATAAATAAACATAAAAATGACATGAATAATACCCAGAAGAAAACAACATATTAGGGAGCTTCAAACACAAGAAAGACAATAAACAGTATTTATGTAATTTTAGAGTCAATATTTTCCAGGAATATTTAGTATACACAAAAGGCAATACTTCAGGGCATAATTATAATAAAAATGTAGATGAGACCCAATCATGCATTTCTAGTTAGATTTAACAAATGAGTGGAATTTATTAGTTTCCTAAATCTAGATTTTAATGATGATGGGTGAGTGCAAGCACTTCAAATTGCCAAAAATTAATATAGACGTTTATTTAACCTAAACTCAATAGACGGTTGATTTCTAAGAGCAAAATGAAAATGAATATAACTTCAATTCCAGTGTTTTCCATGGATTTATAACTCTGGAACATCCCTTCTGGTAAGGTATTTAGAATACTACCTCTGAAATTTTCTATGTTTAAATTTATTTTAATTCTCCAGTAATATAATGCCTTGATGCTTCATCACTGAATAAAGATTTTCATCATTCCTCTGCTTCCTGGATAGTTTTTTTCATTTTTATACCCCAAGTTCTCAAATCATTGTGATTAAAATGCAAAGCAAAATTTGACTTTTACCAGGAATAATAAATATTTAACCATGTTAGCAGTGACTACACTACTATATTTGTCAGGAATTTAAAAAATACATAAATTACAAAGTAATTAAATGTACATTGTAGTCAAGACATCTTTAAAAAAGTGCTGTTATCTTTAGGATTTTTCATTTATCTTCGCTTGTAACAAATTTTTATAATAATAAACTAATGTCTAAGAAGCAGTAAACATTGTTTCATAGGAAATTCAGAGTATACAGTCTACTTTTTTTCTTCATATAACTCTTTTTTCTTAATTATATTGGTACATTTAAGGTATACAATATAATGACATTCATCATTGGAAATCTGCATTATCCATGTTAGTTCTTATTTTTCCCCCTTCTCCTGCCCTCCCTTCAACCCCTCCTTCATCCCTATCTACAAAGACTTTGTTTCATTTTTTCATTTTCTCATATTAATTCCATTCCCTTCTCTCCTTTCCCCTACCCCTCCCATATCCCCTTCCTCTTTGCCCCTTTTCTTCCTATTTCACATTATCTATTATAGCTTTTAGTCCTTACTTACACTTTCAGTTTCTCACACTAGAGAAACTATTAGGTATTTACACATGTGTGTCCTAATTATTTCATTTAAGAGTGTTGCCTCAATGTGCATCCATTTATCTATAAATGTTTCTAGCTTCTAGTTCTTTATGGTTGAGTAATATTCCATTTTATAAAAAACAAACAAACCACATTTTCTTTATCCAGTCTCCAGTTGATGGGCATTTGGGCTGCTTCCAAGTTTTAGCTATTACAAATTGTGCTGCTATGAACATGGGTGAATATATATCATTGTGGTATGATTCTTTTAATTCTTTGGGGAAGATCCCAGCAGGGGAATAGCTGGGTCAAATGGGACTTCCAGTCCTAGTTCTTTGAGGTATCTCCATACTGATTTCCACAGTGGTTGCACCAGTCTACACTCCCACCAGCAGTGGAGCAGGGTTCCTCTTTCCCCACAGCCCCACCAGCATTTGTTATTGGTTGATTTCATGATAGCAGCCATTCTTTCTGGAGTGAGGTGGAATTTCAGTGTTGTTTTCATTTGCATCTCTCAAATGACATTGAACATTTTTTCGTATGTTTATTTTGCCATTTCTGCTTCTTTGAGAAATGCCTATTCATTTCAGATGCCAATTTTTGGATTTGGTCTTTAAATTTGGGAGGTCTGATTTTTTTAAGTTCTTTATAATTCTGGGTAGTAGACCTTTGTCTGAGGGACACCTGGTGAAAATTTTTTCCCACATTGTGGGTTGTCTCTTCACACTGCTGGTGATTTCTCTTGCTGTGGAGAAGCTTTTCAGTAAGAAGAGATCCCATTTATTGATTGTTTGTGCTAATTCACGGGCAACTGAGGTTTTGTTCATAAAATCATTTCCTACACCAATGTTTTCAAGAGTTCTTCCTAACCTCTCTTCCAGCAGGTTGAGTGTTTCTGTTTTAATATTTAGATCTTTAATCCATTTTGATTTCAGTTTAGTGCATGGTGAAAGATACAGGTCTAGTTTTAATCTTTGGTAAGTTGAAACCCAATTTTTCCAGCACCATTTATTAAAGAGGCTATCTTTCCACCAGTGAGGGTGTTTGGCTCCTTTGTCAAAGATGAGGTGGCTGAGTGTGTCTGGAGTTGTTTCTGCATCTTGTAATCTGTTCCACTGATCCTCAGGTCTGTTTCTTTGCCAGTATCATGCTATTTTTATGGCAGTGGCTTTGTAGTATAGTTTCAAGTTGGGGATTGTGATACCCCTCGCCACGTCTCTGTTACCTAGAATTGCTTTTGCTATTCTGAGCCTCTTCTTGTTCCAAATGAATTTTTGGATTGTTTTCTCCAGGTTCTGTGAAGTATGCTGCTAGGATTTCAATTGGGGTTGCATTGAATCTATATAGCAGTTTTGGAAGTATGACCACTTTTACTATGTTGATTCTTCCTACCTAGGAGAAAGGGATGTCTTTCCATTTTCTGATAACCTCTTCAATCTCTTTTTTCAGAGTGCTGTAGTTTTCAGAGTAGAGGTCTTTGATTTCTTTAGTTAGGTTGATTCCTAGGTATTTCAGTTTTTTGGATGCTATTGTGAAAGGAATTGATTGCCTCATTTCTCTCTCATTGAGTCTGTTTTTTGTGTACAGAAAAGCTATTGATTTTTGTGTGTTGACCTTGTATCCAGCTACTTTACTGAATTTGGTTATTAAGTCTAGAAGACTTTTGGTAGAGTCCTTGGGGTCTTCTATATAGATATCATGTCATCTGCAAATAATGACAATTTGACTTCTTCATTTCCTATCTTTATTACTTTTATTCCTTTCTCTTGTCTAATTGTTGTGGCTAATGTTTCCAAAACTATATTGAACAGGAGTGGTGATAGTGGACATCCTTGTCTTGTTTCTGATTTTTAGTGTGAAGGATTTCAGTTTTTGCCATTTAGTATGATATTGGACATTGGTTTTCATAGATGGCTTTTATCAGATTGAGGTAGAGTCCATCTAATCCAATTTTTGTAGGGTTTTTATCATAAATGCATGTTGCATTTTGTCAATTTTTTTCTGCATCTATGGAAATGATCATATGGTTTTTGTCCTTGGTTCTACTAGTATAGTGTTTTACATTTGTTGATTTGCATATGTTGAACCATCCCTGCATCCCTGGGATGAATCCCACTTGGTCAGGGTGTATGATTTTCTTGATGACCTTCTGTATTCTATTTGCTAGTATCTTATTAAGGATTTTTGCCTCTATGTTCATTAGTGAGATTGGCCTATAGTTCTCCTTTTTGGTTGGGTCTTTCTCTGCTTTGGGGATCAAAGTGATGCTTGCTTCTAGGAATGAATTTGGGAGTATTACTTCCCTTTCAATTTCATTGAAGACTTTAAACAGTAGTGGCAGTAGTTCCTCTCTAAATGTCTTGTAGAATTCAGCACTGAAGCCATCAGGACCAGGGCTTTTCTTAGTTGATAAGTTTTTAATTACTTTTTCAATTTCATTGATTGATCTTGGGTCATTTAGAATTTTTAGGTCATCTGCCTACAGCTTTGGTAATTCACACATATCTAGGAATCTGTTCATTTCTTCTGTGTTTTCCATCTTATTGGCGTATAGGTTCTTGAAGTAGGTATTGATGATCCTCTGGATTTCTGCTGGGTCTGTTGAAATTTCATCCATAACTGCATGGATTTGGGCCTTTTCTTTCCTTTTTCTGATAAGTTTGGCTAAGGGTTTGTCAATTTTCTTTATTCTTTCAAAGAACCAACTCCTAGCTTCATTGATTTTTTTGTATTGTTCTCTTAGTCTCCATTGCATGGATTTCTGCTCTGATCTTTATAATTTCCTCCCTTGTATGAGCTTTGGGTTTGTCCTGCACTTCTTTTAGTCGAAGCTTGAAGTTCAGCATCAGGTTGTTTAATTGGGGTCGCTCTATTTTCCTAATATGAGTATTCACTGTTATGAATTTCCCTTGTAAGACTGCTTTCATTGTGTCCTATAGATTGTGATATGTTGTACTGGCCTTGTCATTTAGTTGTAGGAACTGTCTGATTTCGTCTTTAATTTCCTCTGTGACCCATTGGTTATTGAGAAGTGTGTTGTGCAGTTTACATGTGTTTATGAAATTCTTGCTGTTTCTTTTGCTATTGATCTCCAATCTCATCACACTATGGTCTGATAATATACAGGGGATAACTTCAATTCCTTTTCACTTACTTAAACATGTCCTATGAGCAAGTATGTGGCCTATTTTAGAGAATGACCTGTGTGCAGCTGAAAAGAATGTGTATTCTGATTTTGTGGGGTGGAACACTCTGTAAACATCTGTTAAGTTCATTCATTCAAGAGTTTGATTTATTTCTAGTATTTCCTTGTTCATTTTTTGTCTAGTTGATCTATCTATTTTTGAGAGTGGGATATTAAAATCCCCCACTACTATTGTATTAGTACTTATATGGTTTTTCATGTCCATTAGCATTTGTTTTATATAGTTGGGCTCACTAGTGTTTGGTGCATATATATTAATGATTATCATCTCTTCCTCTTGGATTGTTCCCCTTTACAAGGATGTAGTTTCCTTAATTTGTCTCTCTTAATCAGTGTTGGTTTGAAATCCACTTGGTCTGCAAAGAGGATAGCTACTCCTGGTTTTTTTCTGGTTCCTGTCACATGGAGTATTGTTTTCCACTCATTAACTTTCAGTCTATCCGTTTCTTTTTGAATTAAGTGTGTTTCTTGTATGCAGAATATTGTTGGATCTTGCTTCTGGACCCATTCTACCAGTCTATTTCTTTTGATTGGTGAATTGAGACCATTAACATTGATGGTTATAACTGATACGTATTGACTTATCCTTGTCATGACTTTTTATTTTTGTTGGATTTTCCCCCTTGTGTTTAATTTCTTCTTGTGCCTGATGGGTTCATTCTGCTGTGCTTCCTGGGGTTGTGATCCTTGTCTTTTCCTAGGATATTGTTTAAAATTTTCTGGACTGCTGGTTAGGTATTTGTGACGTTCCTAAGGTGCTCTTTCTCATGAAAGTATCTTATTTTTCCATCAATTTTGAAAGAGTTTTGCAGGGTACATCAATCTGGGTTGGAGGCTGTTTTCCTTTAGGGCTTGAAATATGTTCCTCCATGCTCTTCTTGCCTTGTGGGTTTGTGCTGAGAAGTCTGTTGTGATTCTGATGGGCTTTCCTTTGTATGTGATTCGTTTCTTTTTCTAACTCCTTGTAGAATTTTGTTCTTCTGTTGGGTTTCTGGAATTCTATTATATACCTATGTGTAGATTTTTTTGATAATGGCTAGTTAGAGTCCTATATACCTCACTCATCTCTATGTCAATTTCTTTTCCCCTGTTTGGGAAATTTTCTGCCATTACTTCTGTGAACAGTTTTTTTTTTTTTTTTTTATGTCACCTGCACTCTCTCCTGTTTCTTCCTTGACTCCAATTGGTCTTATGTTATTCTTCTTTGCATCGTCTAGCAACTGCTGGATTGATTTCTTGTGGCCCCTTACTATTTTTAAGAAATTTTTCTTTTCCTGGTCACTAATTGCAATCCTATCTTCTATATCTGAAATTCTATCCTCGCATTGGGTCATTCTGCTGCGTAAACTTTCAGTGGAGTTTTTAATCTCCTGGAAATGTGTTTGCATCTGTTTTATGGATTCCATTTGTTTCCTATGTTGGGATTCCATCACGTTCCTCAGCTCCTCTATTATTTTATCTATGTCCACTTTGGATTTATTAATCATGTCTTGTACTATGGGCACAATCTCTGCTGTTATTTGAGAAATTACTTCTGATTTCATTTTTTCCAGGTCCCCTTTCATTGCCAGTTCAGAGAGTTCAGGTGGTTGAGCATCATATCGTTCCATCTTGATGCCCTTTGGTGTTCCCTTAGGTGATCTGGAAGTCTGGTTTTGGGACTTATTTACCTGTCTTCTCATTTCAGCAGATGCAGCTTGCCTTGTCTTTGTTGAGTTGACTTTTTGCTTACCCAGTGGTCTCGAATTCTCAGCAAGCCATAGAGCTACCTTTACTCTGCTGCTCACCAGTACACCAATTCCTGGGTTCAGAGTAGTGGACTTCTAGATCCCTAAGCTGACCTGTTGTCTTGGTGGGCTTCTGGCTGGGGCCTGAAAACACTTGGGATGGTATCTAGGTGTGCTTCTCGCTGGAGCCCCTATGTAGCTATTGTCTGGGGGTGCCTTTGGCTGGGGGCTGTGCACCCCAGTTCCTGCTGTCCACACAGGCTTTGGCTAGGGTCTCCTCACACTTATCACTGGTATTGGGCAAGCCTCTGTTATTGCTTGTGTGCCTGTATAGCTCTTCTCCAGGCGGGTCCCTGGCTGTGGCCGACGGTATGGTGAGCCTCTAGCTGAAGCCCCTGTGCCCATGCAGCCCCTTTCTGGGTGGGCCTTTGGTGTGGGGGGTGTGCCCAAGCATCTGGGGTCTGAGTGGAGCCCTGGCTGGGATCCACCTGCACAGCCACACTGGTTGGGGCCATACAGCTGCTCCTGGGATCTGCAGGACCTCACGGATGGAATCACAGGTCTGTGGTGGGAGCCTGCGTGCCCATGCAGCTCTTTACAGTCTACTTTTTAAAAGTCTAGAAGCAGATTTAACTTTGCTTTTATATTAAATTAGCAAGACAGTTTGTGTATCTGTGCACAACATTTGTTTTAAAATTCCCTCTTGTGATTATGTAGCCTATGTTGATACAAATGAGATGTATTAACAAACACCAAAATCTTGCAGATACAGATATGGATACGTCTAAAAGGTTTTTGCTGTATTACAGTGGGACAAGACATAATGATCTATTAAAGGACATGTATCAATGTCCTAAAGAACAACAACTCTCTTCTAGCCTACCTTTTCTGTGTGTGCAAATGTAAGTTTTTACTCTTATTTTTAACTCCTGAGAATATTTTCAATTCTGAACATTAATGTCTTAAATCTTTAGCTGGAACAAATAATATTCATTTACTAAATAATGGTTGCTATTTACTTGTTCCTTATTTTTATTCCTCATCCTTGTTTTTATATAAAAATTGTAATAGATATTTCATATTTTGAAGAGTTTAGCATTTCTGTCAATTCACAATTCTGCTTGAAGGAAAGAAGCTCCTGAATTGGCCTCACCATTTTGAGGTAAACTTGTCAAAGTCATTGGAGCATTTGTGCAAGATTTTTTGCAAAGTGTGAGTATAGCAGTATGCCTACCTGTGTTGAAGTACTACTTCATTTTCAAACATTAATGATTTTGGGTGTGTGTAAGCTTCTGTTATATGCCATTGCAAAGCCATATTTTGGTAATATTTTCTACTTATTAAATATCACAAGACACAAGATAGACACCGGACCTTTCTATGCCATCTCCTTGAACAAATACTGTTCAAAAACAGCAACCACAGCCTATAGGCAACTTACATAAACTGTAAACAAGAAAAAATTTATTTAAGTTGCATTTTATACAACTTTAATGCATGGAAAAATCAGTGCTTCACTGTGAAAACAGCTCTAAAAATATGTTTTCAGCTACTGACTTAGTTGTTCTATATCAAAGGGGGAAAATAACCAAAGCAAGAGAGGAAATGATAAATTTCATAAACATAAGAGGAAGAATGAACACTTTTCCTTGTGAATTTTATCCAGACTGGTGTGTGTATGTCTAAGCTACGTATAGGGTATTTAAAGTATAGTTGTGGAAAAAAAAAAAAGTATAGTTGTGGAAACATTTCATTAGATGCTAAGCCAAGTGAAAACAGTGAACATCGGAAAGTACATGAAAAGCTGTGATTATTATCGTTCAGGTAACAGTGTAGTTACACACTTCTTGGGATCCTCAGCCATCGCATTTAATATCACAAACAGTGCTTCTTCTCCATATCATCCAGTTAAGAAAAATGCGTGTCCAACAGGAATTAGTACACAGAATTTTAAAACTCTCTCTTGAAAGTGAGTTCAATTGCAGGCAGGGCTTCACACATCCGAGTTAATTCGTAATGATTCCACTAAGTGCTGATGTGAAAGAAGGCTTTGGTGACCACTAGTGCTTTCTTTTTCCCCAGTGGCTCTCTACAAATCATCTCATATACCACAGCACAAGGCTAGAAGCTAAAACAATGAATACACCAGTAATTTCTTTTTGACAATGATTTGACACCAGGCTGATGGGGTAGCTAACTGTGTGACCTCTAGACTGTTAGCTCTGCTAAAAGAGGTTCACTTGAAACACTCAAGGGGTTATGGATTCCTGCTAATAGCAGCAATAGAATGGATGATAAAATTATGGCCGGGTAGAAATGCTTTCTCAATTAATTTCTCATCATGTTAAGGCCATTATCATTGGATGTCATCTAGCGAAATGGAGTGCGAGTCTCTTGTACCTCTGAAAGTTCCGGTTAGGGCAACGTACAAGAGTGTATAATAGCTATCCAGATGTGTGGAGCTGTTTACTTCCCCAGAAAGCTTCCGTACTTCTGGTCGACCTGCACTGACAACTGAATTTGAGTTAAGTTATATATGTGGGAGGGCTTAGAAATGTACAGGTCTGGGCAGAATGGGCAAACTACTTCAATGAGAAAAGTTTACAAAACTCAAATGCAAAAAAACAATTAATTTCTGGCCAAAGCAGCAATATATATATATATATATATATATATATATATATATATATATGATAACAAGTGTACATTCTCATGGGTTTAAGAGTGTGGCTATGTAGACTGCTGGATTCTGATGAGCAATGTAAACAGAGGAGGAATATCCTTTATCATTAGATCATCTTCACTTAGGGTAACTACTCTGTAGGTAGTGCTACTCAGGGCAATACCTTACTTCCATGATTATATGTTAAATCACTCTCTAAAAAAATCATGAGGACCGAAAGAGTTTCCTTAACTTTAGCTGGCAAATGAGAGATATTGCAAACAAACAAGTATGTCATGTTGTACATATACATGTATGGGGATATATTATATTATATTATATTATATTATATATAGTATACATCCTAAAAAGTGGAAAAGGAGGCTGATTAAAGAACTAGTTTAAGCATTTAGGTATACAATAATTTTTATCGAACTGGTAAATTTTTATAAAATTCAACAGAAACAAAACTTATTACAATCTAAATTATAAATTATTTCCCCTATTAGCCTGACTTTTTGTCACTATTCTTGTTACATAACAATGCAAGTATTTGAGTATTACCTAAAATTGTATTTGGTGGTGGGCATTAAGCATTCAAGCATTATACTGTATGCCCAATCAAGAAATGATTTAAATCACTCTTCATGTAGATCAGGTTTCATTTAAATTTCAAGCAATACTCATTCACAGAAGAAACTTTATTTTAAAAAAAGAGTAAGGAAAAAATAAAAATCTCAGAAATAATGTTTGAATTATGGAAAAATGGTACAAAAACTCTTGGCAGGTAATTTAATTTAGCTCTTCACGGCATGGCCTTGATCCAATGCAAGCCATATTTTGATTCTTCTCTTTCTTTTTATTGCACTATTCTACATGTTTAGCATTCTTTCACATCCCTGGAGAGATGATTATGAAATCTAATAACACTCCCTAGGAGACACTAATTATGATGCTAACTCTGTATTTTCATTTCTTACATTGGTATGCACACACACACACACACATCACACCACACAACTCTACTACTTGATATAAATATGGATGTCTGACTGCTTTGTGTATATGCATTTCACTCAATTTTAGTTGGTATTTTCATTGTAATAATTTTCTTTTCTGCTTCCATATTTTCAGTAAAAATCTTCTTAGTGCAAAAATGTTTGGCTCTGAAAGAGAACTTATAGAGAATTTAAACAAATCTCAGCACATCCACTAAACACCCATATCTCAAGAAAACAGAGTGACTTGGTTCATGTTATTTGAGCTTTCAGTAACAAAATGGGATTATGTAAGTAGGTATCCTTGATACATAGTTCCGTATTTGAATGCAGGTATTCATCTGGCCTTAATCCACTGATAATGATATGCAATATTATATTAATGTGTATATTCAATGAATTCATATGTATAGGAGTCAAAATTTTTTTTATATGTTTGTTTTTACATTAAGTAAAGTGCACCTTGTATTGTAAGTCCTCTCATTAAATAGCTAGTTAATTTTTAAAAATTTCTTACAGGAACAGCAGTAGCAATATAGACCTGACTCTGGAACAATAGAAGTTTAGATAATAGGGCTGTGTGTGTGTGTGTGTGTGTGTGTGTGTGTGTCTGTGTGTGTGTTAATATAAGACCTGTAAAATGAGGAGAGAATTACAGTGAAAAAATTATGATGAAACTTAGGACTGCATGCATTTGGATCCAATAGTATTATGTTCGAACCCTGTCTCTGTTACTTACTAATTATGAAACATTGAGCAAGCTACCGAAAGTCTCTGTATCTTGGCTAAATCATCTGTAAAACTGAAATAATGATTCCTAATGTGATAAATTCCATTATTCATCTAATTATCATCCTTTCCTCTCCAGTGTGGAGTAAAATATATTTCCCTCACCTTCTGACTCTGGGATGGTTTTATCATTTGTTGAGGCCTCTAATGCTTCAAGACTTCCTTCAGTAAGATAACTCAGATACAGCGGACCCTTGACTTATGAACTCGACCAGTTCCCAAGGGCTGGTTGTAACTCAAGCTGGTGGTAATTCAAGACCACTGAGATCTGGATGTTTACCTGGGTACATGCAATAGACAACAAGAGGCAGATGAATCTTCTACTAACCTTCTACTAACTCAGTAACCCAAGTGGTCATATGTCAGGCTGGTTGTAATTTAAGGGTCCACTATATATGGAACCAAAGAAAATGGCAAGGCCTTTGAATGTATGAAGTGGATGAGATGGAGTGGAGAGGTGGTTGAGAAAGTTCTGGAAATAAAACATTGGAGGTTATATAGACAAGGAAAAGGAGCCTGTACCTCAGGAAGATCTAATGAATATTAATTATTTCACTTGCAGTCACATGTTTGGGTTATCATTTTCTGTCCTCTTGTTACATTGTTTTGAATTAACTCACATCCCATGTCTTTCTCCTTTCCTTCTCAACTTAGTTTTTCCTTTTGCGTTTGTTGGAAAAACCCCCATCTTTTCTTTGATTGATTTTCTTGGTTTTCTTCCAGGAGGAATCAAATTTTATCTCCTGCTGTTATTGCCAATTATCTTATTACAGTTTCCTTTCAAACTTTTTCTAATATATTCTTTCTGAAACCACTTTCAATTATTTTGTTTTTTTTTCCTTATTCTATCTACTTTCTGGGTGAGCATGTTTAGTGAAGCACAGCTATGATATGTCATGGCAATTGTCATTTTCTTCCAGCTGCTCATTTCCAGGGAGTAATTAATATATTGTGCCTCTGACACATAAAGACTATTTTGGTTAAAGAAATCAATTAAAATTCTTTTATGTAAAAAGAAACCTTTAGATATTGTTACGTAGCCATTGTGGTCACATGTTAACAGGAAGAAGGGATCACATTTATATATGAATAATCAAACAAGATCTAGAACAGAAATGTTGCTCTCTGAATACAGACGCAAGATTTCTTTCACTTCATTTTAAATAAGACCTCAATGGTACACAAATGAATATTTTCCTTCTATTGGATTTCTAACTTCACCTATATATATATATATATATATATATTTATAAATAATGTACCTATAACGATATGTATTTATTCATAACATTTTAGAATTGGAAGTAGTAGGAAGAAAAAGTAAACAGTAAATAGATTGTTTAGCATCATAAAGAAAATGTATTGTCAAAATTCAATGCCAGTACCAAAATCTGCGACTTTAAGATTGTAAATTCGTGGTGATAAATACTGAAAAAGTCACAATAAAACGTATGCATGCATTTCCATCATATTCTGTATGTTATTTATGATGTTAGTTATTCACGACAACTTCTCGGGCCAAAGGGTGCTGGGACTAAGCATAACCTCTGGGTAAACGTGCAAGGTGTTGGCGTAGGCTCCTCCTCAGTGAGCGATTGCCCCAGTCGGGTGTGCCTCAGCAAGGTCTGCAGGGCTCAAGAGGAGCGAAGGCGCAGGGAGGTGGAGCGGCCCGTGGCTCACGCTGGCCTGCTGGAGCGGGAACAGCTCCTTGCCTCTTCTGCAGCCTTTCACGCTCTGAATCACCAACTGCCCTGACCTTTCAGCTTCCCCGTGGAGACCTCGAGACACCCCGCCCTTCCCTCACGTTGGAGCCTGTTATCTAGCCATCCATCCCCTCAGTTCTGCTTCTCTCGAGAAGCCTTGTACCATAGTTTAACATATTTTAATTTACTTCACCGTATTTTTCTGCCTGAGCCTGTTTCTCCTGTTGGGAAAGAAAGGGCAAATGATTATTTAGATGCCTCACAGCATCGTGACACCTGGGATATGCAGCCGTGTGAACCGGCATAGTGCATGCTCAGGAGAGTATCTTATCTCTACTGCTGCGATGTTTGTGAGACAGAACCCACCACAGACGTTCATGGAGCCAAAGTGAGTCATGATAGGCAGTCATCTAGGATAACAGAAACACTGCTCTGTGACCCCCTGTGTTATCTTGGTTAATGAGTGTGTAAGGAATCTGCTTCATGAGAAAGAAACAGAAAAAAGTTTCTGACAGGATATGTACCAATTTTAATCTATCACAATTTCAGCCCTAAAGCAGCTTTGTTTTAATACTATGTTCATACTAAATGCACTTTCCAACACTGTAAAAAGAAGGAAGAATGGAGGGATGTGCTTGAATATGTTAGCACTTTTGGTTTCTCTAACAACTTTGAAAAAAGAAGAATGACAGAAGTCGGTGATCCACCCCATTTTGTGGACAGCGTAATGAAAGCGTATCATTTTTAATGATT
This sequence comes from Heterocephalus glaber, assembly GCF_053883595.1. NCBI lineage: Eukaryota > Metazoa > Chordata > Mammalia > Rodentia > Bathyergidae > Heterocephalus > Heterocephalus glaber. The sequence continues at coordinate 1,351,054 of NW_028258465.1, forward strand.
TTTCCTTTTGTATGCATGTCATTGTCACCTTAGTCCCTGAAGTTTTCAGGAGCAAGAAGACGGTGCTGGGTACGCTAGAAAGTTTTCTCGAAGAGCAAAGTGAAACTAAAGCGTGCTGGGGTCAGTTTGTCGATAGCTCACATAACAACTTTCACCAGTTTGAAGAATATAAGCAGGTCAAATGGGATCTAGAAATAAATACATGTTGAACAGTTCTATTTTGTCTTCCTCTTCTTGTCTTTGCTAACGGGGACACTTGTGAGGTTATGCCGTAATAGGAAAATTATATTTAAATTAGAGGCTCCAACGAGACAAAGAGAAAAAAGGAAAAAGATTACAAATGAGTGAGGTTGCAAAATAGGTTGAGTTTTCTCCTATTTGGATAAATCAGTTTAAAAATTCTTCAGTTACAAAATAATCCACAACTCCACACTGCACCTTAGAGTTGTGTATGTAGAGATATAGAAGTGAGGTGGGTGAAGAATGAAGCTAGGTCTACAAAGAAATAATCCCCAATTGCACAGCTGCAGCAGGCCTGATGTGTGGTGGATAATCAAGTTGAAGAGCTGAACACACAGGATTATTGATTTATGGAGTAGAGGGATTTTGATTTCTCTGACTTAGATTTCTTCATACATTATTGAAAAGGTCAAAGGTGTGCATTTTTACAACTATTGCATCAGCTTTTCAGTTCTCTGGGGATAAACGTAAAGTTTCCCATCCAGCTACTACTGGTCTCGTCTCTGGCATTTGTTGGAGGAGAAAATACATACGTGTAGAGAGCAGATGTTCTTGTACAAGGCCATGTTCCTTTATCAGGTCATTCAGCAATAATGAAACCAAATTCACATATTGCAGTGGGTCTTCGCTGAAGAAAAGTACTTGCTTAACCTGTAATTTCTTCACACTAAACTGCTGTGTAGTTTTTAAAAAAATATCACAACTGTTCAGGAATATTGAGGTTGGTAAACCATGAATAAAAACATTTCCCCTTCCTTCTGATTCAGGCTAGTCAACTTACACATGCTCATTATGTTTTAAGTCTACATCCTTTCTTTTTCTTTTTTTTCCCTCTAAATTTATTTTATTTAGAGAAGTGTTTGACATTGGTAGCTTCATTATTTCAAATCATGTGTATATATGAATTACATGTATATAATTTTAGATCCAGATGTTGGACATGAACTCTTTGATCCCCTCTTGGGCTTCTATTAATATTACTCTAATGAATAATTAATAACAGAATCTTATTAAAGAAAATATTCTTGGTTTCCTCAGAGATCTTATTTTTTCAGCATGTATAAAGTACTTCCATGTTAGCAAATGTATTTTAGGATAGAATATAAATTACCTCCACATTAGTAATTTGTGATTTGTTTAGAGATGAAAAGTAGATGACTCTTAATTTGTTGAGCATATATTTAAAGGAATGTTTAGATTTACTTTTACGTTAACTGGAATAGTTGCTACAACCCAGTCACCACCAGACAAGGCCAAATAGTGATTTTATGCTCTTAAAAAATTACAGGACCTTTGTTAACTGGATTTGCATCCTTCTTAATTTTTAATGTCTGTATAAGTTGATTTACATACAATTCTGAACAAAATTATGACTTAGGTATCAAATATGATCTCTTCATTACTAAGAACATATAGTTACTTATCTTCTAAACATTTATTTTGTCTCTTTGCTTTTTTGTTTCAGGAGGAAGTGGGGTATTAGAACAGCAAATAATAATCAAAATTTATGGGAAGCTGGAAATTATTAAAACAATCTTGGTTTATTGTCTTTGTCTTCACTTTTTAGGATTAGGGGATTGAAATATTTACTGGTTACTTCAAATTTTATACATGAGGATTAATATACAGTTGCTAAAACACATTTGCATTTTAATTCTCTAAGTGGATATTTGCTTGCTTGAACAAGTTATTTATCCTAAGGAAAGTTGCTGCAAAAATAAATTTTAAAAAAGCCAATAGAACAAATAAAACTGGCCTTAAGTTTTCTTATCCGTATAATGGGATATATCTGTATAATAATATTTAGAACTTAAAAATTTAAATAAGAATACTCTTTGCTGCACAATATTGGCTTTTGGGTTTCTTTTTCTATTGAATGGTAAAACGAAGAGCAAATGAGACACATTCACAAGAGTAGATGTCAAATATTTAGAAGCATAAATTCACAAGACAGTGTGAGATCTCAGGGCAAAAGTAGAACTAAATCCTGTCCTCAGTGTCCTTATACAACACCTGTGCCACAGTGCCAGCGCTATTTCTTATCCTGAGCCGGACCTCAAGGTTTCCTAGGCTTTTCTGACACTAATGGGTCATGAGGAAGCCCCACTGGGAGACTCTCTGTGTCTGGAAACCTGCCAGTGAGCCTGAAAGACCCCCTGGGAACCCAGTTGGGAAAGGCAGCATGGTAATGGTTCCACTTCTCCATTTTCCTGGGGCACTGGAAGTGTGACAAGCAGTCTCTTATGTCCCTTCTCACACAACCCTTCCCCTTCCCCTGCAGAAATCCCAGAGTCATTCTTCCCCTTGGTTCTTCCTTCTGTTCCTCACTCACTTGATCTAACATAAGGAATTAGTGCTCTTATGCCTCCTATTCCAGTTTTGGAATCCCATAACAACTGAACAGAAGAAAAGGTTTTCTCTTCAAATTCTTGTTCCTTGAATTTTTCTAGGTAACATATATGAAGTTCAGAAAATTGCAAACTTTGGCATTAATGGTGAAGTAGATGCTTAGGATTTCTACTCTAATTTTATTTAAAGAAAAATTCTTAATGGTACTTATTACTTTACAATAAAATAAAAATATATTTTCAAATGCCTCTTAATTTTCTTATTTGTATTTTTTCACTTATTGTCTGCAACCTAAAGTGTCTGGTTTTGTTTTGAGATGCTGTCTTGTTAAATATGAGTGCTCATGATTGAGGCAATGGATACCACCAAGAACTATGATTTCCAGGAAAGCCACGGCTGTATTAGTTGAACACAAATATTCAGTTCTGTTTCATCTTTGTGCAGACTGAACTTGTTCACAGTAAACTATCATAAAGCCACAGATCACTGTCAAATACTTTGAAATGAATGAAACGTATCAATCTGTCTAGTTCAACAAATAATTTTTTAAACATTGGTTTTAGAATGATTTGCCATTTTTAAAATTTCAAATGGACTTCATCAAATAGGAACATTTTATAAAACACTTTCACCAAGCATAAACATAATTATGTGTGTAGGACTGTCCAATTAATTTCAAAGTGTCACTAAAGTAGTCTTTTATCTTTTACGGGTAGTGTAATTCCTATAGGTTAAAGTTTAAAAGATATGCATAAAATACAACAATTAAAGATCTGATTTACAAATAATACTCTCATTTAAAAGATAACTGTAGAATGACAGATTCTCTCTGACTTATGTGAGTGATAGTTTAATCATTTTCCTCTTAGAAAGTAGCAGAATGAACCTTGTCAACTCACTGACCTTTGTAAGTTTTGGGATCACAGAAAATTAAAAGTACGAAAGTAGAAATTCATTGTTTTGATCCCTTCCTTTCTATCCCTCTGTTTTCTGTCAGGAAATAGATAACAATAGCACACAACTTCAGAGTATATCACAACTCTTCTACTCTTCATCAAAATGTAAAATCAGAATTATCGCTGCTTAAAAACCTAATGGTTGAAAAGAAAAATGCTTCTACCAAAATCAGATTTTCCTGAAAACACACTGAATGCAGATCACTAGAGCCAAATACACTAAGCTAATATTCACAAACACTGAATGATTTAATTGACTCGGCTTAAAAACAACTAATTAATAGAAGATCAGAAAATACAATCAACTAGGAGTCAAACATCTGTATTCATACTTCAAAAGTTTCAACTAAAAGTATGTTTAACAGTTTTCATGGCACTTTGTACCTAAGGGCTCTTTGAGCCTTTGTCCACATTTAACTTAATTTCTGCATAGGGAAAATTATTATTAATCTTTACTTTCTTGTGCCTTTTCTAATAGAATACTTCAGGCTTTTCTTTATGGAGAAAACTTCAATGTTAATCCTCATGGCAAGGCCTTGAGACTAGAAAAACGCAAATTAAGAGCCAAACTTATTTATAAAGTGGTTTATGCAATCTACATTTAGTTTATTAAGCAATGAGTCACAGATACTGGTTTACTTTATACACATTGTTAAGCACATTTTACATCTCTTTATTTTTATGCAATCACTATATAATTATAAAATTATTATGTTATAAAACTATTATATCAATAAAAAGTAGCACAAGAAATTTTAGGATGAGTCATATGAATTTGTCCTCTGATGAAGAAAAATGATTGAATAACTACAGTTTTTGTATGTTATTTAAGATAATACAAATATTTTGCCAATTATACACTGCTTTCTATCTTATAAAATTTTTTTGAGTAGGCATTTTCTCATTTAATAAAGATATAATTTATGAACTTAGTATCTACAGATAAACTTTGAATCAATGCAAAATAGTCTCCCTACATTAAACCTATGATACATGCACACACACACACACACACATGCACACAAAACTGTGCTCGGAACAGTTATCAGCTTATTCTTCAAATGTGAATTTGTTTCAGTGTCATTGATACATTGGAGAATAATGTAAGCATAATGCGAATTCCCCACCTCCCCTGGCGAACACAGAATTCTTTGTCCAGGGACCAAAGCTACACAGCACGCGTAGACCACACACAGACATATCCCGAAGCTTCTGTCCGCCACACTGGATGTTACAATTTTCCTTTCAACCTTGCATAAATCTTCCTTTGCCACCACTTCACAGTGACATACAAACCAAATCACTGCATCCCTTCCAACAGCTACCAAAGCAAACTTCAAGTGTGTTTCATAATACAATGCCATATTTGTCATGGCTTATGTGTGTTGCTCAGACACTTAAGTATAAAATTGTGCTACAGTTTTTATGATTTTATGTCTCACCTTTTGTTTCTCTATGTTTTACTGATGACATTTTTTAGAGTTGTGTCCTCACCCATTTCCCCCATAAAGCCTGCTATTTTTATTGTTTGTTTGTTTTTTTTTCTAAGAGAGAGTTTGAGGGAAATGTACATCCTGTGAAACAGAACTAGCTGTATTCTATTTATGACTCAGGAGGATAGAGAAGGACTTGTTGAGTTTCACTTACCTGTCAAGCAGAGTTTTAAAATCAGATATTTTAATTTCAAAACAGAGTTATTTTTGCCTACTGTACCTTGGTGGTATTTTTATCAAAGGAGGAACAGAGCTAATAAGTGTCATTGACTCCACTTATTGTCTTTTGTAAAATGGTATTCATAGCCCCCTCTAATGTTTTCTTAATATCATCCATGAGTTAGACTTTCTTTCTTGTTTAAATTTAGAAGTATATATTTATTTTCAGAACCAAGACTGGTACAAATATAATATTGTTGAATATTATTTTACTGTGGTTTGGAGAACATCCTCAAGTGTCCACTTGAATTATATTAGCAATGTATTTGGTTTGCTTGTTTTTAATATAGACCATCACTGGTTTTAGAAATCAGATAGCACAGGTTGAGAAGATGGCAGAGATAGCAGTCTAACTCCGTTTCCGGACCTTTGGCTGTATGAATCCTGCATCGCCCTTCCTCCTTGCCTACCTCGGACGATCCTGTGAGAAAGGTGAGGAGCTCCCTCCCTTGGCACAACTTGGGAGTTCAAACTGTTTTTGGTGGGGACGCAGGAAACTTCATTCCAACACAAAACCGTAAGGTGACCTTGAAGAAAGCAGATCAGCTCCTGACTTCTTAAAGTGCTCTCTGGCCTTCCGTGACCCTTGCCCTGGTTTCCTCAGAGAGCCTCATGGGAAGAGTAATAGCCTCAAACATTCCTGGAGGTCTCCTGCCTCCATCAGTTTCAACACCCCGGACTCCTGGGAATGGGTCCCAGCCTCACCTCTGAAGGGTGAGGAGGCCAACATGAAACCTTCCTAGCTATTCTTTTTCCATCTCTTTGGAAGGTTTCTCAGAACTAATTCACCACTAGATACTTAAGTATGACTTCAGTGTCACACACTGTTTTGTTTTAATGGAAGAAAGTAGATTTTGATTAAAAGTGGAAAAAGATAAATGGAAGAAAATGATTTATTGTGAAAGCCACACCCTATGCTAACTCATATATTAATATTTTAATTTTAGAAAATAAGTCAACTTGCCTTGTTTTACAGCTCCCATAAATATAAGGAAACATATCTTTAATTGGTTTGTGTGTACTAAAGATATCCATAGAGAAAAATTCTGATACCTCACACCCACGATGAATTTATAGATACATTTCACCGACCTCAACTAGAGGATAGATCCCTGTGTGATCACTCGAGGATAAATAGCCACAGAGTTCTTCTCCAAGGAGCAAGACAAGACCTGGTACACACATGAAACTTACACATCTAGACTTATGGAAAAAATTATAATTTACAGAGGACATTTGGATATCAGAAAGAGTAAATGGAGAGAAGTAACTTAAGTCTTTTAGGAACTTAGGGTGGTCTAATTCCATATAGATGATTCACTTAGAAACAAGGAGTGCTTTACATCCACAGGTTGACTTGCAGTTTGGGCGAGATGATTGTGCACTCATGGTAATTATAAAACCAGTGAGGCACATGCCAGGTTGTGGGCAAGAAATTGCTATCAACTTACACTGAACAAGGAGGTTTGTACCTGCAGAATAATAAATAACGACCTAGGCATTTTCCAGAGATCAAAGTATTTTCATAGCTTCTCTGTGAACTCCAAAGGTAAGCTGAGGTTAAGTATGGATATACCTAGGGTGAAGAGGGAGGGTAAGCAAAAAGATTTAAAAAGTGTCACATATGTGTATAAAACACTCACAATGTAAACTTTACAGGTCATAAACATGAGCTCAAATTAATTATAACAATGGGAATGAAAATCGGGAGCAAGGATTTAGAGAAGGAGGAGGAGGTGAGTGGGAAGTGGAAGGGGATTAAAAATTAATCAAACCCGTGTATACACATCACCTAGTCCCTAAGATGAATGCAACTTCATGAACTGCATACATGTACTTATAAAGCAAGAAGGCTATGCCTTGGTAGCTCTGAGGCTGCCCGAGATTCAGGTACTGTATATGAAAATGATTTTGAACCCTCTCAATAGTTTACAACATTGCTTTTATTCCAAGTAAACCTTTGTTTTAGGAAAACAGAGTCCTGTATCCACAAGGTTGATATATGTGAGAAAACCTCTTTAAGCCTCAATGTATTCTTAACATTTAAAATAAAACAGAATGAATACATGCACCTGTCAGCATTTGAGGTCATCTTAATGTGAACTGCCTCCAACACAAATCAAATAGTACAAATCACCCCTCAAAGTTTTCATCCAAGGTTGCCTTTTTTGAAACTGAATTCTTTTCCAGTTGATGAATATTTCTCACAATAATAATTTGTTTTTACTTTGTTTCATTTCACAGTAAACTACTTGGAAAGAGTGGTGCTCTAACTTTTGACAGATATTTGGACCAGACATGAGCTTCAGTTGGGGGCTGGGAAGCCAAAAATGAGTATGTGAGAAATGATCATTTTTCATTTTTCACTTGTTTAATCAAAATAATGCCTTCTTTATTTTACAAAAGGGGAAAATCATGGATGTGCCTCTCTTTTTATTTTTAAATTCAGAGTTAGTCTTTAAGACTAGAATAAAAAGATGTTTTATGTCTTGGTTTTCCTTAAAAGTAAATCTAACTCATTCCTTGGAATAAAGAGATACTTGATAGAAAGGCTATGGACTCGATTACATTTTCATGGTATTTCCGCATGGTTGTCTCTTACTCACCCCTGTTTGGAAACATTATGAAATAAGTTGAAGAGGATTGAAAACATTACTGGATACTTTAAATGGAAAATAAGATGCTGTCTAATGTCCCCTTCCTATTCTTTGTTGTCTCTGCATCTTTCATTATCCCTGAGCTGTACCACTTTATAAAATGAGACGAATGATATCAATGCAAGTTATACTTGTCCCTAGACATGCAAATTAATTTTGTCTCGTCAAGTACAATTGATTTTCTTTCTTCCATGTAGAAGACGTATGCTTTGCAACCACCAAATGAATTCATTCCAGTAGTCTTAATTGCCTGTGTATGTGTCTGGTCATCTGAGTGCTCCTCTGAACTGTTCTAACATCATGCTAGTGTGGTCATTAATTATATGTTAGACTCTGGCTTATGTTCATTTTCTATTTATATAAGAGTTCTGAGTTTTTACCTTTTTAATAATATTGTTTAGCATGTTGTATTAGGAGAAAGAGTGGGCCTGGTTCTTCTTCAGTAGCTCTCAGCTCAGCAACACCATGAATTATTTCATTACTCTACACATTCAGGGACATGTGACCATCTTCAGCTTTGTCCTTCCATTTCCTTCTTCTCTGCCTACAAATATATTTCTCTTCCCTTAACAAGAGCTCCTATTCAGATGCTTCAGCTCTGAATGGATGCTCTCTCCACTTTGCTGGCACACATTGATGTCATGACATTCTACTTTAAAAAGATCTTTCAATGAGCAATATTTCAGATAGACATTTTCAATCAATTTTCATGCCCCAGATATCTACTTTATAAATATCTTTTCAGATATTTATATATTATATATTATTCCAACACTACTCTAACTTAAATGTGGAAAAAAATCTAGAGTTGGTCAATTCTGGACAATGACTTGCTTATCCATTACTTCATGGAGATCATGGAGCATCAGAACAAAACCCAGGTGGCTGAATGTACTTATCATCACTGTGGACTACACAGAAATAACCTTTATTTGATTACTTTGACAGAAGCCAGCCTAACAACACACAGAAAGCAGAGAATTGCTGTCTTCATTCTGCTGGGCTCTGAGGACTAACTGAACGCATTATCTCCTAAGAAGTACACAGAAGGCCCCAATTACCCCATTGCTTAAAATTTCCACGGAACTTTACTGTGGGTCTTTCTAAAATGGGAAAATTTTTTTTAAGGGATTGAGTAATTTTCTTTCTAAAATAACCCCACGTTTTAATTACTCAGAATATTATAACTAATTATCGCTAGATCTCTGCTGCTAATGGGTCAGAATCTTCAGCTAGAGAATAGATCAGAATTTCCAAGTTTATATTTTTGATCTCATATGGAAGAGAAGAAGCAAGAAAGAGTGGGTACTTATTTATTGTTAGTAATTAGTAAATTATTACATAATCTTGTTTAGTTTTGGTCAAAATTTTATGGAAAACAATGCGGCTGTCTGCACTTTGTCTTCAATACCTATGAAATTCCTGGAATGTTGGTTTTTTTAAAAAAATGACATTTTACAAATATTTTTTCTTATTGCCCTTTAGTTATGAAATTGGATATTGGACATTGATGATCCCCTGTATTTGCTGAACTAACAGGACTACTCACCAGCTAAATGTGGCCATTACATTAATGTGAAAATAAATTGTACTCTTTATGTCTTTCCATAAATAATGTCTATCAAAGGATGAATGGATTAAAAAATGTGGTATTTATACACAATGAAATAACACTCTGCCATAAAGAAGGATAAGCTTGAGTCGCTTGTGGGAAAATGGAGGCACCTTGAGAGCATAACGTTAAGTGAAATTAGACACACAAGCTTTAATATCAGATATTTCTTCTTATTTCAGAAACCCAAAACACAATGAAAGCCAAAGTGAAAGACAGATAATGGGAAAAAGAGAAATAGATTTTTTGCAAAAGAGAAGGGGTCCAAGAGGTGGAGGGAAAGGGGAGGGTATGAAAATAAGAATTCAAGTGTGTGATGCTCAGGGACTATGAAAGCACATGAAAAGAGGTCATGAAAAACGAATTAAGGAGCATTGTGTACAAGTAGCAACTCCCCGTGAAGAATGCAATCATAATGCACTGCAGACTTGTACTAATTAGAAAGTAAAAACTGAAAAAAAATTTCATTACTCTACTTTTGGGGATTTTGCCTGTGGGGAATAATTGTTCTGGGCTTCTGCGATCGGACAGCATAGTGGATGACCATGTAACTATGGAGACCAGCCCGGGAGTGAAATAATCCATCTGAGATTCAGAAGTGTGGGCTCTGGCTCAGCTGCAGCTCTTTCCGTCTAAGACCTTAAAGGACCCTGGGCCTCCTCATTCCTAAATAGTTCAGAAAGTGGACAATAATTATGATAATTATGAAACCAATTTGACCTCATGACCTCACCATTGAAATGGAACAGCACCAATAATTCATTGCCTATATCCAAGTGGAAAACTTCTTTTATACCAATTTTATGAAAAATTGTGAGTCAAAATTCTAGAAAAGGGTCAAAAAAATGAAGAAAATATTTCCTTGTGTTTATTTTGGTAGTTGGGGCTGGAGAGAGATCTGATTTCATTAGCCATATTTCTCATATCAAGGTGCATTATTTTCATTGCTTTAGACAAAGACTGTCTTGAGAGCTGAACATATAATCTTGTTTCCTTCATAATCATTCCCAGTAGCCACTCCCTTCCCATCTCATAGGCAGAAATTCCCATATAAATACCGTATGTTTGTTTTGGTTCATGAGCTTGAAAAGTGTATAACATTTGTTTCAATATGTAATTAACACAAGTAGTATAGTATCATTCTATTTGTAGCTATGTATGATTATTCCATATAAATGCATGTCTTTTGGATCTATATGTTGTTTTGTGTATTTTGGGGCCCTATAATTTGGCTATGGTTTGGGCTGCAGCCACCATATAATGTGTGTCTGCTCCTCCAGAAATGGGTACCTGGATACTTTTCATTTCTCTGTTTCCATGAACATCACTGTAATGAACGCCCTCAGATTTGTCCCTTACAAATGGGCACAGTAATTTCTTTGAGATAGAAAGTCAGAAAAGAGTTGGTGCCTAGGATGCGTCCCTTTGCTTTGTCTACTCCAGTCTCATTAATTGGATGTGAAGATTCTTAAGTTTGTGTTTCCATCAATGCTTGATATCATCTAGCTTGCTAATGATAGACAGCCTGATAGGTTTAAATGGATGTATTCTTATTTTATTTGGCATTTCTCTGACTATTAACACACTTTAGTATTTCTTTATATGTTGCTTTGCTTTTTGAACTGCATGTCTGAAGATTTAGCTTGTTGATTTGGAGTTGTAATGTACCTTTTCCACATGTAACCCCTTGTTGGTTTGGACATTGCAAATGTCTTCTCCCAATAAAACATTGTCTTTTATTATTTATTTATTTATGTATTTATGTATTTATTTATTTATTTATTTATTGGTACCAGGGTTGGAACTTGGGTCCTTGTGCTTGCGCAGCAGGTGGTGAAACCACTGAGCCAAATCCCCGGCTCCCAATATAACATTGTCTTTTAAAGGCTTCCAGGTCACTCTCTTTATTCCACAAATCCATCTAGTAATGCGTGAGGGCTACACTATTGAAAGCAACTGGGATAACTTGTACATGAACATGGTGAAGAGGAAAAGAAAATCCAAGAAACATGCTGACCACCTCTTAATGGGCCAGAGTTATTACCCCACGTCACTAGGCTGAAGCAGCCCAGCTGAGAGCCTTGGACCAAAAGGACTGTGACCCTAAACCTTTAATTTTGGGATGCAGTTAATTTCATCAAATTGTTTCTTAGTGTTTTTGAAGTTCTTTTATACTCCTGATTTGAAAAATATTCTCCTACACTTTTGTATATCTGCTTTATATTTTTATCTGTACAATTTAAACATGAAATCTATGTAGAATGTGTTTCTCTAGTGAATGGGTTTGCATTTGCACAGTGATCCATTAAACAGTGTCCCCTTCCCTTCAATTGATGTTGTTCCCTTTAGTATATGTGATGTTTCCATAAAGGCACCGAAGTGGGTTTCTTATTTGCTCTGAAATTTTTGCTTTCTTCTCTTGATATTCAGTCTTTGCCTTCCAGGACCTGATAAGGCATGCTACAAATTTGTTTCCAAAAATACATGTAGTTTGCTAACAAAATTCAGATCATACGAAGACTTGAATAAAAACCCCTCTGAGTAATTGTGCATTACAAATTGGACAAATTGGAGGCTCTGACTGTATCTTAATACTTCATAAACTTTCTATTTTTCATCAAAACTTAAAACTATTGTCAAAGGATGCCTTGTTCACCCTCGGCAACTTTTCAGCTTTGCCTCCATTAGACGGGAACTCCTCGAACGGCTTCAGTTCGGAGTTGTTTTCAGTCACCTGTAAAGAAAGTGCACACATTGAATTATTAATAAATTGGACCTGTTAATAAATTAATAAATGTTATTAATAAAGCACACCATTAAATAGAACAGAAGAAACCGGAAATGAATCAGTCATACTTCCCTGGCTCTTGTTCCTCCAAAACAGTGGCCAAGATCATCTCAGAGTCAGAGAGGACATGTCCAGGGGAGTGGATCAGCTTACTCTGCTTTCTTTCTGGGCTCTGCTCCCCTTTCCAGCACAGCATCCATTGCAGCAGGACAGGTTTTATAGGCTGCTTCTTTCACTATTTATAGAGGTGTGGTGCCTGGAGCATTTCATGATCATTTTTATTTGCACCAGTCAACCCTCATTAGCCTACTTTCCTAGGACAATGGAATTATAAAATCACTATGTCCGTCTGCCCCATACTTTCCCTCTAATAACTTCTGATCCCAGAGGCTAATTTCAACCAGACCCGGCACAGTGGCCAAGGGCTGCTCATTTCTGTAAAAGCAATGCACTGCTGGAAAGTGAGACAGTGTAACCCCTAGTGAAAGTGTGCCCCCCTGTAACCTTGGCAAATGCAGGTGCCACCCAAAGGCCTGAAGTGTGTGAATCGATTAGACACAAATTCCCTGGATGAGTCTGGAAATAATCTCACTTCAGCTATGGGTGTGCAATTGAAAGAGTCTGTTTGAAATAGATTTCATACAATTCAGGTCCCAGAACCTGCTCACATAGTCATCCAGGAAAAGTATCTTTTATTAGTTAATAAATATAAAAAGCTTTCAAAGCACAATTTATGACTTATCTCAGTATTCTCATTAACCAGGATCATATATTGTCTTTTATTACTATTATTAGAGAGTAAAAGAGGGTATTTTTATGAAACATAATTCATTCAGTGTTATTTTTAACTATGTTGAAACTACTAATTTTAAAAATCAGTAGGATCATTCATTCCCTTCATAACTTCTTTCTATCATGTATTGCCTTCCTTTTCTACCATACTTTCTTAAAACATTCTTTTCTTCTTTGATTATGAGTCTATAATAAGTCTGTTTGAGAGACTTTAATCATATTTTCTTGTTCTTTTAAAGTTTATTGTGATGAGTCATGATTAACTCAATATTTTTAATATGCCTGAATTTCTGATTTCTGTTACTTGTTTTTTTTAATTTTTGCCATGTAACTACTTGAAAATTATATTTTCACACTCAATAATCATGTATCATCAATCAATAATTTTCCTGGGAGAGCAATGGAATTTTAACTATGTCCATTTTCTCTTGTACAAAAGCACCGGTCTTAAAAACCTGTATTTTTTAGGATAATAAGGATTGTCTTTCTTATTTGCTTTGTATGTGAGTTTGTAAATATACTTGCTCTGTAATTATCTTTTTGTTTGTGAAACATGATTTCAGCTGAATTAAGGTCTGCAGGAGCAAGCTCATTTCCTTTCCACCCAGACTGAAGTATTTTGGAGATGGATGCACTTTCATGTAGGAGTCGGGCTAACATACTGTGGGTTACCTACAAACAAAGGGTTCTGCCTGGGGAAACCTGATGGAGATACTGACCAGCTTTCAGAGTTTCAAAGTTATGAAATATGTCAGATGGCTAGAACAGCCTCCATCACAGCCTGGGGCCAAGATACATCACAAAACTTCAGACATAGAATTGGACAAGAGAGCAGGATGGACGGTCTGCCCACTGGGGACTGGGATCAGTGTGGAATTGCAGCTCCAGGCTATAGTGCTCCTCCATACTGGGACCTTCTGGGGCTGTGTGGTAGTACTAAAATCAATTTTACATGGAAGCTTACCGAGAGAAGTATCATTCCCTGCTTGGAAGAGCTACTGCGGTCTCCATATACAAGTCAGTCCTAGAAATGATGGAAACATCGGAAGAACACAGCCTGAGCTACTGAGGTTTGGTCCTTGGGAATCCACCAGGTAGTATTAGTATGCTGCTCCACCACCAGCAGCAAGGGACAAGAGTGTCACTTAAAAAACAATAACAAAAAGCAAAACAGCTTCTTTTATTTGTTTTCGATTTGGTCAATCTAAGGCTTCTCTGGCAGTTAGCCATAGTAATGTACAGTGGATTCTTGACTTACAAACTCAATTTGTTCCTGAGGGTCAGTGAAGGCTCAGGGTCCTCTACACAGCCTTCAAAGTCTCTCTCCTGTACACAGGTAGATCTCAGTGTCCTTAGAGAGACATTGGCCCAGGATTTCTCAGTTAATCCCACAGGAAAGGATGCTGTCATATTCCCTCCAGAACTCTTTAAGGGTGAAATCTGTATCTGAGACCATCTGGAAGCACAAATGGCCAGCATTTGGGTCATAACAATATGTTAAATAACTGTATTATATGATTATATGACAGGATCTTACTACTTACTGCATACTAATATGTGTACCTATGTGATATATATTCAAATGGCTCCATGGTGATCATATCTCCTAATATTCATGCCTTTGTACATTCTTCTATACTTAGTCATCAGCCAAAGGTGGTTCTCAGAAACCAATAATGATCCCATGTAAATTTTGAGGGTAGACTAAGAAAAGGTGTTCTACCTTCCATATTAGTTTCTTGGGACACAGATGCATGTGGAATCTATGCATTGAGCACTGCACACCCTGCAAGGAGGGGTCCGGAAATCACATCCGGTCTGAGGCCAGGGAAGCCGGAAGCAGAAGCAAGTCATCCCTACCAACTCTGCTCACATTTCGGATCAGGGATCACAGTGAATGATGTCTGTTGCGTTCAATCACTTTATTTTGGGTGTTTCACTGAAAAGCAACATAAAAATGAAACTGCATACCTCTGAAGGTCACGAGTGTAGAACCTATCCACGTACACGTATGTGTGCATCCATACTCAGGATACTAATCTTTAATAACTTATATGAGTTGAAAATTTCTTCTGCTATGTTATTTCACTTACTAACATTGCCTTTTATTTTTGCCAAGCCTCGAATAATGTTTTAATTTTAGACAAGTTTGTTAACCTGAGCCCACATGGTTTTTGTTTTTGTAAATTTTTTCAAGTAAGTTCTTATCTATTATAATGTCATAAAATTATTTGCCAATACTCTCTTGTAGACATTTTGCAGGATTTAAAATAATACTTTGCCTTTAGCTGATAATCTACCTAGAAATTGTGTATGATGTGATAGATGAACAGATCTAATTATATTTTCATACGGATAGCTAATGTTCTCAGTGTATCGGATGACTAACACATATTCTTCTACAATTTTTGAAGCCCCTTTAAAAATTGATGTTTACATTACATGTTTCTTGGCTCACATTATTTTATTGGCTGCCAAAGCCACACTGTTGCAAACAATTCTGACATTGTATTAATAAACTGTTTATATCTCTTATATCTGGTATATTCTCAGTTCTTTGTTTCATTAGTTATTTTGTATATGTATTTCTTGGCAGGTTAAACTCTTTTCCATGGAATGTAAAAACTGATAGTTGAAATCTGTAAATAGGATTTTACTGGAATCCCACTAAAATTATAAATTGATGATGGATATGAATCACATAACATGAATTGTATCCAATCCATAAAGATTTTTTGTATATATGAATCAACACAAAAGAAATATTTGAAAATATCAGTGTGAGAGAGAACTTTATTTTCTTGGAGTGGAGGTTTTGTTGGTAAAGCTGGTAATCATCAGCGATGGGTTCCACAGAAGAGGCAATCAGCACTGGGCTGGAAGTTGGACCACATGACTCTAAAATTTTCTGGCTTTAAAGTTTCAAGTAGTAAACTTATTGTACAGACAAATGTTTGCTAGTTTTGGCACTTTCTTGCTGTGAAATTTTGTGAAATATTTTGAACTTTCTTTAGCTTCTTTTATTGTGTGTAAATCAGATCTTACTATTTTATTTCCACATATGGTGGAGGGACACACAAAATTGAAAAGCAGGATCTGGTCCTTAGCCATTCAGCACATGTAATTCTCTTTAACTCGGTGACAATTCCCATCGTTCTCAAAAACAAACTCCTTACTATGAACTGGAACATCCTGCATTTCCTTAGAGGCTAGAAATTTCTTGTTACCAAGTGATAATGGTCACAAAACTATTAATGAACAATACGCTAAACTATTATAGTGTAATGATGATCATAAAAATATTAATGATGACTTTAATGTGATGAACTGTCAGAATCATCCCAAATTTACAAGACAATGAATGCAGCTTCTGAACTATCAAGACCAGATTAGTTCCAATTAACATATAAAGCTGCTTTTATCAAGTTGTGCAGCTTTATTGTCAAGAATTCCTTATTAGGCCACTTTTTAAAAGGTATTCCCAGACATTTCTGCCTTTATATTTTATGGATTCAATATAGGAAATTAGATAAATATATCTCCTGAAGAATTTGCTCCCCTTTCTCTATGCCGAATCGCACTTATCAATATATTTACAAAATAAAACAAAGAAAAATAAACAATTTTATAAGCCATTATGATAAATATTGTGAAAAAAAACTCTTCTAGGAACAAATTAAAAAACTGTGAAATTTAGGGTTAGGATTCATCTGATGATTGTATCATTCAGGAGACATGTCTTTTTGAAATTAGTTACTATATCTTACATCTTTCTGCCAATTCCAATTTGTGGTTTTAGTCAGTACATCATAGATTTTTTGAGGTAGAACATTATAGTTTCTTTGATTTAACTGTGATTTTTAAGGTCATGTAGGACATGGAGCACAACTGGGATTCAAATAATTGCGTGATTCTTAGTAAAAGAATACATAAAGCACATTGCGTATTGAGTCCTTTCTGTATTGCAAAAAGTGACATCCTGGGAAATACATACTTAACAAAATTTTGAAAATATAAAGGTCAAATGGTCCTCTGTGGAGACTGTAGCTGTATTCATTAGAGTTCTCTATGGGAACAGAATCAGCAGACAAAACATGAGCATGATATAAGGGGCAGCTGAGGTGAGGTGAGAATGTGAGAGGGTGGAGAACCCACGATGACCCTCTGGGTGCTGGAGCCAGGAGCTGACCAGTCAAATGGCACTGAAGCCACAGAACCAGAGTGATGGGGATGCAGCACTATCCAAGGTGGAAGGCCCGGAGGCTCCCTGAGTGTTGCTGGTGTGAGTCTGTGTGGGAGGCTGAAGACACTGGAGACCAATGTCCCAAGACCAGGCTGGCAAAGGACACACTTGTTCAAGAAGACTGGGGCTGTTCAGATACTGCTACACTTCCTTCCTTCTGCCTTCTGGTTTCTGCTCCATTCAGGCTTCAAGCCTATGACTGGGGCCACCCAGAATGCAGTGGGTGTACTTCCTTCATTTGCTGGCCTACATGTCCACACCCACAGCCTGGCTTGATGGAGCTGCTGGGAGGTGCTTACTCCACTGAAGTGACAGAACACAACTAAGAGTCGCATTAGTGGTAGAACACGTGGTTGGCAAGTGCAAGTCCTGGGTCAGTCTCCAGCAAGCACACAAACAGGGCACTAGCTAACCACTAGCAGAAAATTCCTATGATTCAGCTCTTTAATAGCCATAGTTTTGAAATATTTTGCTTACATTTGAAATGATCTTCACCAGTGTCAGAAGGTAAGGGTAACTTATCTTCTGTCCATCGAGCTTGTCACATTGTCTAACTCTCTCAGTATTCCTTTTTTCATACTTTGCACAATTATGAATGTATATATTTTAGGCAAAAAATAAAGATCACTATTCTTACACCAAAATTCCAAACATATTTTGCAACTATTTCTCAAGGTACAAGTCATTTTATTATGTTATATGTTTATGAATAAGCCGATGTTATTTATGAATCACAAATAATACTGAATACTCTTTTTGCAAATTTGTTTTCATTTTTAAACCCTCTCCTTTTCCTTACTTTCCTTCTTGCTACCCAGTTTTGTTTTTCTCCCAAAAGTTGTTCTGTTTTCAAATCCATTCTCTCTCTGTTTAGACAGAGAAAAAAACATGCAAGAACGACATGTCATCATTTTAGCTATGTGTGATGTTTGGGAAAACAAATTAAACTTGACCTTTATATGAATGAGCTCATGCTTTTCCATTTTTCCATATCAGAAACAAAGAGAAAAAGGGAAGAAATCCAAATCTAAACCTTTATTCCAATGCCAATAATTTTATTCCCACTTGCTTCTCTCTCCAAAGAATCTCTCCCTATAAACTTCTCACCCTTGCTGTCTACCCAGAAAACAAAACTATACAGAACTAAGTCGAAATGCAAAGAACAGAGCCAGATACTTCAAATCTTTGGCAAATCAATTCCAAAGTATTACATTGTATTTGAAGTTAGTTCATTGTTGTCATTCTGTTTATTGGCAATAAAAGCAGAGAACATGTAACTTCATGGTGCAAGAACTGCCAAGAAACCATAAGCAAACTGCCCCAGGGCTTTGGTTAAGCTTGACTAGGATCCCTAGTCCACATCAGGAACTGGAAGTCCTCCCAGTTAAGCAGGACATGTACAGACCCTCTCTCCTCCTGTCTGCTGAGTCCTCATTCAAAGCCTTGAACATAGTTTGCACCATTCCTTCCTCCAGGCCGCTTGCTGCCACAACACCTGGATCTTCATGAGGCTGGGTCTCAACTCTTAACCTCTAAAATGTGTCCTTTTTGGGGCTGAGGATGGAGTCACATTGTAGAGCTTGTGCTAAGAATGCAGGAAGCCCTGATTTTGATCCCCAATACTGCAAATAAACAAGAGCAAAAACAAGCAAATGAAGTAAAAGAGTTCTTCTCATTTACAAATTCATTCCCAATCAGACATAATCACATTATTTTTTGGCATATTATTTATTACCACTCAATAGAATATATTTAATTTTCCTTTATTTTCGACTAACCTAATGGAAATTAGGTTATATGAATGCAAGACATTTGTTGGTTTGTTCTCTTTACAAATCACCAAAGTAGACTCTGGCATTTTCATTTTCTTCATAGATATTTTTTACTTTAAAAATAGTTTTCTTTTATTAGATATTGATAAATACTTTAGGTACATGATTAAGTGAATACCTGTCCTTATTAAAAGTGCCGTTTTTTCTTTGCATTTACTGGAAGGTATTTACTTATTTATTGTTTTCTGTTTTTGATAATCTCTGACTTTTTAAAAATTATTTTTATTAGTACATGTGTGTAGTATATGATGTTTACAATCTTGTGGGAAGCAGGTACATATACATAGTACTTCTTAATTCTTAAATTGCAGACAATAATAAATTAAATTTCTCTTAGGTACATTACCTACATGCCACTCATATCAGTTTACTTTAAAATATTTATTTCTAATGAATGCTTTTTTATAACCTATCAAAAATTTGGTCACAATGGAAGACACGACATTGTCATCTTATTACTACGATTTTCATTGATTCGGATTGTAATCCCATTTTAATTTTCTTTGTATGTTGGTTTTGTATTTCTTAATAAGCTTTATAAAAGAAAAACTTAGTATTAAAGCAAAGCAAAAATAATTTACAGGAAGAGAAGGAAAGGAGAGGAAATGGAGATGTCCACTGATGATCAGTCACGTGATGAGAAAGTCTCTTCCTCGCCTCAGACCGAGGACTTCCATGCCAGCGTGGGCACAGGGGGCCGTGTGTGAGCTTTCCTGGGGTTGACTCACACTGCTGCTGCCCACTTCCTAGCAAAGCATCGCCCTTTCCTCTCGCATGTAAGGGCACAGTCAGCTGCCTTGATGAACAGACTCATTTCTACTAAGAGATACCCCACGCATTGCCTTGCCCAGGATCGTTCACTTGGCTCATTTTATAAAGGGATGCTCAGGAGGTCATGAGCAGGTGCGACTTACAAAGCGATGAGCATCCCTCATGGAGTGGAGGGAGGGTTCTACATTGCCTCCTCCCTCCTGTGGGAGCTTGAGTCAGGGCACACGGAGCGCAGGGGCCTTAGGGTTACTACAGAGGCTGCCGGGCCAGTCCCTTATCCTCGATGTCTTCACCCATCTTCTTTGTCTTTCTCTCTGCCATGTCAGAGAAGGATAAAGTCACTCAGCGCCAGCAAAGTCTCCCTGGCTTCAGGGCCAAAGTCCCCGTGATGCTCAGAACACTCCCGAGTCTTGTTAACTTTCTCTTTTCATCACTCGCCTTTCGGTTGCTTGCTGATCATCTCTACTCTCCGTCAGCTCAATTATCCCTGACTGTTAATAAGGGTCTAAGTTCTTTCAGGCTCTAAGAGAGCATTGGGTATGACCTAAGTCCCTCGCAGAGCACGGTGATCTAAGCAATGGCTTACAAAGGATTCAAACATTCTGCACACAACATTATTTTGATAATTAAATACTATGAAAATGATAAATCAATTAAAATTTGTGACATCTAATACTTACGTATAGTTTATGTAATTTATCACTATGGATTTTTTCTGCTTGTTTTAAAATAAAATATACTGCAGGCAGATTGATTACATATTGGCGATATAGATGCATTGGTAAAAATAGAAATGACTACTGAAGTCTTTCTGGTTTCTGAGGTCCTTAAATGTGAAAAAGTTTTAAAGTGAGGGTTGAAAAATCTCTGGAATTTATGAGTCAGCTTGATAAGGAACTGAGCTAAAAGAAAGGCCATGGAGAGTATGAAAATTAGGGAACAATCTTGCCCAAAGAATGAGAACAGATAGAACGGATAGAACAATGGCAAATCATACGTTGGAAGAGCTGGGCATGGAATTGATAAATAGCAGTGATCTAAATCCTTGAAGAGCAGTGGTTGAATACAATACATGTCACTTGTCCTGCCTGGAGGAAAGGTGTGTAACCTGAAACAAGTCATTTAGCTAAAAGGACTCCAGAGAGAGTCCAAGTCAACTTCTAAGTGCCAGGCGTGCAGAGCTAATTAAAAATATATCATGTTTGATCCCCAGTACCAATATATATATATATATATATATATATATAATATATAATATATATATATCATTTAGTAACAAGTGGGCTTGCAAAAGCCAACTCAAAAGAAACCGAATTATACATAATTGAATATCTAGTTTTATCTACCAGGCTGCATCTTCCTAAAAAGATTGATGTAGTTATATGCAAGACCCAGTGAAAATACTGAATATAAATCAATATTAAAAATTGATGTCCCTGGCACATACAGAGGTGCACTTTCCCTACAATAAGGAAGATTTCCAGTGCATCTCAGTTTTCCCAAAGGATGCAGCCTCCAGTACTCCAAGGTGCTTGATTTCTAGCTCATCGATCCTAATTATTTCTCTTCCCCACTCAGAGTTAAATATACCTTAATGGATCTTAAATCTGCCTGACAAATAGGCTGACTTAGAGATTCATGTTACCCATGACATGCAATTGTTAATTAATGAGGGTCAGCTGTGTATGAGGCTTGCAGCTGATACATGTAATAAGGGGAGTCATTGCAGACTGAATTACGCACAGAACAGGAAAGAGTCCATTTTATTAGGATCATCAAAATTTCCTGTTTCCAAACTAATTAAGTTAACTCTTTCTGTAGTTTAAACAAATTGTGTTTATGGCCTTCAGGTTGGCACAATTTCCGTCTAGCAAATAAAATGCCTGTGTCTTTTCATTAAGGGCAATAAGCTTCCTTCCTATAACAGTTATGTTCTGCTCTGGCCTAGCAGTTTCTTCTCTTCACTATGGAGTTGGGGTCAAGGCCGGTGTGCAATGTCAATCTTCAAGCATGAGTCAGTGTTGGCAGCCTGGAGTGACCAGGAAACAGACAGAGAAATCTCTCTGGGCCCCAGTGATACTATTTCCCAGTTGAAGAAAAATGCTTCCTGACAGAGTGACAATGAACTTAAATCCACTCTTTCCCTTTTGGGACATTCTTTCCACCTGAACACACTGTGTTTATCTAATATTATCGGAGACTTTGATTTGGGAATGTTCATCTCAGGAGAGTATTCTTTTCAAGTTTGAGATCTTATTAAAACAAAGTATATCTGATGACCTTAGATCCAACAAACCGAACTGTATCACAGACCAGATGTGCAGAGTCTCCTGGAGAGCAGATCTGTTTGAAAAATAAAGCAAAGCAGAGTGAAATCACCAGGCTTCAAGCCTCATGTATTGACGTGATCCCATTGGGGAATCCCAGTGTTCAGAATGCATTCTGAACATGTAAACACAATGGAGATTTCCCTGCTTAATCAGCGGGTTATTTGGTGCTGTGGTTTCAATGTGGCCTGTCTCTCCATGTCATGCAGGAGTTAATCCCCAAAGGCAGTCTTTAGGAAGAGAGAGGCAGTGTTTAGGATGAGATAAGGTGATCAGAAAGGGCCCCAAGATCGGACACTTCAGCCATTCTAAGCAGAGCAAGAGAGAACATAGAGATGCACATATACATGCATTTCCTTTCCTGCTCTGCCATGTTGCATACCTGTAGCCTTGAGACCCTTCTAGCGAAGAGACCATCATCAGAATTTAGCTAAACCCAGCCCTGTATCTCTCCACAACAGAGAGATAAATAGACCCCTTTCCTTCGTAAATGTAGTCTGTATAAGTTATTTCATTGCAGTAAGGAAAAGCTGACAAACACTAATGCTGAAGCCAGGGATTTAGCTCAGTGTTGCCACTGCCTGCCTTGCAAGTGCAAGGTCCTGAGTTCGATCCCCATACAAAAAAAAAATACTACTAATAATGAAGAATATCATACTTGTGTTTTCCTTTTTGAGGCAATTGTAGAAATACCTGTTCTTCAGCCTCTCCTGAATCCAGTAAATAGGGATAGGAGAAAGAGTCATCTTTTCTGATCCAAGTGTTCACTGATTTTCACGCTGCACTTTCCTGTGAAAGCCTTCCCCACCATAGTGTAAGAACACGGAGACCAGAGATTGTCTCCCTAATATTCTTTGCATGGCAGCTTCCTAAATGTTGCAGACGTTACAGTTGAAAAGTTGGTTGATACTTTTGATGGAAAAAATGGATTTATTCCTATGAATTTCCCAGGTAAGGAAACACTGAATGTCCTTATAAGGGAATAAGCATTAGGCTGTTCCTAAATCATAGCAGCTTAGCACCCTTCTTCTGGTAGGATAATTGCCTTTGTTGGCTTCTGGAATTCCCTCCTTCTTTTAAGTTGAAGTACTGGAAGACTTCTGTGTGACGGTCTTCTCCCCTTTGCCTCCTTACTCCTCTGTTTCTCTCAAAGAAAGCTGTACTGTTACTGTTCCACTTTCCCACTCTAAGGGTCTCTAGCTAGTGCCCTGCCTAGTCAGCTGGAAGCAATCCCAGAAAGTAAGGTTTCCATGTGCTCAGCCAGCACTGCCCTCAGCTGGTCAGTGCGTTCTCTCTTCTCAGGTCTCTTTGCTGCATCCTCCTTCTCAACAAGGGGACTCCGATGTCTGATTTCTTAAAGATGCCACAGACGCATGTGTGCTCTGGAGTTGAGTGGACAAACTGTTCTTATTTACCACAACAACAATTGTCACTAAGAACCTGAGATCAGTTTTTATATACTTATGACTAGTTATCAATTTGCAAATTTTGAGAAAATAATAAGATGCATTTGTTCCTTCTGTGAACACACATTTATTCGTGGAATGTTATTGAATGTTGAGGCGGGACTATTAATATAAATAAAGAAATTATTGGAAGTGTTCAATGTTACAACTATAAAATAACTTAAGAAAGTTTTGTCTAATTAATCTCCAAAAGTCTGTGGCCACCAAGTATTAGACAGATAGCTTCTTCAACTTTTCTTTCTTCTTTCATTCCTTTCCCCACTGGCTTGATGTCAAGATCCAAAGTTCAGGTGTTTAGTTGATTCAGCATGTAAGATTCAGGTTTCTCTGGCTGTAGCTTTCACACAACTTGACCTATGGTAGTTCAGCTGATTAGGATAAATGTCAAAATGCAAATTAATTTTTGGTCACTCTACAAAATAGAATACTAAGTAGGTGTTAATTCTTCAGAAAATTATGTGCAATTCTCCTTGGCTGTCCCTAAGTCTTAATTGGTGAATGAGATTAACACTGCTTTTAACATGTTTTGCCATGTTCCTCTATGGCTTATTCTCATCCTGACCCCGGAGTCCAGGCCATGAGGCCCTCATGTTACTCCCTGGCTGGAAAAGACGTTTCTTTTGGCACAGGATGTTGGCTTCTGCAGAGCAGGCTGCACTGCCAATCTTGGCATACCCTAGTTCTATCTCAGTGAGTATCAGCTTGAAGACCTACTTCTAAGAACAAACATGTATACAGTGCTAACACTGAGAGAAAATGAAAATTTTCCGTTTTCATACCCTACACCTAGCATGAATCTTCTAGTATAAGCTTTATGGGAAGCCTCTAATTTAATGTTTATTTTTCAATTGGAACTTGAGACGGTACTCTTTCAGAATTAAACTTTAGAATACTTTCCTCTTCACTTTTGGATCTTGTGCAATTTCAGATTTTTTTCTCCTCAGAACAATGATATTTTCTGTAAAAAGTGGCTGTGTTTTAGAATAATATACAGACACTACTCCAATAATTTGACATAGTCAGTTTTAAAATTTGTTCTTGTTATCAATGAATATAAAAATGATGCTGTGCTAATATTCTTAGCAAACACATGAGCATTTCAATCAAGATTTTACCTACATAATAATAAATGAATAATTTTGGTCAACATTCCAGATGCAATTCAGTTTCCTTGAAGAGATGTCATTAGACAAAGGAAAAATTTTGTATGTCTCAGTGTAGAAATTGATATAAGGCATGTTTAAATAAACTGATACTTTATCTAAGGGCCACTTGTACTTTTAAATGTAACAGATAAAAAATTACAAATATAATACAATATTTGTATCAATATGAACAGATAATTTGTCATTAATCTCAACATAGTTCCTCACATGAGAGATTATATTCTTTTCTATTTTCTCCTTAACTTTGTTTTTGTACACGTCAGTCCTTTAGCCAATGAGCCCCAATATTTTATTAAAATCCCTGAGAAAGATTGCATGTTTATTGCTTAATTATTCCTGTCCTGATTGTGGCAGCTGTGAAGTACTCAAGAGAGAAGCAGAAATTTACCACCTTAATGGTAAAAAGCCTTCATAAAAATGCTTTTCTCTTGGTTCTTGTTAATTAAATGTGTGGGTAAAATCAGCTGAGGCAAAATACTGGACATGATTTTCCCTTGAAGTTTTTCATTTTCTTGTTTTTTTCTTTCTTTGAGTTTAAGAATAGTACCTTAGCTACTAAGCATACATTGTGCAAGATTCATAAATACATTATCTGATGCAGGAAAGAACATAGTTATGGTACAATCCATATTAACCAATAGACTTTTCATTTCTTTAAGTGTGTATTGGATACTAATAATATACTAAACATGACAACTATTGCATTGTTAGAAATGTAATCTCTTGCACATATATAACATTTTGACTCACCATAGTTTATCCTGTTAATGAATATTTCAATAGCTGAAACAGTCCTTCACTCATTAAAACAGTTTCTTGAGTTCTTACCCTACACCAGGCAGTGACGAAGCACATGGAAATCCATCCCTGGAATAACTAATATTCACAGGAAGGGTAAGATAAGCCAAAAGCAAACCAAGGAGTCAGGGCAGAGGAAAGAGGGAATCACCTGGAGTGCAACACACTGCAATGTTCTTTCTTCAAAAGGAATAGTCTCGCATTGCCTAGATGCTGAGCAGAAGGAAGACAAGAAGGTAATAACATACTTAGTATTTTTAAACAATGTGTTTAGCATAGTTTAGTTTTACCTGAAGGCTGTTGAGATAAATGATTGTTTACAGTGTGAAAGGAAGGCAAAATCAGCAGTACAGCACCGTGGTTTGAACCGAAATTTAAAAATTACATTGTCATGAATATAATTGGGTTTTGAATTGGAATTGTAATGAATTTAAGATCCCAGTAAATCATAAATTAAATAACTTGAGTTCAGTTGTTACAGAAACTCCTACAAGTTGTTCTTAGCTCCATAAATCACTACTTTTGAATTGGGAATGGGATTACAGACTAGGACATATTGATAATCATAGCTTTTTTTGGTAAGATAGCTTTTAACATATAAACTTAAAGATAAAAAGATAAGAAGTAATTTCCCTAAACTAAGAAACTTTCCAAAACAATGTTTCCAAGCAGAAATTGCTTATGCTGTAAGAGTCACGTCTTTAGGGCTCTTCTCTGCTGTCGCCTCTGTAACTGTCACCGAGATTTGATCTGAATCAGGCGGGGTCCGTTTACCAGGTGGAAGACCAATTCTTTCTCCTGGTGACTCCTGATCCAGAGTTTTCCTTGAATTCTTAATTGAGAACAGCCTCCCATGTACTCTTTCAACAACACTTCTTTTAAAACTCCTTGACTGGCCATCTTTATGCACTCTCTTTATGGTTATTAGACCTAGGTTTCCTAGGGGGAGTTAGTTTCTTCCAAAGACCTAAATTGTGGGTGAGCAAAGCATTCACAGGCATGAGTTCAAGAATCTCTCCTGCAGTACCCCGAGCTCCAGGAGACCCTTGGAAATGTACCCATTCAGTCAGGTACCAGGGTGACAGGACCGTGCGAAGGCAGGTGACAGAAGTTAGTGAGGCAGCAAGGGAGGAGCAGTGTACTTCCACACTCACTGCAGGTAGAGATGCAATGTCTTTCATGGAAATATCATTATAAGCAGAGATTCTGAGAGCAGAGCTAAAATTGTCCCAGATCGCAAGACACAGCCACACTAGGGAAGGCTGAGCCTGGAAGTTTGACCCCAGGCTGTGTGTGTATTTATTCCTGGATAGGGGCCTGATGATTCAGATAATTCTCAGGGAAGTGAGACCACCTCCGGGAAGGCGGAACCAGAAGATATTACCTGATGCTGTGAGTATGGTCCATGCCCCTCTATGGCTTCCCCGTTAATAACAGCTAAAACATCTCATAGTTATTATACAGCAGCAGAGTAAACCTTACATGGCTAGTCAGTCTTTCAGAATTAAAAAAATTAAAATATGCTTTCTGAGTACCCATTAATAATTACACATTTTGTCGAACCAAATGAGATGAGATACTGGTAGATAAGGCAAAATCAATTAACAAATAAAATAAAGAAACAATATAGTTAGTTATCTTTGCAAACCTGACACTTCTGGATTTGGTCAATGTATGAATGAACTTCAAATATTAGCATATTCTGGTGTACAATGAAACCTCGTTTCTGTTGTCATGCCAGCTTGGAGACACAATTTTCCTTATTCTCTGAATTCAAGAAATTCCCGAATAGGGCAGTCAGTACCCCAAGGACACTCTCAGTGTGCCTGGTGCTTGCTGCAGGAAAATTCATGCCAAGGATGTTGGGATCATGAACTGCACCAGGCCAAGACCAGGACGGGGCTTCCAGCCTGGCTACACTAAATATCTAGAGGCAGGAAAGGGGCACAGCTGGTAGCTGTGACAGCAAGTGTCCGGGCCTCCCCCACCTCCTCTGCCCTGGGTGAAGCGGTCTTCTTGCATGGGGGGCAGGAGCTGCCATTGTAGGTCTCAGAGCCCTGTCTGGGGTTATGACTGGAAGGACATGAGATTAGCAGGGACTTTCTTCCAGGGACAGGTCAAAGTCGTCAGGTTAAAACTGAGGAGGAACACAAGTGTTTGGGAGAAACTACCACCCATGTTTCTTTATTAGATCTATTTTTTTAATCAGACAGTGCAGTTTGACAAGTTGCTGGTCATAAACATTGTATGTAAGAAATGACTCCCATGTACATTTTTCGTCAGTTCACTTTTCCAGCATTAATGTTCTAAAGAAATGGCTCATTTTAAAAAGATTAACTTGGACATTATTATGCACAAATGTAATGATGTGAGCCATGAATATAGATAATTAGGGCATGCAGAATCAGGTACTCTCCTGTCTGTATCAGTCAGCTCTCCAGCACTGAGGTGCAATACCTGACACACACATCAAATACAGAGACGTTTAATTTTGTTCACAGTTTCAAGGGATCCAGTCATCATCAGTGGCTCCAAGGCAGGAACATATTAGGATAAAGTCATGATGGAATTCACAGAGGCCAAGAAACACAGTAGGGCAACAGTGGTGGAGGGGAAGCAGCCAAGGAGCATACTGAGCATCCAAGGTCACCTCTCTGTCACTCTGCAGCGGGCTTTACTAACCTGCTAGGTGTTTCCCAATCCAATCAAGCAGAGATTATGTCCTTCTGAAAGTGGGGACACACATCTACCTCAGAACTGGTGTATGAAAATAAATGTTGTAAGGCTTTCACCTGGGTCTTGAAATCAATTACTAAGTAAATGTTATGTCTTTAAACTCTTCGCCATTTCACTATTCTACAGCTCACAATTAGTATCACGATCATTTTTCATATTCTTTGCTTCAGGGTTTTTTATTTCCTTCTTTGAAATAAATATTGATTCATTTATGAAATGCAAAAACAGAATCTCCAAGTATAACATCAAAGCCTCTATATTTACAAAAATGTCTTCTATATTATTTACTCCCAGGAGTGAAAGATATAACATTAGTTATAGGTGATATCTTAATTTTGCTATTTGTCTTTTGCATCTTTATTTCTGTATTATGCTAGAGAATCCTATTTTAAATAAGGAGACCACACACTTCTTAGACTCAAACCTACGAGTCTGATATCATTTACTGTCTGCTCATTCTCGCTCCCAATTTTTGGCTACTTCCAGTAGATTCTATTTATATAATGCCGATGGATACGTTCACATTATAAGTACACCAATTAGACTAGTCATAAGTACAAATAATAAAGTAATTTGGCCAGCACTATTTTAAAAATGAAGATGATTATTGGCTTGTGGATTTCCAACTTCCAGGTAAAAGAAAGGTAACAAGGCTAGTTTGACTAAGCATCCTTCTCTGTCTCTCTGAGTTTCTTTTAGTTGATCCACATGGTGTAGAGTGTTTTCTTTCCCTCATATTGGTTTTTTTTTTTTCCCCAGAACTGGGGATTGAACTCAGGAGCTTGTGCTGGCCAGGCAGGCACGACACCACTGAGTTAAATCCCCGGCTCTCTCATATTGTTTGTTTTTTATTTTTGTGCTTTTGTTTTTTCCTTTTGATTAGTCTTCTTTAAGGCATGTATCCATTTTTTAACAAATTACACCGACAAGGCCAAGGTCATGCACTGATTGCCTGACTCCTGACTTATTCCTTCCTCTCACTCAACTTTGACGTGTCCTAGGCAAAGTTTAAATTCTTTAAGTGAATATGGAAAAATTACATCAATATCTACAAGTACTCTAGCTGTGGTGCAAAGGCACGTTGCTGCCCGCCGGGCTAAGATCACCAGCAGCACACACGTGATCGAAGTCACGCGTATTTCTAGCTGCGGTCAGGACAACTGCTCTCCACAGAGAACGGTGAGTCAGTGAAATTGTGTTGTCAGTAAAGTTGTAACGGACAGAGAATACTGGAGGACATTGGCTTGGGTTTGTTGAACTTGGATCCGCTCAAATATTTTCATAAAGTAGGGCAGTTCAGCGAAAGGTATACTGAAATTTTGTACCTAAAATGTGAGGGAGAATGAAGATGCTTTCATTTTTCTCAAGTGGAATGGACTCTAGAAAGGTAGGTACAAATTTTACACCTTCTATAAATTACTTAATGATATGAATCACATTTTGCTAATTATTTAAATTATCTTCATGGTGTATACGAATTGCTGTATGCATAGTTGGTGTTCAATTCATCTTTATCGACTTTTTGAACTTTGTTCATGAGATAAATCAGCTGCTTTACAGAATTGTATGTGATTTACTCAAGATTTACTGTGATGATAGAAACATCTGTGAGTTATAAAATGATATTTTAGAGGAAATTAGTTTAAGAACTTTTAATATAATATTTACTTCCCAAATTAAAGTAATATATGTGTAACATGCCCGTTTTATGAGTAAGAAAACAAAACAAAATGTATTGTAATAATGTAGCCAATGCCACAAAATTAGTATATGGCCATGTGTATATTTGTCTGCTATGTACTGTACTTTCTTTGCAGAAATGTGGACTTATACCTTCTGAATCTTTAGAAATAATGCTTTTGCAGAAGTTTTAGGATCAATAAGACATATAGCATGTGAGTTTCTAGCCAAAGTTTGACATCAGTGGAAATGTTGGATACTAAATGCAATTCAGAGCATTTTTGACTTGATAGAAAAATATTAATCTACTACCTAACATTCAGCTTCCAAGCCAGTAGTGGATCACAGGAGTGTTCACATTTGCCTCATTTTAAATGAAAAATCAATAAGCAGACCATATGGGACATTTTGTTTGGTTTCTGATATTAGAAGTTGCTGCATTTTTCACAAGTATGGTCTCAATATTAATCTCTGAATATGTTTTATGTTTAGATTACCAGATTTGTTCCTTTTATTAAATCTATTTTCTTACATTGCAAATGTCATGATTTGGCGTTAACCTTGCTATAACTTACGAATTTTTACACTGATTTTAATTTAGCTTTTGTTAATAAGTTCCTAGAAACCTGAATGCTGACCTTGGATGTGAACTTTTCTGAACAAATGAATACAAATGCACAGAAATTGAGAAATCAAACCTTCCAAAATCAGAGGTTTTAAATACAAAAATTTAGTTGTCAATTGAATCATTAAATCATTGAGAAGTTTTTGCCAGATATTGATAACTATAGGACAGAAATATTGCAGAACTCATAGAATTATTACCAAAGGTTTTAATTTCATATCTGTACATTTTTGTTTTGATTAATTAGATTTTTACTACCTATTATTATTTTGGCATTAATATGGCATAAATATATTCTTCCTCTTATTTCTATGACCAAGAAATGGACTATGGTCAACATGAAAAGCACAATTTAAAAAGACTTCATTTTGCCATTTGAATTATGACAAATACATTTGGCCTAAAACAGATAAATCCTACCTTTCTACCATTTTTCTATCTTTTAAGAAACTGCTCTCTCATTGTTCAAACTTTCTTTCCAGAGATCTAATTGAAAGACTGCTACTTTAATCTCAGTGGATTTGTGTGTTATGTCAGAGGATAATAAATGTAAATGTAACATTTAAACTATCAGTATTTCATTCTGTAAAAGTAGTTCAAAGGGAACAGCGGCTGAGGCTATTGATTGAAGAGTGAAGTTTCTCAGACATTACATGCAATTTCATCTATTTTCTCATTTGAGAGGATTTCATATGGGTATAATCACTAAGCAGAGTAAGTAGATTGAGCCTGATTAGCTATTTACACTTTAGTTTCTATAATGCATACACAAAAAAGAAATAACTCTGAAACATACTCATTTTTCTTTCAGCAGAGTGAAAATTAAAAATTTTCTACACCGTGAAGTCAAAATAAGCAAGTATGCAGGTATCTGAACACTGATAGTAAGTGCTCCTTGTCTATCGGAGTCTCATACATAAGCTTATATATTAAAATGATGGAGTTCGGTTCAATATATGTGACAAAAGAGGTAATAATATATGGTTTTAATTAAAGCATTGTAAAAATAAGTTTGTCTCATGACATTAACATCTGTTCAAAAAAATAAATAAAACAATGGGAAGTAAGTGTGTTTCATCCATTACTGACAAGGGAAAGTATGTTTATAGAAACATTTTAATCATTTAAATTGTTTATGTAGCTTGATGGCAAACTGTCTCTCCAAAACATATGTTTTTCATTGTGTGAATCATATTTTTTCATCTCAGCAGGGAGTAAACTGGAGTTGATATTACCATAATAAAAGAAAGATTTACTGATATTTACTTCTCAATAAACAGACTTTGAGTTCTACAGAAATCAAAGTAAAAGTTACCTGTAAGGTAAATATAAGCAATATCTGCTAATGGCCATCAGATATTAAGCAACTGGTGTCATTCAGAACAATTATTTTGTCAGGAAATTATCTGCTATCACTTTTCCATACATAGAATAAACCATGCCTGTTTCCTATGGGCTGTATTCATCATGTATGTCTCATCTTTAATTTTTTGGACTGCTTCAAAAGTTGTGATGAATATGCACTAGCATTCTCAATTGCGTTTCATCCCAAGAATGTAGATTTGACCATTTAAACTTCTACCAATGAGAAAATTCCTTTGCTTGAACTTCATTTCCAGTATTGAATGCAAGGCTTATTGTGAAAATGGCACACGCACTTGGCATTGCCTGAAACAAAGTTGAGATCCTTTCATCATCAAAAGCATTTGTGAAGTGTCTTCAGTGTGCATAACTCTTGGCAAGCTACAGTACAAAATGATTCTACAGAAAGGCTGCTCTCAGCTAGAAGTGGGCTATCTGTGAATTAGGGTCACCTCTGAGCTCTGCTGATCATCAAACGGAAACCAATTATAAAGGCCTGGAGAGGAGCCATTAAAACCGTTCATGAGAAGTCATCTAGCTCCTCCTGAACTGCGAGGGTGAAGTCCACACAGCAAAGATCATCGTGTAGGCAAAGCAGTACCTGCCTCAAATTATACAATGCAATGGCTGATTATTGGAAGGCAGGATCAGAGTTGAGTCTCCTACGTGCAGTTCTCTGAAAGGATAAATCTTTTCAAGTTAAAGAATATTTGCATGCTCCAGCCGGGCCTGATGGTGCACACCTGCTATCAGGAGGTTGCAGCAGCAGAACTGCTTGTGTGAGGCCAGCCTGGACAATTTCGTGAGATTATGTCACAAAATTAAAAATAATCAAATAAAAGTACTGGAGATGCAGTTCAGCTCTCCATGGATTAAATCTCCAATATATATTGGAAGACTTAGATGAAAAGGAAGTAGTCAGGATATTTCAAAATTTTATGGTGGAAGCAAAAATTATTGCGGTGAACAAATGTGCTTGGTATTTATAAAGTGCCATTAAAAGAGTGCCCCAGCATTACACATGGAGATTAAAAGGAGGTATGTTTATGTTGATGAGATGGGTAGCTGATGACTGTAGAAAACTGACAGAGGAGTCTTTATAGATCAGGACCTTTGCAGACTATTCAAATTAACCAGCCTAACACTGAAATTTCAGTCTTTGCCTCATGTTGTAGGCAGAATCTTTGCTCAAGTCAAAAGGATGGGAGTCAGTTTTGAAAAATGCGTCATACTCTCAAAATAATTGCCCTTCTCTTTTAAATTAAACTTCTAAATAAATACATCTTTTCTACTCTATGTGTTTCTACTTCAAACTAGTCCAATCCAGTGACCTTTCTTGGGTGGTTACCACAATAGTCTCCCAACTGACCTCAGGACTTGGTCTCCTGCCCTCCACCCCATCCATTCTCTCTAGACACATGATATCAGTGGTTTAGTCAGGGCTCTCCAGGAGACAGAACCAGTGAGATACAGAGAGAAATAAGAAAGGTGTTATGGGATAAATGGTTTCATTCAATGCTGGAGGCAGGGAAGTCCAATCTGCAAGCTGTAAAGAACCTAGAATGCCAGGGGTCTGATTCTCAGTCCAAGGACTCAGGTCCAGAGCACAAAGGTCTGTTGGTGGATGTCTTGGTGTCCAAGACTGAAGAACTTAGAGTCTTTACACCCTGAAGCAAGAGAAAAGCATCCTATCATCAAAGAAGTAGGAAAAATCCACCCTTCCCCTGACATTCTGTGCTACCTGGGCCCCAGCTGATCTGATGGTTCCCACACACCTTGTGGGCAGATGTTCTGCACTCGTTGTAGCACATCCTGCTGGTCTCCTCTGGACAGCCTCACAGATGCACCTGGGGAAGCCACCTGGAAAACCACCCTTTTGCTAGAAGAGGGGCCAGGTCTGTGCCAGTGGAAGCACTGAGTAAAGTTAAAGTCCTGTCACATATTTGGATGTAACTTAATACCATCGAGTTAACACCCCACACCAACCATCACAAGCCTGTCCCTTGTCAATTTAGTACCTGTGCTCATCTTCTTAAACATACTGAGTATTCAAGTAAAGATAAGAACAAGGTAATAGTTCTGTCTAGCATCATACAACTACCTTGAATACAGCAAATATTGCAGTATCCTTTCCCCTTAGTGATGTCCACTCTTCTGCTGATACCCATATCTTAAATATTATGATACAAAAGAAACAATACTTATACAAATTCAATCATCTGACGTGACAGAAACTAAGACAGGAAAGACAACAAAGATATTGTTTCCTATATACATATATACACATTCAAACGTATTCATAACAAATTAGAGAGAAAGTATTGACTGTAACTAAAGTTCTAATTTTTGTAACTGGTCCTATGGTTGTGGCTCCCTACCACTTTCTTCTACACCCATATTTCCTTGGTTGGCAGCAAGCAACTCTGCCAGTTGATCTTCTCTTCCGGGCAGAGGTATCCAAGCTTCCTTCCCACAAGCTCTGAGCCATTTGTAGTTTTATACTCAATAGTTTTATATAAGAAAGGTTATATGATTTTATATAAGAGAGCTTAATTTGCTTTTATGTCAAATAATATTTAGAAATGAACGCTAGGAGATGAAGCATGAGTTTTATCAGTTACACACCATTGACTTTAGGAATTTTCTTTGTCCAGAACCAGGTATTAGATTCCATGTTCATATTGCTACTTCAAATCCAAATTTAAACTTAGTTTATTCTTATTTCTTTACTCTTATTTTAAAAACAAAGGTAATAAAACTACATTCATTCATTGTTTCCAGAGTACAAAACCCGTTCTTCCAAAAATAAAAAAAATATTGAATGTTATTTAGCATGTATTACTAGCTTTGTTTAGAATAATTTCAATACTTTCATTGGGAATTATTAAATGGAGATATACAATATACATATATTGTTTTACTCAATTCTAATAAGAGAAAATAATACATATATTTTATCTATATCAAAAAATAGAAATTTTCTTCTATTCATGGATGGATTCCATTGTATGGTTTGTCATATTTAATTCATCTTCTACTAAATACCATTTAAAATATTATTGTATATTTGCTATTCAATGACATGTACTTAGGTTTAGAGATTTGTTTCAAATGTTCTCATCATTTAATATTAAATGATAATATTGTTATTTTATTTAAAGAGTTACAAATTCACAAATTCAAGAATATCCTTATGAAATCATACTGTCTTTTTTTCTACAGAAAAATACTATCTGAAATTAATATGGGAGAGCAAAGGATCTTAAATCATTTAGAAAATATTGAAAAGAAAAATAAGATTAAGAGGTGTCACAATTCCTGATTTCAACATGTTGCACAAAGCTATAATAGTTAGAGCAGTATGGCAGCTCCATAGAGACATGTACTTAGGTAAATGAAATGGAATAGATCCATGAGACTGTTGAGATTGTGTAGAGTAGTTTTGCACAAGGCAGAAACTTCATGATGTTAGACAATTTGATATCCACATGTCAAAGAATGACTTTAGCTCATAGTGTACACAAACTTCAACTCAAAATGGATTAAAAGGCAAGTAAAATCTGAAGGGGCCGGGGATTTACCTCAGTGGTTCTGCCGCCTGCCTCGCAAGTGCAAGGTCCTGAGTTCAATCCCTGGTACCAAAAAAACAAAACAAAAAACAAACAAACAAAAAGGTTTAGGGCCAGGGATTTAGCTCAGTGCTTCCACTGCCCGCCTCGCAAGTGCAAGGTCCTGAGTTTGATCCCCAGTACCAAAAAAAAAAAAAAGATAAGTAAAATCTGAACTCATAGAAGAAAATATAGGGAAAAATCTTTATGATGTGGGCCTTGGTAGTAACAATCACACAGGAACATGATATCAAAGCACCAGCATCAGGAGCAAGAATGATGGGACCCACATCAAACAGAAAAGCTTTGGCCCAGGAAACAAGAACAACAAAACAAAAACAAAGAAACAAACAATAGAGTGAAAAGGCAATTGATAGAATGGTAGAAAATCTCTGTAAACATTATATCTGATAGAAGTTTTTTTTCTTAAATTCTTTTATTGGTACATTTTAGGTATACAATACATTTACATTCCTCATTGAGATCTTGTACCTTTACATGATACATGTTGGTTCTTATTTTTTCCCCATTTCCCTGCCCTCCCTTCACCCCCTCCACCCCTCCCTATTTGCAAAAGCTTTGTTTCCATTTTTCTCCTTCTCTCACATTTTTTCCTTTCCCTTCTTTCCTAGACAGTTTAATTTTTAAAAATATGTAAGAATGTCTACAACTCAACAGCAACAAAATAAAATAATCATTAAAAACAGACTATTGACTTGTATAGAAATTGCTTCAAAGAAGACATACATATATCCAGCAAATATATGGCAAGATGGTCCAACATCACTAATCACCAAGGAAGTGTAAATCAAAACCACAATAAGATATCACCTCCATACCCGATAGGATGGTTGTTATTTAAACAACAACAAAAGCCAGAGGAGTTTGTGGAGAAACTGAAACCCTTGTACAGCTTTGGGGATAAAGCAGGATGACAGAGCCACTACAGAAAAAAGTATAGATATTTCTAAAAAATAAAAATAGAACAACTTTATGATCCAGAAATCTCAATTTTAGGTATTTTCCCAGAGATTTAAAATAAAGATCTGGCAGAGGTGTTAGTACTCTCATTTGTGTTCCTTGCAGAGCTACTTGCAATAAACAAAATGGGAAAACACACTGAATATTTATCAATAGATGAATGGATACCAAATATTTTAGGTACATACAATGAGATAGTACGTAGCATTGGAAAAAGCGATTCAGCAATATGCAATACAACTGGTGAACTGTCAGAATATTATGCTAAGTGAAGTAGTCAGTCACAGAAACAAAAATACTTGCCTGATTTCTTTTCTGTATTTAAACAGACAAACTCACAGAAAAACATAATCGCACTGTGGTTGCCAGGGTCTTGGAAAAGGGAGACAAGAAGTTGCTAATGAACAAAGAAGTTTCAGATATGAAATATAAATAAGATGGGGAGATTTGCTGGACAATCTTGTACTTATATATAATAAAACTACATAATGTACACTTAAAAATCTGTCAAAAGTATAGATTCCATGTTAAGTATTCTTGTCACAGTATGATTACCAAAAGAAAAAATAAAAAGGAAGTCCTTAAAATGAGGTCATTAGCGTGGGCTTTAATGTAATGTGCCTTTTGTCTTGCAAGGAAAGGAGATTAAGGCCAAGACAGTCAACATGAGAAGGACAGGGCGAAGACAGCATCCATCCACCAGTCCAGTGGTGGCCTCTGAGGAGACCCATGCTCTGACCCCTTGGTCTCAGAGTTTAGTTTTCAAGATTGTAGGAAAGTACATTGTTTTGTTCTGTAAGCTGTCCACTATGAGGCACTTGGTCAACGACATCCCCAAAACACTCATGCTACTTCCTTCTTTAGAAGCTAGTTTATGAAAAAACAGGATAACGTCAGTACATAGTTTTCAACTTGATATATTTTATTATAATTAATTGAAATTAAGCCATGATCATGAAAAATTACCATTTTCCATTATTTATTGATGTTGTTCCTTAACATCTTCTGTCATTATTTTTAAGAATTTCCTTCTGTGAAATTTTATAATTTTTTATGGGTTTATACAAATGTATTTTTATGAATGTCCACTTTAAGGAATAATCCTGACATAATTCCTTCAATGCGTCCCGAAAGACCTGTCTTCCCTCCCGTGGCCAACTCTTCTGATTCAACCTCTTTCTTGTGCCAATTTAAGTTTTACGTCAGTTAGTTCATAGCATTGTAAAGATTATAATACAAGTATACATACACATATTTACTGTATACTTAAACCCCTTCTAAGAAGTTAGCAGGTTTATCCTATAGTTACAGAAGTGTGGGTACAGTTTTTTTTTGTTTATTTGTTTTGTTTTTTATTTTTATTTTTTGCAGAACTCATCTATAAAACTTGCTAGTTGTGCTTTGTAAATTTCCAGGCTCTTCTCTAAGTTTTGTGTTTGCTAGATCTATGAATTAACAAAAGTGATAAATAACAACTTTCCACATTTTTGGGCAATTAGTGTTCTTTACTTGCCTCTTCCATGTTTACTTGTAAACATGATTAAGATGCAATGTGTATAGGTACCAATTCTGGAAGATTAATGTGATTCTTATGCATTGCAAACATATATTAATAAAAATAAATGTTTACTATTTTATATGTGATATCTTCATGTAATATATATTGTAACTTCTTATGCCTTTCGATTTTATTTAGTTTTATATTAATGTACTACTTTAGTTATATTTTCATTAAGGTATTATTGGGGTTTCTTTACTTAATTTATATTTAAATACTCCA
Organism: Heterocephalus glaber; assembly: GCF_053883595.1. Classification (NCBI taxonomy): domain Eukaryota; kingdom Metazoa; phylum Chordata; class Mammalia; order Rodentia; family Bathyergidae; genus Heterocephalus; species Heterocephalus glaber. Next base: position 1,389,535 of record NW_028258465.1, read on the forward strand.
TTTCTTTATTACATATATATGCCTTCTGAAGAATGCATTACCATTTTTTTCCTTTCTTTTGTAACACAGACAATTTTCAGTTTTTAATTATTGATTGTGATTATTAATACATAGGATTTCATTTATAATTTCCCATTAGTTGCTTTTAAATTAATTAGTAATGTTTTCCTCATTCTACATTTTGTTCTTCCCGGAATTGAATTTATACAATCTATGTCTATCGACTCTTGCCCCCATAGAATTTTTTTTTGCATTAATCTGTATGTTTAATATCTACTTAATCAAGACTCAAACGTTGGTAAAGTTCTCACCTCCCTTCTTTTATGTTCCTTCATCTATATGGATATTTTTATACTTCAGTAAATGGACATTACTTTTAACATTTTACACAGTTAAATTTTATGGAGCATTAAAAGAACACACATACACAAATCTATTTTTTAATTAACTTTAAGTATGCTTTTGAAATGCACAATGATTACATACATGATAGGGAGTTTGGACCTGTACATAGTGTACCTTGATTCTCCTTTCTTTCCCCATTCACAAATCTATTTTTTATCAGTTACTTTTTCAACTAATAGGATGTAAATATTCATCATTTGTTTTTTCATTTTAAATCTCTCGTCTGTTTTTATTTTCTTTTTTCATTCACATACAAGCATATGAAAGTCATTTAGAGAAAATAATGAACTTTCTCTTTTTGTTTGAGTAAAAATGTCTTGAACTGCTTTCATTTTTAAGTCATCATTTTACATATGAGCAGCTCTCCAAATTGACAGATTCCCCATTCACAGATTCAACTAACCCTGGACCAAAAATATTAGGAAAAAATCTTTTATACTGAATATGTAATACATATTTTCTTGTGATTCCACAAACAATATATTGTAACAACTATTTATATAGCAGTTACATTATATTAGATAGTATAAATAACCTAGAAATGATTTAAAGTTGTAAGATAGGTATGTATACATTCTGTGTGAATATCATTCTATTTCATATAAAGAACTTGAGCATACAGTGGTTTTGACATTGTTTATGGGTCAAAAAACAAATCTGTGGATACTTGAGGTCTGCTGTACTTACATTTTTATGTTAAGTTTTTTCCTTTAGTTTTTGAAAACGATTCCAACTTTTTCTCTGGATTTCAATTATTGAGAAATCAGATATAAGTTTTTTCTTTAAACATAGGTTTCTTTTTTGTTTGGCTAAATTTAAAAACATATCTAAGTTCTGTAGTGTTTTTCAGTTTTAATATGATGCATAATCTTGTGAGTGATTTTGTTGAACTTTATGAAAATTTGTATCTTTTCTCAATTTTGAAAAAATTAAGTAATCTTCTCTTTTACTATTTCTTTTCCGCAATTATTTCTCTTCTTTCTTTGTAGTCATCACACTAGAATTCTTAGTGTATAATCTTTGACCCTTAAGTTTATTCTGACAGTTTCTAATTCTTTGGTCCATCTCTACAACTCCAATGGAATTCAGCATGGTGGTTCCCCAAACAGATACCATTTGATCCAGCTATACTCCTTGGTATAAAACCCAAAGAATGAAAGCCAGTATATGGCACAGATGCCTGCATAGCCACGTTTATTGTCGCACAATTCACAATAAACAACATACAGAAGCAGCTTGGGTACCTGTTAATGGATGAGGGGATAAAGGAAATGTGGTATGTGGAGTGTTATCTAGGTATAAAAAATAATGGAATCAGGTCATTTGCAGGAAAATAGATGGAACTGGAAATCATTTTGTTAAGTGAAATTAGCCAGACTCAGAAAGACAAATGTTATATGTTCTCTATCATATGTAGAATTTAGGAGAGAGAGAGAGAGAGAGAGAGAGACAGACAGACAGAGAGACAGAGAGGCAGAGAGACAGAGAGAGAATGTTTTATTGTTGCTAATTTGTAAATTAAACTTCATCAGTGATAATTGGTGAGAATGTATAGGAAAAAAAGAACATATTACAAATGGGTTGAGATAGGTTATGTTCTAATAATGCCATGGTTAGTCGAAAATATTGAAAGTTAAAAAACCCATTGAAAGTCCTCATAAATCCATCATAAAGTTGAAAATGGATAAGTGAAGTGTGTGATTTGGAGACCGATCTATAGGGTCCCACTCTGTCCACAGGCTCAGGCACTCTTTTGGGATCTTAGAAAGTATTCCCTGGTGAAAAGGACATGCAACTGTGGTGGTTGTTACCTGGTTGATTTGTAGTATAACTCCTTTTGGTTCTTTTTAAAATCTCTCTTTTCTTCATGGTGTGATACACTTCCTATTTCATTTTCAAATACACTACTATTATAAGCTGCACTTGATAAATCTGCTATCTACTTTCTCTGTGAATTGCATTCTTCAGTGTGAAGTTTCTGCTAATTCTCATTCATCATAGACTCTGTAATTTTAAAAATTGTAATAACACGTGCCTTGAAAATTGGTCTGAGGAATGTTTCGAGATCTCATTTTCCAAAGTATCTTTAGGAGTGGTTTATTATTGTCTCCTAGCAGAGGCTCGGGAAAATTACTAATTCATAGCCATTACAGGCTTCAGAAAGCTAGGTGACATAAGGACTGAGAGCTGTTGGTCCCGTCTCGTGGGTGCAAACCTTGTTGAAGGCTTTGCTTATTGTCCTTGTGTACTCTGTCCCGCGATAAGAACTACACGCACATAGATCATTCTGCTTGATGCTAGTGGCTGTGTTGTTTCAGTTTCATTTTATTTTTGCTAATGATATTCATCTAGTAACGGTCATGCCTTTTAAAAGCTTGGCGTTACACAGGGGTCTTCAATCTGAGTTCGTGTCCTATTCAGTTGGACGTCCTTCCAATTCAAGCACACAGCACATTTACATCCTGAGTTCAGGACAGCAGGAACCAATAGTAAAGTGTGTGTTCTCATAATCGGTTTTTTACTCTTTTTTCTTTGTATCCTGTTACAAGTTACTCATTACATCTCATTATGTTCCATTTGCTCCCATTATCTGTTTCTCAATGGAAAGAACAAAATCCAACTATCCTCCTGAGTCTTTGAGTCATTCCCCTCCACGAGAAGTGCTTTTGGTTCTCTGATTTCACATAATAACATTACTATTTTTATTTGAATTTATGAATATCTATATTGATTTCAAATATATAGGTAGGTGCCTAATATTCATTTTTAGACAATTGAATAATCCTTTGTGGAAAGATAATTTCTATTATTCTTTATCGTATTTCTTGAAGCTTTAAGAACTGAGCCTCTCTTTTTGAGTAAACAAATTCTTATCTCGTGAGTCTATTGACATTTAGCAATGATACAGAGTATGTTAAAATGTAAGTACAACTTGTTCTATATTTGTTATGAATATTTGGAAAGTAATGTTTAATATTTAGAGTAAGTGTCCTTGTATAGGTGATTTTTTTCATTGAGTAAAATATGCTTTGAGTTACATTAAATTATGAAGTACTGAGCAAAGAAACAAGAAGTAAGTGAACTAAGTGAGCATGACTACTCAAAAAGAAATGAAGAAGCCATTATAAAGTCCCTATTCAAAACTTCTATTTATACACTCTCAAATGGTAGCCCAATTTCAGACTTTTATCATATGCAAATTTACATTCACAGGAGAATTTATAGTCAGAGGAGAAGTAACCTGTTAATATTCAGTCTTCTTTACAGCACATTTTACATCACATTGAAATATTTTGAAATCTTGCTCCCCAAAAATGTTTTGGGGGCAACTCTGTCGTTTGGGGTGTTTTATGACCCTAGTTCCTTTTTTATTTTTTTCTGCTTCCAGGGATTGAGGTAAGGACCTTGTGCTTTCGAGGCAGGCCCAGCACCACTGAGCTAAATCCCGAGCCCTTATGACCCTGCTTTTTATGGAAAATAATAAGGGGTCACATGAAATGATATTTTTGGGATAGAAGTGAGAAACTGATACAGGTAATTTTTAAATTTTTACCACACAGCCTCATCTTATTCATGAACTTTTTCCTAGAAGATTTCAAGGGGTTTTGAAGAAAGACGCAGGAGTACAAAGAATTTATCTTCTTATAGAGTTTGTTTAAATAGCATAACTCCTGTCTATAGCTCTACTAGGTGGATTTCCTTACCAGGAAAAAGAATTCTTCCCTAATATTTCCAATTGAAAATATAGATTATTTCAAACAGATATTTTAATCTATGTAAAATACATTTTTTTCTGGGCATTTGTGCATATAACTAATTGATTTAATCACTTTGGGAGCATTTTGTGCATCAACAAGTCAGAACACTAACTGCCAGTGTAAATATTAATGTAGAGTAAACTACAGATGCACTTTCAGTAATAACTTGACTTCAGCAGAATTGAGGTAGTATATTGGCAAGGCAATATTGTTTAATGGCTTTATTAATATTCTCAGTTCCACCTGAGAGCATAAAAACAAAGTAATTAGTCCACCTCTTCCGTTTTTTGGTAAACATTTATTTCATATTTTAAATACCGATTAAAATTCCATTGTGGGTGTATAGTACTGGAGGTTTTTAAGGAGTATTATTTATAGCCATGATTATTTATTTATGTATTTTAATTAACAAATGATAATTGAGTATATTCATAGCATGTGATTATCATCATCACCATCATCATCATCATTATTATTAATTGGTGCTGGGGATCAAATCTTGGCCACACCTTATACAAGGCAGGCAAGAGGTCCACGTTGCGGTGCGCTCCCAGTGCCTTGGTGTTTGTTTGTTTGTTTGTTTGTTCTAGGGTACTCAGGACTGAACCTAAAGCTGTGTCCTAATAGCCAAGTGCTCCCTCGCTGCCCTCCTCCCCAGCCCTACTGTAACCTTCTTGTAATCAGTGGGATAAAAGTAGAAAAAAAAGACCAATCTCTTATTTTAATTGCTAAGCCAAGGAATCATTTCTTGTGCTTAAAGTATTCTTCCTTATCTTCTGCCAAGAATGAAAGGTCAGGAGTTAAAGTGAAAACTAGGACTGAAAAGGGCTGTCCCCCCCTGGATGTCCCTCTGGAAGGGCCCCACAGAGGCACTGGGCCTGGCTGTGTGCTCCCCTTCCTCCTGGGGATTCAGCCCTAAAACCGAGCTGCTTTGCATGTGACTCCTACTTTTCATCAGTTCAACTCTTGCAGGTTGAAATTAAAAATCCACCTTGTTGTTTCTACTCACTCACTTTTGTGATAACTTCTTTTCAATACTTCTTTCTTCTTTTTTTTTTTTTTTGCTGTTTGTTTTTCTCTCTCTTCATGAAGGGAACATCACGAAGTGACTGTTTATGCTCCCTCAAAATCCATAATTTGAAACATAACCTGTGATGTGATAGCATTAGTAGATAGGGTCTTTGAGAATTGTTTAAGTTTAAATGGGATAAGTAATTTTCAAAATGAGATGCCAAAAACTGGCCTTTATAACTGTGAGAAATTAATGCTATTTGCTTTTAAGTCATCCAATCTATGGTATTTTGTTATAACAACTGAACTAGCTTAAAGAATGAGAACAAAATATTTAAAATCCATTCTTGTTTCATTATTTATTCCTACCTTGAGGACATTAGGTCTTTTTCTTTTTATAGTATCACTTAAAGAAAATAAGAATATTAAGTTTCATACTGTAGACATCACCCTTAGTAATTGTCTGGCAGTATTTGTTACGCATGCTCAAAATTACATATATTCCAGAAAACATCAGCCTGTCACTTTTCTAAATTCAGTGGGTTTTTTAGGAAGAGAAAATGTAATATTGGCAAATTGCATATAGTTTTGAATGAACATATATACACTTTCCCTAATTTTATTCACAAGTAGGAGGAGGCTCCAAGGTCCTGTCAGCATTTGACATATTTAAATCATAATTTAAACCAGCCTATGCTTTCCAATAAACTGTGAATATCTTCAGCATCTCTGAGCATCTTCCAAACTACTCAATTTGACATGATTCAGAATATTTAAAATGACTCACAACTCCTTCAAGTTGCAAATTGATGAAGGCATTCCTGTTTATTCCTATATGAAGTATGATTTAATATCATAGTTTAGCTGTATTCTTCAAGACTTTCTTTCAAATTGGATGATCTTATTGAAGTATTCTTAGTAAACTGAAAATCTTTCAGATTGCTTGAAAGTTTTTAACATCAAACCTTATTAATTTGGAGAAAAGAATATTTCATATTGTTTCTTTCTGAGCATGTTGGTGAGAGTTTAAAATGGATGTGTGAAATAGTCTGATAGTGACCATTATCATCCTATGTACATCTCATATTTAAAATCATTGAACTCCATCTCTGGGAGTTGTAGAGAGGAGCAGGTGAACTCTGCAGTCAATATAGCCTTAGAGAAAGGTCATTTGAACTTTTAGTCAATACTGGCATCTCTTCCTTCCCTTGAGTGTGGGAAACAGAACACAAACTCAAAATCTTCAATTATGTTGGATTTACTAGGCCTATTTATACCTGGCTTGAAGTAGAGGTACATAGTACATTTGTTTGAAATATTCTCAATAGATAAGAAACCACCTCTAGCACCTCAGAGGCATTTTAGATCTTGAACCTGACTCTAGTCCCAGAAATGCATGTATACTTTTAGGAAGCCCAACCTGATTTTTCAACACTTTCTTTCCTTATTTCTTTATCTATTAGTGTCACCCAAACTCTCTTCCTTTTGCATATTTCTCATTACACCATATATAAATAATGTATAATTATGAACATATAATACTGTGTAATCTATGTATATGTATATATATATATATTTATGTATTGGTCTTTATCATTAATAAGAACCATTTGAATCTTTCCTCTGATACAAATTAGGAAAATTCTATGAAAGAACTAATAATATCTGCAAATTATATGGACAAGAAAAATAGCTTTTTAAAATTTCCAGTTTATCACTCCAAAGGGCTAAAAAATGTTATAACAGATTCAGAAGACTATAACTCTGGAAAACTGTTAAGGTGCATAACTGAGACAGGTGTCTCTGCATGGCTTAGAGAGGGTGAGTTCATAAATCCCGATAAATTATAGAGCTGTCCACCCCTCTGATGCTGTCAGCATATGTCTCCTTCCACCTTCTCTTCATATTGCTCTTGTTACTTGTATTTGCTGTCAGGGAAGTAATTAAAGGTGTACCTGTTAATTTGCTATAGCAAACATGAGACACTATTGATATAAAACAAAATAAATATTGCACCTGTGTGTAATCCCCACCCCACAGAGACCCACATAATCCATGTGTTTAGCAGAACACAGAAGAAATGACAGATAACAAGGACTCATTGATATTGAGTCCAGGAGGCAGAAGGTATGCATTTTAAGTAAGAAAAAGATAATAATTGATATGGTAGGACTTTTTTAAAGTAGTTTCATACAATGCAAGAAATAACACAAGCTATCATTTCCAAACTGCTGTGTCCCTTACATCAGACTCGCTTGCGTGTGAACCATGCATCCCTTCTCCAGTTCCCCTAAGAGCTGCCATATTGCGCATGTGTTCTTTCTTCTTTGCCCTGATCACAGCTAATGCCATCACTGCCCTTTCCTAAAGTCTATCTGTGGACTTTAAACATTGGTACTTTGCTTCAGTTCCCCACTCTTTTGGCTCTACCCATAGATACTATTAGCTTATCTTTCTCATCTGTCACTGTCCAGATTGTTTAGAGCAGGAACCAGTCAACCATTTTTCTAAAAAGTCAATTAATTGACTTTTTAGGGTTTGCAGAACCATTCAGTTTCTATTACAGCTACTAACCTCTTTAGTTGTGAGGAGAAAGCAATCAGTGGTAACTTGGAAATCAATTGATGTGGCTGTGTTACAATAAAACTTTATTTACAAAGCAGAGGACCAGCTGGATTTACCCAGGAGCCATCATTTCTGGACCCTCAATTAGAGTAAGGTCCTTGTCCACCATTTTCAAGCCATTTTAGTTTATTAAAACATTTTTAAATGTAAAGTTAGAAGAAACTAGGTAGAGTTCACATGCAGATGGTGAATCCTGGCTAGAGATCAGACAAGAATCTCATCCATCCAGGGCCCAGAACTAAGGTATTTGTTCATTCACTTCAGTATAACTTTTGTTTTGTTGTACTCAGGACCTTGTACCTGCCAGACAAATGGGCAGCTGCTAATCTACATCCTCAGGTACTTTTATTGTATGATATTATACATTATTTTGAGACAAAGTCTTATTCAGTTATCTACACTAGCCTTGTGATCCTCCTGGCTCAACCTACATTTTTTTTTTCCTCATGCTGTATTTACATACAATGGTGAGTTGTTGGCAGATTCTGCTTATTGTAATCACACAGTGACAGGTGGAGTAGCCCTGTCCCCAGGCCTTCCCATCTGTCTTGCCACCAGGAGAAGAAGAAGTCCTGAGGGCAGCAGCTGAGTGCGTTCCACAGTCACGACACACCCCATTGAGCTCATGTCTCATGCAGGACTATTGGTGTGGTGTCAGGGGTCAAAAAAGTGAAATTTTACCACATGCTTGGAAGTTCCAGTCTCCCCACAGTAACCTCTAGGGCAACATTAATGATTCACACATCCACCAGGTTTTTTGTTTGTTTCATTTTGGTTTTTCTTCTTATAGACTCCTTAGCCTAATCACATTGTTTATCCTACCTGAAGCTTACCTCAATTGACAATTTCCAACACTGTCAAAAATATTTAGCTTATGGCTGCACATAGAGGGCTAGATAATTACATTTTACATTTCTTGTTGTTAATAATTGTTTTTAAGGCATAGGCCCCGTCTTTGTCTCTTTGAGATACTTTTTATGGGTCTTTATTGTGTCTTGAGGAGTTTACTAAAATTCAGCTTCTTATATTTACATCTTCAAAAGCATTTTAGTTATATTTTTAATTGTTTTTAACAAGGAGACCATATTTCATGAATAGCATCCTAGATATAGTCTCTGTCGCCTAGCTTTGCCCAGCGTTTTTGACATGAGAATGTTTTACTGGCAAGAGAAACTGGAGATGAAAAACTGCTTTGTTGTCAAACTCAATAAAGCCTAGGCTACCTGGACTTAATATATTCACACTTAATTTTTGCTTGTCTCTTGGGCATTATGCTGTCATAATACAGTTAGCAGGAGCCAGCAGACATTTTAATATTCAAAAGGTTCATTTTCTATTTCACACAACACAACAGGCTATAGTCTGCCAAATGTTTTACCACTATATTACAATTTGGGTGAATTTTTTTTGCAGTTCCCTTTTCATTTTTCTTGTGCTTATGCATTGTTCAACTTTTTTCTTTTCCTTTTTCTTTTTTTGAACAAAATACCAGACACAGCAACATATAGGAGAAGTTTATTGTGACTCACAGCTCCAGTCCTTAGTCATCCGGCTCCAAGGCAGGAAGGCATGGCTGGCAGGTCCAGCCAAGGAAAGTTGTTCAGGTCAAGGTTGTCAGGAATCAGAGAGTAGAGGCAGAAACTGGAGTGGAAGATGCAGCCTTCCAGGTCATGCCTCCCTGTGACTCACCTCTTCTGACCAGACCCTACCTCCCCAGTCCTAACACCAAGTGAGCTAGATCAGACCTGTGATTCAGTCTCCTTCCAAAAGCCTATAGATGAATGCACGAGGCCTTTGTGGGACATTCTTGATCTGAATCATAACAGCAGAGGAAAGCTGCTCATTTCATTGATGTGGTAAGTAGAACACAGGGAAGAGTTTGAAAGGAATGCCCAGGGACTAGATACAGTCCCAAGGTCATGGCCCTCTGCCATGGTCCTCTTTCTCAAGCTAGAGTCTCCCTTCTAGTAGCCCACTGAGGGGTGACTCAACAGTGGTGAACCATTGATGAGGTCTGTACCCTTATCATCCAATCACCTCTCCGGGCATCCTTCAGTCTAGTCCAGGTGACAGGATGCACTGGCATAGCTTTCTGTAGGAATGTCCATATCCACTCATGGTCAACTCCAAGAACAATGTCACATATATCAATTCTGTTACAGCACTGTCTCAGATACAGAAATGTCCATAAGACCTTAGCAACATGATATATTGGCATGTATGGTGTACTGAGTGGGTGGGTCTGCTGGTGTGATGCTGCTCCCAGTTCTTCTGTGATGTTGGCAGTGCTTCACACTTCCGGATGTATCTTCTTCATTTTCAGTCTGGGAAACAGGCAGAGATGTCAGCCACGGTTCACGAGTGGGTTTCTCCAAGGCTATGGCAGAAATGCAGACAGCAATTCCACTGGACAAACTCATTTCAAATCTCCTTTGGTACATATCTTCTAATATCCAGTTTGGCTGGGCAAGTTACATTGTTGAACCCAAAATCAAATATATAGGAGGAAGTATGTATATTTCCTGGAGTTGAGGGAGGAGGGAGCACATTTACGAACATTTACCTACACTACTGCGTATATTCAAGAATTTTTCTTTATGCCTTTTAATTATAGAAATTGGTCAGAAATATAATTTGTATTAAGGATTTATTGTTCATAAATTAATGCCAAATTAAAGAAACCATATCCATGTGCTATGCTACTGATTTAGAATATCTGGATGTAGACATACAAAGTAATATATATAAAAGAATATAATATATATAATATATAATATATATATATTCTTTGGACTAAGCTGGCTCACTTTAGTCCCAAGAGGGAAGAAATATAACCATTCTTTAAGTTAAAATTGTTAAAGTTAAAATTAAGTTAAAATTGTTCATTCTGAAGAATCCATTATTTTGAAAATAGATTTCAGGAAAACAAAACTCACAAAACCACTCATGAACAGAGAAATGGATGTTAGCCAGTTTGTGAAGTTATTAGTGGTGCAACTGGTATGATCAATCTGAAAATGACTTCTGTATTTGTATTCTGAAGGAGATCACACTGTAAGATCACCTCCACCCATTTCTTTTGAAAACTAATTCAAATCATTCTGGCTTAACATTCACCTTTCCACTGAGAAATTCCATTAATATAATCATATACTTAAATCAAAACTTGACTCTTAAAATTATAGACCTTGGAAGCCCTGAGAAATTGCAATTACCCCTTTGAAAGACCCATCACTTGATACAGATCAATTGTATAACATCCATGTGGAAACTAAAACTGAATATACAACTTTAATTATAATGAAGTAAACATTCATTATATATATATGTATAGATGTTGGACTATATATAAATTTTAGTTCAAATAATATCATGAAAGATTTTAATATAAAATTCCAAAAAACTAGACAATTTATGGATGATAATTAGAATTTGAACAAAATTTCCTGGGAGAAGTTAGTGGTTGGCAATGTGACCTGTCTCAGCTGATAAAAGAAAACTGATACTTGAGCATGAACAATGAATATAAAGAGAAGAATGGAAGACGCCGAAACAGCCAGCTGCAGACAGGCAGGTCTGCGCACGCCCTACCGAGGTCCCGAGTCATGTGGAAGACACCGAATCACCCCGCTGCAGACAGGCAGCCACCTGGTTCCACACTACAAAGACGCAGAGGACACCAGACCACCAGACCAAGGTACTGAGTCCTGCTGCTCCCGGCCCAGAGGTAGGGGCTTCTGAGCCGCTCGCTGTCCTACAGCTCCTGGCCTAGAGGAAGGGGCTTCCGGGCCACCATCCCTCCCGCTGCTCCCAGCCCACAGGAAAGGGCTTTGGGCCACCATCTCTACTGCTACTCCCAGCCCCTGTCCCACCTTTCCCAGCTCAGAGGAGGTAATCCATGCAGGTGCTAACAGCCCCCCACCCCAGTCAAAATGAGAAAACAAGTAAATAAGTCTCAAAATCAGACTTCCAGATCACCTACAGAAACCCCAAAGGGAAATGAGATGGAACACTGATACTCAAATGCCTGGATCCACTGAACTGGTAACAAAAGAGGATCTAGAAAAAATGAAATCAGAAATAATTTCTCAGATAACAGGAGAAATTGTGCTCCTAGTGCAAGACATGATTAATAAATCTAGAGAGGAGCTGAGGAACATGATGGAATCCCAACATAGGAAACAAATGGAGTCCATAAAATAGATGTAAATAGATTTCCAGGACATGAAAAACTCCATTGAAAGTCTACACAGCAGAATGAGCCAATGTGAGGACAGAATTTCAGATATAGAAGATAAGATTGTAATTAGTGACCAGGTAAAGAAAAATTGCTTCAAAATTATAAGGGACCATGAGAAATCAATCTAGTAGCTGCTAGATGATGCAAAGAAGAATAACATAAGACTGACTGGACTCAATAAAGAAACAGGAGAGAGTGGAGATGACATAAAAAAAATCTCTTCACAGAAATAATGGCAGAAAACTTCCCAAGCAGAGGAAAAGAGCTTGAAATACAGATAAGTGAGGCATATAAGACTCCAAATAGCCTTGATCAAAAAAAATCTACACACAGGCATATAATTGTTAAGATTCCAGAAACTCAACAGAAGAACAAAGTTCTACAAGCAGTTAGAGAAAAGAAACAAATCACATACAAAGGAAAGCCCATCAGAATCACAGCAGACTTCTCAACACAAACCATCAAGGCAAGAAGAGCTTGGAGTGACATATTCCAAGCCCTAAAAGAAAACAGCTTCCAACCCAGATTAGATTGATGTACCCTGCAAAACTATCTTTCAAAATTGATGGAGAAATAAGATACTTTCATGACAAAAAGCACCTTAGGAACTTCATGAATACCAAACCAGCACTCCAAAGAATTTTACACAATATCCTAGGAACAGACATTGAGGATCACAACCGCAGGAAGCAAAGCAGAATGAACCCATCTGGCATGACAAGAAATTAAACGTAAAGGAGGAGAACACAACAAAAAGAAAAAGTCATGGCAATGACAAGTCAATACGTTTCAGTTATAACCATCAACGTTAATGGTCTCAATTCACCAATCAAAAGAAATAGACTAGAAGAATGGGTCAAGAAGTAAAATCCAACAATATGCTGCATACAAGAAACACACTTAATTCAAAAGGAAACTCATAGACTGAAAGTTAAAGGGTGGAAAACAATACTCCATGTGACAGGAACCTGAAAAAAAGCTGGAGTAGCTATCCTCTTGGCAGATCAAGTAGATTTCAAACCAACACTGATTAAGAGAGACGAAGAAGGACACTACATCCTTGTAAAGGGAAGAATCCAAGAGGAAGAGATGACAATCCTAAATATCTATGCACCAAACACTAGTGCACCCAACTACATAAAACAAATACTAACAGACATGAAAAGTCATATATGCACTAATACAATTGTAGTGGGGGACCTCAACACCTCACTGTCACAAATAGATAGATCAACTAGACCAAAAGTAAGTAATGAAATACTAGAACTCAAACTCTTGAACAAATGAACTTAACAGATGTTTGCAGAGTCTTCCACCCCACAAAATCAGAATACACATTCTTCTCAGCTGAACATGGGTCATTCTCCAAAACAGACCACATACTCACACATAGAACATGTTTAAGTAAGTGCAAAGGAATTGAAGTTATCCCCTGCATATTATCAGACCATAGTGCGATGATATTGGAGATCCATAGCAAAAGAAACCCCCAAAATTTCATAAACACATGGAAACTGAACAACACACCTCTGAATAACCAATGGGTCACAGAGGAAATTAAAGAAATCAGACAGTTCCTTCAATTAAATGACAATGACAATACACCATATCGGAATCTATGGGATACAATGAAAGCAGTCTTACGAGGGAAATTCATAGCAGTGAATACGCAGTTAGGAAAACAGAATGAGCCCAATTAAACAACCTGATGCTGAATCTCAAGCTTCTAGAAAAAGAAGAGCAGGACAACCCCAGAGCTCCTACAAGAGAGGACATTATAAAGATCAGAGGAGAAATCAATGCAATGGAGACTAAGAGAATGATACAAAATATCAATAAAACCAAGAGTTGGTTCTTCGAAAGAGTCAACAAAATTGACAAACCCTTAGCCAACCTTGTCAGAAAAAGGAAAGAAAAGGCCCAAATCCATGCAATTAGGAATGAAAAGGGTGAAATGACAACAGACCCAGCAGAAATCCAGAGGATCATCAATACCTACTTCCAGAACCTATACGCCAATAAGATGGACAACACAGAAGAAATTGACAGATTCCTAGATACATATGAATTACCAAAGTTGAACGAAGAAGATCTAAAAATTTTGAACAACCCAATATCAACCAATGAAATTGAAAATGTAATTAAAAACTTATCAACTAAGAAAAGCCCAGGCCCTGATGGCTTCACTGCTGAATTCTACAAGACATTTAGAGAGAAACTACTGCCACTACTGTTTAAACTCTTCAATGAAATTGAAAGGGAAGCAATACTCCCAAATTCATTCCTGGAAGCAAGCATCACCTTGATCCCCAAAGCAGAGAAAGACCCAACTGAAAAGGAGAAGTATAGGCCAATCTCACTAATGAACACAGATGCAAAAATCCTTAATAAGATACTGGCAAACAGAATGCAGAAGATCATCAAGAAGATCATACACCCTGATCAAGTGGGATTCCTCCCATGGATGCAGGGATGGTTCAATATACACAAATCAATCAATGTAATACACTATATCAATCGAGCCAAGGACAAAAACCATATGATTATCTCCATAGATGCAGAAAAAGCATTTGACAAAATCCAACATGCATTTATGATAAAAACCCTACAAAAAATTGGAATAGATGGTCTCTACCTCAAACTGATAGAAGCCATCTATGAAAAACCAACAGCCAATATTATACTAAATGGTCAAAACCTGAAACCCTTCACACTAAAATCAGGAACAAGACAAGGATGTCCACTATCACTACTCTTGTTCAATATAGTTCTGGAAACATTAGCCACTGCAATTAGACAAGAGAAAGAAATAAAAGGAATAAAGATAGGTAATGAAGAAGTCAAACTGTCATTGTTTGCAGATGATATGATACTCTATATAGAAGTCCCCAAGAACTCCACCAAAAGTCTACTAGACTTAATAACCAAATTCAGTCAAGTAGCTGGTTACAAGGTCAACACACAAAAATCAATAGCTTTCCTCTACACTAATGACAGACTCCCTGAGAGAGAAATAGGCCAAATAATTCTTTTCACAATAGCATCCAAAAGCTGAAATACCTAGGAATCAATCTAACGAAAGAAATCAAAGACCTCTTCTATGAAAACCATGGCACTCTGAAAAGAGAGATTGAAGATGATATCAAAAAATGGACAGACATCCCCCACTCCTGGGTAGGAAGGATTAACATAGTGAAAATGGCCATACTTCCAAAACTGCTATATAGATTTAATGCAATTCCAATTGAGATTCCAGCAGCATACTTCCTGGACCTTGAGAAAACAATCCAAAAATTCATTTGGAACAAGAAGAGACCCAGAATAGCGAAAGCAATTCTAGGTAACAGAGATATGGCAGGGGGTATCACAATCTCCAACCTGCAACTCTACTACAAAGCTACTGTGATAAAACAGCATGGTACTGGCAAAGAAACAGACTTGAGGACCAGTGAAACAGATTAGAAGATGCAGAAACAAGGCCAGACACACTCAGCCATCTCATCTTCGACAAAGGAGCCAAACACCCTCACTGGAGGAGAGATAGCCTCTTTAATAAATGGTGCTGGAAAAATTGGGCTTCAACTTGCCAAAGATTTAAACTAGACCTGTATCTCTCACCATGCACTAAACTAAAATCAAAATGGATTAAAGATATAAATATTAAAATAGAAACTCTGAACCAGTTGGAACAGAGGTTAGGTAGAACCTTTGAAGACATTGGTGTAGGAAAAGATTTTATGAACAGAACCTCAGTTACCTGTGAACTAGCACAAACAATCAACAAGTGGGATCTCTTCTTATTAAAAGGCTTCTGCACAGCAAGAGAAACCACCAGCAGTGTGAAGAGACAACTCACAATGTGGGAAAAAATCTTCACCTGCTCTTCCTCAGACAAAGGTCTGCTATCTTGAATCTATAAAGAACTTAAAAAGATCAGACCTCCCAAATTTAAAGGCCCAATCCAAAAATGGGCATCTGAAATGCACAGACATTTCTCAGACAAAGAAGTAGAAATAGCAAATAAATACATGAACAAATGTTCAACATCACTGGTCATTTGAGAGATGCAAATGAAAACAATGCTGAGATTCCACCTCACTCCAGAAAGAATGGCTGCTATCATGAAATCAACCAATAGGAAATGCTGGTGGGGCTGTGGGGAAAGAGGAACACGGCTCCACTGCTGGTGGGGGTGTAGACTGGTGCAAGCACTGTGGAAATCAGTATGGAGATACCTCAAAGAACTAGGACTGGAAGTCCCATTTGACCCCACTATTCCACTGCTGGGGATCTTCCTCAAAGAATTAAAAGAATCATACCACAGTGATATATGTGTGCCCATGTTCATAGCAGCACAGTTTGTGATAGCTAAAACTTGGAAACAGCCCAAATGCCCATCAACTGGAGACTGGATACAGAAAATGTGGTTTTTTAATAAAATGGAGTATTACTCAGCCATAAAAAATGAGAAATTAGAGACATTTATAGCTAAGTGGATGCACATTGAGATGATACTCTTAAGTGAAATAAATAGGACACACATTTATAAATACCAAATAGTTTCTCTGGTGTGAGAAACTGAAAGTGTAAATAAGGACTAAATGTATAATAGGTAATGTGAAATAGGAAGAAAAGGGGCAAAGGGGAAGGAAGTGGGAGGGCTAGGGGAAAGGATAGAAGGGAATGGGATTAATATGAGAAAATGGAAAAACAGGAACAAAATCTTTGTAAATAAGGAGGAATGGAGGGGTTGAAGGAGGCCTGGGCCAGGGTGAAAAACAAGAACCAAGAGAGACTATGTAAAGGTACAAATTTCCAATGTTGAATGTCATTATATTGTATACCTAAAATGTACCAATGATTAGAATGAATAATTGATAATGTAAAATAGGAAGAAAAGGTCCAAAGGGGTAGGCTTAGTGAGAGGGGCAGGGGAAAGGAAAGAAGGGAAAGGAAAAATGCTGAGAAATGGATAAAATGGAAATAAAGTCTTTGTAAATAGGGAAGGGTGGAGGGGGTGAAGGGAGGGCTAGGAATGGGGAAAAAATAAGAACCAAGATGCATCATGTACAGGTACAATTCCCAATGAGAAATGTAATTGTGTTGTATGCCTACAATGTAGCAATAAAAGAATTTAATAAAAAAAAGAGAAGTAAATGGATTAATAACACAGAACCTCCCAAAATTTTACCATTTGGAAATCAATCTAGAAATGTGGGGTGTCAGCGTGGAGCCCAAACCCTAAAGAATTCTCAAATTTGGGTGAAGATATCTGTCCCCTAGGTCTTCTACGAAGTTAATTATATTAGGGTAGGCCTATTGCCTGTCCCTTGTATTGGTTTGTATCAGTTACCTATCTATAACACCATTTGACATATAGTCTGAACCAAACTAATACACATGAAGTGATTATATCCCTTTTCAAAACTCATATAATGGACGATTGTTGATCCTTGATTTTCTGAAATGGTTAGAATACCCGAGAATGCTGGTAAGGTGCCATTGTCATTAGGGGTTCAGAGCAGTAGAGTCTCTGTATTCCTCAGTGCACCTGGTGCTGACCCAGCTCCCACACACATCACTACTGAATCCCTGTGGGGAAGCTGCCCATTGCTCAGTGAAAATCATCTAGTTTTGTGCCTCTTAAGTTTCTTTGAAACCTGACCATTAACCTATTTCATTCATGAACTGAGATGTTTCAATTAGACCCTTCTTAAATGTCAGCGTAAGTGAAAAATAAGAACATGAGACACTTAAGATAAACTCATGAAATATGGAGACTAATGATCTCAGAAAGATATAAACACTGAAGAGATCAAGGGGAAAAATCTCAAAACAACTACAATAAATATCTCCTAGGAGACAGGAGAAAGCAGTATATCCATGTATTTATGGTACAATAAAAGTGAACAGTCAAGTAGAATGATTCTCTTGGAAATTCCCTTTGAAATATGACAGTGTAAGTAAAAAGACTGGAGGTTACATGTTAAATTTCAGAAGATTTTTCAGAAAATAAAAGGTTAAAAAGTTTTCAAAAGTAGCACAATAAAGGAATTAAAGTCCTTAATATGATAGCTTATGAGAGCAGAAGATCATTAAAAACTAATAAAATACTTTATAATGACAGCATCTATTGTACACTCAGTGCAAGGAATGAATTATAAAATTCTAACAAAAGTACATTAGGAAATTTCAGGAACCAGCATTAAAGATACAAAAGTCTTCCAGAAAGAAAAATGAGTAGGACATACATTAGATTTAAGATGTGAATGACATTAATTTCTCAACTAAATCCCAGGATTTTTAAGGAAATAAGAAATGGATTACAAATTCTGAAATACATAATTTGCAAGCTAGTATTCTATAGTATTATAGAATAATACTCAAGTATAAGGATTGATGACATTTAAAAACAAAGTTCATGGTTACCATTTATATTTTATTTTTAAATTAATTTTATTGGTACAATTTAAGTATATGTAATGATCACATTCATCAAAGGGAATTTGTATCTGTACATGTATATCTTGACTCCTCTTTTTCTCCTAACCTTCCACTCCTCCCTTCCTTATTTACAAAAGCTTTGTTTCCATTTCTTTCTTTTCTCATTTGTTTTCTTTTTCCTTCCTTTTTCTCCCTCCCCCTTCACAGTTTCCCTTTCCTTTTGAACAATGTCTTCCTATTTCACATTATCTATTATACATTTTAGTCCTAATTTAGCCTTTCAGTTTCTCTCTCACTCTAGATAAACAATGTGAAATTTACACGTGTCCGTATTTACACATATTTCACTTAAGTGTGTAGTCTCAAGGTGCATCAATTTGACTAGAAATGTCTAAAGCTTGTTTTTCTTTATGGCTGAGTAGTACTCCACTGAATAAAAAAAAACACATCTTTTTTATCCATTTATTGTTTGATGAGCATTTGGGTTGTTTCCAAGGTTTAGCTATCATTGAATGGGGATGTGCAATGATTACTCATTAATTGGGAACAAATTAATGTTAAATTAGAAAATTAAATATTTTAAAATGTGAATGATGTTTAACATTATGTGTCAATTTCACTGGGCCCTGTGAGTATATAGTTGTATGTGAGTGTGTGTGTGTTGATGAACACAATGATAACACAAAAAAAAGATGGAATAAAAACAGACACCTGCTTGTCCCTCTTCCCTCTCTTCTGCCTCCGGAGGACACAGTTTTCCTTTCTTCTGCCAAATTCAGCTCTGAGGTAGAAATTCGGAAAGGGGGAGCAACCCTGCTTAGACACCAAGCCCGACAGCATCTTCCTCTTGGGCTTCCAGCCTCCACATCCAGGAAAAACAAATATTTAGTTTTTGAATGACTGATTGTGTAGTATCTTTAGAACATTGGGAACACAGTAAAATTGACATTTCACTCAGATTTCACCCATTCCACTGTGCTATGTATGTGTCTCTGTGTATTTAATTCCAGGGAATTTTTGTCCATGTGCAGACCCAAGTAACTGCCACCTCAGTCGAGTGTTCTTTGACCACAGGAAGATCTCGATCTGCTCCCCAACTCTGACATTGGGAACCAAGTTTATTCTGCATCATGACACCTTCTTTAATACTGGGGCTGTTACAGACTTAGAGGCTGTCTTGAGCCTCTAGGAGGTGCAAGAGCTCATCATCTAGGCTGGAGCTCATCAGTGGGTTGGGAAGAAAGAGTCACTGAGATCAAAGGAGAGAAGGGTGTGATTCCAGAAGAAGCACATACAGCTATGTACAGTACACAGTACTTGACAGTGTGATAAATGACTGTTACTGTTTTAGGTACTTACCATAACATGCTGTGCTTTTCATCCTTTAGAGCATAATCCTACTTATATAACAGAGTTTACTGTAAAACAGTGTGCTGCTATGCCCATGGTAGCCTCCTGTATCTCATGTTTAACTGTGTATTTGGATAATATCAAGGGGCCATCACAGATGATTGACATATGCCTTCTCAGTTTTCACTTAGAAGTTGGCATTCTGTGTGGTACTTTGCGATACACACGGATGAAATTGCCTAATAACGTATATCTCAGATTATATTTCCATCATGTGTCACCTGACTGTATGGAAATTTAAATTAAAAAAAAATTGGGCCTATGTGGAGTCTACTAGTTAATTAGAAGTTTTTCTCCAGACCACTATTTGTTCAATATTAGTTTTGAAAATTCTTCTAAAACACATCACATCCATTGATGTCTTGTTAATGCTTGAGATGTTTTTTAAATTATATGGAAAAATGTTTAAGTGCTTTTCAGTTTTGCTTTGTTTAAGTTCTATTGTATTTGAATATTATTATAGTATTTTTTTCCCTTGCATTGCTTTTCTTTGAATAATTTTAATTTTTGTATATGTGTGTGTTTAGTGAATGATAATGAAGTTGCACATTTATTTAAAAAATTTAAAGTAAGGGGTACTGCCAAATTCATCCCTGGAAGCCAGCATTACCCTGATACAAAACCACACAAAGACTTAACCAAAAAAATTTTTTTAAAAGAGAGAGATGAAGAAAAGAACCTAGAATCCAATCTCCATAATGAACATAAATGCAAAACCTTTCAATAAGATGCTAGCAAACATAACACAAAAAGATCATGCATTGTGACCAAGATCTTTGCTCTTGTACACCTTCCCTGGGATGCCACGGGCCATTGGACATAAATCAGTGAATGTAATTCATCACGTACAAACATCACATGCTTTTCCTTTTTACTTGTCCTTCAGCTCCACTCCCTCCCATCTACCCTAAACTTCAAATCCTCTTCCCATTTCCAAAAATTCTACCTTCCTATTTCCTATCACATACCTTTTATTTTGTTCTTAAAGATATTTATACTTCGATTTCATGCTATGAGAAAAAAACATGAAATATTTAAACCTTTTAACTGACTTACTTCACTTAGCATCTCAAGATGCTCTTTGCCCTCCTAGGTTTGGTCTTGCTTTGGTCCCATGGTTTTCTAAGCCTCCATTTCTCTCTTTTTGACTAGGAATGTTTACCTTGTACTGGTGTACCTTGGGATTATGGAGCTTGATTTTTTTAAATTTTTATAGAAGTGTACAGTTAAGAGGTTGCCTTGAGTCTTAGAAGAGACTTGGTCTTGGACTTTTGAAAAATTCTGTAACTACTGAGTCTTGGGGGAAAAAATGATTGCACTTTTGGACATAGGAAAGGTCTTTGTATTATATTAGCCAGAATCATGAACTTCTGTTCATTTAGGGATTAAGTATGATTTAAGGAGATGAGTTTGGGTATCACATTGACAAAAGGTAGGATGTAATTGTGTCAACGTATTTGGCTTAAGAGATTCTCAGAGAATTACTAAAACACATTTCTGAGTGTGTCTGGATGGTTCATCAAGGTGTAAAGCTGGGTACTATATATGATCCCTGATGCTTCCTCTCTGGCACTGTTCCCCTTCTGTTTCCCAGCTTCCACGGACAGAATGTCTTTGTTTTCCCACACTTTTCCACTATAATGTTTCTGCTTGGAATTAGTAAACCATGGACTGGGTCTTCTGAAACTATGAGGGAAATGAAACCTCTCATCCTTAAAGTTGTGAATGCTGTGTGTTGTGTCTCAACTGATTAAGGCGGTGCTTCAGCCAATCATTAAAAAAAAAAAATCTGCTCATTGGCCTGATGAATTATTTCCCCCTTTCAAAAAAAATCCTTAAAATTGAACAATTTTGTTCAAAACAATTTCCCAGAGTTGCCCCAGAAGTCATCCTTGGGGAGGTTATGTCACTTCAAAAGAGAGGTACTAGAATTAGGATTATAATAAGAATCCATAGAAGGGCAGGCATTTAAAAAATTTGTTTGTTTTCTAGAAGAAAATATTTTAGAGTCAGACAATTCCATGGGAGCTGGCAGCGGTTGGTGCAAATGTAACTCTTCTGCACACTGAGTCTTCAGCCACCACCCTGAAAATTGATCTCTGACCATGGACCCAGCGATGTGTGTGCCCTGGGCATTGGAAAGCCAGAGAGGAGCTCTGAGGAGCTGAAATGTGAGCTCTCAGGACACGAACTGTGGATGGATGGAGGAGAACCTTGTCTAGTTAATTACATTGATGTGTAACCCAAACTTCTATTCAAGTACCTGCGCATTTACACTCAGTGGGCTGTGAGGCTCACCTAAACCGTAGACTTCCACCTGGGTTCTTTCCCTTGATTTCCCTTCTTCTGCCAAAAAGTTTTGAGGTACTGGGGATGAAACTCAGGGTTCTCTCACTGAGCTACATTTCAAGCTTTTCTTTTCTCACTAAGTTGCTGAGCTCAAGCTGGTGACCCTCTTGCTTTAGCCCCCCAGACAGCTGGGATTACAGGCCTGTGTCACAGCACCTGGCCAAACACATTTTTAAACAACATGAAACAACAGCAGAAAAGAAATCAAAAGCAACATAAAAGATGTGGAAACAAAGTCTTTGTAAATAGGGAAGGGTGGATGCGTCGAAGGGAGGGCAAGGGAATGGGAAAACAGTAAGAACCAAGATGTATCATGTAAAGGGACAGATTCCCAATGATGAATGTCAGCATATTGTATACCTGAAATGTACCAATAAACTTAATTTTAAAAATTACCTGATTCCACCAAAGATGCCAAAAAATGGAAATAAGAAACCAAACTCAGATACCAAACTGAGAATAAAAAGCCAAGGGGCTCAAGGCAAAGAGAGGAGAGTTAAGATGCATGCTGACTTCAGACATCCATGGAGACCCCACATGCTTCCACAGCCAGCCCAGGAGCCTTGGGTATGGAATCCGACAGAAGGCCGGGCCCGCTGACATGGAGTCTCCATTGCACCTCCAGGAAAACTCTGGAAATAAATGAATATTACCCAAATGAAAGCAAAATAAGGCTGTTGAGATATTGCTATAGAAATAGAGCCAACGATTACAACTTTCTTTCACAGAGACTCCAAGGTAGACAAGGGAGCTGGCAAGTGCAGTAGTAGAACAAAGCAAAGGCTCCAGGTGGGCCCTGACTGGAGAGCAGGAGGTGGAGCTCAGCCCACTCTAAGTGCACAGCCTTGTGAGTATATTGGTCTTTCTATGATTAACCCTAAGTTACAAGTAGAGGCCAAAAATTAGGGAAAAGGAAGATAATTACTGTTCAAGACCTGGCTCAACTTTTATCCAGTTGTTAGAGGCCGTGATTTGACTACCTGGATTGGTAGATTATGGGTTAGAGTTCTATTTTTATATATGGTTTGGCTGTTGTAAGTTACTGTATTCAATCTCTTAACTGCTTGACAAGAATTGGAAGTGGGGAAAATTGCATGGCTACAAAGAAGCAAGAATGATTGTTCCATGTTTTGACTCTAGTGGTGGTTGCCACATGTGAATATGCTTATGAAAACCATAGCACACTATTCCTACAAAAGGTGGATTATACTTTATTTCCATTATAGCTTGATAAATCTGGCTTAAAATAAAATTAGATGTAGCCTTATTATATTCTCCAACATATTTTAACTTTTTTTCACGTGACTATTGATCTACATAATAACTTCCAGTTAGTACAAGAAAAATGGATGAAAAGAAAGTGGAAGGAGTCAAAGTAATTTGCAAAGAGTGGATATGTTATGCCAGGGAATCAATGCTGATCAAAGAGCAAAGTGAATCTGAGAAAGACTGCGATGCATGGCATGAAAATGATGGGTTCAGGATCTCCCAATTAAACAGATGAAATTCATTATTGCAACCAGTTATGGTTCTGAGGTAAAAGTTTCTCCTAGCAATGATTTCTCTGTGTGGCTGTAGAGTAGATATGAAAAATAATTGGAAATAAAAAGTCCAGGCAAATGATAAATCATGAGAAGAATGGATCAAACACAGGGATGGAAGAGGTAATTGTGGAAGAAAGAAATCTATTCCCTAAAGGTATTAATTTATAAAAGAGAGTATACATGAATTATATAATTAACAAGAATAGAGACTAGAGCAGGGAAATGGGGTCAGATTACACAACCCTCGATGTGAAATAAGTTTTCACTTTATTTTTAAAATGAGAGAAATAAAAATTTGGAGAGGAATTTACATCGATTCAGGTGAATGGTAATTGACTTAGTACTCAACCCTGGCATGTCACGAGTGCCTGAGAATCCTTAGTCTCCTGCAAAAGGTTGTGCAAGGAGGTAGTATCCTTAAAATACAGTGAAATTTCAGTTTCAACAAACACTGTGGTTGGAAAGTGGTTGAATGCACATGGGATTTATTGATAAGAGAGGGGGACTTCGTTTTATGGCTCAGATCTAAATGCTCCCCAGAGCCTCCTGGGTTTGGAAGGTGACTGGCTTTGGAGGTGCTCTGTCCATTGGATGTTCTGCAGCAGGTTGGACCTGGGTGGATTTGATACTGCGAGCACCATCTGGAAGTGAGTAGCCGTGGCCCTGCTGTCCCTTTTCCCTGGCTGCCTGGCCACTTGGTGTCAGGCACTTTCTCCCCGCGATGGGAAAACAGTGAGAAATTGAATAAGGCACTTCCCACACAGTCTTCCTTTCTGAAATCTTCTTGGTGCTGTTCCATCCTTCTACACGAAGCTGTGTTTTTGCCTGTGTAGCGTCTTTGCTCTTCATCGGGTATCTTTGACTGTCTGGGTCTTTGCCAGCTCCTCTGAATTTAACATGCTCAACTCACCTCCTTCTCCCAACAGAGATGAGGATCTAGCCATGGTGTGGAGAGAAAGGAGGAGACACCTGCAGCCAAGTAGTCTGGGAAGTATAGAGCAAAGCTTTCCTGTCTCTTTAGAGTCGACACACGGTCTCCTTTTCTTCTGCATGTATTTTTGTTCTGTGTTTTTTTTTTTATCAGATAGTAAAGGTATAGGGAGGTCTTTTTATCATGTAACTCATCAATTTTAGATGTGTGGTTGGTTATGTAACATATGACAACATCCACCAATAAGACGCTGTAAAATATCTGAATATGTTGTTGAAATATTTATTCTTACCATTCCAAAATTCAGATGAAAATATACACAGGAGAGCTGCACTTTTTTGTAATAATATCACACATTTTTTAAAGAAAAGGTTTTTATACTAAATATATTTATATATTTTATTTTAGCTTCTCTGTCAAACAACAATTTTCAGGCTTCTGAAATATTATTTGTATCCTTTTCCTTTTCCCCCAAATTGCTGGTTAATGCAAAAATAAATCTGAATATGTAACACAAGGATTTCAAAATACGAGCAGAAGTTATTTACTGTACCTAGCTGATTACCTGACTGAGGATATGATAACAATAAGAGACTCCTACGTGCATGGCCTTTACAATGCTACTGTAACAATTTTAACACCACAGTAGCTTACTAGTACACTAATGAGCAGAGTGGCAGAAACCCTTGGATATGAATGAATGTGCATATTTTTAATATTCAGGGTATTAGGAGAGCTTTGGTACTAACCTCTGGGAACACATCCTTCCATATCTTAATTATATTTCTAACTTTAGGAGGGAGATCAGTCATAATTTTAAAAAATACTTTCTTAAATCAACCCAAATAGCCTGACAAACAAACCAGCAGTAAACTAGGGTACTATTTTCATTACTATCAATGGATACAATCCCATTCCTCTAAAATATTGTCATTATCCTATATCGGTTCATTGTTTTGTTAGTTAATGTTATACCAAAAGAAAGAAGAAAGGAAAAAAAGGGAAGAAAACAGTTGGTGTTGCATTAAGCAGATATACTTCCTCTTTCTTAATATAATTTCTGTTTCTAATCTTATTTGTTACTGATTACTTATGGGACATTATGGAACTCAGTAATTTCTAGTCAATTCAAAACTATTTATTCTATATTTAAAAAGACATAAAAATGCAATTGATTTTTAAAAGCTAAAGCAAAAAATAAATATCAGAGCTATTAATTTCATTTTTCTGAATGAACAAAAGCCAAGAAAGCACAGAATGCACATATATTTGCCATCATTTGATATAACCCAAATATGCTGACTAAGCTGTTATCTGAAGCAAAAGTTTATTTGGTAAAGAATAACAACTAAAATACAAGAGTATAAGAAATAGCCATTTGGGATTGTACTTTAGATCTATGCCAATAGATTATTCTGATAGGAAGGTGCAGAATAATTATCCATGGCACCAGAGCTTTCCATTAATTTTCATGAACTACCTTAAAAGTTCAAGGTAGAGGTTAACCAGATATTTAGGTTTTAAAAAATTGTCTGTTATTTTTATTTTTTAAGTAACTGAAAGTTTGTCTTAGAAATACAGCTAGTAAACTGTTTAGACTAGAGAATAAAATTTATAAAACAAAGTAATAATTTTAGAATCTATTCTAAGAAAAATGAAATGTTTATAAAATCACAACATTTACCTAATAAAAATTAATGCTGTCATATTAAAATAAAATTTATTAAAATGTAACAAACAATTTCACTTTAAGTTGCAATTCCTTAATAAAAAGTCTAGTCAGTTGGTTTTCTACTGTAACAACTTGTCAATAAATGACAGAAATCCCATGGTTAGTTCCACAAAATATTAACGTTCAAATAAGAATGATATGGACAATTTCTAAATTAAGTTTGATTCTCCTGCTATGTTATTTTCTAATTTAGAAAAGTTACCATTTCTGTATGAAAATATAATAGAATAATGTTTCTATAATCTTCCTGAGATTATCCAAGGGCTCACCAAAATAAGTGACATCTAATGTTAGCAAGTTCTTTAAAGAGGTCTTGAAATCAAACTATTGCTGGAGCCCCAGGGTGTCTTCCTTTCAGCATTCCCTCTCAACTCCTCTCTCCCTCCTGGCTGCCTCTCCTTTCTCTACTCCCCTTGCCCTATGAGTCCTCATCTCCCTCCAAGGCAGAAACTTTCCAGCTGTGGTTTTGAGCCTCTGATTTTCACCCAGGGGGTTGTCACTTTTTACTGGCCCCACTCACACATACACAAATCTCTGTTCTGTACACAGTCCACTGTGGTTTGAATTCTTGTGAATTTCTTAAGAAGAGAATGCTTCCTCTACCTTCCAGACTTAGTTCCCAAAGAAATTTGTCCAGCAGATGAAACATCTCTTCCCCTAAGTCTTACACAGGCCTTGATGCTGTGCCCAGCTTCCTCCTCCTTCTGGCTCCACTTCCTGGTTTCTCTGCTCAGTTCCTCCTGTGTAGAGACTGTGAATATAATGCTCACATTCTCTCTTTCACCCCTGTTCTCAATTCACCAGCACTTAGGGCTTTAGCACTTGACTGTCAATTTCAATCTGAAAGCTATCTACTTCCACAGTCACACTGATGTCACATTTAAACCTTTAACTTAGGAAATTTCTTAACCTTTTCCATTCTACAACAAGGGTAGCAAGCAATGTAAATTTTGAGGCATCTGTCCCCCAACATTTGCCTGTAAAATTTCCCTGATTATTTACTATGCTTTGAGAATGTCATTCATAGAACATCATCCTCTGTGCTTGGTTCCATGATTCAACTTTCTGTATCTAAAATACATGACCTGTGGTATATCCAATCCAAGGTCTTGTCATTCATCACCTTTTGTTGATCTCAGTGCCCTTGAATCTTATTTCCCTGAAGCCACGGGAAAATTTGTAGTAACAACATTATTACTTAACGTTGAGTACTCAAATCAGTGCCTAGAAACTAATAATGTCTGAAATACTTTTTTTTCAAAATTAAATGCATTTGAGATAATTTTATTTGAACATATAAAGGAATGTGCTAAAGCAAAGAGATCGTAGATTAGAACTTCAGCTGTCATTTCTCTATGCTTGGATATCCTTAATATCTCAAGTAAGAGGATTAAATGTAAATTAACCTTTGAAATAAAATAAACAGGAAAATATTAAATACAAATCACCAAGTTAACTTCTGTTTAATAAATGACTAGGTGCTCTCCATTAGTCTGTTGGGAAGTCCATAGCTGCGAAAACTGGGAAGTGATAGCAAAAACTGGCACAGAGTTCTGGCCATTTTATATGCTTTAGAAAAATTTGATGACTGAGATAAAAATGCACATTGTAGTATGTGCATCACAGTATATAACGTCCTTCAATGTTAAAATTGTCATTGGACCACAGGTGTCCAAAACTACATCCAGGGACTATGGTGATTCAATATCATTTAGGAATGATGTACAACTAAGAAACATAATTGTGAAAATATGTATGTATACCATGAGCAAAACCAACTAACTATGCATATCAATTTAGCGATACACAACCCTTTTATGTTTCTCCATTCTTAGTTTTTCTGTCGTAATGATGGATTTTTCCCCAGCCCTTCATTTCTTGTTTTGTCTCCATACTAGCCAAAGACATACGTGTGAGGCATATGGCCAGACTTTAAAAAGGGCATAAAGTCACGGAAAAGGTGAAAACAAATAGACAATAACAAATAGTGAGAATCTAACCTAATAGCATTTGTTTCATAACATGACCGTTCATCTTCAACAATAGATACTTTGTCACATGATTCAGAACATTCTTATATATAATAAGAATTTCTCTAAAACTAAGCTAATGTATAGTTATTTGATGTCCAATTTAAAACTATAACTTATATTTTATTGTATATCTTCTGACTTTTTGTATTCAGGAGAATTGCTTACCAACAACAAAGACTGCACTAAGTAAACAACCATACATTTTACTTGAAAAATTTTCAAAAGTTTGTATAAAAATTATACAATCGATATGTTGTAGCAATATAAATTTCAAGAGTATGGCTTGTCCCATAGAAACACGTGTTTTCCTTAAAGTAAATTATTTTTAAATTTTCTTGTATTTTTTTTCTTAATTAAATTTTATTTTTTCTAGTTGTACCTACAAAGAAAGAAAGGACACTTTTGGTCTCTTTGCAAATGTCAGTTGTCAAACCACTAAGTATCAATCTCCTGAATATGGCCATAAATGGATCATGATTACTGAAACTGAATTTTGCTTGTTAAATCTAAATGTCAGGGAAAGATTTTCACTATTTCATTTGTCCAATGTCCTTTGCAAGTCATTATTTAACCTTTGGATGTACTAGATTATAACCGCCCCCCCCAAAAATATTTAAAGTGAAAAATGCATTTGCTATGAAAAACCCCCAATTAAAAGCTAGTTGTAGATTAAATATTCTGATATAGATACCATGATTGGAAATGTTAATATATTAATCTTGTAGAAACAATGTTATAAATTATAGTTCACCCTAGCTTTCTAATATTCATTTTTAATCCTTATGAAAAATGGGAGCATTTACCATGTGACTTGTATGCATTTAAGAGAAAGTGAATTACAAATGTTAATGGACTGATTCTCAGCCTAAGGGGAGCGCTCTTTACAATACCAAAAAGAAGTTAGCTTCATTATTTTAGGAGTTTCTGAATGTGAAGAATTTCAAGAGCTTTAGAGGTTCAAGTCACTTGCTTTTAATTACCAAACATATACTCTATGATTTTTCTCCTTAGAAAATGTTTCACTTTTTATTTGTCAAACAATTAGTCTTTGACATGAAGAAAGAAGATACATGAAATAAGGATATGAATAAAAGATAGCACCAAATAAAAGAACAAAGGGATAGTCAGAAATTAGAGCGAAGGAAGTAATTAGATTCATTTACAGCTAAAGGGCAGGAATTGAGAGAGAAGAGGGAAGGTATTAAAGGAATCTTTTCTGACACATTTATAAAGGTGCTTCCAATCCATGAAGTTTAAGATACAAAACTATATTTGGTGATATGGAGTTTAGGTGTGTTTCTTATAATGTCTCTATAATTGACTCCACCCTAGCAGTAAAATCAATATATTGCTTCTGTCTGTGACTGCCCCAGTGCACTGTGTAAAGGAGATACCAATGTGTTTTGCTGTTAACAAAAAAATAGGCTAAATGTTTTCTACTTCTTCCAAAATGAAGTGTCTTAGTTCTGCACTCTGTTATTTTGCCCTAATTATTTTGCCTACAATATGTGGACCATGAATCACAGAGATCAGGTAAGAGAATATTAAAATGGCTGTTATTTTAAGAATTAACAGAAAAACTTAGGTAAAATATAAGTATGAATCCTGGCTTTTGGTCAGCAAAATCCATATATGTACACTGTGACACTTCAGTTCCTTGCATCAAGGCAGAGTCTGTAGTCCTGTACCTAGAAATTTGAGGAAGCCTGCGAACAGCTTGTTCTCTTAGACCCTGTTGAGCTCCATGGAAACCCCAATCCAAGGTCAGTTCCTGGTCAGTTGATGAAGGAAAGGACAGTCAGTACATTGGATAGGTCAAGCCTTAGGGACAGGAAAAGGCCAGGTAACATTAGCAAACATTTTTTCCTGATTCACAGTTGAAGGGCTGTTTGTTCATTCCTGAGAAAGTCCAATTAAGACCAGCTGAGTTTCGAGCAAGAACAGGACTGCCAGTGGATACACAAAACGGTGAGATAATGAATGGTTGGTTTCTGAAGTGATCACTAAATTTTTGGAGTGATTTCTAACGTGGGGACAGCTAACTGATAAAGTATGAGGGAAGGTGGTTAGAAGCTACCATATTGCTTTTTCCCTGAGAAAGCTTTGCTCAATTGACCATAATATTAAACGAAGGTTTGGGTAGTCAGACACTGCTGTTCTAGAATGAATGTTTTTCCATTTTTGAAAAGCTAGAGAAATATTTCCTATATCTTTATTTGTCCTATACTTATTTGAGGCTTCAGTGAAATAAAAAAATAAAATTATATCCTTTGTTCTCCATCTTACAATGGAGAAGCTCAGCAGCAAGGAAATAGTCTAAGATAAGGCAGGCTTCAGAAGCCAAGGCCTCTTATGACAGTACGACTTCTAATCTACTCAGCCAATAGCTTCCAAAACAGAGCAGCTAGCAAAGAAAATCAATACTAAACTCTGAGCTCTGGTACATGTAGCTTTCTTTCCTGATTACTTAATCTTCCACAAGCAAAAATATACAATTTAAAAATTAACTCTGCAAAACATAACAGAAGGTTTAAAAATATCTGATAAATACAGCAGATTCGATGACATGGAATCCATTGTTTTTACCACTGTGTGTTTGTGGCATAGAAGAGCCACGTTCCTCTTGGAGAACGTTACACACATCTCACATTGTGATAGTTCTTACATTTACACCCTCTCCCTCCCTTTCCCTTCCTCCCCTAGAATGTCTGCCACCCTGATTTCTGCTCCCTCTTTTATTTTTGTTTATGACTTTTTGATTCTGGAGGATTCTCAGTATCTTATTAAATAGATGTGGCCCGCCACCTCCTACCATGGGAGCACAAGCTCACCTTATGTTGCTGTGGGGCACCAGCCTACCAACCCGCTGACCTCCTTTTCTCTGTCGATTCCTATCAAAGACATCAAAGAAGATGTGGAAGTCACAAAGTTAGAAAGTTTTATAGTTGACTTCTCACAAACTTTGAAGAGAAAAGGGCTGTTTCCAAAATTTTATCTTTTAAAATACATATATCTTATTGACTCAATATGAATTTGTTATTAAATAAATAACACTATTTCCATATAGTAGGAGGCCATGCATTAATACATTGCTTTGTATGATGTTTAATGAAGTTAAATAAATTAAATGAATTTTAATGTAGTCAGATAAGAACTATGTGGTATGCTTCAAAAGGGCAAATGTCTGCATATGTACATTTATCCACACACCCAGAAGTCCCCTGTAATATGAACAGAAAAACTGTAATATATTTAAAAGTGATCACACACAGTTATTTCAGGTTAGGATTATGAATGGTTAAAAAATACTCTTACTGCTATTGTAGCTTTTTATAAATTTCTTAAACTACCTGAAATAAAAGCTAACTTTAATGGAATCATTAGAGTTAGGTAAAACATAACATTTTCTCCCCCCATTAAGTTTATTGGTACATTTTAGGTATAAATTACATTTACATACATCATTGGGATCTTGTACCATTACATGAGTATCTTGGTTATTATTTTTTTCCCCCTTCCACTGCCCTCCCTTCACCCCCTCCACCCTTCCCTATTTGCAAAGATTTTGTTTCCATTTTTCCCTTTTCTCATATTTTTTCCCTTCTTTCCTTTACCCTACCTCTCCCACTTCCCCTGCTCCTTTAGACCTTTACTTCCTATTACATAATATCAAATATACATTTTTAAAATTAAAATATCAAGACCTAGGAGATATTACCACAGATTTTACAGAATTTAAAAGGAAATAAATTTGAAATAAATTTGACAACTTCTAAGAAGTACCTTGGAAGACAAATTAATGAAACTAACTCTGGAGGAAATATAAAATTTGAATAGCTACTATTAAAGAAAGTATATTCCTAGCTTGAAAACCTACCTATGTGACAACAACAAGCTCACATATGTTTTAACTGATAAATTATATCAAACAATTAAAGCAGAAAAAAAAGGAACACTTCTTCCCTCATTTTAGGAAATCAACATTGTGCTAATCCTAAAACTGGAGAAAGATAATAGAAGAAAAAAGTATGAACATAGATAGAAATTTGTTTAACAAAATGAACTATTAGAAATCAGATCTGGCAGGATATAGTATAAAGTGGTTTTGTTATAGGGATGGCAGTGTTGGTTCAGTATTGGAAGATCCACCCCCAAAAGTCATCATTTTAATAGAGGAAAGGAAAAAGCCATATGATCCTGTCACTAGTTGGAGAAAAAGTATTGGACTAAATTCCACAGCTGTTCATGGTAAAAGCTATCAGGAGAGTAGAAGTAGAACAGAAACTTCTCAGCAGATTAAAGACATATACTCTATACTTCCAGTGAGAAATGCCTTATATGAATGGAGAAGATGCAATGATTTCTCCTTAAGGTGGGGAACAAGGGCAGATATGCTTATTCTTTATCTGTCCATTAAACTTTGAAACCTTGGCCCAACCAAAATAGTCTGGCAATAAAATGACACAATTAGGATAGGATTGGCAAGGTAGAAGCAAAATTGTTAAATGTAGATGAAATGATCATCTACAGAGAAAATACTAGGAAATCTCTAGGAGCCCCTAGAACTTGTATTTGATTTTAGTAGGATTAGAAAACACAAGGTATATATAAACATTCAGGTTTGTGTATACTTGCTATAAATAAAGAATTGGATATAGAAATTTAAAAGTTATGTAGAAGTAAAAAGGACCTAGAAAAGTTAAAAAAAAAACCCAAAACCAAAAAACAAAACAATGTTGGAAGACGTTTAGTACCTAATTTTAAGACTTCTTCTAAAGCTACAGTAATCAAGGCAGTGTTGGGGTAAGGAGAGACATATAGATCATTTGAATAAAACAGAGAATCTAGAAATAGAACCACACATATATGGTCCAGTGAGTTTTGAAAGATTATTTAACATTAGCATTTTAAAGAATATAAACTCAACTCAAGAGCCAAGGAAAAGATAGTGTTTTCAGCAAACGGCACTAGAACACCTGGTATCTGTATATAAAAAATTAACCTCAACCCTTCATATCCATACATGAAAATAACTTGAAGGGATCTATGAACCTAAATATGAAAGCCTAAAAGTATAAAACTTTAAGAAGAAATCATAAGGGAAAATGTTTATGAATTTAGGGTAGGCAAGAACTTCCTAGGATACAAAAAACATGATGTATAAAAGAAAAAAATTGATAATTGAGATTCCATCCAAATTTAGAACTTTAAATGACATCATTTAAAATGAAAAGTAGTCCTTAAACAGACCATATTTACAATGCATATAACCTATGCCCAGAATATATAAAGAACTCTTACAGCTCATTAATAGACAACCCAATTAAAAAGTAGACACAAGAAGATGATCAATAGTACAGCACAAGGAAAGGTGTGCAACTCTAGAATCAGAAAAATACTAATCAGTACAATAACAAGACTGAATTATACAATCATTAAGGAAATGAAGTTAAAAGTTTTAAAAGCCTTGTCATGACTTTTTCTTTTTGTTGGATTCTCCCTCTTTGCATTTCATTTGTCATGGCCAATGGATTCATTCTGCTGGGTTTCCTGGGGTTGTGATCCTCATTGTCTTTTCCTAGGGTATTGTCTAAAATTTTCTGGGGTGCCAGTTTGGTATTCATGAAGTTTCTGAGGTGCTCTTTATCATGAAAGTGTCTTATTTCTCCATCAATTTTGAAATACAGTTTTGCAGGGTACATCAATCTGGGTTGGAGGCTGTTCTCCTTTAGGGCTTGAAATACTTCACTCCAAGCTCTTCTTGCCTTGAGGGTTTGCATTGAGAAGTCTGCTGTGATTCTGATGGGCTTTCCTTTGTATGTGATTTGTTTCTTTTCTCTCACTGTTTGTAGAATTTTGTTCTTCTGTTGGATTTCTGGAATCCTAACTATTATATGCCTATGTGTACATTTTTTCGATCAGGGCTAGCTGGAGTCCTATATGCCTCATTTATCTGTATGTGAAGTTCTTTTTCCCTGCTTGGGAAGTTTTCTGCCATCACTTCTGTGAAGTTTTTTTATGTCATCTGCACTCTCTCCTCTTTCTTCATTGACTCCAATCAGTCTTGTTTTATTCTTCTTTGCATTGTCTAGCAGCTGCTGGATTGATTTCTCGTGTTCCTTTACAATTTTAAAGCAATTTTTCTTTTCCTGGTCACTGATTGCAATCTTTCCTTCTATATCTGAAATTCTATCTTCACATTGGTTCATTCTGCTGCACAGACTTTCGATGGAGTTTTTAATCTCTTGGAAATCTGTTTGTATCTGTTTTATGGGTTCCATTTGTTTCCTATGTTGGGATTCCATCATGTTCCTCAGATCCTCTATTTTTTTATCTGTGTCCTCTCTAGATTTATTAATCATATCTTGCACTATGAGCACAATCTTTGCTGTTATCTGAGTAATTATTTCTGATTTCATTTTTCCCAGATCCTCTTTTGTTGCAAGTTCAGAGAGTCCAGGTGGTTGAGTGTCAGATTGTATCAGATTGTTTCATCTCCTTTCCCTTTGGGCTTACTGTAGGTGATCCAGAAATCTGTTTTTGAGGCTTGTTTATGTGTCTTCTCATTTCCACGGGGTGGGGGGGGGGTACTTCTGGCACCCATGCAGCTCACCTTCTCTGCCCTAGGAGCATGGAATGGTGGCGGGGGAGCTTTCTTCCAGGTCCTGGGACCGGCTCAGCTTCTCTGCCCTGGGAGCATGGAATGAACATAACTTTTTATATTCTGAAAATTTGTCCTTCTTCTCTACACTCTCACACATGTAAACAATTTGCTTTCCAGTATTGTAGACCATTTAGCTTTGATCCTGCTTTTTCCTCTACTTAATCATTCTTTTTTCTCTTCTAACTTCTATTTATTCTTAAAGATGCAGCATAGTAAATGTTCCCTTAGTCCATCATATCTGTCATATTCACCCTGTTTTTGTAGCTGGAGAGAACCCAGTCACCAAAGTTAACTTGTCCCCAATTCATCTGGAATTGTATTGCAAATGCTTGCTTATGTTTCTGTCTTTTCCATCAGACCACAAACATTTCAAGGAAGGAATCAGGTGAGTCACGTTTATGTCATGAAGCTTACCATAACAACAGTGTTATAATACTTATTAGAATAATTTTATCATCCATTCGTTCATTCATTTGTCCACTCAACAAATGTTAATGGACTCTTGCAATGTTCCATAACAATACAAAAAGTGAGAGAACAATGAGGTAAAAATAAATTAGGTGATTTTTACATAACTCCTACCTTGACACACAGATTTGACATGGAAGTGGAAGGGAATTTAAAAAAAATTGCAATTGGAAATTATGTGTCAATAGGTGGCTTTCTGGGGAATACTTCTCAAAAATATGTAAGAAAAAGATAAGATTTCTGATACCCCCCCCAGAAAAAAGAGTTATTATATGTTATAGCTCAAGCACTTCAGCTTATTTCCTGCCCCTATGGGCCAATTCTCAGTTTCTGAGTGAAGGAAAGTTAAAGCATTCAGTGTTGTCGCCAAGGCTGTATGAGATTACTTGGATAAGAACACAGTGGGAAATAGCTATAACTGACCTTAGAAGAGCACCAAAAGAAGTTTGTCTACAATGGAAACAAAGACATTCATCCACTTCAATGTTTGACTCTTTCTGGACAGAAACTGTGTCAATTTTGGGGCAGTCCTGGTCAGCAGAGTAAGAAGTAGTTCTTCAAGAACAGTTGACATTTTAAATACAGCAGAACTGCTACATGTGAGATTAAACCTTCAGTCAACAGGTAACAACAGGAAATAAAATCCAATGACTTCTTAGCATCCAGGGAGTTTTTCTCATGTTTACAAATACAGTTTCCTTGGGATGTACGTGTGTGTGTGTGTGTGTGTGTGTGTGTGTGTGTGTGAGAGTGAGTGTTGCAGGGAGGGATAACAAACAGGGAAACATGGGGGAAATCTCAGATTTATATTTCTGGAACAAAGCTTGTGCAATAACTAGAGTAGTGCAATAATCACACCCTAGCAGTGTGTACCACCCACCAGATCAACAAAGTGTGCCTCTGGATGATTGACACATAGGTCTCACATAAGCGGGAACACCCACCCCAGGTGTAAGTAGCACCATACAATTGGCTCATAGCATGGATAGAATAGAAAGAGAAAAAAAGAAGGAAGTCTCCCCCTTTTCCCTTTGCAGGAGCTCCACTCTGCCATTGCCTTCAAATGTTGAGCTCCAGTTCCCTCCAGCATCCAACACAGAGTCTCAGCATCCTGACATTGACTTGTACTGATACAGGAAAGTTTTAGATAACTTAACAGATTGAATATTAAGGTAGTTGTAGAAGCAAAATAAGTAATGTGTTCTTTTAAGATTTGCTTTTCCATAACTCCTTGTTTAAGCTGACAGTTATCTGACTCTATCTAACTGGTAACTTCATTAACCTAACAAAGTTACCCTGCCAGGGTGAATTTACAATACATATGTGCCTATCTTGTGTCTGTGACTTGTAAATAGGAACTGGAATTGTATTTACACATCAAAGACCACTAGGGATGAGATAATGGCTAAAAAGGATGTAAAAAGGGAAAAGCTGAACAAAGGGTGCAAGGATACTGACCAGACTGGTTTCTGGCGTTCCCGCCCGTTAGCGAGAAGAAATTTTATTATTTTATCTGAATTCTGTGTCTCCGTGTATTTCTTTCCGAGATTTCTGCAACAGTACCAGGCTCTGCGTGAGTTCCAAGCCTTTGACTTTGACCAGACACCCTGGCTCACCAGTGTGCAGATGGCCACTCTGCATTCTTTCTCCTGTGGCCTGGCCACCGGGGTCCTTCTGCTTCTGATCCGGGGAGCCTACCTGGTGAGTTATTAGTATGCACATCCATATATGTTCCACTAACCCTGCTCCTCCAGTGCATCCTAACTAATCCACATGCACTGCTGACGCTGTTCTCTGCACCCGCAGCACAGTCAAACCATGAGTCTTGGCAGTTCCTCTGCTTCTTCTGCTTCTGGAACTCCACACCCTGCATGGACTGGCCTTCTCTCAGCTTTGGGGATAAGTTATGCTTCCTTCTATCTCAGTCATTGCATGTACAGGTAAGTCTCCCTCATTTGACAGTAACACATCTGAAATTCCCCACACTCTGAAATGTTCTGAATACAGTCACGAAGCTGCAAGTGGAAAATTAAATACTATAAAACAGCTTAATGCAAAAAATATTTTAAAATATATTTTATCAAATTAACTTCAGGTTATCTGTATAAGGTGTAAGTATGAATGGATTTTCTGCTTAGGCCTTGGTCCTACACTCAAGATAGCTCATTATGTGTTATATGAATATTCCAAAATCTAAAAATTTCCTAAACCAAACACTTCTGCTCCAGTGTTTTGGATAAGAGATCCTCAACCTACACCCTTACATTCTGTGTTTAAAATCTCTGTCATCTCTGAATTTTCACTGTTAATTTTTATTTATCCAACCATTCTTAACTAAAATACTGTTTTCTAAAGAAAGATTTCTCCCTGGTTGTGTGTCAACATTCTACTCTATATTTATATGCAACATCTTACATTTCTCCTTCATTTACTGAACTTGTTGTTTAAGTTGGTGTATAATTAATTTAAATTCTATCTTTTCCACTAAAATGTATGCTCTAGAAAGATAAAGATGGAGATTGTCTTGATCTTCTTTTATTACTTATTCCTCAATGCCTGGGTTTGATGCCTTCTGCATAGAGGATCAACAGTATTTGTGGATGAATTAATTGATATTTAAATGAATAATGAATGAAAATTTATCAACATGCCACTTCTCAATTGATCATAAGGTCTTTGTGGATGCAGTTACACTTTTTTTATTTTATAGCCCAAGAAAATAGTATAAGCACTCAAGAAATGTTCATTTTATATTAGTCTACATTTTTTTACCCATTCATCTGTTGATGGAAATACAGGCAGCTTCTAAGACTGAGTTAGTATGAATTGTGCTGCTGTAAACATGGGTAAGCTGTAATATGATGTCTTTAACTCTCAGGAAGATATCTACAAGGGGAAGAGGTGGATCAAATGGAATTTCTAGTTTTAGTTTTGTGAAGAAACTTCATACTGATTTCCATAGTGTTTGTATTAGTTTGCATTCTCACCAACAACTTAGAAGGGTTCCTTTCCCCCCGAAGCTTCACTAGCATTTATTTTTATTTGATATCTTGATGATGGTCATTCTTTCTGCTACTCTGTGATTAAAGAAGAATAAACTTGAGTTATTTATAGGAAAATGGATGCATCTTGAGACTATAATGTTAAGTAAGATATATCAGACACATGAACTTAAACATAGCATGGTTTCTCTTATATGAGAAACTCAAATCATTAATAGAGAGTGAAATAAAAGCCAGATAATAGGAAGATAGACAGGGGCCTAGATGTTTTGCAATGAGAAATGGTACTAAGAAATGGAGGGGGCAAAGAAATGATAAAAAGAGTTAAGATGTCTTATGTACCAGCTCCCTGTAAGGAACGTGACGAATGTGTATAGCAAACATAAAAATTTGAAAAGAAAAAAAATATCCATTGTAGCTCCAGATCTCTAAAATTTATCCTCTAGTCTAAGAATTTGCACCTAACCAACATCTTCCATTTCCTCATTTCTTCCTCTTTTCCATGTCCTTTGACAACTGCTTTTGTCTCTCATTCTCTGAGATCAGTATTTTTAGGTCCCATAAAAGTGATGTTACATAATTTTGTCCCTCTATGCCCAGCTTATTTAACTTAGTGCAATATTTTCCAGTTTTGTCTATGTTGCTGCAAATGACAAACTTTCCCTCTCTTTTTAAAAGACTAATTAGTCCTCCCTTCTGTCTACCTACCATATTTTCTTTATTCATTCATCCATGAATGGACAATTAAGTTGCTTCTCTAGCTTGGCTGATGTGAATCCATTATGCATTTTATACCTTAAAAATACTCAATGTATACATTTAATATTCAACCACAAAAAATAAGAGCTAGTGAAGTAATGGATAATTTACTGAGCTTGATTGCCTCATTCTACGATGTATGCATTAATGAAAATCTTGCATTGTATCTCGTACGTATAAACTTGTTATTTATTGATCAAAGATAAAAATATATGCTTACTGAAGCTATCAATAAATGCAGATAACCTGTAAGTGAAAAATCAACCTTCTTGAATGAGAAATGAAGGTTTTGTGTAGTTTATATACAAGCGCATTCTGTGTTTTGTTTTTCTTTTTGCAGTATTGAAGACTAAACCCAGAGCCTTTGCATTTAGCTATATCACCAGCCAATTTTTAAAGTTTTTTATTTATTTTTTGACAGAGTTCTATTAAGATGCTCAGTTACTCAGGTGGGGATTGAACTTGGACTCCTCTGTTCTCAGCCTCCAAAGTGCTGGGATTAGGAGCTTGTTTTACCCCTTTTGTCTAAATTCATCTCATGTTTTTCAACTTTGATCATGAAGGTTATCTGTGACAAACAAGTAACTGCGTGAACCACTGGAGCTTCTCCTGAAGCCAAGGAAATATTGAGTGAATGGAATGAGACCAGTCTAGAAGTGCATACGCCAGCTACAGCAGTGGTAATCCACACTCGCTTAATAAACAAGTCAACATTTCACAGGAACAAAGCATCCCAGGGAGAAAAATGGGTAGATCATCCTCAGTCAGTGACTACCACAGCATTTCTATACTAGTAATTTACTACACATTTGCCATCATTAAGCTATTAGTCTAGTGTTGAGTATATTTCTCCCATGTAGTAAAATGTCACATGGTATTCCATGAATGTGGCTAATTTTTATATTATAGATCAGTTAAAACAATTTCAAATGAAAAACTCAAATTGTGCTTTCTCACACTCAAAAGTAAAAGGATGTTATCAGTTAATCCAGAGACACTGATATTTTAATTTACAAGAACTTCTAAAAATAAGTCAAATGCTTCTGGTAATAGAATGATTTTGATGTGATGGAAGTGTTGGACTTTCAGTTCTCATTCTGTGCATCCATTTCTCTCCCTAGGGTTTATGATTCTCTTCCTTGTCATAAAGAGTAGAATCTTATTTCTTAACTATCCATAGTGTGCATTTGTAATATTCACCAACCTGTTGCAACTTTGTCCTTATTACACCACAAATGTACAATTTTGAGTTATCAGATAGTCAAAGTAAGTATTTTCTTTCAGAAATCATGAGAGCAGATAGTATTTTATTTGAAAAGAGGTATCAGGTTTGCTAGCAGAACTTTTGGACATTTCAAAATTACTGTTTGAGGTCATATTTTAAGGAGGAAGCTTAATGGGAAGGTGTAAAAGGGGGCAGCTTAACGGGAAGCAG
The DNA here is from genome assembly GCF_053883595.1 of Heterocephalus glaber. Taxonomy (NCBI): domain Eukaryota; kingdom Metazoa; phylum Chordata; class Mammalia; order Rodentia; family Bathyergidae; genus Heterocephalus; species Heterocephalus glaber. The sequence goes on from NW_028258465.1 coordinate 1,430,345, forward strand.
TTTGATGTGTTCAGGGCTTGGCTCGCTGTATTCTGGTGTTACAAACTGGTCAAGCAACTTCTGCCCGCTTTGTCCATGCTCTGGTTTCTTCTTTGTATAATGCCCTTCCTGCATACCTCACTGAAATCCAACCAGCCTTGCAAACAAAAATGCAACCCTAACTCCATGAACTCTTGAGTCAAAACAAGTAAGGATTTTTTTTCTTTTATTTGTGATAAAATCTTATATTATTGACAAGAATTAAAACTTAAAATCATAAAATATGTTTCATGTAATGGTCATTAGTAAGTATGTCTACACACATTTATGAGCTTAAAAAAATAAAAAAAGTATGTCTCTGGAGTCAACCATAAGCATTTTGAAGTGAAGGAGATATTAGGGCCCCATAGTCAACAGCTCATTAATGTGAGGGTCAGGGAATTTCAACTGTTTCTCCAAAGCCAAAAGGTTGGTAAGGTTAGAAACAAAAACTGCTTTTATCTGACTTTTTATTTTGTTATTTTTAGCAAGCTGTCTTGAACAGTGCTGTAATTAACACGTGATGGATATTCAATATAGTATTATTGGGTTTAAATATTCAAAAAATTATAAGTAACTCAATGTAATTCATAAATAGTCAAGAAAATACTTTGGAATGAAATTTTACCTTCTGTCAACATACTCTCCTCCAGTGCTCCCATTAATCCTAAATCCATGCCATGTTAGGGTGTCTTAGACTTGTTTATTGGTTGTTTATTTATTTATATTTATTCCCAGAACAATTGAAAGTAGTTTGCTCCCCCAAATCACAAATTCATTGTATATTATTAAAACAAGAAAAAAGACGAAGAGCCAGGTAATAGTCTAAAACCCAGGCTGAGACTAACTACTGATCTAAATATAAATCAAAGCTTTGAGCCTCCTTGAAACTGAGACACATAGGGGAATATGGTATACTATGTCATTCTCTTTATTTATTTATGGAAGTCAACCAAGAAAATGCAATGCAATGTTTTCTAATACAAACTGTTTGAGGTTTTATGTGATGAATCTTTATACATGGGACATTAGACACTATATTGGAAAGTAAATTCAAGAGTACTTTCAGAAAATGTTTAGGGTATCATTTATATAGCTCTTTTATAGATATCTTCTTAATAAAAGGAAATGGCACAATGATATATATATATATGTCATAGTATATATATTGTGCTTTGTGAAGACAGTTCTAAGTGTAACAGACTGAGATATAATTCAAGTAACTTTCAGAGGATTTTCTTTTTCAATTTAAGTCTAAGAGGCTGTCTGATGGTAAGCCTAGTGAGTGGACGATTAGTATATTTTTTTCACTTGTGTCACTACTTCCTTACTTAAGAACTTGAATGTAAATCATTTGAAGTGAAGGTACCATGGTTTGGACCTGAAATACAAATGCATTTTTGTATGACCGGTGGAAATACTTGTATGTAAATATCATGAATTGGGTGGTACAGCACCTTGTTCTGGAATTGAGGCCATCCACGGGTCAGTGTACTTCTCCAAAGTGGTCGGCTATAGAGCTTTCTGTAGGCAGAGCCAAGTCTTTCTCAAGTTACCTTGCTCAGTCTGCTCAAGTGTTTAAACAAATACTTTTTTGAAGTCTTCAGGTTCTTCCCCATCAATCTTACAGGATATGTACTTAAATGTTTGAGATTTTTAAAATCTGAATTGTATAATTCTTAGCTTTGGGGGAAATGTAATGGTCTCGAGATACTTACAATTCACTTGGTGACTGTGTGTGTTAATATATCTCCAGCGTGTCCAAAGGATGTATGACTTGCCTCCCTCCTATTCATCACCAATCACCGTAGAGTTATTGATTTTTGAAGAGAAAATAGCTTTTATTCTATTTCAAGACCTGTAAAAGTTACAGTTTTCTCTGCTCAGATCCCATTTGTTGCATCCAGCTACTATGTGATGGTCAGATAAGGACATGGAATTGTCATCAGAAAGAAGCACTTCCTACAAGTGGTCTTTGCCAATCAACTCAAAGGCTGATGACAGATCAATAAATACTGTGAAATGTCATAAGTTCTTTCCACTTTCTTAGTAAGTGGAAGCAGAATAATCATTGTTATGATCTTAAAATAACAGACACATATGCCCTTAACATTTAGATAAGGAGAGCCATGATAGGAAGGAAAAACAAGAAAAATAATAGTAAAAATAATCCCATGTTTTGAGAAATCATGTAAAAAATAAAGCACACAGTGCAAGGAAATATTTTTAATATCTAGGTAAACAAGGATATTGCATCAGACCAACCTCTTAATACTCAGACTCGCTAATTAAAATAGGCTCTATGAGATAGTGGCCTTCTGATGACAGATCTATCCATGCATAAAACGCAGACAAACATTCTGGGTGACATTGTTCAATGAGTCATTGGCAGAAATTTGTACCTCGGCAATTTTGTCTTCAAATATTCATTATGTGAATGAATGTCAAGTAAAATCCTTCTCAGGTAGATATGTTTGAAAATGATGTGGATTTCACACATGGAATCATATTCACCTTTTGCAGTCTTACGTTGGCTTCACGGATGCTGTCAATACTGTCTTTGCTTAGATTTGTCTTTTCTGTATGATTTTGTTTCGTCGCCAGCCCCCTCTTCCCCAGTGTTCAGGTGGCCGTGGTCTGGTGACTTCAGGGAGAGGAGCATCGGGTGGTTTTGAGGTGTCTGTTGTCTATGGTTACATATTTCCCTCATGGCTCATAGTAACCTACCATGGTGGGCTGTCTGAGCTGCCCCAGAAGGAGGCAAATCAAGAACAAAAATAAAACAAAAAACAACTTCCTGAAGAAAAATGTGCACTGCTACGAGAGCCAAGATCGGGACTAGATTCGCTACACTGTAGACAGCAGACGAGCTTCCTGCGGGCTGCAGAGGCCCTGCGTGGAAGGCAGAGGAGCATGCGCTCTGACCTGAAGATGCTGAGCTCAGGCGCGCCCAGCATCCCTGACTTTCCTCTTGGCCTCGTTCCTCTGTTTCATCTACAAATTTCTCGCAACCTCTGTGCTGGGTACAGAATCAACTCTGAATGAGATATGTGCTTTACCCTGTAGGCAGGAGCTTTCCGTCCTGATGCAGGCAGCACAGCGATTACAGGCCGACTCTACTTCCTGCTAAACACATACCTCCCTCTTGGGGGTGAGTGCCATTCAGGGCCTCGGTAAGTGCCAGCGCGTTACTCCTGTGAAGAGGAGACACCCAAGTGTGGTTGTGATCCATCTGTGCGAGGCTGCTGACACCTTCCCGGCCTGGCCTTGGGAGCGTGATGGTGACGGGACAGGACAGATCCGGGCTCTCGTGGGGCTTCCCCTTCAGCGCCTGCCTGTGAGCACAGGGCCTGCGTGCTGCACGTGTCTGGATCCAACGCGGACTTAGCAGCGCTCAGGCCTTGGCTCGCAGTAGGGTCCGGACCACACTTGGGTCTCAGATTATAAAGAACACACTGCACTTAGTTTGTAAGACGTGTTTTGTTTCAAATATAGTAAGTGTTCTAATATATTAATCCAAAGATGAAACAAACAGGTAACTCCATTAACTTGTTCCAGTCTCCTTTTTTAAGTGCCATTCTGCCAGGTTTCATGAGGAAAGGTAAGAATGTATTGCTTGTTGACATTTCCCAGAAATTCCTACTCCTTGTCTGCTATTGTTTATCTTGTAGGGAACAAATGGGATTCTTATGTATAGCACCAGAAATTCAACAAACAAACACGGACTTTTGAATGTCATTTCAGAACTGAAGTACACACACACACACACACACACACACACACACACACACGCACACACAGGTGGGTTAAGGAGGAGAGAGAGAGAGAGGGAGAGAGAGACTGACTAAACTTGGCTAGAAATCCCAACATTACTATATCTGAGCCAAAACATGTCATTGCCAAAACATTTGAGTAAATTTCAGTTGGAATGCTATGCCAAATCCATCACCGTACATTCTTGAAAGTCCTGTAGTGACCCATAAAATTGTTCCCAGACTATTTATAATGAGGCAAATAAGAGTGAAGAACTGTTGAAGATGTGTTCAATATGGATACACACAATACACACAATAAGAGTTTTCTCACATTTGAAAATCGTACTATTTAACATGAACCTCTAGATTTCAAAATTCTCATGGAAAATTGAAGGCTTGGAGAACTTGTGTGTGTGTGTGTGTGTGTGTGTGTGTGTGTGTATGTGTGTTATAGTAACTGTCTCCTATTAGAAGGGGAGTTATTTCTTTAGTTTGGTCCACAACTATTTATGACCATCTAACTGCCAGTTGTCATGGTTTTGTTTCGTATCTGCTGGATTTACTCATTTATCTCCTGAATCTGGCTCTTTAGGAATTTGAGGTATTCCCGCACGGTTGAGAAGTCATAGAATGCCTTCCCATACTTAAATAATTGTCTTCAAACAGAAGTTTCTCATGCTTCCATGTACCTTTATTTATGGGCAAGATGTCTGTCCTCTTTCTTCTTCACATTTTCTAAGTGTACTTATACTCTTGACCTTTGCTTTGACCTTATATTTATTATGCAGGCAAGATTTGAACAATTGTAGCAGATATTTTCCAAAGCGTTAAGGTTTCACATATAGCTTTAACAATATGAGGTGCTTAGATTCCATGCACTCATGAGCCCCTTATTTTAAATACATTACTAAGATTTTGTCATTCTTTTCTTTAAATAAATGGATCATATAATTTTTTGTGAAGATATTGTGATTAGTCTGGCAAAGGGGTTGGATGATAGAAAAGATATTTAAGTTGCATGTTCATGTAAAAGCCAGTGGAAGAGCAGAATGTGCTAAATCAAAGTCTTCACTCTGTTTTGCCTTCAGGATTTTGTGGCACAGCATACAATATGCTGATACATTATCTGATAAAATTTCTGTTGCAATGATACAAATTAATAGAAAGGATTTATCATTTTTATCAAGTAATAGAAACAAGTACCCTCCTGGGAAATAGGACTTATCTCTGAATTAAAGCAATTAAATTCATGCCACTGAATCACACAACCTCAGTCCTTTGAGGTTATTTAAAATTGCTCCTGGTCACATGAAATACATTTTTAATGAGTAGCATAGAGCTCTGGAAGTACTTAAGGGTAGAAAGACTCCATGTTAAACATCATTTCGAACCCTTGCTAATGCGTATATCACATCCAAATAATCCTGTTACTCAGGTCAACAGGAAAGTTATACCCCACCACTGTCTAGGACAGTGGTATTTTAAAGGGTTAGAGAAACTCATGTTGCACGTTTTACTATTGATATGTATTTCATTTCTTTTATAATTACTTGTGAATATATTTTAATTTATAGGTTATATGTACAGGTCATTTTTACGTACTTAGGAATGCATATTCATACATATTTTTAGCATTTTGTCTATTGATGCACTTTAGGAAGAAAGTAATTTTAATCTTAATTGGTGACTGATGACACGATGGGGTTACTCTGATTATCCTGTTAGCCCTCTGAAGCATGACAAAATTCATAATTTAGGCTAGCAGTTAGATGTGGCTTAAAATACTCTGAAAATGAGTGTGCTGGATTGTATTTTTTTAATCAAAAAGTCACTAAATTATAGAGATAAAAGTGACATTAATATCACTTTATAAAAATTTTACTTAAACATTTCAGTTATAGTAATGTAAAATTTTTCAAGGGAATGTTAGGCAATATAATGCTAAATGTATATTTCCATTACAATAATATCAATTAGTTTGGGAGAAATTTCTGTATTATATAATATCAGAATTAATCTTTTAGAAATCAGACCACTACAAAACTGGAAAATATGTTAACAAATGAATAACTTGTTTTTGTTTTTGTTTTGTTGAGAGAGGGTCTCACTATATGGTCCAGGCTGGCCTTGAACTCGCTGTGTAGCTGAGAGTGTCCTCAAACTCGTGGCGATTCTCCTGACTCAGCCTCTCCTGGGATTACAGGCCTGCACCACCATGCCAAGCTTAACAAATGAATAACTGTAAACCATGTCCTATTCCTCAGATTTTTCCCAAAACAGTTTTAGGAGAGTTAGGTAAAAGATGCAAAGTTTTTTTAAGTTGATAGTGAAATGGTGGAAAATTTAACTGGAGACAATAAAAGAATATAAAATCTTTCAAGAGATCACCTCCAAAGCTAACATTGTTTTCTGTAGTATCAAGGCCATTTTATATATCAATATTTGGACATCCTTAGAAAAAAATGCTGTATATTTGTTGCAACAACTCAATGAGATAACTTTCACCTTTCACTGGAAGATGAAATTTTCACAGTTTAGGTCTGACAGTGACACTTCATCATTTATTTAACTGTCAAGTGTTTTTCCCTCCCTCAGATTTTTGTTTAAATAAAAATTTCCAACATAGTGTCTCCTCTAAAAAGATCAACTATTTCTTTTATTTTTAAGAGACTCGGTACTCTAAATGCCTGGTTTCCTCTAGACTTTCTGTATAGGGACCAACTTGCTCCATCAACCTGGCCCACCCCAGGTCTGCATCACAGAGCAGTGTCTGTTATAGTTCTAAATTTTAGCAGAACTGTCCGAGACAGACAATATTACTTCACTTCACAGTATTACTTTATCCCTATGTATTTTGATGTATCATTATTGTGATTGGTCCCAATTAACCAAACACATAAGAATAACACTACAATGATCAAAATCAAAAGCATATAAACCGGTATACAGTTGGTTCAAATGTCCAGTTGAAAAGATTTTGTAATTAATTAGATGAATTTTTCAGAGGATGTAAACGACAGATGTATCAGAATCTTGCTTATATTAGCAAGGAGAAAAACAAGTGTGGAGAATAAAAGACAGTGATACTCTAGGATTATTTTAAATGTTCCACAATAATAAGCAATTATTAATATAGGAACTCTGAGATATCAGTTTATTGAAAGTATTTGAGATTTATGTTTATTTAAAGAATTTTAAATTTTTTATATTTATAATTGTTTACATATTTACCCCTTCGGTTTTTCCCATAAATTCAGAAAGTCATGTTCTCCTTGAGATATATTATTTTCACTGTTTAAAGTATTAAGACAACTTATCTACTTTACCACACCATAGACCACAATATCAAGTTAAAATGTTGTATACTTGGTTTTAGAAAATGTGATTTAAAACTTTTTATACCAACAATTACAACTAAGATTTTACTTTTTAAATCTAGATAACTATTTTTACAGTAATTATACTTTTATTAGAAGACAAATGATGAAATTGATATATTACAAAAAGGAAATTCTAGCTTTATGTGTCATTTCTAAGAAAGCAAGCATGTATTTACAAAAAAACAAGAGGATTGCACTCATATAATTATATTTTTGACTTTATGCACTGTGCTCATTCCTTGTTTCTCTATCATTTGTTTGTATACAACTTTTCATGCTTAATGTCCAGATTTTTCTCGAAAATGAATTAAGTGAATTAATGAAAATTGTTGGACAATATTTCATATTCACCTTAAATAAATAAGTATATATTCATATTGAGAGGAAAATGATACATCAAACTTTTCCTCAGTCTATTACAAATTCATTAATTTAAAAAATTACAATTTTTGCACTGAAGTTCATATCATTCTCAATTTATTTTAAATGAATCATATATATTCATAATCTAGCAAATAGTATGTTAAACTATATATGTGCATGTATTAGATCACAATTATCTATGTATATGCATTTGTAAATCTCATTCATATGTCAAAAATTTGAATTTTAGATTAAAAATATCTGCTGTGTTAGAAAATTGTATACAAAAGTACATGCCATTTGTCCTAATGACACTGATATTATATCAGTCATTTTCAAATCTAAACCAGTAATCAAACTATCGAGATGGATTATAAAACAGAAAATACATTCCTAAGAATTCAACATGTAGATGATTTTTTTTTACTTATGTAATTCTCTTGAAAATACTTCATGTAGATAGAGCAGTATCATAAATCATTTGCTTACTAGCTCATTTGACATTACTTTCTCATGTTTGTTGCTTAAAAAATTAAGCTGTGTGTGTAAAAGTCAATGACCTTTTGTAATCTTTGTAGCTGAGGCAATATAAATCAAGAAACAATCATGTGCTATTTCTATCAATGTTGGTTACTGATTAATTCTTCTACCAGAAAGTAATTTCTATTCATATAGGAACTTTTCTTCCCTCATTCAGCAGTATAGTCCCATAGCCCAAACTGTGTCTTATATACAGTAGAAATCAACAGAAATAAAAGAAAGTAAATCATTATATCTTCAAAATTAGTATAAAATCAAATAGTAAAGAATTTTGAGCTATATAAAAATCTTCCCCATTACAACTCTTGATTATGTCAATAAAATCACCTTACAGTGATGAAAAAGACACTACATTATGGTCTTTTTTGTGATAAAAATGAAAACTGGCTCTCTTGGTGAGCCTATTGGGATAACATAGATTAAATATTTTAACATTTTCAGAGCCATGATTTCAAGCAATCTATGCATACAGAGCATATTGGATGTATGTTACTATTTTCTTAATTGGCATATAATCAAGTAAATAATTGTTTTAAAAGAATTCCCTTAAATCACTAAAGAAAAGCACCCCAAACTTGATGGTAGCTAATAAGGGGGAATTTAAATGTAGGAAGTATGGGAAATATTTTAATAGATTTTATTTATGATACATAGTGGAGACTGTTTGTAATGTGATTTGTCACTCTTCCTCCATCTCTGTAATCTGGGCTTGGCCCTGGGGCTTGTTCTGGCTAATAAGATGTTCATAAATGTGACACGGCAGATACTTGAGAAGCTCCTTGTTCACTAGTGTGTATCCAGCTCACTGCTATCAGGACACAGCTGCCATATGCAGAATCCACACCAGGCTGCTAGGTGTTAGACACACAGCTGCCCTGGCTGGACACCGAGTCCACGGCCAGCTTATCCCAGAAGCTCCGTGTACCTGGAATTGCACATGTGAGCCAAGTGAACACAGTCAAATGAGACTCTGCAGAGCCCAGGACTGATTCCAGCCTGCAGGATCACAACCTAGCAAATGGTCGTTGCTTTAAGCCACTCGTGGTCAGGGTGTTAGTCATGCAGCAAAAGCCAAATGATACAGATGGAGATGGGTTGAATCACTTTTTTCTTCTTGTCTCTGTTTTGAGTTAAATTTAGTAAGAATCATAGGACCAGTGAAGTCATCTGAAAGTCACTCAGTATTTTTACTCGTCTGCAGGAATTCTTCACTCATAACCATGCCTGGACAAGTTTGAATTATATTTCTTAGCACTGTTACTTAAAGAATCCTAAGGAAAATGGCAATATGTAATAGAAGTAACTCTTTGGGAAATAAAACCTTTCCAATTGATTAAAAACTCATGCGTACAAGATTTAAAAAGTTGGTTTCCACTTCAAAAGCAGTGAGACTAGAAAGAATAATCACAGTAAAATATCTGCAATCCTACTAAACTAAGAAATAGGCTGAAAGCAAGGTAAAGGATGGTAAAAATTATTAGACTTAGGTCTGAAATAACAACCATCTTCCTTGGAAGCACAGATGGGCATTAAATGGAAATACGCGATAAGTAAAAATGCTGAAAGAGATTTAGGTAACCACAGTGGACAGTACAGGAGAGGCTTTTAAAAGGCATGGAAGAAAACCAATTTAACAAATAGGAAACTGTCCCGGATTTGTGTAATATAAGAAAAGCGTCTCCTTGAGTTTGATGTTGATTTCAAATACAGATTCAGAAAGAGAGAAATTGTGGGGAGTTATGAAAAGATTCTCCCACATGATTAGGGCGTGAGGTACTAATATATGAAGAAGGATTAAAGGACAGACGTGTGGAGTTCTGGGCTAAAGGTGAGTGGCTGAAAATACAGCAGCAGTTTCCAAACCTGTGAAAGACACGAGAGTACTTTAAAAAAAGATTTTCATATTTATTTCTACACTCGGAACTCTTTGAAAACTGAAATTCACATTACATCATATTAAAAGTTAAGCAATTTTTCTTCATATACAGGAAAGCACATGACATAGAAAGGAGATTTAGTGAACAGTAATTGTTGCTTGAAAATGTATCAAAAAAGCACATATTTAAAATTTTAGCCTTGGGGAAGTTGGTGGTGTAATTGCTTACTATCCTTGATTAAAGTACCAAAAAGTTATATAGAGAATGTCACTGTGTATATTTATTTCCAGTTGATTACCTAAAGGATTTGTAATGATATTATATAGAACACATATAAATTAAATTTTAAAATATCAAAACATTTGCCAAAATATTAGTTAATGTATTTGCTGTTTAAGCATTAAATTTACCTTTCCCAGCAAAACCTCAGAATTTCTAGGTTATATCATTTTCTGAGCAAGTAAATTAAACATATGTATCAGAAACCATAAATAAAATAATGATGATTTCAGAAGATCTAGAAAGTTCCTCAAATGTTATGTAGAATTATTTTTGTTTCTGATCTTATTGGTGATTTTTTCTAACAACTTGTGAAAAGTACTTAACTTTGTCTCAAATCTTACTGGGCTATACGGTGACAGTTATTAGTTCTGTCTCAGGCCCATATTTTAGGATAACTATATTTGATGCTATGAGTCAAATTCCAGTAAGAATTGTTCTTATCCAAATTAATAAAATACATACTTTTATTTGCAATGTATCCCGATTACTTTCTGCTATATTAGCAGGGAAATCTATAACCTCAAAGACCACTGTGGCAAATACTAAGCCATCTAAGTCTACTGGGAGAAAGTCAGAAAAGGTAGGAGGTTGGCCAGGGAGTAGACATGCCACTAAAATTTAAAATTAAGAGGTGAGGTTAGACTTCATCTAGATATGTAAAGTAATCATATTTTTGGTTATTAAACGCTTTGAAAATGTGACTTGTGTGCTTTGAGAAGAAAACGTTTAACTTAGAACAAATTTTGGGAATAATAAAACCCTCACTGATTCTCAATTTTCCATTACCGATCACTTGTGAAGAATTATGATGGGTTTATATGCCGATTTGGCATTAGGAAATGTCACATGTGCCAATGACAAGAGCTTCCGTAGGGTCTGCGCTGCCCACCCAGGAGGTTGAAATCAATTTCATGCACTTTCTGGGCTGTGCCCACTTTTGCCAACTATTTTCCTTTCCATCTTTTCACTCTCGTGGTCATCATTATGAATTATAAACCTCTCACCAATAATTCGAATGACCTCAATTTCCTTCCACATTTTTCTTTAGTGCTGGATATGTTCATTTTACTTTTTAACATCTCACATTTTAGCAAAGTTGTCATTTAAAATGCATACAGAGCTAGAAAGTAAATTACTAGGGTAAAGAGCATTTCAAGATGATTGAAAATCTGCCTCATGAGCTGCTGCCTTTTCTATTTTGCAGTTGGATTTACTAAGAAGGTGTTAGAAATGAGATTTCCCAGGTAAAAATAAATGTGCTGTATTCGTTTTCTATTTTATTGTGCCTTTCTTTAGGGTTTTTACATCATTATTCTCTGTATGGTAAAACCCAGAATAAACAATGCCACTTATGACATACAGTTACAGAATTTTGCACATTGGCACACTCAAAATACCCAGACACTTAGTTGAAGTTTTATATTTCAGATTTCATTAAAAATGGGTGAATCTTTTTCACAGTTTTTTTAAAGTCCTTTTATCTGTTGTTTCCAGACAGTATCAAATTTCACAACATTTTCCATATTTTACTCAAACATATATATGATAGAATGACTTAGAACAAGCAGTATTTTTGTTAAGATGAAATTTTAAAAATTAGATTTTGAAAATCATTTATCCAAGTATGGTCATTGAGTGTAATAGTTGGCTGTAGTTACAGTAGTGTGAATTTTATAAACAAGTGTATATTTTAGTGCTTCTGTATTGTTACCTCTCTCTTCCTTATTTCAATTTTTCCTGCAGAACTAATGCAATATGTTAAATATGATTGATTTTCTAGTGTTTCTTCATTAAGTTGAGATTATTGCAAATTATAATTTCTCTCATTTCACAAAGCTTGCATTTTGAATATTGTCAATGGTTATGCCAAGGAAAAGTAATTTGAGCTTAAGAAAATGTTTCACAAATCACTATATTTGATTGCCCATTAAATGAACATTGTATCCTTTGTATACTTACGGTTGTTTTTGAAATAAGCCTTTACTTTTGAAAAATGTGCCAAAAAAAATAGTCCAAGTATCAACAAGAAAGGCCCTTAAAAGCAACTTATCTATTCTGTTAGCATTTAGTCATCCATGACATAATGTCAGTCATTTTTCCTGAAACTTTATCCCAGTGCTTTTTGGCTACAGTCCAAAGGCAAATAAACCTAGGTGAGTTCTAATTCACATGTTTTTTTAAAGTGACATTTAGGTTCTTCCAACAGAAACAAAATTCTAGCTCTTGGTATATGCACAGCACTCACTGTCTTATATTGGGTTGTTTTAGCTTCCTACCAACCTGACTTGTTTTACCTGCTTTGAAAAAGAAGAGATGATTCTCAAGGAGTTAGAGTAACTAATCCCATTTAACCAGATAATGACAGTTAGTTAGCACTGGGTTCTATAGAGACTTCTTTTACTGCCCAGAAAAGAACTAAGAAGAAGGACAAGATGCTCCATAGTTAGAGAATGCATAGGAATAGAAAAAACAAACCAATATAAAAGGATGCTGTAAAGGATGCAGAGGAGCAGGAGGATGCTGAGGATAAACTTTCCAGTGCTTAGCTCTGGTGCAATGCTATCTTAGTTACTTTTTATTGCTGAGCCAAAATACCCAACACCCAAAGTTAAATGAGGAAAGGTTTATTTCAGCAAAGAGTTTGTAAATGATTCAGTCCATAGTCGGCTGGCTTCAAGGCAGGTTGGCACATGGCAGAGGGCATTGCAGAGGAGAAACAGTCCATGGCATGGTCGGCAGGAGGTAGCAAGCAGAGGGTCTGTCTTCCTTCTTTTTCCTTTATATCCCACTTAAACATAAACCTATCGTTGGTGCCACCCACACTTAGGGTGAGGCTTCCCATTATCCACACCCAGACCCATGCTAAACAGAGGACCAATTTAATTATCACACCCATAATCCACAGTCACATGCCCTAGATCCAGCCACCTCAAAAGCACAATCTATGAGTGCAGAGGGGTTTGTGGGGACATCTAGATACAAACCATAACAAATGCTATAGGTGATACATGTATAAGCAGTATGAATTTTTCAGGCTTATGTTTGTACAAATTTGCATATAAAAGAATAATAAGTGGAATTTAGAGTACAGAGAAGATTCACATCAGAATGAACTAGGCTGCATTCATAATTATGGTAACATATTTGAAAACTTTATTTTTTCCATGATGTGCTAAATCAAATCACAGATGACTGTAGAAGATCCAGGTAAATATATTCATATTTATTAATATAGTCTTACATTGCTGTATTTTACTGTGTTTGTGTGTGGGTGGATGGCTGGGGGGAGTCACATAGTTCTCCACAAATATTTTCAAGATTTCTGGATAGTGTACTTAACACTAGGAATAAAATTGCCATCAGAGTAAAATAGCCTGATAGTTTTATGCAAGTGAGTTAAAGTAAAATAAGGTATATATAAACCTGAAAGGAATGAGTCCTTTCAATAGTTATTGTATGGAGGAATTTTGTCTTGATTCTCACTAAATTAAAGCTGAGCATAGGCTGTTAGCAACTGCAGTTTTACTACAAGTCTAAATATTTTCATCCTCACAAAAGGTATTAGAAATTTTGACATATTTAAAAGCTCTCTAGATATCAAAGAAATATCACAAAATGAGATTGCAATGAATTTAGCTTTATATACTCACAAGTTTCTCCTGCCAGCCAGAGAATTGGACTGACTCATTTTCCCTGCTGAAGGTCTTTGCCTCCTTTGAATAGAACAAAAATTTTCAACTTGGAGTCTGTGAATGGACTGTGAGTCCACTGAAATCATAAAAAATTTTATGCATAAGCCTAAGTAAATTTTTTCTGGGAAAAGAATCAAATTTGGTACCGACTTTTAAAATTACCCAAGCGACTCTTTATATAAAATTGTATGGGTATGAAAATAAAGCTTCTCATTTCTTTATTTAATCAGCACGTTTCCTGTTTACTTTTCCTTCCTATTTATATGTGTTCATTTTTGGTACTTTATATAATTTTCTATGACAAATAGCGGATAATCTCCTGGACCGCAACAACTATTGCCTAGTTGTAATTACATGTAATTTTTAAAAACTTTTATTGGTGATGTCACCTCTTGAGATGAAGCCAATGAGTGGAATCAGATTTTACTAAGTATAAACCTAGATTTGTTTTTCAACAGTGAAATGGTATTTACCAATCCAACATGCAGTATTGTTTAAGATGATTTTCAGTTTCTTAAATATTTTCTGAAAAATTTTATAGAGTGAATTACTCTTGAAACAGAGAGAGAGAAAGAGAGGAAAGTGATGAGAGACAGTTTAAAAAGATTTCAGCACAATAACATTTGATATTTTGTCTATATATTTTGTGGCATAATTTGCTTCTCTGTATCCTGAATTTTGATCCTGATTGGTGGTAATTGTTGTTATAGTTTTCATTGAGTCTGAAATTATAGTGAGGTACAGAATTAATCATTTTGTTGAGTTTCAATGTTTTGTTACACTGTTATTTTGTGAGAAATATATATGTACATATATAAATATATGAATAAATATAAACTCAAAGAAATATATATATCTCCAAGACATGTAGATAAAGAAAGAGGAGAGAGGTTAAAATAGAAAATGAGAAATGTCACGTACATGTGACAACTTCCCATGATGAATGTAATCATAATGTAGTACAAACACGTACCAATGAGAAAGAAAAACTACAAACATATCTCTAAAAAGAAAAGTTATATTTGAAGTCATATTTTTCTAGCATGGCTTATCTCCGCTGGTGGGTACTCCAAGTTTAATTCTCCTAATCTTTCTGATTTCTAATTTTTTTGACAGTCTTACAGATAATTCCATCTTCCCAAAACTAGCTTGGAACACAAAGAGCAAATATTCTCCAATTTATATTTTAGTTAATAACTTAGTTTAATATTTTAGTATAATAACTTAGTAGAGAAAATGAGGATTATAATCACAGTTAAATAACATAATTGATACAGCTTCTAATTTACTAATTGCCATTTAAAATAGGTGAAGATTAAAATGTTATATTCTAAAAGATGAAACTCAGAACAATGAAGCATCAATAATAAGGAAAATTATTTCTCATTCCTTTCCATTTTTTAAAATTCGATAATCCAATGGGACTTTGCATATAATTTAAAATATATAAAATCTAGGCTTTGAAATAAGATGAACTGTGAAATTATACACAAATGTAAGTTAAGTTTTGATCTAGTATAGAAATTGGATGTACAAATTGTTCATAGAATTGAAATCTAGCAATGTTCTTTTCTTCGAGTATAAAATGAGAAATAACAAAAATTTTGATTGTTAGTAGTTTTGCAGCTAATTCTGTTATTGTTGTTTGTGTTTATGGTTCTTGAGCGAAGAAATACTTTACATTTATACATAAATGTAATAATGAGTAACACTAACAAATCTAATTATTTGAGAAGTAGTAATCTTGTGGCATAGTATATGAACTTAATTTATGCTATATGAATTAGGTACTATTATTAATCTTGAAGTCTAAGGGCATCAACTGGTAAGTGGTCTCAAGATGGGATTTTAGTTAAATAATCTAGCTTGAGACATTAGGCTTTTATTTTTGGTACAGGGGATCGAACTTGGGACTTGTGCTTACAAGGCTGGTGGCAGAACCACTGAGCTAAATCCCCGGACCAAAACATTAAGCTTTTGATCATTAGTTTGTACGGCTTTTCAGTATATAACTGTCAAACATGACAAATAATTTAGTTTTTATTTTCATAATTTTATTGGAAGTACTATTATGAATTCACATTCACAAATTATTTACACTTCTGCTAATATGATAAAATGTACATAAAGAATCTATTGTTACATTGATTACATTTCAAAGTAAAGATGTTTTAGAAATCCTGGTTTAATAGCAGCTATTAGTTCTATGAATTACAAAAGAATTGTATTAGAATTGGTAAGGTATCCTATTTACTTGGAAGAGTGCTTGCTTCGGCAGCACATATACTAAATATTTGGAAGAAATTCACCAGTGAGGCCATCTAAACTAGGGTTTTCTTTGTATAAATTTAATTTAAAAAATGAGAACTTCAATTTGGGTGGGCCAGTAAATTCTGACAGAGAGGAATGAAGACAGAAGAGACAGAGAGTATCTTTGTGTGTGTGTGTGTGTGTGGGGGGGATGGTTCAGAGGACCTCACTGAAATGAAGCCCTGAATTGAGTCAAATCCCAGATGTATTGAGGAACATCAAAGGCATAGTGTTCCTCTGAGTGCAGAGGTGTGTTTTAGGCTAGCAAGGCATGGTGATGGTTTGTCTGAACTATTAACTTTTATCTGATTGTCCCCTAGGGAACTTCTTTGTTTTCCCTATAAGGCTCATCTCTGCTCAAGTTGGCAAAACTCTTCAAGATGTTCCAGCTCCTGGAAGTTAGCAGTCTTCTGGCCCCTGAATCCATCCTAGCAGACATTGACCCATCCGGTGTTGCAAGGAACTCCCCATTGAGTTAATCATATATTCTATTTCTTCTGTGTGAACTTTTGTAATTTCCGTCTTTCTCTCAAAATGACAAACCAAGTGACCTAATGTTTTCATGCTATTTACTTTATATGCTTTTAACATCTGTAGAATCTGTAGTGATGTCACAGTCCTTATTGTTGTTATTGATAATATGTTTCTTCTCTTGAAGCAATAAATTTGGTGACATTTTTACCTCTTTAAAATTCGATTGCATTGTTTTCACATTCATCCAATATAGATTCCTTCATTGGCACATTGATATGTAAAATTATATTATTTAGCTTCATATTGTATACATATTTTCTAAATAACTTTCTATTATGAATTTGCAATTGAATTCTGTTGGGGAGAGAAAAATAGTTTGTATGACTTATTTGAATTATTTCAAATACTAGATTACTAGATTTATTCAGAATTTGACAAATATTTCATGTGTATATGTAGAGAATGTGTTAGTTTGGTTTGGATTGGGATTTCTACAGCTATAAAAGTGAATTAGGTGAAAACAGTAAATAATGTTGTTTAATTCTTTTACATCCTTTCTGATTTTCTAAACTCATATTGAAATGTAGATTAGTATTCTTATGTTTTCTTGATTTTTATTTTAAGTTTTCTAAAGCTTTCTTAGTACAAAACATTTGATTGTTCTGTTCTCTTGGTAAATTTATATCTAATTATTTTTAAATGACCTTTATCTCTGGTACATACTCTATTCTGAAATTTAATTTGAACCTAAATGCACTCCTACCATATTTCTTTTGATTAATGTTTGCCTGGCATATATATTTTTCCTTCTCCTTTATTTTTACCTGTTTTTTTGTTTATGGTTAACAGGAGTGGGACTAGAGTAAAATTAATATAACACTTTCTTTGAATAAAGACATAAAGAAAGTAATAGTGATACTAACTTTATCAAGAAAAAAATTATCAAGACAAAAATTTAATGCAAAAAATTAAAACTAATATCATCCTTTAATATTGTTTAATGAAACAATCCAATCATTTGCCTTGATTTAATAATCAAATTATAAATAAAAGTAGTATCAATATTGTGTTTTTTTCTTTTTATTACAAGTATTTTCAGGATAGTACTAATATTTAAAATCAGCTTACTATTTAGTTAGCTGTTGAACTTTTATTCAAGCAGAATTTTCTTGTAATTGATGTGTTAATTTCATTTACATTAATGTGACTGTTGATAAGAGGGCTTATCCAGCAATCCATATTTATCAAAAGGAAGCGAACTCAATATGTTAGAAATGTCTATACTATTGTGTTTAGTGTAGCACTTTTCATAGTCACCAAGTTATGAAAACAACTTGTGTCCTTTTCATGAATGGGTACAGGAAGTGTGGTACATGTACGTCTTAGAATATTGTTCAGCCCTAAAAAATGAAATCCTGTCATTTGCCATAGCCTGGATCAAATGGGAAATCTTTATGTGTAATAAGCAAGGAAAGACAAGGACTACATGTTCTCACTTATGTGTGGAATCTAAAAATATTTAGTTCATAAAAGTTGAGAGTACAGTAGAGGAAACCAGAGGCTGGGGAGCGTATCAGACAGTAGGAGGGCTGGACAAAGTTTGATCAGTGTGTTTAATTTATATTTAGATATTAGTTAGAAGTTCTGTTGTGCTATTGCACAACAGGTCATGATGTATAATGATAAGTCACTGTATATTTATAATAAAAAAACTTGAAGAAAGGATTTTGAATGGTTTCAATATAAAAAATCCTAAATATTGTGAAGACAGATATTTACCTTGATTTAAATAATATATATGTGTATGGAAATATTCCATGATATTCCATGAACATATATATATTTTAAAAGTTGTTATGTATCAGCTAAAGTACGTTTAAAGTAAGATTCCATTTAATCTTCATACATTATAATTTCATGTGAAATATCTAAAATGTATATTGCTATTGACTATTATTAGTGGTCTTTGTTATTTCAAGGTCTGTTTCTATTGATCAGTTTTTCTTCTCCTTATGATTCATATTTCCCTGCTTCTTTGTGTAATAGAAAATTTTTATCCTATGACAAACATTTTCAATTTTACTCTTTTGGGTGATGGGTATTTCTGTATTCTTACAAATGTTACTAGGTTCTGATTTCATGTAAACTATGTCACTCAAAAACATTTGACACATTTATGGTTTGCTTTTAATCATTTTAGGGCAACTAGTGTAGTCTTTAGAGCTCATTTCTCCTACTAATTAGAAGATCCCCCTTTGAGTTCTGCACAGGGCAACATACTGAGTCTGAGCTGTGGCTGGAAGGTTAAGGAAAGCAGCGCTTGCTCACCCTGCGGAGAGAGCTCCCTTCCGAGCTCTGATCTTCCATGCATGGTTCCTCATCCACTGATGCAGGGACTACGGTCTCCTTGAGAGGGACCCTGAGAAGATTTCCAAAGCCCTCACTCTGTGCAGCCCTTCCTACCTCGTTCTTCATCATGGACCGCTACTTGCCTTCTCCATGAATCGCCGCCATCACCTTCAACTCTGAGACTAACTAGGTTCTCGCTGGGTTACTGTTCCCTGATTCTCTCTTGGGTTTAAACTGGCGATTCCAGGATAGTTCTCTTGCTTGAGATTACTGTTCCGCTGTGTTTGTGTTGTCAGATATCTAAAACTTGTCCAGTTTTTAATTGTCACAGCTGCAAAGTTGAATTCAGTTCCTATCACATACCGTAAAAGTGTAAGTTGAATGATTAAATTGTAATTACCCGATTTGTGTGAGATAATTTTCTTGATATTTACTGACTTGGAATGTGCAGTAGATGAGGCTTTCTTTCTCAGTTATTTTTTCTTTAATTTTTGAATGCAACAATTTCACGAGTATAAGTAAGCTGTGGTTTTATTTTTACCTCATAGGTAGTGATTCTTATTCACCGGTGAATGTTAATCTTAGATTCAAGTCCTACGTGAATTTGTTTCCTTATTTAGATGAGTAGTTTATTTTTTTATTTTTATTTTTATTTTTGGTACCGGGGATCGGACTGGGATCCTTCTGCTCGCAAGGCAGGCGGCGGAACCACTGAGCTAAATCCCCGGCCCCAAGATGAGTAGTTTAAATTGACATACATGGGACATAATTTTCTGCTAAAATACCATGCACATTTTCGTCTACTTGAGATGGAGAGAGATTGGGAGGAAAGGAGACATGGCTAGAGAGGGTGGGTAGGTGGAGAAGGAGGAGTAGAAACTGCAGGAGCAGATGAAGAAGCAAATGCAGGCAAGAAGCAATGGAGAGAAGAATACATGAAATAAAAAGGCAGAAAAGAACAAAGGTATTATTAGCAGCAAAATAGAAATGAGATTGCATTTTCTCATATTTCTAAGATATAAAGGCATGATATATAAGATATCACCCATATATGTTGGTTGGCTATTGAAGAAAAGGAAGCTAAGAACCTTCATACCTAACCTACAGTGGTGTGAAATTATGAGTTTTCATGGAATAAATGCCTTTACACACAGAGTTTCTATGTCATAGCAAGTTATATACATCATTTAAGAATTTTAAATGAAGTAAAAGATTTAAATGTGAAGATAAAAATTATGCATAAGTCTATATAGTCAATAGCTGTATTCAATATTGAGTTTCTTGTTCAATATTTAACATATCAATGCCCACTAATTCAGACCTTATCAAGTATGCTATCTAAGGGCTTAAAGGCAATACGTCTACAGCATTCTATTCTATGTTATAGTTAATCATGAAAATATGTTTAGTCAATTATTGTGATGTCACACACCGCAAAAGGAAATTGGAAAGTATTTGGGAAGTGTAAAAACTCTATTTATACAGTGTAAAAGACTTACTAATTAATGTGGTATACAAAGACATACATACATATTATGTACTTACATTGTCATTACATTTCATGAAAAAATGTTCATTTGATGCTTTATTTACTGGGAATATTTGTTTAAATTCCTGCCATTGCTCTGATTGTCAATGCTTTGTCTATTCAGGTCTTTAGAAGTGTGTTATTCTTGACTCATCAAGTCATGAGCAGCATGAAGCACACCTTATATTAACTTACTCCAAAAGGAGATTTTATTGTTTTTTTTTTGTTTTTTTTGGCACCGGGGATTGAACTCGGGTCCTTGCGCTTGTGAGGCAGGCAACGGAACCACTGAGCTAAATGCCCGGCCCTTAAATGGAGATTTTAATACAATCATGGCTCATTTCTTTCTTACTTTCTTGCCCTAAAGCTATGTTCCCAATCTGAAAGCCAGCGGAGGTAACTATCTGACAGCTTATGTTATATATGAATCTTCAACCATGACACAAGTGAGAAGGTGAGCAATTAAGGTTGGCAAAATGTGGATCATTTGTCCATTTTTTATTGTTGTGAAAGGAGGAATGGCAACAGAATTGGAACTCTACTTAATATTTTTATGAGAAAAAAGTGTGGAAAACACAAAAGAAACAGAACTGCTCTCGCTGTGTTTCATAGCTGTTGTTTAATAAGAATTCTTCCTTTTCATTTCTTGCTGTGTGACATAATCATACTTTTCTAACTTGTCTAGTATATTCCTTCTGTAAAACCAAAGGAGCTCGCCAAATTGCATCACGAAGACATAGTAAATATATAAAAATATGGTGAATATTTTTAAAGTGAACACCATATGTGGGGGAAAAACGATGACAATCCCATGTAAATCTCACAGTAATGGACGCTTTCCCCTGGTCAGCCCATTGTGAGTGATGTGTGTGTATCTCACACCCTAAATTCCAGGCTGTCTTTAATCAAGGCTTAAATTTCTATTGTTCACAGTATTCCACCAAGAAGGTATCATTTACCAGTACTACATTTTCTTTTCAGATACCTGTTTTCAAGGGAGAGGAGAGATTCTTTTGTTGAATAAGAACATCTATCATAATTTAGACAGAATTCCAGAAATGACAGGTTTCTTATTTAGATAAGGTGACACATTACAGCTTCCTCTCTCCTTCTTTTTCTTAGACAGTGAGATCATATAGAGACAAAATTACTCTATCAGACCAAGTGAGTGTCAAAGCCTGTCCTCATCTTCTGCGCCCTCCTTTCTGCACCCCTTGCATTCATCTCTGAGCTGTGGGAAGGACATTTGAAGTGGATTTCTGGTTTCTGTTGGTTACATTGAGTGATATTGCTGACTGAAATTATCTTTTGGAGAAAGGTTATTGGCAGGAATTGTAGGGCTTGTGAAATGCTGTTACAGGCTGTTAAGAATTGGATTTAAAAAGTGAAATAGCTCTGAATGTCATTGTTCACCATTTAAAATGCATTTTAAATCTTTCTAAAGTTCTAATTCACAATGGATTTCATGTGTGGCATGGGGAAATACCACTCCTGCTGTTTTATTCCCTCTATTGTGCCTTTATGTGCAGCAAAAATCCTGAACATTCAATCAGTTAATGAAATAGGATGTGTGTGAGTTTTTCTGTCTCCAGTCTTAATTATTCAAGTTGACATGGCAATGAGAATGGAAAATAATTCTTAATCAAGTAAATACTTAACATTTTAAGTTATAAAAAACTTGAAACTGATTCTGAGAAAATTATAAAATAAATGAATATAAAAATATGTATAAAATTTCCTTTATGTTAAATTGGGGCTACAAAGAGCACGAGAGACAAAAAATTCATCCGTACATTTAAATGGAGCAGTTGCCTATGTGATCTAATATAAGCTGATAAAAATATACATTAGCTCCCAGGTGACATCGTCCCTGCAAAGTTTGTTGTAAAAGTCATTTCGTAATTCCTCTAACAATTATCCATGTGTCCCGCAAGGAAAGGTGACAGTGGATTTTAATATAAAATATAACAGCCCGGCAAAGAGCACATTAATAAAAGAAGGAACACATTTCTGTGCAGTGTTTTAAAATATTTTATTATTTGTCATAATAATTAAATGTTCAAATATACACGCAGAAGAAACAAGAAATCATCCAACTTTAGTAGAAAAGTTAGACCTATCAACACATTTTAAATATCCTTTGCTTTCAGTTTTTATTTTTAACTGTTCTGTGAGAAATGACACTTTGAAATAATGAGATTTGCAAACAACTCAGAAAAATATACAAAAAATCTGAATATGTTCATTCATAAATAAACACGATATTGGGTAAGCACTTTTGTAGAGTTTTCATAATTAATAAAGAATTGTAGTGCTAGGAATCAAACCCAGGACTTTGGGTATGTGAGCCAAGTTTTCTACACTGAGCTAAACCTTTAAGTTTGGATTTGTAGAAATTTTATCTGTGTGGATTCTGTATCCACTATAGAATTCCACCACACATAGGAAGATGAAGGTATGAACAGATTGATAAAATGCATATAAACATATAAACTGTATTGAAATATGGTAAATAAGAGGACCAAATAAGTCCATGAAATGTAACTTGAGGGCACCAAGCCCTTTTTTTTACCTTATGATTTTTCTTCAGTTCTTTGATTATGAATTAGTTGTTATTTGTGCATCATATATGTTCTTAACCCTTACATCTGTCTTCTCTAATTTTTATAATTCTTAATTAGTAATTCAATTTTAAAAGTAAATTAGTAGTCATCACTGATCTGTTAACATACCTTTCCTTTCCTTATTTCTTTATTTTTAGTCATCGGATAATTCCATAGACTTTGAAATTAATGTTTCTAAACATCCTATGATGCTGGGATCTATTTTATTAATAGTTGGCTTGTGTTTTGGAATAAGTGTTCATTGCTTTTACCTTTGTCAACAGCACTGCTGTAACACAAACTTGTAACAGTTAAGCCTGACTGTGTCAAACAAGGCTTAGGTTCCTTGCAGGGGATGGGTGCCCTCCACCCCTGGGTGTGTCTGGGTGGTCATGGAAGGGAGATCCTGGGTATGATACCTGCCTGTGGCCCCTGCCTCTCTAGCACTGCTCAGCCAGCCCCTCTGCTTCCCAGCAGCCATGAACTAAGTAGCTGCGTTTTGTGCTGTCCTTTTGCCACCGTGTTTCTGCCTTAACCAAACCTTTTCTCCATTAAGTTGTGGATATAGGGTACTGTGTTCCAGCAACAGAAAAACTGGCTAATGTAACACTGATAAGAGTTTTGCCAAGAAAGTTACAAATGTTTTCACAAAATTTTGAAATTAAATATTGCTTAAATAACTTTGAAGATAATCTTACTGTTTTCCACATTGTCATTAAATTTTCTGTCACAGTGATTAAAGACTTGTTTCTCTAAATTCTCAAAGACTATGAGAATTTTTTCCAATGAAAATTTTGAGTAATGCCTAAAATCCTGTGAGATTTAATATTTGTTCTGCTAGAGAAAACTTCTAAAATTAGGATAATTTATTCTACTTATTTTCAAATTTCTATGTTCATTGTATTAATATTCTCAAATTTTAAAAATTAAAACTTCACATACTATATGTTATAGGAAAGGCATACAATGCTATATATCATAAGATAGGCTCATTCGTTACTTTGCTAATTGCTCTAACAACTTTATATCTATACACTGTATTAATTATGATGATTATGAATATTCCTTGGGAAATGATTTGGTGGATCCTATTCAGTTCATCTTGTTTTTAATTTATTTACTAGCTTACTTATGATTTTTTCAATAATACCTATTCCATTGTGTCTTTAATTTACCCTTTCAATTTCTATATCATTGTAATATTGAATTTAATCATTTTAATTTGTTCTGTGATGTGAAGAAATTGTAACTACTTTCATTTTCTTCCATAGATATATTCTTCCTAAGTATCCAACTTTACTTTGTACACATTGATTTTATATACTTAGTTTGAGTTCATAGTTACATTGCCAATTATTTTAATATGATTCATTCTTTGATGGCTTTGCCTTGAAATTGTCTTTACCCTGATATAATATAGATAACTAAATTTTATTTTCACTGACTATGAAGCCAGTTTCCCTCTCCTGTTCAATCTTGAGATGAAAGCTGG
The DNA here is from genome assembly GCF_053883595.1 of Heterocephalus glaber. Taxonomy (NCBI): domain Eukaryota; kingdom Metazoa; phylum Chordata; class Mammalia; order Rodentia; family Bathyergidae; genus Heterocephalus; species Heterocephalus glaber. The sequence goes on from NW_028258465.1 coordinate 1,455,008, forward strand.
AAAATAGGCACTCTATCGACTTTTCTATAATCTGAGCTACTGGTGGCAATAAACGTAGAGGAAGGACTTAGAAAGGGGAAGGTTCAAAATTAGGTAATAAAGATACATGACTTTTTAAATAAGATTTCTTTTACATATTCCCCTCTGAGATGTTGCACTTATCATTTCTTGGTAGAATGTGAACCCTATTTCCACATTAGGCTGCCCTTCATTCGGGTCAATCTTTGTAGTTCAATGTGTGGACACGAAGCATTCACTTTTTTTTTTCTCACAAGGTGAATAAATTCTATCATCAGGTTTCTCATTTTCAACTATGTATGCTTTCTTGGAATTATTACCACTACTAAATATGAAAAGTAAAGAAAATAAATTAATATAAAAGTACTACATCATAGTTGTAGTTGATGCCAAAATGTGTTCCTAAGCGGTGTTCTGCCACTTCCACCAACCCTATTGAAACTTATGCTGCCCCACATATAAAAATTCTTCATGTTTTTAGGGGTTTTTAGCTGAAAATCTGAGTATGAAGTAATATTAAATTGAAGTTTTAATTTATACTACAATGGTTACTAATATATTTGAACATATCTTGTATGTTTATAGAACATTTATAATTTATTTTCTGGCAGAAATCTACTCACCAATGTTGTGCATTATTCCTTTTATTTGCTCAGCTTTCTGATTGATGTATTTATTCCCTTATAGAATATGGACACATCTCATTTGCTGACATTTGTTCTTGAATTTAAATATAACATACAGGGCCAGGGATTTAGCTCAGTGGTTCCACTGCCTGCCTCGCAAGTGTAAGGACCCGAGTTCAATCCCCGGTACCAACAAAATAAAACAAAACAAACAAACACACAAAACACATACAATTTAATGTATTTAATTTATCATTACTTATATTTTGCATTTTTGAATATTATTTTAAATTTATTTCTTATTTTGCAGTTTTAAATAAATCCTTTTGCAAAACAGTGTAAAAATTTTCTTCTTGGCCTTTGGTAACTGCTCATTCTGGAAGAGAAGATGAGATAAGAGTCATTTTCTTCTCCACTGTGGACCTCTGGGTTGAATTGTGGACCTTCAAAATATGTGCAAGACCCAGCCCCTGGAATGTGTGGCCTTATTTGGAAGAAAGGAATGACACGTGATTATGTTGAGAATCTTGAGATGAGGTGGTTCTTGGTCAGTTCTCGATACCTAGAGCCAGTGATGAGTGGCTTTGCAGTAGGTTGAATGAGGGTGCCCAGAGCAGCAGGCCTTGTGAAGGAGGAGGCAGATGTGACTGTCAGGCCACCTCAGCCAAACTCCAGGAAGCTGGACCAGACAAGTGAGGATGCTTCCCTACAGCCTGCTGCAGGTCTGCAGCTCTGCCAACACCTTCTGTTCCCTGGAATAATGAGAAAATAAATTTTGCTTTAAGTCACCAAGTTTGAGTTAATTTATTATTGCATCCATAGGAAAATAGTAGATACAAAATATCCCAACACCATATGGAAAAGCTCACCCTTCCCCTACACTTACCTACACATTTCAAACGCCATGTGTCTTCACATGCATGTCTTTACCTCTGCTCTCTTCAGCACCCTCCAGGTCTCCTTCCCCTTAATGGGAGAAAGGTATAATCCAGGTTATAACCCACATTATAAATCAAGGCAAAGGCCCACCTCAAAACTGATATTTAAACATGGTATTTTACATATTCTCCCACATCCTCAGGACTCCGATATAATTACTGTAGATTACAATTGAAAGAGCTACAAGGAACGGGCTATCTAAATAGCAATTATGAAAGAATCCAAAGAAAACAGAGGAGACAAAAACAGGAATAAATGGGGAATTTGAAATTTCTGGCATCTGTAGTAATAATAATCATTAAATATAGCCTAATTCATAACCAGGGTAACATAAAACTTTACACTAAAGTCCTATTTACTTTGCTCTTAAAGACCTAATAGCTGCTGTTACACACAATATAATATCCTGAGTTTGAGGAAAGTGTTCAAGTCATGCAAAACACAAATGTAGTCTAAAAGTAAAGTGCAATAATCAGAGCTGGGCCATATGTCATGGAGATGTCAGAATTATCACGTTACATCTAAAACAGATATCATGAATACGTCCAGAGTTTTAATCAAAAATGTACATAAAATGCAATACCAGATGGGCAATATCAGCTGAGCATCAGACACGCTCAGAGAGACTTAAAGGGAAAGGTTGAAATAAAAGAAAGAAGGAAATTAAATGTTTCTCAGTAGGTCTTTATTAAACTGTACAAAGCCATGGGGAAAATGGGTGCGATGTCACAGTTAAAGAGGAAACTGCTGCACCGAAATGCAAAGGGAAAAATAATGATAAGAAACAAAACCAAACCTGTAAGGTATGTGGGACAATATCAAAATGTCTAAACTACCTATAATTGCAACAATCAAAGGAAAAGAGAGAAAAGACTAGGAATGGAATATTAAACAGAAATGGTTGAGAATTTTTCAAACTTAACATCAGAGACCAAACCACAGCACCAGAAATTTCATAAAAAAATCATGCAGGATAAATTTTGAAAAATCTGTACCTACGCATAAGTCAATCTGTCCATACTGGCATAATAAACTGCCAGAGACTGAGTGAGGTAGAGAGCAGAAATTTCCTTCGCACAGTGGGAAAGGTGGAAGTTGGAGTTCAGGGGCTTGAGGGTCCTCTTGTGCTGAGGGCTGTGTTTGTGACTTGCAGATGATCGCCTGCTTTCCGGCGATGCTCTGACATGGCTCAGAGAAAGAGAGAGTTCCGCTGTGTTTCTGCTTGCAAGGGCATTCATTTCATTGTATGGGTCCCACTCTCATGACTGCCTCTAAATCTAATTGTTTCATAAAGCTCCCACCTTCTGTTTTCATAGGTACTGCAACTACACGCTTCGAAGGGATGTAATTCATTCTATAGCAGTACCTCCTACTCAAACTCGAGAAAGCTACAGAAAAAATAGCCTCTAAAAACTCCAGGCCCATGAGTGAAAGGACAGCATTCATAATGAGACAAAGGGTAAGAACTACAGTAATTTTTATTATAATGTACATCAGCAAGAAGAAAGTGGAGTGAAATATTTAAAAAATTGAAAGAAAAATGAAACAGCAACTAGACTGCTATACAATGACATTCCTGTTCAAATGAAATAGAGATAAAGACGTTCTCAAGTAAACAAATACTGAAGCCATCTGTACTCATTGCCTTTAGACCTACTGTGTGAGAAATGTCTGAACTCCTGAGACATAAGGAAAATAATATTGGTGAAAGCCTGGATCTAAATGTAGAAAGGGACACTGTCAGAAAGGAATAAATGATGAAACATTAGCTTCCTTATTCTTAATTCTAAATGGTAGTATTTCAAATGATACTAATAACATCTACAGTACTGACCACACATAAATAAGTGGAATGATACCATAAGGCATAGGAGGGAAGACTGTGTAATAACTTTCTATGTTATCTCCTATTATCTCCTGTTTCATTTGAAAGAGGGCTTAGATTAAGCATTGTATTGTAAACTCTAGAGTAACCACTTAAACATTATAAAAACATGTCTAATTTATATGCTGAGAGTGGAGCTGTAATAGAATAAAATGTCCAATTAAATAAGAAAAGAGAAGGTAAAATTTAAAAACAAGTCCAATGAATAAAAAGTTATGTATATGTAATTATAAATATAATAAATATATATAATGAATATTACTCAACTTTGCACCTACTTGTGCTTTAAACGTGAAAAGACTAATTATACCTATTTTAAAACAGGTTGTCAGACCTGGGTATAACTCAAGACCCAACTATATGAGAGTAAAAATGAAAATATCAGGAAAGATATACCATATTCACACTAATCAAAATAAAGGTAGAGCAGGTATATTGATTTCTAACAAGGCAGAATTCAGAACAAGGAGGTCATCCAGGATACAGAGGAGAATTTCAAAATGAAGAGTCTGTTCTGTAAAATGTCATTAATGTGTTTGCACCCAATAACAGAATGTCAAAATATATGAGGTAAACACTGGTGATACTGCAGAGAGAAACAGACAATTCGGCTGTAGTTGGACACTTCAACACCTCTCTTTTAAATTGATACATCAGCTAGTCAGAAAATCAGTGAGAATATAGTTGACCCCAGCCACACTATCAAATAACTTGATCTAATTGACGTTTATAGACTACAACAGCAGAATAAACAATCTTAAACTCTCTTAGAATACTCACCAAGGTAAGCCTTATTCCTGCCTTTAGAATAAACCTTTATTCATGGAAAATGACACATAGCATGCAAAGTATGTTCTCAGAAAACAGGGGCATTCAACTAGAACTCAGTAATGGAAATATAGATGGACTATCCTCAAATATGTGTGAGTATCACAGGAATCAAAGAAAAAGTGTAAAGAGAAATATAAAGAAAACTAGTACTAAATGAAAATGCTACTATTACAAATTGGTAGGATATGAAGAAAAGTACATTTACTGGGGACTATATAGTATAAAACACATATTTTATTATGAATTAAGATATACTATCAGTAAACCAAGGTTCTTTTTTAATAAACTAAAACACAAGGGCAACTCAATCCTAAAGCAATTAGAAGAAAATTAAAAACATATCAATAAAATTTTGAATAAAAAGTTAAATAAAAGTCTGATTCTTTGAAATATTAATAAAATTGATAGACCTCAAGTCCTACTAGCAAGGGGAATAAAAAAGACACAAATTATAATATCAGCAATGAAGAAAGCATTGCTATTACCCATTCCACAGACATTAAACATACACTAATAGAGTTACATAAATACCTTCATTTTTGCAAAATTGACAACTGAGTTGAAATGGGACAATTCCTTGAAAGAAACAAAGTCCAAAATTCATATTTTAAGTGAAAGGAAAAAATCGAATAGTCAAATTATTAAAAATAGAAAATAAATAATAATTATTACTTTTCTTTCATTGCCGTAAAAACTACGATAAACTTAGAGGCACAAAGGAACATAATTTTCTCCCTATAATTCTGGATATAGGAAACAATTATGGATGTTGGGAGATTAAAACAATTTTGGGAACAACTCTTGGGAGCTGTCTTCCTTGCAGCGCCTGCAGGTAAGCCTGGCTGAGACTGCTCTTGTCCATACTGCCATTCCCAAGGAGCGCACACTCATGGCTCACCGTCATTTTGTTCTTCTTCAGAGCTAGGCTTGTTGACTGGTTTCTGCCTCTAGATAAAAATTTAATACAGGGGAACACTTTCACCTGGATAAAGAACATTTACAGAGAATTTGTAGCATCATACTTTTTTGTGAGAAACTGGATGCTTTCTAGCCAGGATCCGAACAAGGAAATCCTCTTTCATCATATTTATTAACATCATGTTTTTATTATTAGCTGTTGCAGGAAGAAAAAAAATGAAATAAAAATATATAGATTAGGGGAGACAAAACTGCCATTCTTTTTACACATGACCTGATATGAATACCTAAGTCAAAATGATTGCCTAAAAGTAACTTTTCTACACTAATAAAGCAGCATAGTAAGGTCACAGGTACAAGATTTAATACAGAATGATGACTGCCTAGAGATGTGCATATCTGGATCCCCAGTACTGAGCACCCACTTATCTTACCTTACATGACAAAGGGCACATTGAAATTGTGACTAACTTGATGATTTGGGGTAATTTTTTTTCTTGAAAAATAGGAAAATTCCTCTCTGCCTGGGGCCAGGACAGTCAGAGATTCTTAGACAGAGGCAGGAGGGATGGTCAGAAGGAAGCTGTGATGACCCAGCGGCATTCGGAAGGGGCGCAGGGTAGGGAAGCTGACTTCCGACCAGCTTTACACAAGCTGGTGTGTGTGCGGGGGGCCAGCAACAGACAGTGACATTTTATAACACAAGGCATGTCATTCAGAGTTACACACACAAGGAAGTTATGTTCAAGTACACATGCGGGAAACTTGAACACTAATAGAAACCAAACTCCAATTAGAGAGAGAACCTATATTCAAAGAATATTGAAATTGATATTCAGATGTCAAATCTGCCAAAATTCATCTATGGATTTAAAATAATTTTCATTGAAATCTTAACTAATTACTGTACAGATATCGACTAAATACTTACAAAGTTTACATACAAAGGTGAAAGATCTAGAATGAACAAAGTTCTGAAAAATTAGACTTTTTAAAGTTAAAAACTGTTCTGTGAGAGATATTACCAGAGAGTGAAAATACAAATAATAGCCAGAAAATATTTAAATAATATATTTGATGAAAGATTTACATTAAAAATGTAAAAAGAACTTTGAAAATTCAAAAATAAGAATGCAAATTTCTAATAAAAGAATCACACAAAAGATATAGACTGAATATCTGTACTTAGAAGACCCACAGTTGGCTAACGAGTATAAGAAAGGTGCTGAAGATCACATCTCTAAGGAAACACAGGGGAAGATAGCAATGAGGTACCCACTGCGCTCCTATAGGAAAGGCTATGATCCAAGCCACAGCAATGCAGAATGCAACCACTTAGCAGTGCAAACATGACTTCATAAAAAATAAAAACTGAAAAAAAGAATCTGGAAAGGAAAGAAACTTTCAGGGTCCTCAAAAATAAGTTTAGTCCCTCTGAGAGCATCCATAGCATTCTGAAATGGATAAATCAGAAATAAAGTTAAAAATCTTAAGGAAATGGGAATAAATTATAGGCTTTAGTAATAGTAATGCATGAACATCAGCTCATCAATTGTAACTAGGGAGTCATGCTAATTTAAGAGTAAGGGAAACTCATTGGTGCTTATGTGGAAATTCTGAATATCAAATTATGAGAGCCAACACTAAAACACAGGTAAGCCATCCAGAAAGAAAAATAAAGAAAGAAGAAAAAAGAATGGAGAGGAAAGCCAAAAATTACATAGATGATATTTTGTTTATTGTATAGGAAAATAATGCATTTGGTTATCAAGCAATAGTTCAGTAAAATTAAATGGCACAATGAAAGACAAGGAAATGTTGCCTTTTCTATGAAAAAGCCACAAGTGTGATTAGAAAGTACTCAGTAATATATGGACGTTCTCTGCACTTTCTACTCAATTTTTTTAAACATCTGATTTAGTTTAAAAATAAAGTATATTTAAAATAGACATTTATTATTTCACAGTGTCTGTAGGCTGGAAATCTGAGTGTAGCTGTACAGTTGGCTCTTTTGTGTAGAATTTCACAGAGGTTCCACTGAGATATCAGGCAGTGCTTGTATTTGGAAGCCTGGCTATGAGAGAATCAACTTCAATACTTGTTCCAGTGCAAACGAATTCAAGTTGTCATAGTCATATGATACAGAATCTCGTTTCTTGACGTTTACATGTTGATGATTCTCTCACTCCTGGAATTGCCCCGCAGTCCTTACAAAACTGGTCAAAGTTGCTTATCTTGTTGGAAACTCCTAAGAAAACTATGTTGTAGATAATGTAAGTGACAGCGACATCTTATTGCCTTTGCCATATTCTTCCTGTAGAGAAAGAAATCACATTCAATAGAAAGAAGCTTTTCAAAATCATGAGTACCAGAGCTGAGGGTCACAGGGATAAAGACAGACTTGGAGTCTGCTGATAACTGTTTTTAATTTATTGCCAATTATCATCTGCTTGGTTTCTCTCTAGTTAAGTTGTCTCTAAATCTATACAAACACATATTAGAGGTCATTATGTCTTCGGAGGAAGTTGTACACAGAGTATTGAGATTGTTTCTCTACTGTCTCTCTTTTGGTAGCCCAGAGATTGGGTCTACTTATCCCAAAGGTGCTTTTGGAAGCTGTTGCTGCTTCAATCTGTTCATTGTCAACACAACCAACTGTAACTCTATCTTTTGAGTCTGCTTTGTATTGTGTAATTTTAATAGCTAACAAAGGTAAGAGCAGTGGTTTGTCCAGTTCTGTATCAATGTCCTTCTCCTTCTAGGCTAGACAGAATAATGGCTACTTAAAGATATCTGTTCTCTAATTTATGAAGGTTGTGAATATCTTTTCTTACATGGCTGAACTGACTTGCAGCTAGAATAAGAGTTTACTAATCTGAGTATAGCATCCTGGACCACATGTCTGGGTGGTCTCAAAGAAATCACAAAGTCTTTTAGATGAGGTAAACAGAGGTGACTGAGTCAGAGAACAGCATAGAGAGCCAGAAGCAGAGGTTGCAGTGACTTGGTAGCCAAGAAGCAGTCACTGGACGGGATGCATGAAGCCCAGACAGCAAGGTGCTGTGTGCTCCCCTCCAGAGTTCACAGCTGCTCTCTACCTACTTTCAGGAGCTTGCTTCCTCAGTTCCTATTGTCTATTCCTCTGTCTCTCCATCCTCTCTCCTTCCTTTCTTCTTTTCTTCCTCCCTCTCTCTCTCCTTCCTTTCCTCCCTCCTTCCTTTCCTCCCTCCCTCCCTTCTTTCTTTTTTCTTTCTTTCTTTCTTTCTTTCTTTCTTTCTTTCTTTCTTTCTTTCTTTCTTTCCTTCTTTCTTTCTTTCTCTCTTTCTCTCTTTCTCTCTTTCTTTGTTTCTTTCTCCAGACACCAAGTTGTTCTCAGTGGGAAGTTTCTCGAATACCAACTAATCCATCATAAAGGAACCATGGCAGGCTTGATGGACTTAATAATCACAAACCATCATTTAAAAATCTTTGCAATGTGAATTTCCTTTCTTTATTTAGCCACAGAATTAAAATATCAATAGAACTCCTACCACTTGACCCTGGAGATGATATGGAGTAGCTTAGTGAACTGTAGAGACCATGCAGTACAGAGATATGAATAAATGTCGAAAGGTGAGTTTTGCAGATGGGGTTGCCAGGAAAGTGATTTTTAAAGTTTGAAAAATTAAAATACATCCTTCAGCAAAATAAAAAAAAATTCTACCTAGTCATTGACCTTGGAGACAGTTATAAACAGGTAGAAACAAACTGATTAGCCTATAGAGCACAAAGAACACCATAAAACAGATGGATCTTTCAGCACATCAGAACGATTGATATAATTTGATTGAGTAATAATGTAAAGAATGTCATTGTGATAAATCTCTTTGGCAATGTACTCAACAATATGTACACATATTTTGCAAGTTTAATTCTGTTCTGAATAGTATTATGCAAAATTAACACATGGTATACTTTCTGGGGAAAATGTCCTTTGAAAAAATAAATAATTGCCATGATTTTTCAAAATAATATGCTTCATTAAACAATAATCATATATAAAGTAGTCATTGAGTGCAATTTAACACTAAAGTAATTTTAGTGTTACTCTACTTTGCAAAGTAATATTCTATGAATTTTACTACTTTATTTTGAAAATTAGTAATGTATGTATGATTATATTAGAGTTAGAAAATTTGAATATTAAGAATATAATGTCTCCCAGCTAAGGTAGACTAATAGAGAATGTTAAAGTTATTTGTAGATGTGGGTAAAGATGCTTTCATTTTAGATGTTCATAAAAAGATGGAAGACTTCAAGTGACCACACTGATACCTGAATACTATTTTATAGTGCTTAAAGAAGCCAGAAATTTTTAAAGTTGTAAGAACACAATAGCCATGGTAATTTTTAAAAATTCTGTACTTAGAACAATTTTCAACATATTATATTCACATTTATCTGACTCAACTCAAAATACCCCATATTCTTCTTTTAGCTACCTATATTCTACATTTCATCTTCTAGCAAGGATATGCAATGATTTTATATAGTAAGAAATATGTAAAAGAAATAATTTATCCACAGTCTTTCTGTTAATAAATTTTCATGAAAGAACAATAGAAACAGAACAGCTTCATAATTGTAATTATTGTGACAAATCACTATTAAAATGATTTTTCTACTGTATGCTATTTTTTAAAAATCTCCCTTAACATACCACTTGTATATTTATGTCTGCTCCAAGACATGAAACAAATAAATCCCTTCTTCTATACTTTATATTGTATTTATCTATAATCAAATGCTCACCTGATTAAACTTTCCCAAGTGCAAAATTTTGTCAAAACACATACTTTTTAGCATACTCTTAAATTGCAACTATAAGTCTGAAAATTCTACACAAGGGCATTTCATTTGTCTGTCTCCTATGAATTTTCTAGCCATAAAACATATTTTTTAAACAATTTGAGAATTTCTTCCTGAAGTCTCTAATTTTGTCCTCTGCTGCCGCCGCTCTGACACAGTTCACATGATGACTTCATTCAGATCACAGTGCTTTCTGCAAACATCACTGTGATCTTGGTAATAAAAATTCATAAACTGAATTTTTCTATGAAATTATGTGTAAAACACTTTACTTGTAATTCTATCTGAACATGTGGCAAAATCTTGAGCCTCGTTGTATCACCAACGAGGTTCAGATTATGAACAAGGAGACTCTATATGAGCTGTTGTTGCCTGGCAACATCTGGAGAAAACCATCTGTGGAGGGAGAGGAAACACCAAATAGAGCATTGTGTAGCCCAGCCCATTGCAGTCTACATTTTGTGGATCAGTGTTCAAGACACCTGGCTTTCACAGCCTAATATCCAAACCTGAGCAGTGATATTGTGATAATCAAATTACAATGGAGCTTACTTCTGCATAATAATGTGCAGTGAGAATATGCTCTTCAATTTTCTTTAGATCCTTTAATTCAATCAAATAATGTAAATATTGGTTTAAAATATTTAACCTGTGGAAATACCATTTGCACTGGCATCAGGACAGCTCCAAACCTGAATCAAGTTTTGTATGCTGTCACAATAAAAAGTAAAATGATACCTGCAAATATCTTCTCAACCATTTAAAGCATGAGAATTAGAAGGTCAAATGGGAACTAGAGAGGTTAATTAACTAATATTTTTGATATTTGGTAGGAATGAATGTGCCTATATCTACAGATGAGAATCTCTTTCCATGAAGAGGATATATGATCTGAATTTCTTATCTACTTCAATAACAACTTTGACACAAAATTTCACTAGTAGCACCATACAATAAGTGACTGCAGATTTAGAAATGTAAACATGTTTCTCTGTTCCCATTACATTCGGCATATGGTACCTGGCAACTGCCTGGGAAGCCCAAGAAGGGATCTGGAGAAGAGAGGATCTTTGAAATGTGCCTGGGAACGTAGCATAGCCGAAGGATGTGCACCAAACCTGTGTCTTTTTCTCTGCACTCACAGAAGCCAGAGACACTGGGAGACTGCACTGGAGCCTGGTACAAGCACGTGGTTCAGTAGTAAGGAGTGGAATGAGAGAACAACTGTTTGTGGAATTCCAGGGCTTCCCCACAGAACTTTCTTTGTTCCTTTCCACTAACCTGACGCTGATGGACATGATAACTTAGAAGTCATGAAATGAAAATGCAGAGTCATGTGACTAGAGAAACCAGGGATCCTGCATTTCCTTGTGTAGGAGAGTTGCTTTCTAAGATGGAAGACTTGTTTGGAGTTTCTGGTGAAAAAGAAACATTAGAAGAGGTTATCTTGCACATGATTTATCTTAATTTGACTTCATTTAATACCACCTTGAAGGATTTGGGCAGAGAAAACTGAAACAGGGAGAGAGAGACATAGACAAAATAGTTGTGTGGCCCAGCCTGAGAAGGGTGCAGAGTGAACGGAAGCAGGTGACCAAGTGCTCAGTTCCCAGTTCTGGCTGTGGGACTGAAAGCTGTAGAACATACTGGAAGTTAATCAGAGTTTAAAGCTCATGGGGATGGAATTTTGGAAGTCTCCAAGTTCCTTATACTTAACTTGAGAACTAATAGGGAAATCAAAAGGCCCATCAGAAATGAACACACAGAATTTGAATTGTGGCTTAAGTACGTTAATTTGTCAACTATACATAGTCTGGTTTGGAGGCAAGAAGTGATAAAATCTTTGGAATAATATCCACAGATTAAAACCATGTAATGTGAATAGGTCAAAGAAACACCCTTGGATTGCAGGTGTAGGGTCTATAAACTTGAGTATTGATTATATGTAATGTCAATAATATAATAATTGTATAAACTCATGTTTATTTTCTTCTTATAAATTAGGCAACTTGCTAACCATTTTTTGCATTTTTTCCCTTAATCATCATAGTAACTGTGTAAAACAATACAGCTACTTACCCTATTTTCGAGGAAGATAAAAAAATTAGGATACAAAATTAAGAGAGGCTTAACATACATTTACAAGGAATAAGATTTTTGCCTGATCATTCTGGTAATTATTTACACTGCTAAAATTCTGAACTCACAGAAAAGTTTCAAGAATAGTACAAGGAACTTCAACATCTGTTCTACCCAAATTTGCCAGGTATTTATTCTACACACTCAATGCTCAGAATGACTTTTGCTTTTTTTTCACTGATTGAATGAGAAATAGCTCTATCATATTTACGTAGTACCACCAGAAGTCACTTGGAATTGCATATTTTAATTGACCTTTCAGAAAGAGTTCAAAGCTCAACATAATTGTATGGAATAAATTAGGATGGATAGAGATTGGAGAAATCAATAAAATCTATAATATTCTAAGTGCAAGGAAATACAGAAACATAAGAGAATTTAATGAAAATGGTATCATCATGTTTAATAAATGCTTAGGGAGGAGAAAATTATAGAGATATAATTATAAGGTCAGAAATTTCAGCGAGATAGAGAAATCATGAAAAAGTTTAGGTTTAATTGTCACCTTTAATACAACATTTTGGGTAGTATACCAAAAAGGAACCTAAATTATAAAGGTTAAGGAGAATAATCAGTCACAAAGATGAAAATAAATGTAAGAAAAGAATCTTCATATATTAATACTTAACATATTCTATTTTTTCTTCTGGATTTTGTTCTTTATAATCTTTGCTTTAGTTCCATAGGGTTTTGGGTCAATATCTGTCAAAATCACTTTACAGTGGACAGGCAGAGGGTTGGGGATGACCAGTCTTGGGAGTGGGCTGCCCAGTGACAACCCCTTCGGTCTTCTCAGGGACAGACGGGGCAGGTGGAGACCTCCTGCTTCCAGGAGCACTCAGAACTCTGCATTGGCCTCCAAAGCCTGAATGTGGGTGTGAGCAGATGACGGAGAAGTGTGGCCATCCCCACTTACTCGAGCAGCCTGGGGTTTGGTCTCATGTTTTACTGCATAAATACTAAAACAAAGAGCAATGTCTGAATATGAGATTTTGGGGCACATTTAGAAGATAAGAAAAATATGTCCTAAATATACAAATGTATACCTGTAGGTGGGCATATTTTGCATTGTATGTGACTCAGATTTAGAGAAAACTTGTTTTTTTCTACATCTCAACAGTCAGTGAGTGAATCTTATGCATTAATGAACAATTCAAAATTCATTTAAAAGGTTTATAATTTCAGTAAAGAATTTGATTTTCCTCATAGACATGTATTACCCACATTTTGTTAACTGCAAAGATTATTTCCGTAAGAAATAAAAGAATTGTATAGCTAATAGCTAAAATATTTGGTGCAAAAAGCTATAGGTCATAGTAGAAATAATAATATTTGGTATACGATTGAACAATATTATTCTTCTGGTTATGTTCTTCAAAAAATTATTCACTGTGCTCATGTAATCATTAGAATAAAAATACCTTACATTTTTTTCTGCTTCAGTTTCGTTGTCTTGTACCTGGAGACAGTATTTGTTGTTAAGTTTTAGTGTTTTTGTGAAGTTAAACAGCACTGCATTTTGAAATAATGTCTTTTGCTTCCCTGATCCTTTTGAAAGTATCTGATTGGAAAGGTATTTAAGTGAGAAGTAGCAAAAGCTCAAAACAAGTTACCTACCGTCCATATTAGGGTGAACAGCGCTGCCTACTTCACAAGGGTAATCCTTCAAAGACAATTGTGAATGGGAACCAGTTGAAAAATCTTACTTATAGTTGTCTGTTTTGACACATAAATCTTATTTCCTTCATGGTACACGTTAATCTCCCATTTCGCCTGACAACGTGGCATCCATAAAGTTTTAAAATTATTTCCTTGTTGCTTTAATTTATAAGACTAGACAAGCTGTGATTAGTGATACTGAAGGGGTCTCAAGAAACCATTTAAATGAATACATGCTGGGCTGGCTTGGACTACTATAAATTGATGGGATATGACCCTCACTGCTCTGCTATGGATCCCAGAGTTGGAGAAGAGCAGGAAACTTACCTGCAGCAGTCATTTCTCTATGATAGCTACAATCAAGCAGCTTCAGATTTTAAAATAAATCAGTAACCCGAAACCCGGAGTTCTGAGCATGGATGTTCATAGTTGTAGTAGAATCAATGTTTGTGATTGTATTGGCTGCATTGCTTGAAAACATGTTCTGGGGAAAGAGGTGTACTCTGAGGAGTTGACCATATTTTATTTCCACCTTTCAATTTTATCACAGCTTATTTTCTTTCTTTATTTCATTTCTGTCTAATTATTGCCCCTCTTATGAAAGAGGAACCATTTGAATCCAGTGATGAGCACAGGTTACCTCTGTTTTATCCATTGATATATCAACAAATTTTCAGCTTTTTGTTGATTCTAGTTCTGTAGCATGGGGTTACTGTTATATAGTAAAAGCCTTAAAAAATGACATTTTTCTGGAAAAAATTCCATATAGTTTTATACTGGGTGAGAACAATGGGTCTACTTTCAGTCTTCTATAAGTCCTTGTCCAGTTTTCCCAGCACCATTCACTAAGGAGTGTGCTATCTCTCCAATGCATATTTTTTACTCCTTTGTCCAGAATCAGATGGCTATAGGTGCATTCACTTGTCTCTATGTCCCCTATTCTGTTCTCTTGGCCTACATATCTATTTTTGGGCCAGTACCATGGTGTTATGGTTGCTATAGCTTTGTAAAATAAATTGAAATTGGTTATTGTGGTGCCTCCAGCCACGTTCTTGTTCCTTAAGATTGCTTTTGCTATTCTGGGTCTTTCATGCTTCCATAGGAATTTCAGAATAGTTTTTTCTATCTCTGTGAAGAATGCCATTAGTATTTTGAAGATGACTTTGTTGAACCCGTAGATCACTTTTGGTAGAATGGCCATTTTAACAATATTAATTCTGCCAATCTATGAACATGGGAAGTCTTCCTAAGTTCTAGTGTCTTCAATTTTTTGCAGTGCTCCAAAATTTTCACTGTAGAGGATTTTCACGACTTTTCTTAATCTCTTAGTTTTTTACTATTTTTGAAGCTCAGTTTGTTTCTTATTATTGCTTTCAAACAACTATTGATTTTTTCAAAGTTGCTTATACCTTGCTGCTTTGCTGAATTTATTAGCTCTAAAAGTCTTTCAAGGGAGTATTAAGGGTCTTCTAAGTATAATATTGTATTGTCTACAAGCAAGAATCCTTTGAATTTTTTCCCTATTTGTAGCCTTATTTCTCTTGCCTAGTGACACTAGCTAAAATTTCAAGAACTATGTTGAATAAGATGATAGTGGACATCTTTTCCTTATTTCTCATTTTAGATGAAAGGCCTTCAGGTTTTACTCATTTAGGAACAGGTTGGCTGAGGTTTTTTCACAGACAGCCTTTAGTATGTTAAGAAATAATCCTTTGATACCTGCTCTTTCCAGGGTTTTTTTTTTTTTTTAAATCATGAATGGATACTTAATTTTGTCAGAGATTTTTTCTGCATTAATTGAAGTTATTATGTGAATTTATCCTTGATTCTGTTTAAGTAGTGTATTGCATTTACTGGTTTACTTATGAAGAAACATCCTTGCATCCCTGGAATGAAAGCAACTTGATCATGGTGTTTGATCTTTTTAATGTGTTGTTGAATTCAGTTCACAAATATTGTATTAATGTTATTTGTATCTAAGATCATCAAGTATATTGATCTATGGTTTTATTTTTTGTTGTGCTTTATCTGGTGTTGTCAGTACAATGCTGGCCTCATAGGATGAGTGCAGAAGCAGTCCTTCCCTTTCTAGTTCATGGAATAATTTGTGGTCATTGGGGTTAGTTGTTCTATAAAAGATCTGCAAAACTCAGCAGGGAAGCTCATCAAATGCTATGCTTTTCTTTGTGGAGAAACGTTTTATTCCCACTGCAATGCCATTCTTGCTATTAATCTCTTCAGGTTTTTCTATATCTCCTGGGTTCAATTGTGATAAATAATGTGTGTCTAGAAATTTATTCATCTAGATTCTCCAATTTTTAGAACATAGGCTTTCAAAGGAGTCTGCACTAATCCTCCAGATCTCAGTGCTGCCTGATGCAACATTCCATTTTTATCTCTAATTGTATTGATTTGTGTCTTTGTCTTCCTTCTATTTCTTTTAGTTTGGCTAAAGGTTTATCAATCTTTTTTATCTTTCCAACAACCAACTCTGTTACTTTGATCTTGTGCATTTTTATTTTAGTCTCTATAATTTCAGTTATTATCTATATTATTTCCTTCTTTTGTTTGGTTTTATTTTGGTTTGTTCTTGCTTTTCCAGATCATTGAGGTGTATCATTAGGTTATTTATTTGATATTTTTTGCTGTATGTGCTCATAGCAATACATTTTTTTCTTAGAACTGCCATTACTGTATTCCAGAGATTCTGGTACATTCTATTTCCATTTTTATTTGAATCTAGGAATTTTAAATGTTTTTCCCTATTTCTTCAATAACACAATAGTCATTCAAAAATTATTTCTTGAACATCAATGTCTTTGTATAATTTTTGTGGTTTCTTTTACTGTTAATTTCTAGCTACATTCTACTATAATATGATAAGATGAAAGAAATTATTTTCACTTTTGCTTTTCATAGGCTTGTTTTATGAACTAAAAAACAATTTGTTGTGAAGAATGTTTTGTTAGATGCTGAGAAGAGTATGCTTTCTATAGTTGTTGGATGGAATGCTTTATACATATATGTTCAGTCCATTTGATTTTTAGTTTAGTTTAACTCTGCTTCTCTGTTGATTTTTAGGGCTTGGATGACCTATTTATTGGTGATAGTCACCCACGATTATTGCATTGGGATTATGAGTCTCTTAATGTTCAGTAGTGTTTGTTTTATGCCATACTAGAATTGTTATATTTTCTTGGCAGATTGTTCCTTTAATTAATGCACAATATATTCATCTTCTTTGTCTCAAGTAACTTTGTCCTGAAATCTCTTTTGTCGGATATGAATACAGCTATTCCTGCTTGTTTTGGGGCTGTATTTGAATGAAATATTTTCCCCAACTATTCATTTTCAATCTGTTTATGTCTTTGGGAGTGAGATGCACTTCTTGCAAGCAACAAAATGTTGGCTCTTGCTTTTTAATCTAATCTTCCAGTCTGTTTTTTAATTTGTGAATTAAGATCATTTACATTTACAATCATCCTAGAAAGGTATATATTTATTTCTCTCACTGTTATTGTTCTAATATTTGCATGTTTCCTCATTTTCAATATTTTGAAACTCTTCTGTGCATGGGATTCCTTAAGGTATTTTTTGAAGTGGTGGTCATCAATTTCTTCAGTTAGGGTTTATCTGAGGTTTTTATTTCTCCTTCAATGTTAAGGGTCAGCTTGCTAAATATAATAACTGGGTTGGCAGTTATTTTCTTTCAGGGTTAAAATTCATCATTTCATGCCCTCCTGGTCTTTAGGGTTTCTAAAGAAACTTTAGAGAAGTTTGAAGTTATACTGATTGGTATGCTTTTATGAGTAATTTGGTGTTTCTTTCTGGATTTTCAATATTCCTTCTTTCTTCTGAATACCTGCCATTTTAACAATAATACAACACAAGGAGGCTCTTTTCTGGTCTTGCCTGTTTGAGGTTCTGAAGGCTTCCTTTCCTAGATGTCTATACCTTTCCCAGGATTTAGGAAGTTTTCTGTTATTATAACATTAAATAGGTTTTTATGTATTACTCTGAACCTTAGCAGCCTCTTCTAGGTCAACATTTTGTAAGCTTAGTCTTTTAACAGTGTCTGAAATTTCTTGGATTATTTTTTGGTGATAATTTCTTTTTCTCTCTTGCTTAGCATCTCTGGGTAAGAGCTTCTCAATCTTATCTTTGGGAATGAAATTCCAACAATATATTTTAAGATATATTGTAACTAATTGAAAACAATTGACAAAGATAAAAAATTTCGATTTACCATGTTAAATTAGTTGAAATTTTAACTTCAAATTCATTTAAGACATTTTCAGTTGCAAATAAATTTTGTTATTTGATTAACTTGAAATAGTCATGGTAAATAAGAATTTTAATGTAAAACGTCATATTGACACTATAATACAATGTCATATTACTCTTTTTGGTTTTTTTGGGTTTTTTGGTACCGGGGATTGAACTTGGGACCTTGCACTTCTGAGGCAGGCACTGGCACCACTGAGCTAAATCTCTGGCCCGTACAATATCATATTTGAATAGAAATTATGATAACATTTTGGGTTATTGACTACTTAATGCATTGTTGTTTGTTTTACATAACAAAAATATACTTTGTTTAATTCTTTTTCTTAAGATTTAAACTCTCAAAGGACAGAATATTTATAGCACATTGACTGCAAGGTGCCAAGTTATCCTGATAACACAGTGTTAAAATTTTGCTAAAATTCCTTTCATGCAGAGACTCTCATTGGAATTAACATATGTCACACTTCAGAAAACCTAGCAGCATTCTATTTAAACTAGCTCATTCTGAAGGAAAGAATGTTCAGGTGTTTTTTGTAGCACTTCTGGGAGAAATGCCAAACACCATGAACATTAGTATTCCCGAGATTTTATGTTCTTTTTCTTAGGTTTTTATTCTGAAAAAGGTATGATTCTGTTAAAATGATAGAAAATTACACATACATGGAAATATCTGTAATGATTTATTAATAGATGAGAAATAACTAAGCAGGTAAACAATAATATTTAAAATAAAGGATACACCTGTTATAGCTATGCTTTCTTATAAATACTATAGATATATAGATATTTCAGGATGAGTGTATTGTTATTATTGAAATATCTACCTTAATATAATAGCAGAATAAAAAGTTATAAAGAATTACAATACTCTTGATGTTTTACTTGTGTGATGATCACTTGTGTGATCTCTTTTAATCTTTATGGCAACCAAAAAGAATATAAGTATTATTAGTATTTTTACTTTGGAAAAACTGAATTTTAGACAAGTAAAGTAAAATTTTCAAAGTAAATAATAAGACAACATTACTTCTTGCCTTTGTATTCTCAGGACTTGGGATGAAGTTTTGTGCAATATAAATGTTAAGTAAATATTTACTTTAAACTGGCCTTGGAAATAAACTCACTGCAGCATGGTATAAACGTCATCATCAGGAACTACAAGACTCACGGAAAAGGATGCGGTAGTTAAAGTCTGTAACGTCTATGTCATTGCAGTGAGTGACCACAGCGAGATGAGTCCCTGTAGGAATGGGAAAATGAGTAGGGTTTGGAAAACCAGAGATTTCAGTGAGCAAGGAGAAAGCAGGTATGGAGAGCAGCGCACAGGTGATTTCAGATGCTATGAACTCTACTGAGTGGCATTGTGTGTGCAGTGGCAGCCACAGTGAGGGGCAGAAAGCTGAGGAGTTAAACGTATAATTGCACATCTTTTTATATTCTCCTTATAAGGTTTTTAATTAGTTTATGATTGAATTAATATGAGTTTAACTAATTCATGCTCTGAATTTTAAATTTGCCTTTTCCTTTTATTTTTTTGCCACTGCCTTCCCAGTGTCTGAAACTCATGGAAGGCTGATACTCTTTTACCAAGCAGGATTAAAAACAAACAAATCAAAACCAAAAATCAAGAACCAAAGAACATTATTAGTGGTTAGAAATGCACACAGAGGGGAATGACAGAATTCTGTGCTCTCAGATAGATGCTGCAGAGAGAGGATTTTTCTGATAATGGATGTGCCATAGTAGTGAGTAGTTGAAGTGTAAGATATTCTGTCATTAATTTTCCAAGTTCTTAAAAGGAGTAAGCAGAGGAATGATATTTAATGAGAATCTATTTTTAGACAAGTGCCGGGGCTCTTATTTCACTTATGCATCACATCGACGCTACAAAGTAAGTATTGGTGATCCCTTTTACCTGTGTGGAGGAAAAGGTTGATAGGGTTAAACATGTTTTGAAATTCAATTTCACTCGTTTTGATGAGGAGAATTGAAACATAGTTTTATTTTTTTCCCCTAACCACAGCAGAGTCAAGGTGCTCTTTCTCTCTTTGTCTGTTTCTTTCAGTATATATGATTTTGGTTTTGAGAATCCTTTGTTCAAAATTGAGACTTTAAAATTTGTGCTACAAGAAATATTTTTAAACTTTACCATGTAATTAGGAATTTTCTGTGCTTAATAATAAATTGAGCATTAGTAAATTCAGCATATACTTCTCACGGTAAAAATTCTTTAAATCCATCTTCTACTCAAACTCACTCACCACTTTCTCTTTCCTTGCTCTTGAATAAAATCCTAATGAAAGCATTTTGGAAGTGAATTTCCCTCAAGAGCTATCCTTGATCATTTCTCATACCAGAAAAAAACAAAACAAAACAGAAAATATCCAACTTAAACCTCTGACTCTGGCTAAAGACAAATTTCAGTCAAACATATTGATTATTTTTTTCTTTTTTGCACATTTACCACATTCCTGAATGAACTCAGAAGAATTAAGGATACTTTCTAAAGTTATTAAACATTTTTTTCATTATATTCTGAAGTAGTCATAATTTTTGAACCACAGCATGCCCGTGTGGAACATGCACGTACGTGTGCTATGGTTCATATCTAGATATCACCCAGCCTCCTGTGCTCATAGGTGGGGCTGGTGGAGGTGCTTTGATTACGAGGGAGGTGTTGCTGGCTTGTGTTGGGAGGTGAGGTCTGCTCAGAGGAGGTGAGTCACGGGGGGATATGATTTGAAAAGTTTCAGTACCTCCCTGGCCCTTCCCTGTGCTCGCTGCTCCCTGTCCACCATGCCATGAGGACATTTCTCTGCTCTGCCAGTGGGCCATATGGTCCTGTCTTGGGGCCAGGCCACTGCTGACTGAATCTGCTGCACACTGTGAGCCAAAGCAAACCTCTTCTCTAAGATGTGGGCACCAGGTATTTTGTCCCAGCAAGGAAGGACAGTGACTAAAACAGTAACAGGACCTTCATAGATGGCACATGGTTCATGTGCTGATGTGTCTTCATTCAGCTAGAAATCATTGAAGACCTTTCACACACTGCAAAAATAGTACAATTATTTTCTGACCTACAATTGTTTTTTCAATCCTTTTGGTCAATGACAGCTCAAGTTTTGCTCTTCTAATGCTACTCCTTACCCTCCAAGTAGTTTAAGCTGTTTCCATTTCCTACTTGCTTATTTTTCTGTTGTTCTTCTGTACATACAAACTTTAAATATAATCAAAGAATTTGTCATGCATGTCCTAAAATATTCAAAATACAGATAATTTTAATAAGTTTAATAAAGTTAATTCAATTATCTAAAGAAATAAATTTCTTAGTGTTTCAGAAGGTTGGTGAACCATTGTGAAATCATTAGCAACTATTTTCACACTATATGCAAAATGCCCTGTATTTGAGCTGTTTTGCCAAAGGCAAGAACAAAGTTATATATGTTCCAGCAAGAAAAAAAATTATCCTCAGAAATATTACTAATATTCCTGTGTATTTAATACAAAGGGATTTTTTTCATTCTATAAAGAAAATAACCAATGGATATATTATATGTGTAATATCCTATGAGCAATTTGTTTCCTATGGGAAATTATCTTCATTTTCCTCTCTCGGGATTTGCTCAAAATAATATTCCTTTATTTAATCATTTTATAATGTGTAACAAAAATCCACTGTGACATTTTGCACGATACATCAATGCTAGCACAGGGACTCTGTTGATAAAGCTGTATTTTTGAGTTTAGGGAAAAATAAATAAAATAACATTTTAAACATATAAGATTTATGTTTTGTTGGAGAAAACCTGCAAATTCAGTTACATGATTAATTTTATCCAAGGTGCATTAAAAGTATCCATAAATAAATATCTCATATAAAAAAGAAAACTTTATCAGAAACTAACCAAAAAAGAAGCCTAGATCTACAGTGGAGGAGAAAGAAGAACTTTAATAAAGTATCTGTGTTATAAATATTTCTGAAAAAGCTTAGCTAGGACCAGAATGTAACATGGCCTCTGGTAAGTACTAAGTACAACACATCTATTATTTGAAGATTATGTAGTGTATTCATTCAATGTATGTTTTTTATTCACCACCTAGTGCACCAAGAGCAAGCATGGTATTAAGATACTATTCACCTATATTTTCTACATTTATCACTTTCCCTTCTGTCTCCAAAAGCAAATTTTCTTGAGTTTCAGTTGATCAATGTTGAAATCATTTACAGAACATTCACATTCAAAGAAGAAATATAAATATATTTTCAGAATAGGTAGCTACTACTTCCAAATCAGAGGATCAGAGCATGCTCTCAGACAAAGTAGTATTTGAACTGGACTTCAAAAGACAGTGGGAATGGCTCCCCATTGCTTGCTGGTATTGCTTATATTGCTGCTGCTTGCCCTTCACTGCCTCCTGCTGACTCTGCAGCACCCCTCCACCATGCCAACTTGCCTTGGAACCAGCTGATTATGCACTGAAATCACTACAAGCTCTTTTCTATGGCAGAGAAAGTGAGCCGGTCCCAGCACCTGGAAGGAAGCTCACTCGTTGCCATCCCATGCTCCTAGGGCAGAGAAGGTGAGCTGCATGGGTAACAGAAGCACACCCTGCCCCCATGGAAATGAGAAGACATGTAAACAAGCCTCAAAAACAGACTTCCGGATCACCTACAGCAACCCCAAAGGGAAACAAAATGGAACAATCTGAAACAATCTGATACTCAACCACCAGGAATCTCTGAACTTGCAACAAAAGAGGATCTGGGAAAAATGAAATCAGAAATAACTACTCAGATAACAGCAAAGATTGTGCTCATAGTGCAAGATATGATTAATAAATCTAGAGAGGACATAGATAAAAAAATAGAGGATCTGAGGAACATGATGGAATCCCAACATAGGAAACAAATGGAACCCATAAAACAGATGCAAACAGATCTCCAAGAGATTAAAAACTCAGTTGGAAGTCTGCACAGCAGAATGAACCAATGTGAGGATAGAATTTCAGATATAGAAAAAAAGATTGCAATTAGTGACCAGGAAAAGAAAAATTGCTTTAAAATTGTAAAGGAATACGAGAAATCAATCCAGCAGCTGCTAGACAATGCAAAGAAGAATAAAACAAGACTGATTGGAATCAATGAAGAAAGAGGAGAAAGTGCAGATGACATAAAAAAAACTATTCACAGAAGTGATGGCAGAAAACTTCCCAAGGGGGCGAAAAGAGCTTGACATACAGATAAGTGAGGCATATAGGACTCCAGCTAACCTTAATAAAAAAAAATGTACACATAGGCATATAATAGATAGGATTCCAGAAATCCAACAGAAGAACAAAATTCTACAAACAGTGAGAGAAAAGAAACAAATCACATACAAAGGAAAGCCCATCAGAATCACAACAGACTTCTCAATGCAAACTCTCAAGGCAAGAAGAGCTTGGAGTGAAGTATTTCAAGCCCTAAAGGAAAACAGCCTCCAACCCAGATTGATGTACCCTGCAAAACTATATTTCAAAATTGATGGAGAAATAAGACACTTTCACGATAAAGAGCACCTCAGAAACTTCATGAATACCAAACTGGCACCCCAGAAAATTTTAGACAATACCCTAGGAAAAGACAATGAGGATCACAACCCCAGGAAACCCAGCAGAATGAATCCATTGGCCATGACAAATTAAATGCGAAGAGGGAGAATCCAACAAAAAGAAAAAGTCATGACAAGCCTTTTAAAACTTTTAGCTTCAACTCCCTAATGAGTGTATAATTCAATTTGGTTATTGTACTGATTAGTATTTTTCTGATTCTAGTGTTGCACACATTTCCTTGTGCTATACTGGCTATTTATCATCTTCTTATGTCTACTTTTTAATTGGGTTGTCTATTAATGAGCTGTAAGAGTTCTTTATATATTCTGGGCATAGGCTATATGCATTGTACATATGATCTGTTTAAGGACTACTTTTCATTTTAATTATGTCATTTAAAGTTCTAAATTTGGATGGAATCTCAATTATCAATTTTTTTCTTTTATACACCATGTTTTTTGTATCCTAGGAAGTTCTTGCCTACCCTAAATTCATAAACATTTTCCCTTATGATTTCTTCTTAAAGTTTTATACTTTTAGGCTTTCATATTTAGGTTCATAGATCCCTTCAAGTTATTTTCATGTATGGATATGAAGGGTTGAGGTTAATTTTTTATATACAGATACCAGGTGTTCTAGTGCTGTTTGCTGAAAACACTATCTCTTCCTCAGCTCTTGAGTTGAGTTTATATTCTATAAAATGCTAATGTTAAATAATCTTTCAAAACTAAGTGGACCATATATGTGTGGTTCTATTTCTAGATTCTCTGTTTTATTCAAATGATCTATATGTCTTTCCTTACACCAACATTGCCTTGATTACTGTAGCTTTACAAGAAGTCTTAAAATTAGGTACTAAACATCTTCCAACAGTTTTTTGTCTTTTTTTTTTTTAACTTTTCTAGGTCCTTTGTATTCCTACATAACTTTTGAATTTCTATATCCAATTCTTCATTTATAGCAAGTATACATAGACCTTAATTTTTATATATACCTTGTGTTTTGTAATCTTGCTAAATTCAAATACAAGTTCTAGGGGCTCCTAGAGATTTCTTAGTATTTTCTCTGTAGATGATCATTTCATCTACATATAAAGATTTTGCCTCTACCTTGCCAATCCTATCCTAATTGTGTCTCTTTATTGCCAGACTATTTTGGTTGGGCCTAGGTTTCAAAGTTTAATGGAAAGATAAAGAGTAAGCATATCTGCCCTTGTTCCCCAACTGAAGGAGAAATCATTGCATCTTCTCCATTCATATAAGGCATTCTCACTGGAAGTATGGAGTACATGTCTTTAATCTGTTGAGAAGTTTCTGTTCTACTTCTACTCTCCTGATAGCTTTTACCATGAACAGCTGTAGAATTTAGTCCAATACCTTTTCTCCAACTAGTGACAGGATCATATGGCTTTTTCCTTTCTCTGTCAAAATGATGACTTTTGGTTGTGGATCCTCCAATGCTGAACCAACACTGCTATCCCTATAACAAGACCACTTTCTACATACTGCCAGATCTGACTTCTAATAGCTTGTTTTGTTAAACAAATTTCTATCTATTTTCATACTTTTTTCTTCTATTATCTTTATCCAGTTATGGGATTAGCATAATGTTGATTTCCTAAAATGAGGGGAGAAGTCTTCCTTCTTTTTTGTGCTTTAATTGTTTGATATAATTTATCAGTTAAAATGTTTATGAGCCTGCTGTTGTCATATAGGTAGGTTTTCAAGCTAGGAATATACTTTCTTTAATAGGAGCTATTCAAATTTTATATTTCCCCCAGAGTTAGTTTCATTAATTTGTCTTCCAAGGTACTTCTTAGAAGTTGTCAAATTTATTTCAAAAAAGATTTTTGTAGTATGCTTTCTATATCCTTTTAAATTCTGTAAAATTTGTGGTAATGTCTCCTAGATCTTGATATTTCATTTAAAAAATGTATAATTGATATCGTGTAATAGGAAGAAAAGGTCTAAAGGAGCCAGGGAAGTGGGAGGTGTAGAGGAAAGGAAAAAAGGGAAAAGAAAAAATATGAGAAAAGGAAAAAAATGGAAACAAAGTCTTTGCAAATAGGCAAGGGTGGAGGGGGTGAAGGGAGGGCAGGGGAATGGGGAAAAGATAAAAACCAAGATACTCACGTAATGATGTAAGATCTCAATGATGAATGTAACTGTATTTTATACCTAAAATGTACCAATAAACTTAATGAGGAAAAAAAGCAAAACAAAAGACAGTGGGATTATGCAAAGAGAGTTTGAAGGCAGTGTGTGGAGATAGAGCAAATGTACAAGCCACCCAGCAGATGAAATGCATCTCTTCTCTATGAATGGTGTATAATCCAGCTGGATTCCAGTGTGGAATAAGACAAACATACAGAAGAACTTGAATCTGAAAGGCTAATTTGAAATTAGATTTTTTTAAAAGTTCAAGTGATTTTCTTAAGCATATTAATTCTTTGAAAATTTAAAAAGTGCAAAAAATAGTGGATCTGGCTTCTGGGTGATAACGACCTACTATCCATATCCATGGTGACCTTCCGATGGATTAGGGGATTCTCCCAGAGGGGCCAGACAGGAAGTTGCTGCAAGTTCGAAGATGGATGGTCTGAAACATGTGATTACTGTTTAAATATAAATAAGAGGCTAGACAAACTATTATTAAAGTGGAAAGATAGGATTCTGATACTCAGGGAATGGAAGCAGTAGAATGAACACTCAAGGAAGACAAAAATATTTCAAAACAAATACTGTCCGGTAATGCCACTTCAGGAAGTATGCACTAGAAAGAGAAAATTCAAGGTAAGATGTTTCCCATATTATAAGTCATTTGAAATGCCAGGATGGACTTAAGAATACAATATAGAAATGACTAAAAATATATGCAAAAAATAGGAAAGGTATACAATACACATTCAACTTGGTTGCACTTAGGTGATGGACCTCTGAGTATTTTCATTTCTTTGATCTTAGCTCAACAGACCTTGAGTTTCTTACATTGATACTGCTTGGGTGATAAAAATATTAGTGAAAGGCTGGGGATTTAGCTCAGTGGTTTCGCTGCCTGCTGCGCAAGCTCAAGGACCAGAGTTTGATCCCCGGTACAAAAAAAAAAATTAGTGCAATCTGTGTTTATAGGGCAGATGAATAGATTTGCAGTGTCAGTTTGACTATATAGAACACGGGATCAACCATCCACTCCTGTGCTTGCAAGGAGAGAAAATAAATAAATTGAAAACCAGTGAAGAATTTTTGACCCAGAAGAGACTTGGTTTGCAGGGCAAGTAGTCACCTGAAACCTGGACAGACAGGACCACTGGTAGACTCACAGATACCTTGTGCCTTCCTAGAAAGAGACTGCTAGAAAACTGCAGTCTGTGGTCTACTACTCAAATAATTTTAAAGCAATAACATTTTGTCTTGAACGATAAATCAGGGATCAGAACTAGGCTTAGGTATAGCATAGGTATAGAGATGATCAAAAGCAGAATTTTAAAAAGCAATGATATAAATACTAAAGTCTGTAATGGAAGGAGTAGATAAATGCACATACAAATGGGGAAAGTAGGCAGAGATATAGAAATTCTAAGACTGGATGTAGAGAAAAATGTTAGATATCAAAAAACTGTAAAGAGATTGTTTGCTTTTTATAACTTCATCAATAAAATGAGGACAGCTAAGGAACAAATAAGTGAGTCTCAAAATAAGTCAACAGAAATTTCCCAAAGTGAAGTGCAAAGAGCAGGGAAAAAAAAAAAGAATAAAATAATTTAAGTGCAATTACATTACTTCTTAGAAGAAATAACAAAAGAGCAGGAACAATAAACTAGAGACATTTATAGCTAAATGGATGCACATTGAGGCCATACTCTTAAGTGAAATAAATAGGACACATATGTAAATATCAAATAGTTTCTCTGGTGTGAGAAACTGAAAGTGTAAATAAGGATCAAAATGTGTAATAGATACTGTGAAATAGGAAGAAAAGGTCTAAAGGGGAAGGGGAAGTGGGAGAAGAAGGAGAAAGGAAAGAAGGGAAAGAAGTAAATATGAGAAAAGAAAAAAATGGAAACAAAATCTTTGTAAAGAGGGAGAGGTGGAGGGGTTGAAGGGAGGGCAGGGGAATGGGGAAAAAAGTAAGAACAAAGATACATCATGTAAAGGTGCAAATTCCCAATGACAAATGTCATCATATAGTATACCTAAAATGTACCAATAAAATTAATGAATGGAAAAAAATAAAATAAATGCTGAGATGTTTCCAACTGAGTGAAAGACGTCAATACACATGTCCTGTAGTTGGAAGATCAAGCATCTGCCTCTGAAGCAGAGCATAGATTTGCTTCCTGTGGAATTCAATAAAGATTCTATCTACCTCTGAAGCTGTAATTCTATCTAAGCTTGGGTTGGTGCCCTCTGTTTAAAAAATGAGGCTTCTCTGAGCTTCAGAGTCCTCAGTTATTTGCATAACATCCACTCTGGCTGGTCCATGTCACCCTCATGGGCGTGTGAGGAAAGAAAATCTAGAGGAAATCCAAACCTCAAGGTGTCTGCTATGGTGTGCTACTGTCCTATTTCTATATCACAGGAACCCTTGTTGATCTGTGGAACTGATGCCTCTTAGGAAATTAGTGAGCAAATAGGACGAACTGCCAGGCACCTTGTGGTTTTTCACGATGCATTAGGTTACTGATATTTCAGGTTTTGCTCATTTTTTTTCTCCATGGATTAGCCTGTTGAAAAAAATGGTTCCAGCATTCATTACTTCAGTCTGTCCAAAATTGAGCAAATTGAATTTATTTGTTTTTCCAAACCACCCTCCTTCCAAATGTTCCCACTCTCATTTGTTCTTCTATTAATTATGGAGAGAAGAGATTTTAGGATAACCAACTTCCAATTTCAATTATTTACTAAGTCTTGTTTCTGCCACAACAGTCAGGCCTGGCTCCTAGTGTTCTAGTATTGTTCTTTTCTCTTCCATTCTCAAACAAAGAGCCTTCACAAAGGAGAGGAAGGTATGACATTCCTACATTTAAAACCTTTCAGCGGCTTCCAAGTGACCTCAGGAAAAGTCAAAATACTTAAAGAATGGGTCTCATGTCATTTCACCCTGCATTTCACCAGGCCATGCTGTTTCCTTGGCCAGGAACATTTTGTTTTTTATTCTTCTGCTTAAAAATGACACCGCCAACACTGAATATTGAAGAACACTCCTGTTCCACCAGGGATGTAAATCTGCAGGGTCAGTAAGACCTAATTATCAGATTCTAAAATTTGCTTCTCAGATTCATAGAAATTAACATCCTCATAACAAACATCAACTGATAGTACATAAAACTTTTAAAAAGAAATTGCAATAAGATGGCATGGTAAGCATTTGTGTGTATGTATGAATGTATGTATATTATTAATTTCTAGAAGTGATGGTACTATTAATTTTGAAGGATGAATGAAATTATAATTTGTTAATACACCTGCAGTCATAACCAATGCTATATTGAATGGAACTAATTTTGATTAACTATATTAAACATCAGGTATTCAAAACACAAATGCTAACTATATTTCATTTGGCAGATTACAAATCAGGGACTGAGCCAAGATCTTTACATATATTATTCATTTAATCCTGTCACATTTCATATCCACATAGGTGGATACTATTATTAATAGATTTTGCAGATGAAAGAACTTAAGTTTTGACAGCTCAACTTGCCTCATGCCTGAGACTGTCTTACCTAAGGGGAGTATAAATTCTGGTCTTCAAATTCCAGAGGAAGCTCCTTTATTCCACAACCTCATCTATACACTATTAGTAGAGTGAAATAGATGCTCACCCTATGAAGTTTGAAAGAGTGATAAATGTGATGAGTGAGAATAGATTGTTTATTGGGAATTCTAATACTAACATTGTCTTGAGAATGTGACTTCCATACAAATAAAGACATCTGTGGATTTGGGTGTCTGATTAAAAGAAGAATCCTGTTCACTAGTAGTACCAGGGAAAGCTAAATAGCATATGACTTTCACAGGGCATTTATCTAAATCTCCAACTCCAAACCCTCAGTTCCCTGGAATGTGGGCATCTCCATCATAATCAACAAAGCTCTTGGGCAGTTCTGTCCACACCGCTCCCATGAGTCTTTAGGTCTAAAATCTTAGGTGAGAACATCTACCTAAAATGCACGCCCACTCTTGATCCAAGATGAAATTATCCATGGAAGTATTTTCAATAGACATATCATTATTTAAATAATATTCACTTCAAGAAATAGGCCTTGTGATATTGAAATTGTTAAACTAGGAAGATTGAGATATTCTCCTGCTGCTTAGTCCATCGTAACTTGACAATTAGAATTAATTATTTACTTTGTGAAATTCAAGAGACCTTCTTTTCCGAAGCACTATAACTTAGAAAATTCTCTTACAAGCATGCTCAGAAAGAAAATTACATCAAATTAAATTATATATACAGCTTACTGAAATATGCTCTGCGATATCATCCAAAAATAATGCCTATGATTCAATTTATTATAAAACTTATTTTGGAAAATACAGTTTACTGCATTCACATTTCTTACAGTCATAGACTTATATGTGTTGAGTGATCACAGCCTACAAACAATAACAAGGAGAGGCTGGGAGTAAGAACCTAAACTTACTTGGGTAGTGCACTGGGGCAGTATGGATTTTTTGCCTTATGATCTCACAAATTTATTATACTCCTTGTGTTTGACTTTCTCTTCCATAAAATATGCATGATCTTGATAACAATTCCATAGGGCTTTTTGTGAGAATCAGTGAGGCATTCCATGCAAAAACATGATGTTTGAAATGTAATAATATTAATAAAATTTAGCTATTTGTTATGCTAAAGATTGTTAAAATATGCATTCCTTGTCTCACTCAATTCAGTATTCTTCAAATATCTTATTGCACTCTTTGTGTGACATTCCAGCGATGTTAAGGATTTCATGGTCACATTGCTTTCTATTATTCATCACAATAAAAAAATTGTGAGATAAGGTTGTGACTTAGCATTAATTCTCCATTCTTGATTGCTTTGTAATTTTAGACTACACAAATAAATTTATTATAAATGTCTGAATAATAGCAAAATACTAGTAATCACCCATATGCTACATTGATATGAAAATGCTTTTATCTAATGCTAAACTCTAAAAATATTATTTGCCTAATTATAAGTCCCACTTCAATTTCAAATTTTTGTATTGCTTCAACTTTATGTAATTACATGTTTAAAATTTGCTTTTCCTTTCATAAATTTGCAGCATGCTGCTCATGCTATGTTCCTGTCTTGGTAGAGGTTTGTGTGGGTTATATCATTTTTTTAATAATGTTTCTATGACTTAATAGCTTCTTAATACTCCATGATCATAATGGAATATTATCTTTTACAGTACTGGTTATCAAACCAGGAGTTTTATGCATGCTAAGGTGAGTGCTGTACCAAGGAGCTATATATTCATCCTCATGGAAGAAGAGTATTGATTACAGTGGGTGGAATGTAAAACGTGGGAATACTTCTGGAGGACAACTTACAAATAGCTATCAAAGGCCTTTTGAGTACATATACCTTACCTTTACCTTATTACAACCATTTACAGTGATAGCAAGATCATTAAATGGCGCTTGTTTATTTGGATAAAAAAGAACAATTTAATTATATTCTAAAAGGAAACTAAGTAAATTACGATGCATTTACTATATGGTTAAATAATGTTAAATCATGAAAAATGATGTGAGAGAAGTGTATATAATAGCATGTGTTCTCATTGTAGTAAGAAGAAAGTATCCGCTTATAAACCACATAACTGAAACTTACACTGCCAAAAGTGGAACTCCTTATTTACTAAGACAATATTTTTTTCCTTTGGAGAATTTTGCTTTTGAAAATAATTCCTTATTATTGAATATAAGTCTGTTCTCTTATACTGAATATTTTATTTTATTTCATTGCTTTCAGATCATTTTCTTTAATAGTCCATGTTTGAAGTACATAATGTATACATTTCTCGTGTGGAGTTGGTACATGTTAATTCCTTTATTCATTCCTCTTTCTTCTCCCTCTTCTCTCCCTCTATCTCTTGATTTCCTTCCTCTTTGAGAAACATCTATCTTCATTCTTCCTATTATCTCTCTTTTATTTCACTTTGCTTATACTCTGGGTTTCTTGTGTAAGAGAAAACATGCAATATTTAAGTTTATGAGTCTGATTTATTTCACTTAGTATTGTGATCTCAAGGTACAACACTTTTGCTACAAATGACTCAAGTTTATCCTTTGTTATAGCAAGGTAGTACTCCATTATGTACCACATTTTCTTTATCCATTCATCTGTTCATGGGCATAGAGGGAGCTTCCAAGATTTATCTATTATGAATTGTGCTGCTATGAACATGGGTGTGCATAGATTACTGTGATATGATGTCTTTAACATCAGGGACTCTCCTAGAAGGGGGATAATGTGACCAGGTCTGTTCTGTTAATGTCCTCCAATATCATAAAGAATACTTCCAGTTGTTCTTCTACCTTATTCACAATTGTCTTGTTTTTTAAGTCTTGTCCCTAATCTTGTGAAGCAAAATTTTGTGTAACTTTCACACAGCTGGAGTTTTATCCCCTTGTTGCTTGCAAAATTACATATAACTAATATTTAAAAAGCTATCTACCTAATGGAGATTAATTGAGGTTTATTATCCAAATCGTTAGTCCTACTCTCTATGGTCTATGCTTTTTCTCTTGTTTTCTTGCATTTATATCTTTTTCCTTAAATTCTTTTATTGGTACATTTTAGGTGTACAATACATTTACATTTATCATGTACCTTTACATGATGTATCTTGGTTCTTATTTACTCCCCAATCCCCTGCCCTCCCTTCCCTATTTACATAGACTTTGTTTCCATTTTTTCCTTTTCTCATAATTTTTCCTTTCCCCAACCCCTCCCACTTCCCCTACCCTTTGCACATTTTCTTCCTATTTCACATTATCAATTATTCATTTTAATCATTTTAATCCTTACACTTTCAGTTTCTCACACCAGAGTAACTATGCGGTATTTACACGTGTGTCCTATTTATTTCACTATCGCCTCAATGTGCATCCATTTAGCTATAAAAGTCTCTAGTTTCTTGTTTTTTATGGCTGAATAGTACTCCATTTTATAAAAAACCCACATCTTCTTTATCCAGTTTCCAGTTGATGGGCACTTGGGCTGTTTCCAAACCTTAGCTATTACAAACTGTGCCACTATATACATGGGTGCACATATATCACTGTGGTATGATTCTTTTAATTCTTTTGGGAAGATACCCAGCAGAGGAATAGCTGGGTCAAATGGGACTTCTAGTCCTAGTTCTTTGAGGTATCTCCATACTGATTTCCACAGTGGTTGCACCAATCTGCACTCCCACCAGCAGTGGAGCAGGGTTCCTCTTTCTCCACAGACCTGCCAGCATTTGTTATTGGTTGATTTCTTGATAGAAGCCATTCTTTCTGGGGTGAGGTGGAATCGCAGTGTTGTTTTCATCTGCATCTCTCGAATGACCAGTGATGTTGAACATTTTTTCCTATGTTTATTTGCTATTACTACTTCTTTGTCTGAGAAATGTCTGTTTATTTCAGATGCCCATTTTTGGATTGGGTCTTTAAATTTGGGAGGTCTGATTTTTTTTTTAAGTTCTTTATATATTCTAGAGAGTCCTTTGACTGAGGGACAGCTGCTAAATTTTTTTTCCCATATTGTAGGTTGTCTCTTAACTCTATTGGTGGTTTCTCTTGCAGTGCAGAAGCTTTTTAATAAGATCAGATCCCAGTTGGTGATCTTTTGTGCTAGTTCCCGTGCTACTGAGGTTTTGTTCATAGTCTTTTCCTATGCCAATGTCTTCAAGAGTTGTACCCAATTTATCTTCCAGCAAGTTAATGTTTCTGTTTTAATATTTAGATCTTTAATCCACTTCTATCTTAGTTTAGTGCATTGTGATAGATATGGGTCTGTCTACTTTTGATCTTTGGCTGGTTGAAATCTTGTTTTACCAACACCATTTATTAAAGAGGCTATCTTTTCTTCAGTGAGGATTGTTGGCTCCCTTATCAAAGATGAGGTGGCTGAGTATGTCTGGAGTTGTTTTTGCATCTTCTAATCTATTCCACTGATCCTCAGGTCAGTTTCTTTGCCAGTATCATGCTGTTTTTTTGTTTTGTTTTGTTTTGTTTTTATCACAGTGGCTATGTAGTATAGTTTCAAGTTGGGTATTGTGATACCCCCTGCCATGTTTCTGTTGCCTAGAATTGCTTTTGCTATTCTAGGTCTCTTCTGGTTCCAAATGAATTTTTGGATTGTTTTCTCTAGTTCTGTGAAATATACTGATGGGATTTCAATTGGGATTGCATTAAATCTGTGTAGTAGTTTTCGAAGTATGGCCATTTTCACTATATTTGTTCTTTCCACCCAGGAACAAAGGATGTCTTTCCATTTTCTTATATCCTTTTCAATCTCTTTTCAGAGTGCTGTAGCTTTCAGTGTAGAGGTCTCTTGTTTCCTTCATTAGATTGATTCCTAGATATTTCATTTTTTTGGATGAAAATTCCTTTGTGAAAGGAATTGTTTCCCTAATTTCCCTCTCAGTGAGTTTGTTATTTGTGTGCAAGAAGGCTATTGATTTTTGAGTGTTGACCTTATATCCAGCTACTCTATTGAATCTGTCAATTAAGTCTAGCACTCTTTTGGCAGAGTTTTTTTGGTCTTCTATGTAGAGTATCATATTGCAAGCAAATAATGACAGTTTAACTTCTTCCTTTCCTATCTTTAATTGTTTTATTTCTTTCTCTTTTCTAATTGCTGTGGCTAATGTTTCCAGAATTATATTGAACAGGAATGGTGATAGTGGGCGTCCTTGTCTTGTTGCTGATTTTAGCATGAAACTTTTCAGTTTTTGACCATTTAGTATGATGATGTTGGATGTTGGTTTTTCATAGATAGCCTTAATCAGTTTGAGATAAAGACCTTCTTTTCCAATTTTCTGTAGGGTTTTTATCATGAATGGGTGTTGGATTTTATTGAATGCTTTTTCTGGATCTATTGAGATGATCCTATGTTTTTTATCCTTGACTCTGTTTTTTTTTTATTTTTTAAATTTTATTTTATTAGTACATTTTAGGTATACGGTATAATGATATTCATCATTGGAAATTTGCACCTTTACATAATCTCTCTTGGTTCTTATTTTTCCCCCTTCCCCTGCCTTCCCTTCAACCACTCCATCCCTCTCTATTTACAAAGACTTTGTTTCCAGTTTTTCATTTTCTCATATTAATTCATTCCCTTCTTACCTTTCCCCTACTCCTCCCACTTCTCCTTCCCCTTTGCCCCCTTTCTTCCTATTTCACACTATCTAGTATACCTTTTAGTCCTTATTTACACTTTCAATTTCTCACACTAGAGAAACTATTCGGTATTTACACATGTGTGTCCTATTTATTTCACTTAAGAGTATGGCCTCAATGTGCATTGATTTAGCTATAAATTGCTCTAATTTCTTGTTTTTTATGGCTGAGTGGTACTCCATTTTATAAGAACACCACATTTTCTTTATCCAGTCTGCAGTCGATGGGCATCTGGGCTGTTTCCAAGTTTTAGCTATTATGAACTGTGCTGCTATGAACATGGGTGTACATCTATCACTGTGGTATGATTCTTTTAATTCTTTGGGGAAGATCCCCAGCAGGGAAATAGCTGGATTAAATGGGACTCCCAGTCCTACTTCTTTAAGGTATCTCCATACTGATTTCCACAGTGCTTGCACCAGTCTACACTCCCACCAGCAGTGGAGCAGGGTTCCTCTTTCTCCACAGCCCTGCCAGCATTTGTTATTGGTTGATTTCTTGATAGAAGCCATTCTTTCTGGGGAGAGGTGGAATCTCAGTGTTGTTTTCATTTGCATCTCTCGAATGACCAGTGATGTTGAACATTTTTTCCTATGTTTATTTGCTATTACTACTTCTTTGTCTGAGAAATGTCTGTTTATTTCAGATGCCCATTTTTGGATTGGGTCTTTAAATTTGGGAGGTCTGATTTTTTTAAGAGCTTTATAGATCCTAGATAGAAGACTTTTGTCTGAGAGACAGCTAGTCAAAATTTTTTCCCACATTGTATCTTGTCTTTTCACACTGTTGGTTGTTTCTCTTGCTGTGAAGAAGCTTTTTAATAAGAAGAGATTCCACTTGTTGTTTGTTTGTGCTCGTTCACAGGCAACTGAGATTTTGCTCATAAAATCTTTTCCTACACCAACATCTTCAAGAGTTCTTCCTAAACTCTTGTCCAGCTGGTTTAGTGTTTGTGTTTTAATATTTAGAACTTTAATCCATTTAGATTTTAGTTTAGTGCATGGTGAGAGACATAGGTCTAGTTGTAGTCTTTTGCCAGTTGAAACCCAGTTTTTCCATCACCAATTAGTAAAGAGGCTATCTTTCCTCCAGTGAGGGTGATTGGATCCTGTGCTGAAGATGAGGTGGCTGAGTGTGTCTGGAGTTGTTTCTGCATCTTCTAATCTGTTCCATTCATCCTCAGGCCTGTTTCTTTGCCAGTACCATGCTGTTTTTATCACAATAGCTTTGTAGTATAGATTCAAGTTGGGAGTTGTAATACCCCCTGCCTTGTTTCTGTTACCTAGAATTGCTTTTGCTATTCTGGGTCTCTTCTTGTTCCAAATGAATTTTTGGATTGCCTTCTCAAAGTCCATGAAGTATGCTGCTGGTATTTCAATTGGGATTTCATTGAATCTAGACAGCAGTTTTGGAAGTATGGCTATTTTCACTATGTTGATTCTTCCTACCCAGGTGCAAGGGATGTGTTTCTATTTTCTGATATCATCTTCAAACTCTCTTTTCAGAGTGCTACAGTTTTCAGAGAAGAGGTGTTTGATTTCTTTTATTAGGTTGATTCCTAGATATTTCAGTTATTTAGAGGCTATTGTGAAAGGAATTGTTTGCCCTATTTCTTTCTCAGTGATTCTGTTGTTCATGTAGATGAAAGCTATTTATTTTTGTGCGTTGACCTTGTATCCAGCTACTTGACTGAATTTGGTTATTAAATCTAGAAGACTTTTGGTGGAGTTCTTGGGGTCTTCTATACAGAGTATCATGTCAACTGCAAATAACGACAATTTGACTTCTTTGTTTCCTATCTTTATTCCTTTTATTTCATTCTCTTGTCTAATTGCCATGGCTAATGCTTCGAAAACTATATTGAACAGGAGTGGTCATAGTGGACATCATTGTCTTGTTCCTGATTTTAGTGTGAAGAATTTCAGTTTGTGACCATTTAGTATGAAATTGGCTGTTGGTTTTTTATAGACAGATTTTATCAGATTGAAGTAGAGATTGTCTATATTCCAATTTTTTCTAGGGCTTTTATCGTAAAAGTGTGTTGCATTTTGTCAAATGTTTTTCTGCATCTATTGAGATCATCATGTGGTTTTTGCCCTTGGCTCTATTGATATAGTGTATTGCATTTAGTGATTTGCATGTGTTCAAACATCCCTGCATCCCTGTGATAAATCTCACTTGGTCAGGGTGTAGGATCTTCTTGATGATCTCCTGTATTCTGTTTGCCAGTATCTTATTAAGGATTTTTGCATCTATGTTCATTAGTGAGATCGGCCTATAGTTTGCTTTTTGAGTTGGGTCTTTCTCTGTTTTGGGGATCAAGATGATGCTTGCTTCCAGGAATGAATTAGGGAGTATTGCTTCCCTTTCCATTTCATTGAAGAGTTTAAACAGTAGTGGCAATAGTTCCTCTCTAAATGTCTTGTAGAATTCAGAAGTGAAGCCATCAGGGCCCAGGCTTTTCTTAGTTGGTAAGTTTTCAATTAAGTTTTCAATTTCATTGATTGATATTGGGTTGTTTAGAATTTTTAGGCCTTCTTCGTTCAATTTTGGTACTTCACAGGTTTCTAGAAATCTGTGGATTTCTCCTGTGTTTTCCATTTTATTGGCATATAGGTTCTCGAAGTAGGTATTGATGATCCCCTGGATTTCTGGTGTGTCCATTGTAATTTCATCCCTAAGTGCATGGGTTTGGGCCTTTTCTTTCCTTTTTCTGATAAGGTTGGCTAAGGGTTTGTCAATTTTGTTTATTCTTTTGAAGAGCCAACTCTTGGCTTCATTGATTTTTTTGAATTGTGCTCTTAGTCTCCATTGCATTGATTTCTGCTCTGATCTTTATAATTTCCTCCCTTGTATGAGCTTTGGGTTTGTCCTGCTCTTCTTTTTCTAGAAGCTTGAGGTTCAGCATCAGGTTGTTTAATTGGGGTTACTCTGTTTTCCTAATATGAGTATTCACTACTATGAATTTCCTTTGTAAGACTGCTTTCATTGTGTCCCATAGATTCCGATATGTTGTATTGTCATTGTCATTTAATTGAAGGAATTGTCTGGTTTCTTCTTTAATTTCCTCTGTGACTCATTGGTTATTTATAAGTATGTTGTTCAATTTCCATGTGTTTATGAAATTTTTCCAGTTTCTTTTGCTATTGATCTCCAATTTCATTGCACAATGGTCTGATAACATTCAGGGGATAACTTCAATTCCTTTGCCATTAACTAAATATGTTCCATGAGCTAGTATGTGGCCTATTTTGGAGAACAATCATGTGCAGCTGAAAACAATGTGTATTCTGATTTTGCAGGGTGTAACACTCTGCAAACATCTGTTAAGTTCATTTGTTCAAGAGTTTGTTTGAGTTCTAGTATTCTGTTGCTTAATTTTGTCTAGTTGATCCATCTATTTGTGACAGTGGGATATTGAGGTCCGTTAATACTATTGTATTAGTGCTTATTTGACTTTTCATGTAAGTATTTATTTTACATAGCTGGGTGCACTATTGTTTGGTGCATACATGTTTATTGTTGTCATATTTTCCTCTTGGATTGTTCCCTTTAGAAGAATATAGTGTCCTGCTTTGTCTCTCTTAATCAGTGTTGTTTTGAAATCCACTTGATTTGCAAAGAGGATAGCTACTCCTGGTTTTTTTCTGGTTCCTGTCACACGGAGTATTCTTTTCCACCCTTTAACTTTCAGAGTTTAAGTTTCTTTTTGAATTAAGTGTGTTTCTTGTATGCAACATATTTTTGGATCTTGCTTCTTGACCCAATCTGCCAGTCTATTTCTTTTGATTGGTGAATTGGGACCATTAACATTGATGGTTATAACTGATACGTATTGACTTATCCTTGTCATGACTTTTTCTTTTTGTTGGATTTTCCCCCTTTGCATTTAATTTCTTGTCGTGCCTAATGGATTCATTCTGCTGGGCTTCCTGGTGTTGTGATCCTCATTATCTGTTCCTAGGATATTGTCTAAAAGTTTTTGGAGTGCTGGTTTGGTATTCATGAAGTTCCTAAGGTGCTGTTTGTCCTGAAAGTATCTTATTTCTCCATCAATTTTGAATGATAGTTTTGCAGGGTACATCAATCTGGGTTGGAGGTTGTTTTCCTTTTGGGCTTGCAATACATCACTCCAAGCTCTTCTTGCCTTGAGTGTTTGCATTGAGAAGTCTGCTGTGATTCTGATGAGCTTTCCTTTGTATGTGATTTATTTCTTTTTTCTAACTGCTTGTAGAACTTTGTTCTTCTGTTTACTTTCTGAAATCTTAATGATTATATGCCTATATGTGGATTTTTTTTTGATCAGGGCTAGTTGGAGTCCTATGTGCCTCACTGATCTGTATGTGAAGTTCTTTTTCCCTGCTTGGGAAGTTTTCTGCCATCACTTCTGTGAACAGGTTTTTTATGTCATCTGCACTCTCCTGTTTCTTCATTGACTCCAATCAGGCTTATGTTATTCTTCTTTGCATCATCTAGTGGCTGCTGGATTGATTTCTTGTGGTCCCTTACAGTTTTAAAGCAATTTTTCTTTTCCTGGTCACAAATTGCAATTTTATCTTCTATATCTGAAATTCTGTCCTCACATTGGCTCATTCTGCTGCATAGCCTTTCAATGGAGTTTTTAATCTCCTGGAAATCTGTTTGCATCTGTTTTATGGATTCCATTTGTTTCCTGTGTTGGGATTCTATCATGTTCCTCAGCTCCTCTATTTTTTTAATCTATGTCCTCTCTAGATTTATTATTCATGCAAGCACTATGGGAACAATCTCTGCTGTTATGTGAGAAATTATTTCTGATTTCATTTTTTTCCAGATCCTCTTTTGTTGCTAGTTCAGAGAGTCCAGGTGGTTGAGTATCAGTGTTCCATCTCGTTTCCCTTTAGGGTTGCTCTAGGTGATCTGGAAGTATGGTTCTGAGGCTTGTTTATATGTCTTCTCATTTTGACTTGGGGTGGGGCTTGTTGCTGCTGGTGCCTGCACAGCTCACCTCCACTGTAGTTGTACGTTGGCCCAGAAGCCTCATACTCTCTTGGCTCTGTTAATATAATGTTTTACATTTATTGATTTATGTACGTTGAACCATCCTTGCATCCCTGGGATAAATCCCACTTGGTCAAGGTGTATGATCTTCTTGATGTTCCTTTGTATTCTGTTTGCCAGCATCTTGTTGAGGATTTTTGCATCTATGTTCATTTGTTCTATTTTTTGGTTGGGTCTTTCCCTGGTTTTGGAATCAAAGTAATACTTGCTTCCAGGATTGAATTTGGAAGTATTACTTTCCTCTCGATTTCATTGAAGAGTTTAAAGAGTAATGGCAAATAGTTCTTCTCTAAATTCTTGTCACATTCAGCAGTGAAGCCATCAGGACCTGGGTTTTTTTGTTGGTAAATTTTCAATTATATTTTCAATTTCACTAATTTATATTGGGGTGTTTGGAATTTTTATATCTTCTTTGTGTAACTTTGGCAGTTTGTATGTATCTAGGAATTTGTCCATCTCTTCTGTGTTTTCCATTTCATTAGAGTATAGGTTGTCAAAATAGGTATTGATGATTCTCTGGATTTCTGCTGGATCTCTTGTGACTTCACCTTTTTTGTTCTTAATTGCATGGATCTGAGACTTTTCTTTCCTTTTTTGATAAGGTTTGCTAAGGGTTTATCAGTCTTATTTATTTTTTTTGGAAAACCAACTCTTCATTGATTTTTTTATTGTTCTCTTCATCTCTATTGCATTGATTTCTGCTCTGATCTTTATAATTTCCTCTCTTGCATGAGATTTGGGTTTGCCATTCTCTTCTTTTCCTAGGAGCTTGAGGGTCAGCATTAGGTTGTTTATTTGAGCTCTCTGTTTTCCTAATATGGACATTGACTACTATGAATCTCCCTAGTAGAACTGCTTTCATTGTGTCCCATAGATTCCTGTATGTTGTACTGGCAATATCATTTACTTGTAGAAACTTTCTAATTTCTTCTATAATTTTCTCTGTGACCCATTGATTGTTCAGAAGGGTGTTATTCAATTTCCATGTGTTTGTGGGGGTTTTGTAGTTTCTTATGGTATTGATCTCCAGTTTAATTGCACTATGGTCTGATAATATACAAGGGGTAATTTCAATTCTTTTGCATTTACTTAAGCATATCCTATGAGCTAACATGTGGTCTATTTTGGAGATTGACCCGTGTGCAGCTGAAAAGAATGTATATTCTGATTTTGTGGGGTGGAACACGCTGTAGACATCTATTAAGTCCATTTGTTCAAAAGCTTGCTTCAGTACTAGAATTTTGTTGTTGATTTTTTGTCTAGATGATCTGTCTATTTGTGACAGTGGGGTATTGAGGTCCCCAACTACAAGTGTATTAGTGCTCATGTGGTTTTACATGTCCATTAATATTTGTTTTGTATATTTGGCAGAATTTTTATTTGGAGCATATATATTTATGATTGTCATCTCTTCCTCTTGTATTGTTCCCTTCACAAGGATGTAGTGATTATCTTTGCCTCTCTTAATTAATTTTGGTTTGAAATCTACTTTGTCTGCAAATAATATTGCTACCCCTACCCCTACTTTTTTCTGGGTTCACATTACATGGAGAACTGTTTTCCATCCTTGTACTTTCAGTCTATGAATTTCTTTTTGAATTAGGTGTGTTTTTTGTATACAGCACATTGTTGGATTTTTCTTCTTAATCCACTCTGACAGTCTGTATCTTTTATTTTGTGAATTGAGGCCGTTAACATTGATGGTTATAATTGATAAATATTGACTCATCTTTGTCATGATGTTTTACCATTTTTGGCTCT
Source organism: Heterocephalus glaber (assembly GCF_053883595.1). NCBI lineage: Eukaryota > Metazoa > Chordata > Mammalia > Rodentia > Bathyergidae > Heterocephalus > Heterocephalus glaber. The sequence goes on from NW_028258465.1 coordinate 1,496,950, forward strand.
TTTATTTCTTATTTTCCCCCCTTTCCCTTTAGTTTCTTGCCTTGCCTGGTGGCTGTGCTGTGTTGGGCCTCATGGTGTTGTGAGCTTCATTGTCTTTTTCTAGGATATTGTTTAGAATTATTTGGAGTGCTAGATTGGTATTCATGAAATTTCTCAGGCATTCTTTGTCATGGAAGTATCTAATTTCCCCATCAATTTTGAAAGATAATTTTGTGGGATACAACAGTCTAGGTTGGAAGTTATTTTCTTTTAGGGCTTGAAATACATCACTCCAGGCTCTCCTTGACTTGAGGGTTTGTGTTGAGAAGTCTGCTGTGATTCTGATGGGCTTTCCTTTGTTGGTGATTTGTTTCTTTTCTCTAACTGCTTTTAGGATTTTCTTCTTCTGTTGGGTTTCTGGGATTTTGAGTATTCTATGTCTAGGTGTAGATTTTTTTGATCATGGCTAGTTGGAGTTCTATATGCCTCACTTATCTGTATGTCCAATTCTCTACCTTTGTCTGCAAAGTTTTCTATTATTACTTCTGTGAACAGTTTTTTATGTCAATTGTACTTTTTCCTGCTTTTTTGTTGACTCCTATCACTCTTATGTTATTCTTCTTTGCATCATCTAGCAGCTACTGGATTGATTTCTCATGGTCCCTTACTATTTTTAAGAAATTTCTGTTTTCATGGTCCTACACCACAATCCTGTCTTCTATATCTGATATTCTATCTTCATATTCCCTTTATCTGCTGTGAATACTTTCAGTGTTGTTTATAATCTCCTATATATCTGTTTGAATCTGTTTCATGGATTTCATTTATTTCTTATGCTGGGCATTCATGGCTTGCAGCTTTCTGAGCTCATCTATTTTTTTTTATCTGTTTCTGTTCTAGAGCCTCTAATCATGTCTTTCACTCTGTTCACCATCTCTGTAGTTATCTGGGAATTTATTTCTGTTTTGAATTTTTCTAGAATCTTATTCATCTCCTTTGTTACTTTCTGTGCTACTAGTTCATGGTGTCCACATGGTTGATTATCATATTTTTCCACCTCTTTTCCCTCAGAATTTGCCTTTGGTGAGCTGGAAGTCTGGGTTTGTGTCCTGCCAAGGTGTCTTCTCATTTTTAATTCTGTTTTTGGTGCTGTTTTTTGCTTTAATTCCTGAACTGATACTTCAATATTTCTTATTGTGAGTATCTTTATTACTGGTATTTAGAGCCCCTATGGAGTGATTGCTTCTCAGAGATATCTTCCAGGTACAGCTAGACTTTTTAGGCTTTGAGTGCCTAATGCCTCTTAGGCAATTTCATTTTCAGTATACCAGGGAGGACAACTGATTAGATCAATCATGACACCTTACCCCAATTGACACAATCAACATCAACAATAGCATCAAATGCAGCTTAGAAAATGACAATTTGTGGTAGCAGTTAATTTGTCACCTTTAACTGCTTGAACTAGATCAAAATCTAGGGCCAACCCAAAATAGGTTCATAGTAAGCAAACCCTTCAATATGGCAAATTTTCCCCTTGTGATAAGGATTTAGGAGGGGTTGGGGAGGGAGGGATAGAGAGATGGAGGGAGAGGGAAAGGTTAGAGGTGAGGCTAGAGGACGGGGAGATCATGCAAATTGTGGGAATCTGTTGAAGACAGGAGGAAAAGCCAGCGAAAACAGAGACAAGTACAGAACAAACTGACAACAATAGGGAAGCTAGAAATTGTATATACCTTCCTATAATAGTGACAGTCGAGAGGACAGAGAGAGAAACAACTCAAAATGGGACAAGAAGAGGAACAAAGAGGGAGAGAAATATAGAGCCAGGAGGGAGAGTGAGATAGAAAAAGAAAAGAATAGAAAAAAAGATACACATATATGAACAAAACAAAACAAAAGTTCTCTCTCAGGATATGTCTCTGCTGTCCTGGTAAACAATGTGGGCAGCAGTGTGCCGGTCCAAGTTGATTAGTCTCAGCAAGCCAGCTGAAGTCTACTGAGATTCAGGCTGATTCCTGGCTGCAAGGTCCAATTTGAGTTCCCTGACCTCCTGCAGGATTAAACTTTGCAAAGTTCTACTGCAGGTTCCAGCTGTCCTCCCGGCTAGGCGAGTCTGGGTTTCTATGGGGGTGCTGATCCCACCAACTTACCAACCACAATGGTCCAGTGTGCTTTTATTGAAGAGTTTTTCTTCACTTTCCCAGTGGGCTTCAATTTTCATTGAGGACCCTCAAAGAGGCCCTCTCTGTTGTTCACTTCTGCTCTGTCTTCTGGGTCTCATAGTCATGGCCTTTATGTTCCCCCTGGTGGCTCTGCTGTATGGATTCAGATACCTCGTGGCCTGCAGCTGCTGGTGCCCATGGGGATGGGTTCCCTTTGCATTTATCTTTTTAAAGTTAATTTTATTGGTTCATTTTAGATATACATAATGATCACATTCATTATAGGGAATTTATACCTGCACATAATATATCTTCATTCTTCTTTTTCTCCAATCCCCTCCCCTTTCGAGCCCCTCTTCCCCTCCTCATTTACAAAAGCCTTGTTACCCTTTTTCCTTCTATTTTATTTTTCTCTTCCTTCCTTTCTCCCTACACTCTCCCTTCTTTCCCTTCCCACTTGAATGTTTTCTTTCCATTTCTCAATATCTAGTATACATTTGGGACCTTATTTACCCTTTTAGTAAAATGGTTACCTTTTTGGAGAAAAAAATGTGATATTTAAACATATATGTCCAATTTATTTCATTTAAGAGTATGATCTTAAATTGGAACAATTTAGAAGGTGCAGAAACAACTCCAAATGTACTCAGCCAATTTATCTTTGATAAAGGAGCCAAACACCTTTACTGAAAAAAATACAGTCTCTTTAATAAATTGTGCTAGAAAAACTTGCTTTCCACATGCTTAAGACTAAACTTAGACCCATGTCTCACCATGCACTAAACTAAAATGAAATGGATCAAAGATATAAATATTAAAATAGAAACACTGAATCTGCTGGAAGCTAGAAAAGGTAGAACTTTTGAAGACATAGGTGTAGGCAAAAACTTTAAGAACAAAACTTTGATCACACAGCAACTATTACAAAGAATCAGAAACTTGGATCTCATCTTATTAAAAGGCTTTTGCACAGCAAAAGAAACCACTAGCAGAGTGAAGAGACAACCCACAGAGTGGGATAAAAATGTTGCCAGCTGTTCCTCAGACAAAGGACTAATATCTAGAATATATAAAGAACTAAAAAAATCAGACCCCTCCAAATTAAAGACCAAATTCCCTAATGATCATCTGAAATGAATGAAGTAGAAATGACAATATGAAAAAATGTTCAACATCACAAGTCAAATTAAGATGCAAATTAAAACAACACTGAAATTCTATCTTGCTCCAGAAAGAATGGTTATATCAAGGAATCTTCCATTTATCATAATCTTTATGTTTTACTTTTTCCTTTTCCATCTCTCTGGAGTCACATAACACTGGTAATATTGACTAAACTTCTATCTTTCCTCTAACCCACAGGGGGTTTCTAAGTCCCATCTTTTCAACTGTGATGCTGTTATTTTGAAAAAGTATGCTAAATACCATGTTTTTCCATGGTAAACATTTTCACATCTATATAATTTAGTACTTAGCTTTGTGAAATGTTTTATACTTCATGTTGTTTCAGTAAGTTTTTATTCACTAAATAGAATAGATCCTGGGTACTTTGAATTAGTCCAGGAGACTTCCAACTGGAAGTGGTTTTGAGGAATTTGAAGAAGCAGCAGCAAAGAGTTCAGCTTCAGGGCAGGCACCAGGCCCTGTGACAGTGTGGCCTTCTCTTTCCATCTTGCCCAGCCGATGGTGCTACTGCGTTCCAGGCCCCTTGGGAAGAATTCTTAGTGTTCATGTGCCTTCGCTGAATATTCTCTTGGCTACTTCTCTTCAAAGAAAGAATTGATAAATCTGAAATATGCTATATATTGTTTTCTTGTGAGAATTTTATTCTGTAAATTTTTTGTATCATTATTTATGGGTATGTTCTTTCTTTGTTGAATATTCTCTTTCTGACTTAATCTAAGCAAAAGGAAGCAAGAGACAAACATAAATATTATGTGAGTCCTTAAATTCATTTTCACAAATAAACCTCTCCATCTTTCCAAATAGCTCATTTTTCCTCGATATAAATTTCCGAGGGCGATAATGTGTACAACTGTGCAGAGTAAAATATAGCTTTACTTATCCTCCCTGGACATGTTTATATGTTTGACCCTTCTGATATCTAACGTCATGCATTCTTCCTTTATAACCATGACCAGAAGGAAGAAAATATCTTATATTTCAAAGAAATACCATTATCGTCTTATTGGAATGTTTCATTGTTAAGTGTGCCTGTGTGTGTGTGTGTGTGTGTGTGTGTGTGTGTGTGTGTGTAACTTCGTGCATTCTCTAAAATAAAAAGTGCCTTTTTCTAGGTCAGGAGTCTGTAGACTTTCTTTCAAGGACTAAATTGTATTGCAAATACTCTGCGTGTGAGATGTAAATTCTCCATTGTAGTTATTCAGTTCTGCACTTCTAGGTGAAAGCCTCATAACAAATGGAGTTTACTCTATGACATTAAAACTTTTCTTTCAGCATGAAAGTTGTAATGTGCTAACTAATGTTGAAGAATACTGAGAGAAATTAATATTTTCTATTTTTTTCATAATTTCTAAATTTTAATGATAAATGTACTCACACAGTGCTTGGAAATAGCTTTTCAGAAATTTCAAAATTCTTTGTTGATAGTGTATCAAAAAATACAATATGTGTGTGCTTACCTTTGCTATACTATACTGATCAATTTTGACTATATATGTACAACTCTTCTTTGACTATTAGATAAAATTACTTTGAGATTTGTACAGTATTATTTAAATTTAACTTCAGAACTTAGAAACACTGAGGTAGAGAAATTTTTAAATGCCGATTTTTAAAAATTATTTTGTAGAACCCACACATGATTTCACAGAAATTTTATGTCCCTAGTTTTTAAAAGTATATGCATGTGAAAACTAATTACTTCTTTGACTTATGTTAGTACCTTCCTGAAATACAGAAGATGATGGAAATACCTAACTGTAATAATGTGCACTACCTGGTTTGGTTAAAGGCAGTCAAAAAATAAGGAAGAAAAATAAGCTATTGCTGTCACACAGAATTGTAATGATATCCTTTATTCAAAGTTCCAGAGCATCAAATTATTAATCAGATAAAAATTTACCTTGACAGTCAGCACATTAAAGCCCACAGACTGACAATAATAAACAGATAGGAAAAATTAACTACAGTTTCAGTAGATTTATACTAGTAAAATTTAAAAATCACTTCAGTGTGTTGTCTCTGTGTACTCAGATATATTTCCACATTGATACTTTTTCCTGTCCATGGTTATGTACATATAATAATTCAGTTACACAGGAATGGACTCTAATATCACAGAAACAAATAACACGACTCCTACATGGATTCATCTATCCCTAAGCATTCCATAAAACGTATCAAATCCAGAAAAGCTGTCTTTGTTAGTTTAAGGTGTTTTGTAAAGGAGAGTTTTCAGCATATTATTATATTTTTATTCACAAAATTTTAAGACAAGTAAGGAAATTTATCCTCTCTTCACATAATTTGATAATAGAGCAGGGCTGCCCATGTTTATTTACACAATATATATCTAAACAGAATTTTGGGAATTAGAGACCATTAACTATGATTCCTAGTATATACTCTCTTGCTTATACTAATCAGCTTTCCTTTTATTGGATCTTAAAAATCATCAAATTTTGATTCAAATACACAATGTATACAAACGACAACACAAAATATTTTGTTTTGTTGTACTACAAATTCAATTTCTACTATTTTAAAATCACTTGATCCATGTTACATTCTTACAGAGTATGTGCCACAGGAATTATTATCCACATTTTTTTCCCAATAAAGTTGATGAACCAAAGCAATCAAATAAATTTCTTAATGTTATTTGTCTAGCTTTGGTAATGGTATTAGAGTTTAATCCAGCATTTTTAATTGCTGTACTATTAGCTATTCACCCAAATTATAGCCATTTATTACCGGCAATTAAAAAAAAAAACTACAATGACTACACATTGTAGGTTCACATTCATTTGCTGGGGTAGAAAGAGCAAAATTCATTGAAATAATAAGAATGACAGTAACCATAGAATAATAAAAACTTTAAAAACAGTTTTATTGGTATGTGTTTGTGATAAGCAATAATAACTATCATTGTGGGGAATTGGTCTTTATACATATTATATCCTAAATATCTTCAATCTCCTTCTCTCCCGATCCCTCTCTCTCCTGGTATTTCAGACCCCTTACTGTCTCCACAAAGTCTACCACCCTATTTCTTGTCGTCTCTCTTTTATTGTGCTTTTTATATTTTGTGTTTCGATATTTCTATGGCATTTAATGTGTGCCAGTCACTTTTCTAACTGCCTTACCTGTCCATTTAACACAACTTTGGAGAGAGAGAGAGTAAGTGAGGCATGACAACTAGCCTAAAGGCAGAAACTGGTAAGTAACAAATAACAGGTTCATTCCAGCAACTAACACAGTCTTTGTTTCCTTAGCTAGACCTCAGCACCATCTCTGTCACTAAATTCCACCGCAACACAAAATTGCCTCTAATGAGCAGTCAACTGCACAGATAGATTTAAAGTTCAGGAAGCTATTGAGTTTAAAGCAGTCCACAACCACGTTTATAAATATTTACAAAACAACAAAATGTGGAAATAAGAAAAATATAGCTTTGAACAATAATTTACATTTAATAATTATTTCAGAATTTTTTTGTATATGTATTATGTCTTTAGTCACTATGATGTCTCCAAAATGGCAGTTGATGTGGACTATATTATTTTAACCTATGTCTATCATTTATCTTTATGATTTAAATGCCATATATACATACATAAAATTTAATTCTTATTCATTTACTGTACACATTACTGTATGGCCTCTTACTTTATAGATAGGTATTCATGTCCCCACATTATTTCCTAAACTTCTTTCTCTATCTGCAATTATCTACTTGTTGATATTTTTTGATTCTGAGAACTCAAAAAATTCTCATAATTTTATCCTTATATGAATCTTACTGAAGGGACAAATATTATATATTTGTAAGTTAAAAAAAGAAATTAGAAAGAAATTATTTTAAACAATAAGGTCAAATGAGTTGTAATCTGTTCAATTTATCCAAAAAAACCTAAGGAAGATCATGTTTTTCTTTAAAAAGAAAATCCAATTTAGGACTCTTTTTTTGTTGTTGTTCACAGATCTAATTGAAATTTGCACTTTCTTAGGTCTGTTGCCTTTCTCTTTCTTGAACTTCTAGATTTTTATCATGTTCAATAGCATTCTCAAGTGTTTTCAAAAAAATTAATGAACTGGAAGTAATTTTGAGTCTCAATATATCTTAAAAGGCCTTTACTTTTCCATCCTTTTAATTGGTAGTTTGTTGGTGGTCATAAAGTGTTTTCATTTGAAATAACTTTCCTTCAGATTTTAGAATTGACAATTGCATTTCAATTTTTATTATTCAGTCTTACTAATGAAAAGATTGATGAGATTTTGCCATTTTACATTTTCTTGCTTTTCTGAAGGTTCATGTTTTATACATGGATTTTCCTAATTTGACATTTTAGGTTCCTCTTAGTCTCTTTCAATATAAGGCTTTGTTATTTCTTCAGGTCTAAGTAGTTTTTTTCTTTTTATTTAACATTAATATTATGTTTTCTCTGGGCTCTTATTAAATAGCTATTAAAAACACAAACCTGAGCATTTTTCATTTTCTCCTTTGAGCTGGATGAGATTCATGATTGTTGGTGTGACTTATTTCTTTAGGGTGCAGAGGAGAGCAGCAGACAGGTACCACACACCCATTCTAAAACTCCAAGTAGCGCTGGGTGATACACCAGGTTCACTGTCTCACATTTGATGCCTTAGTTTCTTTGGGCTTCCAAAACTGATTACAATAATTTTGTTAGCTTTCAATAACATAAATTCACTTTTTCATGTTTCGGGAGGGTAAGAGTCCAAAATCAAGGTGTGAACAGACCCATGTTTCTCCCAACACATGTGGACATGAAATCTTTCTGAGTCTTCCAAGTTCCCATGGCTCTAGATATTATTTGACTTGAAGCATCCTAATTCAAATTTCTACCTCAGTCGTCACATGGTGTCTTAGTTACTTTCCTCTAGTTGCTGAGACAAAATACCCAACAAACAGGTTTCAGTCCATAATCAGTTGGCCCCCAGGCAGGGTGGCTTCACAAAGGAGAAAGAGTTCAACAGTTCCTTGCGGGTATAGCAGAAGCAGCAAGGGACTTTATCAGCATTTTCCTGCCCCCTTTCTCTTACTGAGGCTACTGAAGCAGGGTGGCACTCACACCCTTTTTGAAAAAAACTAATTTTATTGGTACATTTTAGGTATACAATATAATGATGTTCATCATTGGAAATCTACACCTTTACATAATCCATCTTGGTTCTTATTTTTCCCCCTTCCCCTGCCCTCCTTTCAACCCCTCCATCCCTCCCTATTTACAAAGATTTTGTTTCCAGTTTTTCATTTTCTCATATTAATTTCATTCTCTTCTTTCCTTTTCCCTCTTCCTCCAACTTCCTCTTTGGCCCTTTTCTTCCTATTTCACATTATCTATTATACTTTTAGTCCTTATTTACACTTTCAGTTTTTCACACTAGAGAAACTATATGGTATTTACCCAACACATCCTTAATCCTAGCATTGCACCATGAATGAATCCCAGCATCATGAATAAATCCTAGCATTCTTGAGCCTAGCAGTGCACCATGAATAAATCCCAGCATCACACACTCTAGATCCAGCCACCTTGGAAAACCCTCACCTCTGACAGCATGAGGCTTTGCGAGGACACCTAGATGCAAGCCATAACACAGGACTCTCCTGTGTCTCTCTATGTTTTATATTGTCCTTCCTTTTTCCTTACAGAGACACTAGTCATTGGGTTAATTCCAAGATGAACTCACCTTGAGGCCCTTAGTCACACATGTAGCAATCCCATTACAGTGTCTCCTTCTCAACACTTGGGGGTTAGGCACTGGACGTCCACACTTTTTGGAGGACAAAAGGCTGCTTGCTACCTTCACCACCGTGCACCAATGCAGGCAGGTCATGCAAACTTTCTAGAGAAATCCTCCAGCTCCAGACTGCATGATGATAGTCTTCCTGTACTCTCCCCAGACTGTGAGCTCTAAGACAAACTTGTGAATGATTCTCCTCCAAAAATGTACCAGAGCTCAACTGCAGCATTATTATGATTGTGGGTTGGATAGTTTCTATTTCAGTTTCTTTGTAAAGATATCTGTATTGGTTTCTCTCATCTTAAGGTTCATTAAAGCACCTGGTCCAAGTGTTTTGCCTTGGATAGAGATGAAATTTCAGAATAACTTCTGCGGTGAGCAAGAGCATCAGGGTGCTCTCAAGTGGGGACTGGAGCCCCAGGATGGGAACAGGGAAACTCCAAGGCAGGGGGGCCCTGAGAATGGTGGCTTTGTCCTAAAAGCATTTTCTGACTCTCAAGCAACCTGACCAACAGGGTTTAAAAATCTCAAGGATGGAAACTGGAAGTCAAGCTTCACTAAGGACCTTGAGAGGACCCGCGGGGGCCCCAGTGAGCCCTAATAAACCATTTCCTGATATTTGCTTGAGACGCCAAATGATCACAAATTCAAGATTAGGAAGGAATCAGAATGCCTTAAGGTCACAGCAGATCCAGATCGTCTCCATCCACGGTAAAACCCGGTGATTTGGGCCTTCTGGGTTTGCTGAATTTCAGAAGCAGAAGTCTCCAAAGAGAACTTAATTATCTGTACAATTCTGAAATATCTAGTTTCAATCAAATGGAATTCACTGTAGAATACACAGGAGTTAACTGAAAACAAAAAGAAAATTAATATATTTACACATGGTAATTTAATATTAAAGGAAAAGTTATATATACATACAGAATCACAAAAATAAAAATAGTGTTATCAAAATTTTGAAAATATCAGAGATTGATCTTTTAAATGAATCGGATTAACATTAAAATAGCCTAGAATTGGAAATTCTAGTGAGGATTCAAATGACAATTTTAGAACTACTAAAAATAACAGAAACACAAACTTTATAGATTAGATAGGCATTACAGTAGACACAGATAAAATTATTAGAGAGCTACACATTCAATCAGAAGAAAATTCCCCTGCAGTGTTGCAGATTTTCCGGGAAGACTCAACCTCCCGTGTCCAGGGATTTATTTCAGATTTCTCATAAGATCAATACTTTTGACAATGATGAGGAGAAAACACAGAAAGACAGAGTAAGAAATCAAGTTTTGGTGCGGGGTAACGATCTGCACTGACGGATGGACGGTGCTGAATGGTCCGCCCGCCTCTTCCGTTCTCCGCCTACCGCAGCTGATCACTCATGCGGCCGCCACCAGCGTGGTGCGAGCTGTGCTGCGAAAACTGCGCCGCTGAGCAAAGCCCAAGGTCCTGACGCGCAGGGAGGCTGGCAACAGGAATACTCAGCTACTGTGTCTGTTTTCTCAGGAACATGGCTTTTAAAAAGATTAAAATCGTAGGGAAAGAAATTGTGGATTTGCCAGCTTTCTTCAGTGGGCTCTCATTTCAGTGCTTAGATTCACAGTGCTGTGGCTTTGTCCCGTGAACTTCTTTTGCTCAGAGTGCTTGCTGAAGTGAAAAATTCTTTCATATATGCATTCATGGTTATATACATATAGAAATGTGTTTGCTTATATACGCGTACACACATAGAATATGCATGTATAAATATAGCTGTTATATAAATGTGTGTATATGAATATGCTCATTTATAAATATATGTATATATGAATATGCACATATATTATTATATATATTATATTACTTAGGGGTTGTCCAAAGACCCTGTGTTTTTCTGCTCATGCCTCTTATACCCTCTTTCTCCACCTTTTTCCTCCTCCTTCTTCCTTTAATTCTTCTCTGTTATTTTGCGTTTGAGTTGGGATAGTTACTGTTTCTGTGTTTTCCAGTTCACTAATCTTTTCTCCTGAGATACCTAATTTCTCATTAGTCACAGCAATCATTTCAGTTATTGTCTCAAACTCTGTTGTTTCTATCTCTAGAAATTTAAGTTGGATTTTAAAAATACTTGAATATTTCTGTTTAAATATCCCATAGTTTTTCTAGCATTATATGTGTAATGCAAATATAGTTATTATTTTAATGGCCTTATCTGTGAATTCTAACCCATCAGTTCTAGGTTACTTTTAATTAATTGATTTTTCTTATCATCATCAGTCATATCTTTCTGATTTTCTGCATACTTAGATATTCTATAAAATGCCAGAAGTGTGATTTTGCCGTTTTGTGCTGGACACATGTATTTCCTACACATACTTTTGAAATTTGTTAATCAGCACATCAAGGCAGTTGCAAATGCTCCTATTCTTTCACGTCTTTTTTATTATTCATGGCTTAAGACATGATTAGCACTTAAGCTAAAGCTAATTATCCCTCATGACTGGGTCAAGGCCTTTATGAGTATTTTATTTAAAGAACACACTTGAGAGATTTATTGTTTCAATCTTGCTAGTGAGAACAACCCTATTTCTGATTGAATTTGTGCCCAAGACACTGACAACTTTAATTTTTTGGAGTGGTTCATCCTACAGTTCTGGGGATTTCATCCCATATATACAGTGAGCAGTAATCTACAGGATACACAGGGAGGTAAGTGTTGCTCTAGATTCCTCCCAGGTCCCTGTCTACTGTGCTGAAGTCAAGAAATTATTATTATTATTATTTTTTCTTTTTGGTATGGGGGATTCAAACTCAGGACCTTGCGCTTGGGAGGCAAGTGTGGCGCCACTGAGCTAAATCCCTGGCCCATGAAATTCTCTTAAATCAGTAAGCTAAGATAACAATAGCTCTTGTCTCATTATTTTCTCTGTCTTATAGACTTATTGCTTGATAACCAATTAGATAAAATTATTTCTTAAGTACAGCAAATGTCAAATCTATTCATAAGTGTTGGCTGGTGTTAAAATTTAGATCTTTAAGTACCTACATGAGCATACAAAAGACTGAAAAATCAATGACAAAAATAAAAATCAATTTCAAAACAAATATATACAAACACTGATATTATGCTAGAAATATGGTAAACAAATAATACGTAAAAATCTCATTTATATACAATAATAGAATGTGTGATAAAATATTAAATTTCTTAATACTAACAATAGCAAAGGAGTCATCATTATAGGTTAAATGCCTAAATTTAATACCAGAACATTATAAATTAATTTATTCAACAAATAATTGAAAATTAAATGAATAGAGAAGGCACGTGATCACAAAAGACAAAATGATAGGAGAGAGATCTAAATTATAGCATGTGTACTAAAGATATTGGATCAATGGTTTTCCTTTTAAGAAATCTCTAAGAACAGATGCCTCATTTGTAAAATATAAAAAAAAGAAAAATAATAAAGACCAAGGAATATTGATCTGTGACAAATTCTTCAAAAAATGAAAGAAAGAGAAGATATCTTCTTAACTGTTTCATGAAAGCATAACTTTAACAGAAAAAATTGGGAATGAAAATTACTAATCTAAATCTCATCCAGTAGAGGTGCAAGCCTGAATAAATACAATAATATATTAAGAGAATAATGCATTTTAATCAAGCTGAGTTTGTTTCAGAAGTGAAAGGTAGATTTTCATAAAAAAATTAGTACATGCATGTCATCACTTGAGTAGAATGAAAGAATAAATTCATATAACTGTTTCTATAGAAACAAAAATGGCATTTGAAAAAGTTTAATACTTAAATAGATAGTCTAATCAAGGTTGCTGTGAATTTATAAACTCTGTTCCTAAAAAAAAATCTATGAAATCAAGTCAAATTATGTTAAAGTTTGGTTTGCATTATTTGAGAGTAGCCAAAGAAGAGAAACAATTTTAATATATAAGTTTGCTTAACTTTTCCCTTTCAAAGTGTTTTAAAAACAGTATTGGTTAAGGACAGCACTTGTGGGAGATGATCGTTTTATTGGAGAAAGAAGGTAAGAATCAGAGCTCAAGCCTGCAAAGCAGCTAGAACTTTGAGAAGGAAGGTGTTAGAAAGGAGAGCCCAATAATGAATGTAAAAGCTTCCCTGAGCTTATTCTAGGGTAGACGTCAGAGAGTACAGAGTGAACCTGAGATTACACATTGAAAATTCCACCAGTAAAAGCAAATTTACAATAGGCAAAGTTTGTAGCGCCACTAAATATAATTAATTATTATATTAACTGGTTGCCAGTAAGAAAAGAGTAGTAATGTTCAGAGGACTACATTAACGGGAGCCCACATAGTATAAACAACTATAATGTCCTTAATATGTAAAATAGTAGGAAAAGGTGGCTAATAACCAAGAAAAAATAATGTAGAAATCTACCTGGAAAAATATTACTGACAGAAGAAAAGGACTTCAAAAATTCTATCATTAATTTTCTTAAGAATATCAGAAAAATATAGAAGAAAATATTTAATTTCCAATAGGAAATAAATATATGTAAGTAACCAAATGTCATATATTTAAAACATTCCATATAACAGTATCAGTGTTTTCATACATATGACAAACTACAAAGAGCAGAAAATTCATTATCCAAGAGAAAAGTAAAAGTTTAAATTGTGAGAAGTGAAGCATACCAGAAATTGTAAACACTTCCATAGATATCAATGAATATTTACTATTTGCAAGAACAATAACAGTAGCAAGGTCTTACGAGATCTGCATGTCAAAAGTAAGATACATAGTGTAAGTGGTACAAAAGGTAAGAGAGATGGAATTGGACACTACAGGGGAAAGATTTTTATGTTATATCAGAAGTGGTAAAGTATTAAAGGTATTATCCAAGTGAACTGAGAGTGCATGTTTTAATATCTAGGCTAGTCACTGAAATACTTAAAAGAGGTGATACAAGTAAATAGATGAAACATGTGAAAACAGAAATGTTTTTTTAAAACAAACACAAACAGAACAGAACCAGAACAGAGGGATAAAATTCAAAAGATAACAGTGAGGTAGCTATGATTCCAGGTTTATTAATGATTATATAAAATGTAAAACACAAACACTTCCATTTAAAGGATATAAAAGTTAATTAAAACTCCAACTGTGATTAGTTGTCTCTTGAAAACTTTTAAATAGAGATAAATAGGACCGGGGATTTAGCTCAGTGGGTTTCACTGCCTGCTGTGAAAGCGCAAGGACCGGAGTTCGATCCCCCGTACAAAAAAAAAAGATAAATAAACACTCAATAATAACAACAACACTGACTTTAATCCAGCCATCATTAGGGAAATCATACTGTAGTTGAGAAAAACATAAAGCCAACTAATAATACAATATATGAGATTAAAAATTGTAATATTTAGCTAAAATGTTGCTTTTTGAGCAAAATTTGGAGCTTTAAACGAACTCAAAGTAGGCTGAGAAGTAGTCCTTAAACTTTCATATCATGAAGCTAGAGAAAACAAAAACTTACATATAAACAATATCATGCTATAAATTATTCTTTTATTTAATAGGATTTTTTTTCTAAATTTCTCTAAAATGTCTATAAAAACTGAATTACATTTAAAACTAGCATTCTGACTAAAATGTTAGTGGAGAATTTCTGGAATCAGTGAAAATAATGCAATGGCAGGATTCAGTAAATGCCTTTCAGTATTATCGCTTGTTATAAATGCCCTTAACAGTCCAATCAAAAGACAAAAATTGGTAGACTATATAAAGAAAACACAACTACAAGAGACACACCTCATCCACAAAAAATTCACATAGATTGATGTCACAAAATTGAAAATCACATTCTCACAGTAGGTCAATAAAAAGAAGTAGCTGTCCTATTTTCAGGCAAAGAAGATTTCAAGCCAAAATTGATCAGAAGAGAAAACAAAGGTCATACTATCCTCACATAGAGATCAATTCAACAGGAAGTGATAATATCTGTAAAGGTATATCCACCAGATGCCAGTACATGGCATTTCATAAAACAAACACGACTGTACACAAAAGGTCAGATAAACAACACAGTTATAGTGTGGGAATTCAGGACCCTGCTCTCATAGGTGTACAAGTCAGGTAGATAAAAATACAAAACAAAATAAAACAAAAAACAAAGGAATATGAGAGTTGAACCACACCATTAGCAAATGGAATTACAAATAACTACACAGTGTTTCATCCATTAACAACATAATTCACATGAACTTTCTCCAAAATGGACATCTTAGGTCATAAAACATGCTTAAATAAAAACAAAGCAATTTAAATGATTGCTTGCATACTGTCAGATGATAACATAATGAAACTAGAAATCAATTGCAAAAGAAACTACAGCAACTACATAAACACATCAAGATTAAACAATATACTCTTGAATAATCAATGGACAGATGAAATCAGTGAAGAAATTAAAATGTTTCTACAACCAAATGCCAAAATCTATGGGACACAATGAAAGCAATTCTAAAAGAGAAGATTTTAGCTATGATACCCATTCAGGGAAAAAAAAAAAATTAGTGATCCCAAGTGAATAATCTAATGATGTACCTCAAATAAGTAGAAAAAACAAACCAATACAAATAAAAAAAAAAAAACTTGTAGAAAAAATGATAAAGATCAGAGTGGAAATAAATGAAATTGAAACTAAAAACACAACAAACAGATCAATGAATCCAAGAGATAGGTCTTTGAAAGGATAAACAATTGACAAATCCTTAGCCAAGCTTATCAAAGGATGGAAGGAAAAGACCCATGTCAATGAAATTAGAAACAAAAAAGACATCATCACAATAGAAACTACTGAATTCTAGGGGATTATAGAAAAGTAATTTGAGAACTAACTTTCTAATAAGTTGGACAATTTAGAAAAATGGATAAGTACCTAGACATATAGATTACTAAAACTGAACCAAGAAGATATAAAAACCCTGAACATATTAATACCAGACAGTAAAATAGAGGTAGTAATAAAAATTCTACCAACTAAGAAAAGAGTTTACAGCTGAATTTTACTAGAATTTCAAGGATGTACCACGAAAACCAATACTGTTCAAGTTCTTCCATGAAATTGATAGAGAAAGAATAATATAAAACTCTTTCCTTTAAGTAAGCATTATTTCAATAGCAAAACCAAACAAAGACTCAATCCAAAGAAAAAAGAAAAGGCAACTACAAGCCAATTTCCATAATGAATACAGGTTCAAAAACCCTCTCCAAAATACTTGCAAACAAAATACAACAAACCCTTAGAAAGATAATATCATTACCAAGTTGTCTTTGTTGAGATGTTGAAATGGCTCAAGGAACATGTATCAGTAGTGTGATATAGTACATAAGCAGAAATAAGGATAAAAATGGCATTATCCTCTCAATGTAGGCAGGAAAGTCTTTGGCACAACCTAATAGCCATGCATTATAAAAAGAACATTGATAAAAAATAGCTATAGAAGGACCTTACCTTAAAGTGATCCAACGATTGCTGACAAACCCACTGCAGATGTCACACTAAATGAGGAAAACTGAAAGTTTCCTCTCACCACTCCAATTCCATATAGTACTCATAACTTTAGTCAGAGCAATCAGGCGAGAGAAAGAAATAAAAGGGAGTAGAATAGGAAAGAAAGAGGTTAAATTACCCTTATTTGCTTATAACATAATCCTTTACATGGAAGATCAAAGAAACTTCACCAGAAGACAATTAGAACTAATGAAAAGTTTAGCAAAGTGACAGGTTATAAAATAGACACAAAACTCAACAGCATTCCTATATACAAAATATGAAGCCACCAAGAAAGAAATCAGGAAAACTACTTCTTTTATAATAGCTTCCAAAAGCTTAAATACATAAGAACCTAAGTAAAGAAGTGAAAGATCTCTACAATAAAATCTATATTGATCTGGAAAAAAAAAGATTGAAGATAATTTTATTTTTGGGAACCAGGGATTGAACTCGGGTCTTTGTGCTTGTGCAGCAGGTGGTGAAACCACTGAGCTAAATCCCTGGCCCTGAAGATAATATTAAAAAATTGAAATACATCCCCTCTCTTGATAGAACCAGTATTATCAAAATGGCTACGTTGCAAAAACTTATGTATAGATGTAATGCAATTCCAATCAAAATGGTGTCAGTATTTTTCACAGAACTATAGAAGAATTCTAAAATTTATATGGAACCAGGAAAGACCCAGGAAACCAAAGCAGTCTGGAGTAATAAAATCAAAGCATGAGAAATTGCAGTCTCAGAATTCAAGTTGTACTAAAACCTACATTCATAAAACAGCATAATTTTTTCACAGAAATGTTTTGATGAATACACTGGAATAGTGTTTGGAGAAACACACTCAAGTACCTTTATCCATCTGAATTTTGAGCCATTGGCCAAAAATATACACCATAGGAAAAATAGACTATTTAACACATGATGCTGCAAAACTGGCTATCCATATCTCCTATCCTGCACTAAAGTCACAGAAAATAGGACATAGACCTAGATACAAAAACAGAAACCCTTAATCTGCTGCAAGAATTAATTAGTAAAACTCTGGAAGACATAATCATAGGGAAAGACTTACTAAACAGAACACCAATTGAATAAGACATAGTGCTAAACACTGGCAAATGGGATAATATCAAATTAAAAAAAAACAAACTTCTGTACAAAAAAGAAAACAACCAAGGTAGTTAAGAAACAACCTAGAGAATGTGAAAAAATTTTATCAGCTCTGAATTGGACAGAGAATTAATATCAAGACTATACATAGAACTCAAAATATTGGACTCCTAATAATAGAAAACCCAATCAGAAAATGAATAAGGGGAATGAATAGGGTACTTCTCAGAAGAAGTACAGCCAATAAATAAATACATGAAAAATGTGCAGCATCTTTCTCCAGTAGAAAAATGCAAATTAAAACACTGAGATTTCACTTTTTTCCAGGAAAAATAGCTATCAAGTATTCCACAAACAATCAATGCTGGGGTGGTTGTATGGGAAATGGAAACTTTCTGCATTTTGGCCTAGAATGTAGACTAATAAAACCAATATGGAAATTGTTATGAAGATTCCTCAACAAACTAAAAATAGAAATTCCATTTGACCCAGCAAACTTCCCCTGGGTACCTTCCCCAAAGGGTTAAAGACATCATATTATAGTGATACATACACACTCACGTTTATAGCAGCATGATTCACAATAGCTAAACCATGGAAGTGCACATCAACACATGAATGGATAAAGAAAATGTGGTATATATACACAGTGGGGTACTATTTATCCATAAGGAAGGACAAATTTGAGTCATTTGTAGGAAAATGAATAGATTTGGGAGCAATAATAGTGAAAAAATCAGATGCAGAAGGATAAATATCACATGGTTTGTGTAATATAAAAGATTCAAAGTATAAGTAATTTAAAGAGCAGAGAGAGAGAGAGAGCAGGAGAGAGAAATGGGGAAATAAACTCAGTGGAGATGGATAGGAACTGGAAACAGATGGTAGGGGACTAGGTATGGAAGAAGTAAAATTGATCAAGATGTGATATGAATATGTACAAACTCCTCAACATGAACATAGTTACCATGAATCACAAATACTTACCAATAAAAAATTTAAAAATTCTGTATGTGGAAAGGTAATATTGAAAAATATAGTATATACATGAGCAAAACAAGATACAATTATTGACATGAAAACTTGGATGATGGGCATAGCATAACTGTAAACTAAAATACTATTTTAAAAGATAAATACAAGAAAAACAACTAAATATATTTATCTGTGTATTCAGTCTATGTAATTATATATTTATACATTAGTAAAGCTAGTTATAGCTATTATAAGATGCAATATATTTTCAAAATATCATAAAGTTTATATTAAAATTACATGACTACCAGTTTCCCAATTTTCACCTATAATATTTTCAACATTCTTATAATGAATATTATTTACATTATTTAATATAAACTTAAATAGATCATGATAAATTCCATTAACAGCATATTTTTATGAATTACATTAATTTATCTAATTATTTGAAGAATCAGGAACAAAGAAACATTTATTCCTCTTGTAATGGATGAACAAGAGTCAGAATTTTGTAAAGAAATTTCAAAGACTATTGATTTAATTATTTAGTTTTAATAAGTTCAATTAACCATTTTTTCAATGAGATTTTCTTTAGTTTTGAATTAATCAGCTCAAGAGAAAATGTGTAGTTCATCAAATTATTAAAACTTTTATCTTCTGATAATATCAGTTTGGAGAAACATTTTAAAAATTGTCCATTAAATATGACAAACTCCATTCCAGTTTCCTAATGGCTGTTTACAAGAAGGACATGTGGGAAAATTGATCAGGAATGATGTTCTTTTTCTCAACTGATTTTTATAAAGAAGTCTAATAAATACTTGGAAATGGCTATAAATTTAAAGAATTATGAAGAAAAAATTAAAATGTATTCAATGTTTTATCTACCCAAAATGCACCTAGATAAATGGGACCAAATATATAGAATTCCTTTATTGGGATATGTGTGCTTTAAATATATTTCATTTTGACTGATTTTAATTTTACCATGGACTATATGATTATTTCTTATTAGTAATTAAAATAGACTGATATAATTAAAAAGTAAAATTATCCCTTTACATTGTCCCATGTTACATCTGACAGAATTCTAACATATCATTACATAGTTTCCTTTTGTCACTTTTAACTTCATTTCCAAGAGTGTAAATAAAGGTAAATTATGCATAAAACTAAACATTGTGAGTATATAGAACTGCACTGTTATAATTTTTGCGGCTTTAGAATTGCAAGTAAGTATTTGAACAAACTCACATGTCCTGTGCCCACTATTACATCTTTTTGTGTGTAGTTCAACAGAGTTTAAACACTTGTTAATGAATTTGAAGCCAAGTGCCTGCAAACAAAAAGTGAAAATTAAGACTTTTATTATCATTAAAAGGAACAAATCAGGTTAAAATGAATCTTTGCATTCTAAATTTTGAAGTTTGCATGAGAAATAAATTAACCATATTATTAGGATGGAGGCAGTTTTCTGGAAAATAAGTCTTACAAGTTTTCTAATGGACTTCAAAGGTTATATCTCTTTAACAAATTTAGCCAAATAAATGTAAATTGAAAACTGGCCACTATGTAGACTTCCATTGAAATTAGCCCCTGTGTAAGTTAGTGAATTCACTCGTGGTCAGCTTCTGCTCGCTGTACTTCAGAGGATTTTGAAATCTCCCCTGTCTTCCTTTCCCTCCTTAAAACTAGATATCCATAGAAGTCTCTCTGAATGCTTATTATTATAAAAATTACTTTCCCAGAAGAGGGGAAACAAATTCTTTTGATGACCATAAGAAGAAATTTAAGAGAGCAGATAAAAATGGAGATAAACGGATACAGTACATTTAGGGCATTTATTTTTCAATCAGAAAGAATTTATTTTTATAGTGTACTTTTTGACCTTGCGAGCTAGTTCCATGTGTATAAAAAAATTGTAAAGTTGACATATTGTGCTTCAGCAGACTAATTGTAAAAAAAAAAATCATTAAAAAGAAAAGACCTTAAGAATGCATAAACATTAATCTCTTACAAATGCAAGCCATGAAACATTGTCATCAATATTGGATTAGAAAATATAAGACTATGCCCTGAAGTTCTGATGATATTAAATATCTAGATACATGTTGTAAGTCATGGCTAACCTAAATTTTTAATCACAATTTAAAGAAAAACATTTTAAGATCTTATCATTTCTTCTACACATCCTCCTAATTCACATAAAGAACTGCTAAAGCACATCTGGTATGTTTCATCACAGATACAGGCAAGCTTTGCAAGATTAAATTTGAACCACGGAGCTTAAAAACACACCTTTATTTAAGCTTTGCTTTCATCATTGAAATTTCAACTGAAAAACTCAGGAAAGATTTTGAAGATCAAAGATACTTGTCTTTTATTTAGATTAAGTCAAACATCGCTTCTCTGCCTTTTGGCTAAGATCAAGTGTAGATTAAGTCAAACAAGGAGGATTTAGTTAAAACTTTAAAACTAAGGGTCCCAGCCCTCTGTTACTATGGTAGTATTTATTTTTAAATCATCATGGCTAGGATTCAGAATTCAGTTTAGAATAATTTTAAATAAACACTGTTGATCTCTAGCCTTTATTTCCAAATATATTTTCCTTGAAAAGAATACACATATGCATATTAAAATTAACCTATATACATATTTTCCTCCTTTATGAGAAAAAAAGAGAGAAGTAATTTCTTACTCATATGCCATCATTGTTTCTTTAGTTTGGAGATTTCCATTATCCTCTAGTTATCATGTAAGATGTATTAATTTTTTATTTGTAGGGATTTTATGTCTTGCACTCTGAGTAACTACTTTTAACATTATGATAAACTGTGTACTAACTATTGTTATTCTCTTATTGTTCTGTTATAAAATTTTATTTTTCCATAAAATAAAATAAATGTGTGACATATAATAAAATATAGAAAGATATTATAGTAAAATATTTTAGGCCTATTTGAACTTATAAAAAAATGACCATACACAACCCAGCTGAAGTGCAATTAAAACTATTTCTGTCTTTTACCTCTTTCTTTTGGTAAATTTTAATCCTATGGATTTTTCTATTGTATAAATGGATACCAGAACTACTTATATTATAGTATTTTTTTCACTTGTTAAAATTTGAAATAAGTGCTTTCATATTATTCATATTCTCCTACAACTGTAATTTTGGCTTAAAATTATGTTCAAAGGTCTCATCAGTTTTTATATCCATGTACTTAACTACATATTGTTTATTCTCATTTTTACCTAATTTGTATTGTTTATTGTTTAAATGTATCTGCTACATTTATTGTTTCTTGATTTGTAGAATATTAAATTTGTTTACTATTTTGGGAAACAAAATCTTCTACATCTCTGTCCCTAAATGTAGATGTAGGAGAAATTTACTGAGTAAATGATAGAAATTGGATTTACTCTATAGCTTTCCTATTATTGCAAATTGCAGTCTTTTCAAAGCTGGTAAGAATTGCTGCTGCTCTACATTTGCAATAACCCATTGTTTTTTTGACTTTTTTATTTTCAAAATTTTGATTTGTCCCCAAGCTGAGTGTATAGAGTGGTGTATTGCTGCTTTATTTAACTTCCCATGATTACAAGTGATGTTGGTTATCTTTCTATCATTTCAGTCTCCTCACCTATCAAGTTCCTAATATCAATTGTCACAATTTTATTTTGTTTTTGTGAACAAATTCTGTGTCTATGTCATATTACCCATGTAGCACGGGCTATGAATATCATTCTTGGAAACTTAGGATATTTCTGGAACACATTTTCCCAATGAGATGTACAAGAAAGTTGTAGTCGTGTTTCTGTTCTGCAATCTATGTGCAGGTAGCAGTTTAGGGAGAGCCAAGTGTGGGTTTTCCTCGTAGTTCTTTCCCTCTAAAACACAATTTGGAGATGCTTTAAACGTGATGTCAGTGGTCTGTTGATCTTGTACTGTTCAAAACTTCTATGTGTGCTCATACACTGGCAGCCTATCCACAAGTGCCCTGAGACCTCCCTGACTGTCTCCTGGCCCGATCCTCACATTTGGTCCATTACATTTGACACCCGTGAGCAGCTTTCTTCATGATTGATACAGATATTCTTTCCTTGTATTAATTTACACTGTTTATAGTCTAGGTACATAATATTTTTGTAATTGTGTGATATAAATATCTTCCCTAGTCTGTGGTTTATCTATTAATTTTGTTGACCAGGTTTTCCAATTAGCCAAATCTTTCCATTTTGATTTATAAAAATGCACCATAATTACTCTTTAATTTTAAAAGTAATGTTACTGTTTAACTGCAATCTTATACAACAAGGCTGTTAGATATACTCAAGTTTGTTTGTCTGTTATTCATTTGGCCCATGTTTATAATGCAGAATGGTGTTCTTTTGGGGAAATTTCCATGTGCACGAGGCTCGACCTTTACTAACCCCTTTAACCCTGTCTACCTTTTCTCTCCCTTCCCACAGATCCCCATTCCCTTTTCCAAAAGTCTGTCTCCTAATTTTTCTATCACCTCTCCTATATTTTGATTAATATCTTAGCTATCTCATGTAAGAGAAAATACGATATCTAACTTCATGAGTCTGGATTATTTCACTTAACTTGATGGCCTCCAATTTGATCCATTTTCCAGCAAATGAGATAATTTCATTTGTATAAAGAAAAGCATTCCATTCTAACATATTCCAATAAGCCACATTTGGTTTATCATTCACCTATTGATGGGCATGTAGGGTGTCTTCAGAGCTCATTTATTGTGATTGTACCATTATAAAAATGGGTGTGCATGCATCAATGTATTTAATTTTGGGGGAATTCTCAGAAGAGATATAGCTGGGCCAAAAGTTAGTTCTGTTGAGCATTGTGAGGAATCTCCATTCTGATTTCCATAGAAGTTGTGTTAGTATATATTCCTATCAACAATAGAGGGTTCATTTATTTCCCTGCGTTCATTTCCTTTTTTAGCGTTTTTCATCACAGTCATACTGAATGCGGTAATATGGAATCTTAAAATTGTTTTCATTTAAGTTTCTCTAATGGATAATGATTTTGAATATATTGGCCATTTACACTTATTTTGAAATGTGGCTATTCCTTTGTGCATCTTTGATTGGGGCTCTTGATTCGGGGGTTGATTTTTTTTTTTATTTCTTTGTATATTCTAGCTATTAGTTCTCTATCAGAAAATTAGCTGACAATTTTTCCTTCCATTCCATCAGCTGCTTTTTCACTCTTTCGATGTTGCTTTTGTTGTGCAGAGGTTCTGTAATTTGATGTAATCCATTTTTTGATTCTTTATATTATTTTTCTCTACTATTGGAAATTTATTCAGAAAATCTATGTGGCTTAAAATGTTTTCACTATGATACCTTTCAGCAGTTTTAAAGTGTTTTTATATCTCAGTGTTTCATCTATTTTGATTTAAGTACAGAGTGTGAGATAAAAATCTAGTTCCAACTGTCTGCAAATGAATATCCATTTTTCTCAAAACAATTTTGTTAAAGAGTATTATCTTTTCTCCAAAGTATATTTTTGCTCCTTTGTCAAAAACCGGGTAACTGTATGTGGAGCTGTTTCTATGTCTTTTATGCTATTGCACTTCGTGTCTGTTTTTAGGCCAGTAGTGTGTTGTTTTTCTTACTATTGCTTTGCAGTATAGTTTGAAATCAGGCATTAGGATGCCTGGAGTTTTGCTCTTTTTAAATTTTTACTTTTATTACTACATATTTGCAGTATATAATGATTGCATTTAGCATGGGGAGTTGGTACGTCTATACAACACAATTCTTTTTTGTCTGCTTCTGCTCTCTTCCCTATTGCTTCCCTTTTACTTTTGTCCGCTTGCTCCAGTTAGTTTCAAATACTGTGTTAAGAAGTGGTGAATGTACATCTTTGCTTTGTTTCTAATTTTAGAGGAAAAGCTTTCAGTTTTTCATCATTCAGTATGATGTTGGCTTTGAGTTTGCCATGTATGACTTTTGTCAGTTTTAGGTAAGATCTTTTTATACCTCTTTTCATCAGGGTATTTATTATGAAGGAATCTTGGATTTTGTTGAAGGATTTTTCTGCTTCCATTGAGATGATCATGTGATTTTTATCCTGGATCTATTTATATGCTGTGTTAACATTAATTAATTTATGTGTGTTTAGGCATCCTTGCAGACCTGGGATGAAACTGACTTGGGGAAGTTATATGATTTTTTAAATAAATAATGAATTTTGTTTACAAGAATCTTGTTAATGATTTTTGCATGTATGTTTATCAAGGGTATTGTCCCATAGTTTTCTTTTTTGTTGAGTCCCTATCTAATTTTTGTATTAACCTCTTTTCATAGAGTAAGTTTGGAAGGAATTCTTTAATTTCTATGACATTGAAACTTCTGAGGAACATCCGTGTAAGTTCTTCTCTAAAGTTATGATAAAATTCAGCAGTAACTTCCCGGTGTGCTGGGATTCTTAGTTGGCAGATTTGCTACAGCCTCAATCTCATTACTTGTTATTTATCTCTTCAGGGTTTTTATGTCTTTTTGGTTCATATTTCAGAGGTCATGTGTAGCAAGATTCTCCAATATTTTGGAATATGTTTTCAAAATAATTTCTGATATTTCTCTGGATTTGAATGGTGTCTTTTATAATTTCATGGCTTTTAAATTAAATTTTGTTAAGCTGGACCTTAATCTCTTCCTTTTGATGAGTTTAGCTATGGTATCATTGTATCATATGGGTGCCCAACATGTTTTGAATATTGCAGAATTTTTTATTTTGGATTTTTAGATTAAGGAAGTTTTTGCTACAATGAATTACAACTTACTGCAAACTTTACATAATATTGACATGTGAAAGGATGTAACTTTTGCAAATGTAATGTATGATGCATGTTCAAAATATTTTTAATTAAACTATATTGCATTAAAAGACATATTGCCATTAATCCCCCTCAAAATATTCCCCTTCTCTTCAAAGGCAAGTATTCCATTGTTCTTGCCACTTTCTGGACTATTTCTGGAAGTGCTTTCACGAGTGTCTTTATAAGGTGTGATCAGAAATGCAGGCGTGCTCTTGCCAAATGCTACGTAACAGAAAGGCAGTCTCACAAACACATTATGGTTTGCCTGAGGACTTCCTCATTCACTGGATTCAGAGCCAGGACACTTCTGAGTATTTGCTAAAGTCAAAATGAGTGTGAAAGGTAAATGCTGCAAATCATATCAGAATATTGAGGCATCCACAGTAGTGGAACTAAAGATACTCATGAAAGATTTCAGGAAATGCTTCAGAAACTAGAAAGGACAATGGGACAAGTGCATTTGAAGCCAGGGGCAAGATTCTGTGGAGGGTTATTTTATTTCAAGCAACTTTTAAAATTTAAACATCCAGCTTGTTTTAATCACACCTTGAAATAGATACAAGAAAAACATTCACGATTTTAAAAAGTTTTGCTTTCTTAGTGTGAGATAACTAGTGTGCTCAAAGACAGAACTTTTGTGAGGTTGATTTTATTTGTTGCGAACTGGGGAATGAACCAGTGCCTCGGCCATGCTAGGCAAAAGCTCTATCATTGTGTTACATTTCAGGTCTTTTTTTCATCTCTCTCTCTCTCTCTCTCTCTCTCTCTCACCTAAATACAGAAGGAAAGAGAGGGAATTATAATATATATTATAGTTTTAAATTTCAAGTCCACCATTGATTAAGCCAACAGTCCCACAACTAGCAGATTCATCCCTATTGAGTGGTAAAATTTTCGCACAGACTTAGTATTATGTATACAATTAATATTAGCTCTCATTTTACAGAGCTGTTTCTCACTTCTGAGAACAATATATTTTAAATTGGATGTATGGTCTAATAAAACATTTTCATATGCATTTAGATTAAATTAATATAAGCAAGTGCTTTACGGAGAGGAGGAGATTTGCAAGAATATTTCTTTTTAGGTTACATATGGACAACTGCCTCCTTGAAGATATTTAAATAGGTATTGATGTGAATCTTCCTAGAGCCTGAACTGTTGGAGGTTAAACTTTTGAATGTTAGCTTTTCTATTCACAGAAATCTTAGAATTTGTACTTATACTGTCAAAGACTAATTTTAACAGTGATGAAAATATATTCATTGTTCATGCTAATACAAATAAAACATTTCTGAAATTTCTATTTTATCATTTATAAACAGCAAAGACATTGTTCAGGTTAGAAAACTTCTAAAATATGGCTTCAAGATGAAAAATCAAACCAAATTAAGCATTTAATAGTCATCTTTAGGGGTAAACATTTATAAATAAATAATTCTCTTACCTTCCAGAACTTATTCATTTATAAGTGAAATTTTTGGACCATTGCAAGCAATACTTGAACTGTCAACATTAGTAGCATTGTGATTACTTACTGCTTCTGTTGTCCAGTGTGAAAGAGCTGGCTGCGCCTTGTTTTAATGTGACCTTCACATGAAGTTTCAAGGGCATTTCACCTTTTGCTCATTTCAGATAACTCGTGCTGTGGTTAAGAGTTGACCATCAAAAGGAAATTGATTTTGATGACATTTAATTTACCTAAATTCAATAATGTTGCCTTTTAAAAATAGAACATTTTGTTCAAAGAAACATTTTGAAGGTCATCAAAATATTATTGTGTGTGTGTGTGTGTGTGTGTGTATGTGTGTTTGGCACGATTGTCAAAATGCCAAGGTGAAACAGAAAAAAATAAAAATCTGATCTTTAGGTTTGCTTTAGTATGTCATTCTTTGGAAAAGGGGAGAGAGGCTAAACAGTCTCGCTAAATCTCACAGAAAGGGAACAAAGGAAGACACATATACATGTTGGACAGATTATGGAGACATTTATGATTTGCAGTTTTGGAAAGCAAGTTATATTAAAAAGCATTTATTTTCATAACTATTTTTGAATACATACTTTTTTATTATATTACAATGTGTAATACCATGTAATAGGCCACCTATTTTCACTTATTTTAATGAATTAATAGCTGAAGTACGGGGAAGTGAGGTGAATCTCTTCAACTTTTTCTCCAATTTGAAATATTGTTATGGTTAATATATATTTATCATTGTAATCATTGAGGAGTTGGTGGGGGCAAATTTGCAACACACTCTCAAATTCTTTGACAATTTTTCCAATAAGAATTGAGAGATTAAATTAGGGGTGAGGTGCACACCTTTAATCCCAGAAGTCTAGAAGGCTGTGGAAATTGGATCTCAAGTTTGAGCTCAGCCTGGTTGCCATAGCTACTCAGGAAAAGTAGGTATCAAAATAAGAAGTTAAAAAAAAATGGCTGTGGAGTATCTCAGTGCAAGGGCCCTGAGTTCAATCCCTAGTGCCACAAAAAGATAAAGTAACCTTTGGGGCAATCTGTGTGTGCTAGTTACTTTACTCTCATTGCTGAGACAAAATACTTAACCCTCAAAGTTAAAGGAGGAAAGATTTATTTAGCTCCCAGTTTGTAGAGGTTTCAGTCCATAATCGGTTGGCTCCAAGGCAGAGTGGCACATGGCAGAGCGGTGTCACAGAGGAGAAAGCATTTATGGTGCCCACAAGGTAGAAAAGGTAACAGGGCACCTTAACAGCGTCTTTCTGCCCCTTTCATGTTGTCCAGACTGCTAGGATTAGGAGGTGACAAACCAATCAGTGTATGGGTTTAGTAACCACACACTCTTAATCCCAGCATCATACACTCTAGATCCAGCCACCTCTGAAAAAGCCCTAAGACTGCATAAGGCTTTTGGGGGACATCTAGACCCAAACCATAACACTGTGTATGCTCCCTTGAATCTGTGAGGCATGCTGTGTGGAGATGCAGCCCCAAGATCAAGGAGTCTAAGCCTAGGTCATAGAAATGCCTACATTTTCTACATGTTTGTCTTAGATTGCTCTTTGAATAATTTTTTTTTGGATTTTTGTCTTAGAACCCAGACACTTCACCATACGAAGCCTGCATCATGTGGAAAGGCATCAGACACTTCCACAGAGGAGGAGCTTTTCCACCTCCAGCCCTTGATTTATTCTAGCTCATCCACCAGGCAGACACATGAGGGCTTTTCCATCTGATTCCATGCCCCGGAGTCCAGTCATTGTGGTATGTCCAAGTCTCCCTAGCTATGGCCCTAGATGTTCTGAATGGGAGATCAAGCATCCCTGATATTAGATTGTCCAAATTCATGACTCACAAAGTTTGTGAGCACATTAAAATAGATTTCTTTACATATCACTCATTTTAGGATACTTTGTTAAATAGTGGCAGATCAAACATTGGTCACAAAAATGTCCTACTTTATAGTTTATAGTTTACAATTTTGGAGTACCAATTATATTTCATGTTCCTTATAAAAATTACTTCACTTGGTGTGCCATCATAACTGACAGTGATAACTAAAATATGTAAATAAACTCAGAGTCTTGGAAAATCCACTTTTAAATGGATACAACTATCAGCCAAACTTGTGGTCCAATTACTGAGAAAGATAGATGAGGAAAGTACATATGTGGTGGGGAGAAAAACTGGTAATAGTGTGGGATATGGAAGTAAGTAGAAATTAAGTGACGATGTGCAAAGATGTGCTATACATATGAGAATATCAATAATACACCTTTGAGAGTGAGAAATTCAATTTTAAAAATACATTTATTTCTGAGAGGGATACAAAAATAAAAGACATCACACTCATGTTTATAAAGCAAAAGATGGAACAATAGGAAAAAGTAAAAGTTGAACAAAATGTTTTCAATAAAATAAAATCAGATTAGGTAGATATGTGAAAATATTAGCATAATTTGTGTTCTCTCTAGATAAAGTAAGAATAACTGAGGGATATGTTTTTCAACTTTCCAATTCAATATGTAAAGCAGTGAATATGTGAAGGTCACCTAAATCATAGATCTTGTTGCAGGTATTGATCTGAGTGCCTCTGTCAGTAACCTTAGAATCCATGGAGCTAGACTGAGAAAAATCTCCATTCAGCACACCGAGCTCCTTGAATATCTGTGAAACGCTAACAAATGAATCAGCTCTTAGGTTCCATCGAGAGAGAAAAATAATGCATTATTCTTTCTCTGGATGGCACAGAACTTAAAAGAACGTATTGCATGATGGCACTGGGAGATGGTACAGTACTGGATTTCCATGAGGAGGTTTGTGACCGAAGAACGCCAGGACCACAGCCTGTCTGTCCGGCTGTCTCTTCGAAATAGAACCAATGGCAGTATTTACTATTTTAGAATTTTTACAAATATAAAAGACAGTTGCAGATGAGAAATTGAGAACATTGTTAGGCACACAGTAACATTTCCCACATGAGCGTCATTACTTTCTCTGCTGATTGACCACACATGCTGCGTTCTGCTCGAAAAGATGATTTCTTTTTCTTGAATGTATGTTTTGATATACAAAGTGAATAGTTACATTAACTTTGAGAAATTGGTACATTGAATATCACTTCTTGATGACTTTTGACCTCTTTACCCTTACTGCTTTCTACCCTCTCTCAATTCTCGCCTTTTCTCCACCAAGTCTCTTTCTGTTTACTCCCATCTCTCCTTTATTTTGCTCTTTAATTTATTTGTGTTTTAATTTGCTCTCATGAGAGAAATTACAGGATTTTTAACTTTCTGCATCTGACTTACAGTATTTAAATGAACATTGTGGTCTTAAGATCCATTCTTTATATGCATTCCTTCATCCTAATCCTCAAACAATTTTATTTTTTAAAGAAAGACATCATGCTCATGTCAACTTTACTGACAAGGAAATGTAAATGTAGTAAAATCATATCTGTTTACATTGGCCACAAAAGTTACATTTGGTAAGCTTAAGTATGTATCTGAGGAGAAGAAAGCTTCAGTGTTAACTTAAGCATGTGTCTCAGAGTCAGAAGCGGTGGATCTTCACACCATGGACTCAGTTGTCCTTCAGGATTTAGCCAGAGTTTTGTGTGTTTTTCCCATTCTAACTCACTGAATATTATAGATCTGTGTATTTGGTGGTCAAGGTTAAATAACATTAGCATTTCTGTTCCTGTATAGGGACACTTTGAATGAAATTAGGTTTTATCTCCAGCTGGAAATCCTAGTACGGAGCATGCCAACGCTCCCTTCTGTTCGTGTGCCAGAAATGTCACCCACTGTGACCTTTACTCCCGGATGCAGAGGTTAACTCGGTGGAAAGGGAAAACACCACTTCCTTATGGTTGCTTAAATACTTTTTGTGCCACAGACTTCCTGAGAAAGACTCAGGGACCTGCGGAGTCTGAGAATCACACTTTGGGAAGCTCTCATCACCGCTGTTTAAGGCAAGTTTAAAGGACATGATTCATGAAATCCTGGTCATCCCCTAACCTTGAGTCTGTTTCAGTCAACAAACCGAGCAAACAGGTAGAGCCATTCCAGAGTCGTCAGGTAAATTATTAAATGTGCAAACAAAACAAATCAAGTCTTAGAATTTATCTTAGACAGTTTTGTGTTGCTATAATACCACAATAAAATGCCCCAGCCGGGGAGATTTATAAGGATCAAACTTAACTTGGTCAGGACTCAGGAGGCCTGGAAGTGCAGAGTGAGTGAATGGGCTGCATCTGGTAAGGGCTTTCTTGCACAATCACGAGGTAAAAGGCACTGCAGGCTAAGAGAGGACAGAAAGAGGGCAACCAGGTCCCAGCTTGCTGGAGTACCAACCCACTGTCTGGATAACAAGCCTGCATTCATGCACTGCTGGGGGCAAATCCTTCATGACTCAACACCGTGTCGCACTTCACTTTTATAGGCTGCATTTCCAACACATGGATTCTGGTCGGGGTCATGTTCGAGGCACAGAGCTTCCTTGGAACTCGTGGACGTTCTCGGGGGGCCCAGACATGCAGAGGGGCCCCGAACCACACACTGAGAAGATGCTGGGGTTCATCCTTGATCCCCCGTGAGGGAGGAGGTCTTGCAGGTTGGCCTTCGGAACACCAAGGATTCCTTGCAAGGGGGCTGCTTTTGTAGAGGTGGAGATTATTTATTTATTTTTTTGGTACCGGGGATCGAACTCGGGTCCTTGAGCTTGTGCAGCAGGCGGCAAAACCACTGAGCTAAATCCCCAGCCCCGAGGTGGAGATTATTAAAAGAGCATGAGAAGCTGTCCAGCAGCGCAGAGCTAGTTTCCTTAGATACAAGAGATCAAATGTCTCAACACCCTTTTCTTTCTTTTTGCACCAATTTGAAAGATGTAACGCTCTTTAATCTATTGAGTGCTTCTTTATGGAGAACTTTGAACGAATAACATATACTTATGTTGTTGTATGCTTTCTTATACAAAGCAACTAAATCTCACTTTGAGGGCGCTACTCAAAATAGTCTGAAAGAAAATTGATTTCTTCCCCTGTTTACTTAAGAAACAAAAAACATAAGGCCAAATCTCTGCCATTTTATCTCCAATACTTTTAGTATATATTGAAAAAGATCAATACTATTGCACGTATTTTGTTAGAGTGTAAGAAAATTTTAAATCATTGCGCTAATATAATGGATGTTCATTGATATATGGGTCAATAAAAGCAACTGAAATACTGATTGAAACCATTTACGTATCTAATATTGATAACTCTGATTAATTATTAACCAGTTTACTGTGTTGAATTGCAATGTCACGTTGTTTCTGTTTTAAATATTAATAAAAACATATTAACTTTGATTGGATTTCCATATTCTTAAAACAGTGGACCTATATTTTACTTTCAAATTTTTTCAGTTCTTAAAGTGTCATATTATTGTGAAATGTTTTACTTTCTTATTATAGGTAAGTCAAATACATGATAAATTCTTTACAGATGGTCATATAATTTAAAAGATTTGTTTGATGACACTGAAACATTTTTTAATTTAATGCATTGTTTTAGTATTGTTTGGGGGATCTTTAAGGGAACTGTGAGTACCACAATATTTTGGATACAAATATGCTTTAAAAATAGAATTTCAGAGATGCTTTGATTGAAAAACTAGTAATTCATTTTCTTATTAAATTTTCCCAATATTTAAGCTTAACTCACATTTCTAACCTAATTCATGAGATTAGATGTGTTCCCATTATATGTTTCAATAAATGATAATTTTTCTTGGAAGTGATTGTCAACAGAAATATCAGTCTTCCAAAAAAGAGAATAAAATGGCATTATTTTCTTTTATGTATCTCAATACACAGAGGATGGAAGAGTTAAGACATTTATCAAAGAACACAAGTTTTATGTTAGACAGGAGGAATAATTGAACAAGACTAATGTACATGATGATGAGTAATAACAATGTTTTGTTTGATAATTTTTAAGAGGAGATATTAAATATTCACAACCACATACATGACTTTAACGTTCATATAACAAGTATGTAAAGTAATACATATTTAAATAAAATAGTTTGTTTTAGCTATTCCAAAATGTATAAATATACAAAAACATGATGTACACCATAAATATTCATAATTTTTCCTTCATGAAAAGAGTCTCTGTATTATTTTCATAAAGTAAAAATATTCTTGCTCAAAATATTTAACAAAAATATTTATTTGTAAGTATTACATTCAGTGCTACCTCAGTTGATGAACTTAATTCTTTCTAGGATTTTGGTTGCAGAATTCATTCCACTATTCTGATTGCAATCAACCAAAGTCTTGGGAAAAATTAAGTTCATGAAGCAAGGTACCACTGTACCATATTACTTGTGTTAATTGCAGTAAAATATATAAAATATAAAATTGATCTTTTCAAACTATTCTTCCATGTATGGTTCAGAAGCACTAAGCTGATTCATGTCATTATGCCATCATCACAGCCATTCACCACAAAATATGATTGATCTTGACAAAATAAAATTTATATTCATCCAACAATCCCTCCCTATTCTTCCCACCTGTGAACCCTTGATAGACATCATACTATTTTTATCTCAAACATTTGATTAATCTAAGTATCTTAAATGAGTGGAATGATACAAAATTTGTTCTTTTCTGCTTGGCTTATTTCACTTGGAGTACTGACTTTAAGGTTCAAGCATGCTGTATGTACTTTATGCTGAAATTTTCTACTTTTAAACCTTATCAGTACTCCATTCGATGTATATACCACATTTTCTTTATCCATTATAATCTTTTAATGGACAGTTGAGGTACTTCTCCTCTTTGAATCTTATGAATAATGCTATTAGAAGTATGGATATACAGATATATCTATTCATATCTTTATTTCCACTACTTTTTGGATATATACTTAGACTTGAAATTGCTGGATAATATGAACATTCTACTTTTAATTTGGGGGGAAATTGCCAAAATGATTTCTATAAGAATTATACCATTTCATATCCCCACCAGCAATACGCCAAAGATACCATTTCTTCAAATTCACCCTGAAGGAGATATGTGTGCACTTGCGAACAATGAGTGTGTATGTGTGTGTGTGTGTGTGTGTGTGAGTGTGAGTATGTGTTTACAGTGTTCTGGGTTTTTCCAATAGATCTAGTCATTCACTGTGCTCTGTAAGCCCGTCATGTATGTATGTATGTATGTATGTATGTATTTATTTATCTATCTATCTATCTGGCATTTAATTATTTCTAAATGTTTACAGTTGTTCTATATTCTTGCTTCTTATTTCCGTGATAATAATCCTTACATAGGATTATTAGTTGATAAGTTTGTTGTTGTGTGTTTTATATTGTTTTCCATAAGCATTATGAATACGTCCACACAGTGCCTCCTGACTTTAAAGTTGCTGAAGGGTAATGTTAGTGGTAATTCCAATTCCCTGTATGAGAAGACATGTCTCTCTCTCTCTCTCTCTTTTTTTTTTTGGTAACGGGTCCTTGCGCTTGTGCAGCAGGCGGCGAAACCACTGAGCTAAATCCCTGGTCCTTAGACTTGTGTCTCTCTTGTTGCTTTCCATTTTCTTTCTTTGCCTTCAGCTTTTAGCAGTTAGGCTGTGATGAGACTGAATATGGATTTTTTGGGGGGAACTATCCTGCATGGATTCATGGAGATCTTTGAATATTTATATTAATTTCTTTCATCAAAGTTGGGGAGATTTAAAAATAATTGGGCCTTAGTTATTCTAATAATTTATTCATTTACTTATTCTAATAACCTCTCTGCTCCTTTTTCCTTGACTTTTCTTCTAAGACTCCTGCTGTACGTATTTTGGGTGGTTCCATGATATCTCCCATGTACCTTAGACTCTTTTCACACTTGCTTCCTTGCTTGCTTACTTACTCTTTCTCACCAAAAATATATCATTTATATTGTTTTATCTCCAAGTTTACTGATTCATTCTTCAGTTTGCTGAAATCTACTTTTCATTTCATCTAGTAAAATATTCCTTTTAGATATTGTAAGTTTTATTTCTAGATATACAGTAATACTTTGATTCACGAATACTTCTGTTTGCAATTTGGTTTGCAAACAAAAGCGTTTAGCAATATTTTGCTTCTGTTCCCAGACTTCTTTCTCATCAGGTAACAAACAGGGCCATGGCCACCTTCCCCACATGAACAAGAACACAGCTGTCTTCCTCAAAATTGTAAAACAAATTAAGTTTGTAAACTGAGATAGCAGTGTTCTTTAAATTAGTTTTATCTCTTTATTATATTATCATTTTGTTCAGATTTGTTTTTTCTTGACATTGTCCACATGATCTTAGAGGTATTTGAATTTTTTTCAAGATAATTATTTTAAAGTTATTGAATCCTGTATATAGTCTTTCTGAAAGCCAAATTCTGATGATTAATTACTAAGATTGGGTCTTACATTCTTATAAGGATGACAACTCATGATTTTCTGAATCCATTCATCTGTTGATATGTAGATAGGCTATTTCCAGAAGTTATCTATGATGAATAAATATGGGTATATGTTATACATTATAAATATATTATAAATATGGGTTTCCATATTTATCATTTGATGTCTTTAGTTATTTCACAGTCATCCCCATAAGAGGTATAGCAGGGTCACATGAATTTCTGTTTTGAGGTTTTTGAGGAAGTTCAGGCTGATTTTCATAATGGTTATCCTAGTTTACATTTGCACCAAGAATAATGAAGGATTCCTCCCCACACACATACACCCTCACCAACATGCATTGCTTTTTGTGTTCTTGCTGATTGCCATTCTGACTGGAGAAAGATGGGATGCTTTCATTTGCATTTCCCTGAATATGCTGAACATTTTTACATGTACTTATTTGCCATGTGTTCTTCTTCTTTGATAAATACTACTCATTTCATTTGCTCACTTTTAGATTGGGTCGTTTGTGTTTTGGAGGTTAATTTTTTGCATCCTTTATATAGTCTGTATTTCCTCTATCAGCGGAGTAGCTGTAGAATGAGTTGGCACAGTCACGATCACAGTAGCTCTCACCATGCTATTAGCTGAAATTAATTGTCACTGTCCCAGCTTTCTTCTCAAAGGTGCAAGCCTTCCAAAGACACACGAGCCCCCACATAGCTACACAAGCCTATTTCTCATCCTGCAGATTCTACGTGGGGAGTCAGATTGCTTGATTCCCCGTTCACCATCTTCCATTCACCTCAGCATAAAAGCTTACATTTTAAGAAAGAATAGCATCTCTAAACAATAATTCCAGGGGATATTTTTGTAATAAGTTATATTTAACCCCAGACTGAGATTAACAATTGATCTGGCAAAGAATGCGGAGAGCACTCAAGTGCAAAGAAAGCAGGCTGCAAAAGGATGGAGCTGAAAGAAAGCCTGGCAGCCGTGAAAGCCTGAAATAAGTCAGAACACTTGGTTTTTTGACTGTGAGAAAAGGATGCCCTGAAAGAGTTTTAGTGTCTGAATCTGAGTGTAAGGGCTTTAAGAAGTTGGTGTCAGTGCTGACGTTTTGTGTTTACAAATTGATCTGAATTAGGTGGAAAAGGAAATAACTATGCGACATAAATTGTAATACCATTTTTAGGTTTACTTGATGAATGCTTCTCTTATTCCTCTAAATGAAGGTTTATGCAATGTTTCATTGACTTACTTTTCAAAAAACAAAAAGGACGCCTCTTCCCATTTTCATGGTAGGATTCAATTTGCATGGTAGACTGCCATCAGGGAAGGGCCACGGCTGAGCTGCGCTGGCAGTTTTTTCAAAGAATTTCTTGGAGTTGAAGTTTCAGGTACATGAATTCATTCCCTGGTATGAAGTTCTAATTTCAAAGCATATAAAGGGTAGTTTTATGAACAAAAGCCATTATTTAATTTTTGCTACTTCTCTGTATAATGCTGAAATAATATATTTTTCCCACTGAACCAGAAGGCATTGAGGACTTACCACTGAAGAGCACTTTCAGAGAACTGGAACAATATTCTTATTGTTATCATGAGCCAAAAGGTTAGGAAACTGTTTCTGCGCTTTTATACTGTGCTACAAGTTCCTGAGTGGTTCTGAAGAATCCGCATCTGTGTTTACAGCGATATCATCCACATATGACTTTGAAGTCAGCGTCCACAGCACGAAAGGGTATGGAAGAGCTCTTACCAGGACAGGACAGCTATGCGTGTTCTGTGTTCGCCTCATCTCTTGGTTCTTTTTTAAAATTAATTAATTGGTACATTTAAGGTATACAATATAATGACATTCATCATTGGAAATTTGCACCTTTGCATAATCCTTCCTGGTTCTTTTTTCCCCCTTCCCCTGGCCTCCCTTCAACCTCTCCACCCCTCCTCATCTCCAAAGACTTTGTTTCCATTTTTTCTTTTTCTCATATTAATTCCACTCCCTTCTTTTTCTCCCCTACTCATTGCTTTCCCCCCATCTTTTACTTATATGCTGAAAAATCCCACAAATCCAATCAAATTACATTTTCAATTGCATTATCTTGCATAGTAGTCCAGTTCTAACAATGGAGAAAGGAAAAGTGAAGAGTGAAAAAAAATACTTTCACGAATGAATCTGGGATAAAAACAGTCATCTATTTTTCTCTCAGAGGAATTTCTCATGTATTCCACAAGTGATATTTCACAAATGGATCTAATATCTCTCCAAAAAAGTAGAAACTACTCCCTTGAAAGTCCAAGCTATGTGTTAAGGCCGATGAACTCAGTAATTATAATACTCTTAAAAAATGTAAGAAATATTACATTACCCAAGAAACTACTCACAATAAGCTTCCAGCAAGTATAAATTTCTAAGAATTCTGATGAAGTTATTTTGTAGAAGATCAATCACAATTTTTCTTTATGTGTATAATTTTTATTTTCTTATGTATAGTTATTATGCACAGTGTTTTGTTGAATGCCCACTTTGTAGAATGGCTGACTCATGCTATTTAAAATATTTACTAGGTCAAGTATTTTTTTTTGTTGGGTGAACATTTAAAAACTATTTGGTAATTGTTAAATATAAAATGTATTGTTATTAATTATAATCACCATGCTGTACATTAGCCCTCTTGAATTTATATCTTCTGTATAAGTGAAATTTTTTGTCTCTTGACCAATACTTCTCCAGTGTTTCCACAAAAGACATCTAGGAATCACCATTTTACTCTTCGTTTCTGTGAGTTTGACTTTTTGGATTCCACATATGAGGAAGATCAGATAGGAATTGCCTGTATGTGTCTGATTTATTTCACTTAAGTTAATGTTCTTTATGTTCATCTATGTTTTCAACAGTGACAGGATTTTCTTCTCTTTAAGGCTGACTAGTTTTCCTTTGCATCTAGTTCACGAGTTCTTTATCCACTTCTCTGTTGATGGACACTTAGGTGGGTTCCATATCTTGGCTATTGTGACTATTACTGTAATGAACATGGGGGTGCAGATGTCTCTCTGAATATTGATTTTATACCCTTTGCATATAAACTCAGTAGAGGAATTGATGAACCACAAGGTAGTTTCATTTGTAAATCTTTATTTTTATTTTTATTTTTTAACTTAATTTTATTTTTTTCATTCGTAAATCTTGAAAAATCATCATACTAATTTCCATAATGTCAGTACTAATTTGCATTCCTACAAACCTTATAGAGGTTCGTTCCTCCTCATCTTCACCCATACTCAGTTTTAACCTTTCTTGAGAAAAATTATTCTGAAATTTGTTAGGTAATATTTTATCACAGTTTAAATTTTGTATTTCACTGGTGATGTTTTTGAACATTTTTTCATATATCTACTGTTTATTTGCATGTCTTTTTTTGAGGTATATTTGTCTGTTTTTAAAACAGGTTAATTTTATCTGCTGAATTGCTTATGTAATTTGAATACTGCCCCTTTATCAGATTATGGTTCACAAATACATTTAACCCATATGAAAGGTTATGTTTAATCTGTTTGGTTACTTCACAGTGC
The DNA here is from genome assembly GCF_053883595.1 of Heterocephalus glaber. Classification (NCBI taxonomy): domain Eukaryota; kingdom Metazoa; phylum Chordata; class Mammalia; order Rodentia; family Bathyergidae; genus Heterocephalus; species Heterocephalus glaber. The sequence goes on from NW_028258465.1 coordinate 1,535,993, forward strand.
AGAAGTCTAAGTCTGGTGTAATCCTATTTGTTTGTTTGTTTGTTTCTTTTCTATACTTTTGGTGTCATATCCAAAAAGTCATTGCCCTGACCTAAGTCACTGAGCATTCTCCTTATTTTACCCTATGTCCCCCCCCCTTCTCTCTCTTCTTTTTTTTCACCTTCCTCCTCCTCTTCTTCCCCCTCCTCACAGGTCTCTTTACATGGTCCAGGCTGCCATGCAGCTCATGCCTGACTGACGGCATTTCAGGCAGGTACCACCATACTCCCATGTTTTCTTTCTATAATTTTAGTGTTTCTGGCCTTATGTCTAAATCTTAAACCATTATGAGTTGATTTTTGCATATCATGTCAGATGAGGCCCAGATATCAGTCTTCTCCATGTGAATTCAGTTTTCTTCAGAAGAGATTGTCCTTTCCCACTGCGAGCTGTTGGCTTCTTTGACAAAAATCAATCAAGCATAAATTCAGAGATTTCATTCCAGACTCTCCCTTTCCCATTAATCTGTGTCTTTATTTGTATCCCAGAAGTGGGCTGTTTTGGTAACTATATCTTTGGGGTAGATTTTGAAGTCAGGTTGCGTGATACCCAACTTTGTTCTTTTTAGGTATTTGGGTCTTTATGACTTTTGCTCTTCTGTAGTTTCCTATGAATTTTAGGATTACTTTTTCTATTTCTGTGAAAAAGTGCATAGATCTTTTGGTAAAGATTATGTTGAATCTGTAGATAGCTTTATGTAATATAGATATTTTGACAATATTAATTTTTCCAAGACATAGATATAATACATGTTTCACTTTATTTGTCTTTTTCAGGTTCTTTCATCAACACCTTTTGGTTTTCAAGTGCCCAGTAAAATCATAATTTTCTAATAATAAATGGAACAATTTTTATTTTGGTGGACATTTTCCTGGGCTGGCTCAATGTGCTCTGGGATTCAGCTAAAATTATTCCATCAAGAATAATTCTGAACTGCTTTCCATAAACATATATGACAAACTTTGCAAATGTTTGTATGGATTGATCCTTAACGGAAGCTATATAGAGTAAGTAGAAACTATGTACACATCCATCCAGAGGTTAAGGCTAGATATATTGCAATACACATTATACAAGGAAATATTCTGAATATAGGAAAAATGTGAGACTATTTATAGAAAAAGAATGAGCATATTAAATAGGACATTGATATTTATAAGACTGAAAATGAGGGGGATACATTTAAAAACTGGGAAATATTATGAAGCCCCTGCCCATGTTTGTGTGAGCTCCTGCTCTGCTTTTAGGCATAGGAATCCTTTGCTAGGAAGACCACAGTCAGTGCTTGGAGACCAGGATGTGGAGCGAGACTACATGCTCTCTCCACCCGCTACCCTTTTATGAAGAGTTCTGTTGCTTACATAAATGTACCAAATGCATAGGCTTTTATATGTAATATATATCTATATCTATGTATTTACATATATCTATGTATGTATATAGGTAGATATATATACATATATCTTGATTTTGCATAACTTTTTGGAAACAAGCTAGTACATAATTTGTATAGAAAATTTGTATTATTTGTATGGAACATTCTCATACAGTTAACATGTGCTGTGTGCAAAATCCAGGGTAGCACACATCTAAAAATATTAAGCTAAATAGAAATGTTATACTTGGAAAAAAGCAATGTAACTGAGTCTCTATTTCCCATTATCAAATATTTTAAGTATTAAATACTAACAATAAAAATAATTATGAATTTTCACAAAGCTTGTGAATAATATCCAATTATAAAACAGCATGAATAGCATTTTTTTTGTATTAGGGATTGAACTTGGGACCTTGTGAATAGTGTTTTACTCAGGGCATTATGTTGTTTTCTTTTTATGACAATGAGGATTCAACCACGAGCCTGATACATGACAGGTGAGTGTCCACTGAGCTACAATCCCAGTCTAAGATATATCTAAGTATATAAATTTATTAATTATATATCAGTGCTCATTAAGTGATTTTATAACTACTGAAAATGAATTTGAGATGTATTTTATTTAATTAAACCACTATTGTTAATTTCTCTGATTATAAAACTGATTTATATTATTCATAAATATTCAGTAATATAAAAGTCTACAAGATAGTCAAAAATAACTATTATCTTTCTAAGTTACTAATCTGCTAATTTCTCACGGAGTTTTCCCTTGGTATCATTCTTTTTGGTCACATATGCACCTGAGGATTTGTATGTAAACATATATATACCTTTCTATATATACATGTAAAATGAGGTATATCCAGTTGCAATTATGATCCATTGCCATAGCAGAAGATTTATATAGAGATTTAAACTTTCAATTTGTAATTTTAGATTAAATGCACTCAGTATTCCAAGAGCAATATATTAAAACGCATGTTAATTTTGAACCTCTGCTTTCTTGACACTTTTTGTTGTTAATTTCCACTTTCATTATGACATTGTAACAATTTTACATACAAATTACAGGACAGATTTTGGAAATATTTCATGATAAATATGCATGTATTTTTATTGCAATATGTAAAATAGCATACATTTCTATTTAAATTAATTTATTGATTATTAAGATCCTCCATCCTTTGTGTATTTAATATATTGTTGCTTGATCTGAACATGTACAAAATTTATAAGCACACATACAAAGAAATATTTTCGATGTTTTTCACACCTGTACACTGTATAATACTATAAAGGGGAATTTCCAAGATGTTTGCCTTCCATGAGCCTAGTTTTTGTCTTCATACCCAAAAGTGAATCACAAAGCAAAATGAAGATTCAGATGACCTGGGATGTATAAGAAATATCATCAGTCCCTTACTTCCGATACTTAACAATTTAGCAGAATATTGATAAGTACAATGCATGCAAGGAAACTTTCTGAGATGGGAAAAAATTATCTGAATTAGAAGAAACAAAGTTCTTTGTTCACAGTCCGGGAAGGTTGTTTCCATCATGTTGACAAACCTCATAAAAAGAATCTGCGTTGCCCGGTACCTGAGGAAAGGTAATCAGGCATACACAAGATGAAATACGTTCTTAAGAAAAATAAAAATGAGTCAATTGGACCCAGCCCAGAATTGATGTGTATACTGGAATTAATAGACCAGGACATTAAATCCATTATAAAAATTGTATTCCAGGGCCGGGGATTTAGCTCAGTGGTTTCACTGCCTGTTGTGCAAGTGCAGGGACCCAAGTTTGATCCCCGGTACCAAAAAAAAATTGTATTCTTTCCATAGACACAAAAGCATAAACAGCTGTGTGTTATATTTCCTTTGAAAAGACCAAAGTCAAAGTACTCTCAGAAAATACTACAGTGATTGAGAAGAAAATGCACTAGGTGTGATTAAGAGCAGATAGACAAAGCAAATAAAGGGTCAGTGACCTGGACAGGGGACTCCTAATTTCTCTTGTAGATTTATTAATCCCAAAAAAGGAATACATTCTCTAAAAGACATATACAGGTATATGTCTCTTTTCATAATATGTCCCAAATGAACAACACTCAAATGTTCAATTAACAACAACATGAAGAGATAAATGATGGCAGATTTATATAATGGAGGAATACACAGATGAAAGAAAACCGAAGTACTCCTATCCAGCAACTGGAATTAGTCTCACAGTATCATCAAAAGTATCCATATCAAAAAATGTATGAACTATAGGATTGTATCGATAGGAAATGAGAAACAGATAAACTCCTGGATGATGGTAGAAATCAGGAACATAGGTAGCTTTGGGTGGGGACTTGCTTCTAGAAGTCATCACAAATAGACAGCTGGAGAGCTGGGAATACTTTAATTCTTTATATCAACGATATTTCCCTGAGTGTGATCACCATGATAATTCATGTAGCTGTATGTTTATGATGCTCATATCTCTGTGCTTGTGATATAATTCAAAATAACAAATAAAATGGGAAAACCTAAGAAAGTAACACACACACACACACACACACACACACGCATACCAAGTAAAACAAGAAATACATGACACCCATACAACTGAGGTTATAACATGACGTTTGGGCATAAATAATTCTGATAGAGCTGATTCTAGGGTATTTTTGAAGTAGGAAAGCTTACTGGAAATAGGAAAAGAAAAAATACCCACACACAGAGAATTGAATTAAAAGATCTTTTATTTTTCATATTATGTTTGTTTGGATAAGGCAGAAGACATTCAATAAACATTCTTGATTTTTCACTGCACTTAAAAATTTGTAAATTTGCAGAAATATATAATTTCTTCCTAGGCTAAGCACATTGAAAAAATCTATCACAATGAACTTAGTGACATTTCTCTTAAGTTTTTATTTCACCAATCATTTTTATTTTTCTGTCATCCTTCTGCAATATGCATCATTTGTGTCTTTTGATGCCTTCATATTTTACATAAAAAATGAAATTCCATTTTATATTATTCCTATTATAGAGTCAGAGTTGCTTAAAATTGTACTGTGTCAAATTTAGTTTGCCAGGTTAATAAGAAAGATGATTGTCAACTTTTGATGAGCCAGAATTTTCTGGCATTCAACAATGAATTAAAATAATATCTACTTCACTCTACACACACTTTAGGAATCTGTCCACTACAGGCTCTATTTGCACTGCACCTGCCCAATTTATTATATTTTTCCAGTGCAATGGAAATTGCAGTCTTGGACTTGACTGACAATTCTACTCTGATTCTAAGGCTCTTGTACAAATACTCTACTGCAAAGATTCAACATTCTGTCTCTTGTCTGTATCTACAGAAATTTCTAGGGAAGTCTTCTGCTAACATTTCCTCTCAAAAATAAAGGACTTTGAGTCATTATTTTTTGATCAATGGAGAAACATATTTCATTTTTTCTAATGTTTGTCCCAGAACAGAACTAAATATTACCCATACCAATGACGTTGACTTAATTAATTAAATTGATTCCTCTAAAAGTTGGTTGTCAGTTTTATACTGTTACTAAAGACATCTGACCACAATCTATTAAATAATTTATTTAAAATATATAACTATATGCCTATCATCTACCACCGTTCTGGCACACAATCTCTCTCTCCTCATACAATTTATGTAATGTTTTCTACATGTATGAAAATATTCTAAAACATTATCCGTCAGCATGAAATGTTTCTATATTGTACTTAATGGTAAATATTTGCAGATTGTAATGTCTACCTGTATTTAGATGGTTATAGAAAATTTTAAATGTCCAAAAGAAACTGAACTTTCATATAAAACTCAAGCTAAGCACTGGCTGTGTGTCCTTGAAGTCATACAATCTACCTTGGGCAGGGCTTCTAGGAGCTTCGTACTTTGAGCTGACTCAAAGCTAACCAAGCTGTTAGTGGGGTGCAACTGTGCTCTGCATAATTATCATCTGAGTTGTTGCTTTCAACCTTGCATTTTTTTAAGTAACATTAACTCTTCACAAAAAAGTACTCTATATGGATTTTTTTTTTAGAGACACATTGTATATCTATTGTTTGACTGAAAATTGTGAGTGGTGCCACTTTCCACCTTTCTCCCTGCATTTTTTTTCCATTGAAGAGAGTGGACATTGTAACTAAAATCTGAGTCCCTCTTCTTAATAATTTCTCTGTAAAATGAGGATTTTTCCCCTCTTGTAAATTTTATTTTACTGCTTATTTTATTTCATGATAAAGGTAGGCAATTGCTCTGATATCATCCAATTCTGGTAACTGTAATATTCAGAAAAATGTCGGCAAGGAAATAACTAATATTCCAAAATAGCAAATACTCAAATCATTTAAATATCCCCATTTACAAGAGCATAATGTTATTTGTGGAAATGGGAGAAGAGCATCATTGGATGTTTGGCTCTTTCGGGGGGGTGGTGGACTGGTACTGTCCTTCAAAAGGCAAAGCAGTCATTTTCCAGTGAATCCTCTGGAAACTGTTCCCCAAGCATGGAGAGGAGTCATTGCTCCTGTCCTCCTCCCTGTACCCCGGCACCTCTGCACCACAGGCTCGTCGAGAGTTGGGAGTCCCCTCTCCATCTTCCATATGCTCTGCTCCTCTCCTCCTCAGAGTCCTCACTGAATAAAAGTAGCCCTTGTTCCCTTCAAGTACTTTACCTGCTTCTCTTGGAAGTAGTTTGTCTACCTTTGTCCAGCAGTTTGAGGACTTGACTTTTCAGTTCTTCTTCAGAGTATCTTTCTTTCTATGGGTTTGCTGTGTGTGTGTTTGTGTGTGTGTGTGTGTGTGTGTGTGTGTGAATCTCCATAACACATTTTATTTATTACTAAACAAAGGGAACCTTATTTATTCAAATGAGGTAGAAAGTAATAAAATAGGGGCTGAAAGAAAAACTGGGCAGAGCAATCTCAATCTCTTAATTTCAACTGGCCTTGCACTTAGAGACCTCTGCCTCAGGAAGCACTTTCTCTGTATTTCTCCGAGGCACATCAACACGTTTCTCTGAGTTATAGTTTTACACCCCAAACCAACCCTTAATATTGAGTCATTTGCCTTTCTGCTATTATAAGCAGAGTAAACAATGAAATAAGAACGTGACTAAAAGATTTATGTGGCAATAATTTGGCATGGGGATTATACCTGGAGTCTAGGATGAAACCTGCTGTGCTTTCCATGTATCCCTAAATTCTCACTTTCTGTCCCAAATTCAGTTTGTGGGAAATGAGAGAGGATTCTGAGGCAGGGGAGTGTGAAGGAAGTCTCACATCCCGTGGAGGCATAAGCGTCACACAGTGGCTGAATATGCACGTTGTAATGGGAACAATTTTCCCTTCAGTGTCTTCATGTAATGTGTTAATATTTGCGCGTGTAAAGTTCAGTGTTCGTGGCTGTCTACTAAAGTATTCATGACAATTTTGCCTTGGAAAATAGTATTATTTTTCCTGTGGATCTTTCTTACTCTGTATCATTTTATAAAATACTGGCAACAAGGAGTGGAGTGGAGTAGGATAATAGAAGCAAGAAAAGATTAAACATTATATAAAACACTCCAAAGTGTAATCTACAGTAGTATTTAGACACAGAACCTTGTTTCTTCATACAAATTTTAGCTGTATAAACGTTTTCTGTTTTTATCTTTGCTTTTCTATTTCTTTTTCTTCTTCTCCCCCACTCTCTCCCTCCTCCTCCTCCTCCTCCTCCTCCTTCTACTTTTTTTCTTGAGACAAGGTTTTGCTATATAGTTCAGGCTGGCCTTGATTTCTCTATGTAGCCCAGGCAGGCCTTGAACCTCCAGTGATCCTCTTGCCTCAATCTCCAGAGTACTGGGATTATAGGCTTATGTTATCTGTAGGATCTTGATCAAGATACTTGTCTTCTGTCTTTGCATATTCATCTATCAAATGCTCATTTTATAAACACTTAGAGAAAATAAAGAAAATTACATAAGATATTTATAAAATGCTTAGATCATACATACATATATATAAAATAAATATTAGGTAATCATTGGTATTATAAATCCACTAGGACAGAAAATATGGTATTCCAAAAGCATCATATACATTTGAATGAATTCCTCTTACAATAACTATGATCTAGGCTTATTATTTAAATTTTTCAGAACATGTTCTGAAATTCAAATATGATAGTAAATATTTTAACATGAAAATATTTTAAAAAGTTGTCTTTTTCAGAAGGAAGAATTCTGGGTTGAAATAAGATAACCTCTTTCTAAAGGCTAATTAGCTGTGAATATCAGTAGAATAGTTATTCTTCATAGGCTTTTTTATTTGTGTTACTTTTTTATATTTAATAAGAACTTGATTAGATGATTGTTAAAGTTATCTTTCAAAAATTTTCTAACTCTTATGTGAGTGCACAAGGATTGATGATGCAAAAGAATGTGACTTTACTATAGAGAATATTTTGATGATTTTACTTTTTAACCAAATGATTTATATAATAAGATATGTTTGCTTCCATTGAACCCTTGTGACAACTCAATCATCTTATCATGTTTACCTTTAGTTATTGTTTTAATTTTAAGAAGGAAATTTGGATCAAAAAAGTTAATATTGAAAAGACAGAACTGTGTATTACATAGCATATTCTCAGTCTCCACTGTATAGGAAAAGCATAACATTCACCATCTATAGTTAAATGATTGAAATATGTAAATATTGTTCTTGAAACCTAATTATCTGGGCCAATTGACCTCCAATACATATTTTATTAGCTCTATTACCGATGAATGATCAGTTAATGCTCCTAATCCTCATGTTCATCTGTGAAAAGAAGATCAAATCTCTGAATCTCAATATTTATAAATGTATCAAATGAGGGCTTCTGTACTGTGTAATTTTGAACTAGATGATTTGAACCTCACCTTGAATTATAATCAGAACCAGAGGATCTTGCCATGACCTGCACGGCGTAGGGTCCAAAGCCTGGGAGATGAAGAAAACTGGAGAAAGGAGAAAGAAAGATACATATCAAGATTATGCTTAAAAGCTGGGGCCATGTGGAACCATAGCCTGATGCGCTAATGGCCGCCTGGAGTTCCATGTGCTGTTTATTTATAGTGGGAAGCCAAACAGGAAGAGAAGGCGGGGCAAATAGTGCTATATGGCCTACATGGCCTAGGCGGAACTAACATGATTGTTTCATAATCGGGGCATGCGCAGGAAGGGAACAGGAAACTGTCTCCTGGAGCTGTGCTATCCCAGGTCTACAGAGTTAGTCAAACAGACAAACTCTAATCCAATCTATGGAGGAGAAAGGGATTAAGGAGAAGGAAAAGGACCATCATCAGGCTCAGCCAGTGCCAAGATCTTATAAAATATTTACTTCTAGACATCAGATAATGATCAGAAAAGTGAGTAATACCAGATCATAAGCTGGAGACAGATACAGACCTGTGTAGGTGATCATAGAACTTATGCTCAATTTTCCTGGAGGGATTTCATAATTTCTGAGTTCATAGCTGAAAGTATGAGCTAAATATCAGAGCTTTGGGGTTACTCACCAGACAGAGCAACTGACTAGGGTCCAGGACCCATTGAGAGAGAGATCTATACCCCCATGTTGAGAACAATGCCCACCTTCCTGGGAAGATGCTACTCTGTTTCCCACAATGTTTCCCACAGAAACTGAATGCAGGGTTTAGTTTATATCAATACTTACAATTATGCTTCTGTTCTCTGGAGGAAAATAAGTTTTTTCTTGTTCTCAGAGCATTACTAAACATATTATAAATACAAGGTCTATCACAAGATAAAAATATCCAAGCTCATGAAAAGGTAAGAAAACAGATTAAAAACAAGAAACAACAGACAATTAAAGCAAATGCATTTGGGAAACTACACATTTTAATTATCAAATAGAAGATTTATTACTTAAATGCATGAATATAGAAGTTAAATTGATTTTCTCAGCTTTAGAATTATCTTTCAATTTGTTTTGTTTCTAGTTCAATTTTCTCTTTATTATCTAAAAATGTCAGAAGATATTTCTTGATTTATGCTTTTTAAATTTATGTTGTTCTATTGGTATTATACTGTTCTTAATTTACTCATAGGAAGTACATCTATATCTGTATCATAATGAAACTCTTAATGTTTTGTTTAATTATCTTTTTGATTTTCAAAAATTGCCTCACACATTTTACTATTTTCAAAAGATTGTCAGGCAAGGATTAGCAACTCTTGTGTTCTTTTTGGTTTGTTTCTTATTATGAAAATGAATTTAACAAAACCTACACTTTTCTCTTAAAAATAAAATCCTTTGAGTATTCTGGAGTGAGAAAGGACATCATGTTACTAAAAATAGAAAACAAAGTGAGATTTTTATCAGATTTTGCAATTTAAACCAGAAGTCAGGGTATAACATGATTAAGATGTAAAAGAGAGAAAATAGGCTTCAAGATTTGCTCTCTACTTAGTTGATTTTTGAGAATAAATGTCTCAATCATTCTCTTATCAACATGCAAGGCATTGGGAAACATGAATTCATTGTCCTTCTTAAAGAATCTAGAGAACAAACAATACATCGAAGTGGCTAAAATTGCAGTATCATGTCGATTAATGGTCAGCATTAAATATAGATTTACACACAGAAATAAGGTAAGATAATGTCTATGAGTAAGAAAGCATAAGGTATAATAACAACATGCCCCATTGAGATGAATTTGAAGTATAGAAATGCAGACGTATTTGTGAGTTTGAAAATGTGAAAAAGTGAGAAGTTTCAGAAATGAGAATAGAATTTAGAAAAAATACAGAAAGTGCAATAGTCTTCCTCCTAAACTTGTATGTTTAAAGTAATACCTTATATATTATTAACATAATAATATATGTTAAAAATAATACTATATTACATATAGTATATAATATTATTTTATAATATGATATATAATATAATATATTACTATAATATACACTTTAAAAATTATATATTTAAAATAAGACCTATTATAGGTTTAAAATAATATATGATATATTATATTATGAATTATATATTATAAAATTATATATAATATATTGTATACAATAATACATTGAAAATAAATATAATTTAAAATTAGATGGTAGAGAAGAGTTTACAAATGACATCACGTTCTTGATAAAAACACCTCAAGATAAGAACAAATAAAGTGCAAATCAGTCTACTAACATGCAATAGGCTGCCATACCACTGCCCCCAGAACCAAGGAGCAGAGCCAATACCAGCACTGAGGAGATGAACCAGCAGCACCCCCCCCCAAGTTAAAATGAGAAGACACATAAACAAGTCTCAAAAACAGACTTCTAGATCACCTAAGGCAACCCAAAAGGGAAATGAGATGGAACAATCTGATACTCAACCACGTAGACTCCCTGAACTGGCAACAAAAGAGGATCTGGAAAAAATAAAATGAGAAATAATTTCTCAGATAACAGCAGATATTGTAGAAGACATGATAAATAAATCTAGAGACGAGACATAAAAAAAAAAGAGGAGCTGAGGAATATGATGGAATCCCAACACAGGAGACAAATGGAATCCATAAAACACATGCAAACAGATTTCCAGGAGATTAAAAATTCTATTGAAAGTTTATACAGCAGAATGAGCCAACGTGAGGACAGAATTTCAGATATAGAAGATAGGAATGCAATTAGTGACCAAGAAAAGAAAAATTGCTTTAAAATAGTAAGGGACCATGAGAAATCAATCCAATAGCTTCTAGACAATGCAAAGAGGAATAACATAAGATTGATCAGAGTCAATGACGAAAGAGGAGGGAGTGCAGATGACATAAAAAAATTGTTCACAGATGTGAGGGCAGAAAACGTCCCAAGCAGGGGAAAAGAACTTGACATACAGATAAGTGACCCTGGATAGCCTTGATCAAAAAAGCCCTACACATAGGCATATAATAGTTAAGATTCCAGAAAGCCAGCAGAAGAACAAAATTCTACAAGTAGTTAGAGAAAAGAAACAAATCACCTAAAATGGAGACCCCTTAGAATCACAGCAGACTTCTCCAAACAAACCCTGCAGGCAAGAAGAGCTGGGAGTGATGTATTTTAATCCCTAAAGGAAAGCAGCCTCTAACCAATATTGATGTACCCTGTATCTTTCAGAATTGATGGAGAAATAAGATACTTTCATGACAAAGAGCACCTTAGGAACTTCATAAATGCCAAACCAGCACTCCAAAAAATTTTAGACAATATCGTCGGAAAAGACAATGAGGGTCACAACACCAGGAAGCCCAGCAGAATGAATCCATCAGGAATGACAGGAAATTAAATGCAAAGGGGGAGAGTCCAACAAAAAGAAAAGTCATGACAATGATAAGTCAATCTGTATCAGTTATAACAATCAAAATGTTAATGGTCTCAATTCATCAATCACAAGAAATACATTGGTAGAATGGGAAAAGAAGCAAGATCCAACAATATGCTGCATTCAAGAAAAACACTTAATTCAAAAAGAAACTCATAGACTGAAAGTTAAAGGGTGGAAAACAATACTCCATGTGACAGAAACCTGAAAAAAAGCAGGAGTAGCTATCCTCTTTGCAGATTAAGTGGATTTCAAGCCAACACTGATTAAGAGAGACAAAGAAGGACACAATATTCTTGTAAAGGGAACAATCCAAGAGGAAGAGATGACAATCATAAATATATATGCACCAAGCAATAGTGCACCCAACTATGTAAAACAAATACAAATGGACATGAAAAATCAAATAGGTACTAATGCAATAGTAGTGGGGGACCTCAACACCCCACTGTCACAGATAGATCAACTAGACAAAACACAAGCAGAGAAATACCAGAACTCAATCAAACCCTTGAACAAATGAGCTTAAAAGATGTTTATAGAGTGTTTCACCCCACAAAATCAGAATACACATTCTTTTCAGCTGTGCACCAGTTGTTTTCCAAAATAGACCACATACTCGCTCATAGCACATTTTTAGGTAAGTGTAAAAGAATTGAAGTTATGCCCTGTATATTATCAGACCATAGTGCAATGAAATTGGAGATCCATAGCAAAAGAAACTGCAAAAACTTCATAAACACATGGAAGTTGAACAACACACTTATGAATAACCAATGAGCCACAGAGGAAATTAAAGAAGAAATCAGACAGTTCCTACAACTAAATGACAATGACAATACAACATATCTGAATTTTTGGGACAAAATGAAAGCAGTCTTAGGAGGGAAATTCATAGCAATGAATATTCATATTAGGAAAACAGAGCAAGCCCAATTAAACAACCTGATGCTGAACCTCAAGCTTCTAGAAAAAGAAGAGCAGGACACACCCAAAGCTCATACAAGGGAGGAAATTATAAAGTTCAGAGCAGAAATCAATGCAATGGAGACTAAGAGAACAATACAAAAAATCAATGAAGCCAAGAGTTGGTTATTCAAAAGAATAAACAAAATTGACAAACCCTAAGCCAACCTTATCAGAAAAAGGAAACAAAAGGCCCAATTCCACACAATTAGGGATGAAATTACAATTGACCCAGCAGAAATCCAGAGGATTATCAATACCTACTTCCAGAACCTATACTCCAATAAGAAGGAAAACACAGAAGCAATGGACAGATTCCTAGATACGTATGAATTACCAAAGTTGAACGAAGAAGAACTAAAAATTCTAAACAACCTCATATCAACCATATCAATCAATGAAATTGAAAACATAATTAAGAACTTACCAACTAAGAAAAGCACAGGTCTTGATGGCTTTACTGCTGAATTCTATAAGACATTTAGAGAGGATCTACTGCCACTACTATTTAAACTCTTCAATGAAATTGAAAAGGAAGCAATATTCCCAAATTCATTCTTCTAAACAAGAATCACCTTGATACCCAAAGCAGAGAAAGACCGAACTGAAAAAGAGAGCTATAGGCCAATCTCACAAATGAATATAGATTCAAAATTCCTTAATAAGATACTGGCAAATAGAATGCAGAAGATCATCAAGAAGATCAGTTACCCTGATCAAGTGAGATTCATCCCAGGGATGGTGGGATGGTTCAACATACACAAATTAATCAATGTAATACATTATATCAATAGGCCAAGGACATAAACCATATGGTAATCTCAATAGATGTAGAAAATCAATCGACAAAATCCAACATGCATTTATGATAAAAACCCTACAAAAAATTGGAATAGCTCTCTACCTCAATCTGATAAAAGCCATCTATGAAAAACCAACAGCCAGTATCATACTAAATGGTCAAAAACTGAAATCTTTCACACTAAAATCAGAAACAAGACAAGGATGTCCACTATCACCACTCCTATTCAATATAGTTTTGAAAACAATAGCCACAGCAATTAGACAAGAGAAAGAAATAAAAGGAATAAAGACAGGAAATGAAGAAATCAAATTGTCATTATTTGCAGATGACATGTTACTGTATATAGAAGACCCCAAGAACTCCACCAAAATCTTCTAGACTTAATAACCAAATTCAGTTAAGTAGCTGGATGCAAGCTCAACACACAGAAATCAATAGCTTTGCTCTACATGAACAACAGACTCACTGAGAGAGAAATAGGGCAAACAATTCCTTTCACAATAGCATCCAAAAATTTGAAATACCTATGAATAAACATAACAAAAGAGATCAAAAACCTCTTCTCTGAAAACTATACCACTCTGAAAAGAGAGATTGAAGAGGATATCAGAAAATGGAAAGACATCCCTTGATCCTGGGTAGGAAGCACCAATATATTGAAAATGGCCATACTTCCAAAATTGCTATATAGATTCAATGTAATCCCAATTGAAATCCCAACAGCATGCTTCACTGACTTTGAGAAAACAATCCAAAAATTCATTTTGAACAAGAAGAGACCTAGAAAGGTATTCTAGGGAACAGAGATATGGCAAGGGGTATCACAACCCCCAACTTGAAACTATGCTGCAAAGCTACTGTGGTAAAAACAGCATGGTATTGACAAAGAAACAGACTTGAGAACCAGTGGAACAGATTATGCAGAAACAACTCCAGACACGCTCAGCCACCTTATCTTCAACATAGGAGCCAAACACCCTCACTGGAGGAAAGGTAACCTTTTTAATAAATGATGCTGGAAAAATTGGGTTTCAACTTGCCAAAGATTAAAACTAGACCTATATCTCTCACCATGCACTAAACTAAAATTGAAGTGGAGTAAAGATCTAAATATTAAAACTGAAATGCTGAACTGGCTAGAGCAGAGGGTAGGTAGAACTCTTGAAGAACTGGTGCATGAAAAGATTTTATGAACAAAACCTCAGTTGCCTATGAACTAACAGAAACCATCACCAAGTGGGATCTCTTCTTATTAAAAAGCTTCTGCACAGCAAGAGAAATCACCAACAGTGTGAAGAGATAACCCACAAGTTGGGAAAAAAATTTCACCAGCTGTACCTCAGACAACGGTCTACTGTCTAGAATCGATAAAGAACTTAAAAAACATTAGACCACCTACATTTAAGACCCAATCCAAAAATGAGCATCTGAAATGAGCAGACATTTCTCAGAAAAAGAATTAGTAATAGCAAATAAACTTATGAAAAAATGTTCAACACCACTGGTCATTGGAGAGTTGCAAATGAAAACAATGCTGAGATTCCACTTCACCCCAGAAAGAATGGCTGCTATCATGAAATCAACCAATAACAAATGCTGGCACAGGTGTGGGGAAAGAGGAACTTTACCCCACTGCTGGTGGGAGTGCAGATTGGTGCAACCAATCTGTGAAAATCAGTATGGACATACCTCAAATGTAGAACTGAAATTCCCATTTGACCCAGGTATTCCCCTGTTGGGTATCTTCCCCAAAGAATTCAAGAATCATACCACAGCAATATATGTGCACCCATGTTCATAGCTGCACAGTTTGTAATAGTTAAAACTTGGAAGCAGCCCAATTGCCCACCAACTGGACACTGGATAAAGAAAATGTAGTTTTTTAAAAAAATGAAATGGAGTACTACTCAGCCATAAAAAATGAGAAATTAGAGACATTTATAGCTAAATGGATGCACATTGAGGCCGTACTCTTAAGTGAAATAAAAAGGACACACATGTGTAAATACTGAATAGTTTCTCTAGAGTGAGAAACTGAAAGTGTAAATAAGGACTAAACGGTATAATAGATAATGTAAAATGGGAAGAAAAGGGGCAAAGGGGAAGGGGAAGTGAGAGAGGTAGGGGAAAGGAAAGAAAGGAATGGAATAATATGAGGAAATAAAAAAATGGAAACAAAGTCTTTGTAAATAGCAAGTGATGGAGGGGTTGAAGGGAGGGCAGGTGAATGGGGAAAAAATAAGAACCAAGGGAGATTGGTTTTTCAAATTTTCAATGATGAATGTCATTGTATTGTATACCTTAAATGTTCCAATAAAATTAATTTTAAAAAACATGCAATAGTATAATTGTTCACATAAAACAGAAATAGAAAAACTCATAATACTAAGAGATATAATTACAAAGAGTGAAAATATATACATTTTATTATGCAGTAAAATATGTGTATATCTGTATATATTTAAAGGGTAAAATGAAGGTTAATAAAAATATTTTACCTACTGAAGAAGTAAATAAAATGGACATATCAGGAGTAGATTTCTATAGATAATGTGTATTTACTACATTACAGTTTTAAACTGGAAATATATATATATATATATATATATATACACACATATATTTATTTTAAACTGGAAATATTTTTAAATTTGCAAAACAAAAATTTTCAAAAATATTCTATTAAAACTTAGAAATAAAGTAATTTGTATATCCAGTTAATATCATTAACACATGATAGGGACCTATTTAAAGTGATCTAAAAACATATAATTGGTTTCACAAATTGGCAAAAAATAACTTGAAAACAAAAATAACTTTCACAAATTTTAAAACTGTCTTCAATCCTCTTAATTTAAGATTCTTATGAAGTTGTGAGGACAATTTGAAATAAATTGATAAATAAATAAGTTGGTTTCTTGGAAACAGGTGAGAACATTTTATCAGGAGACAACCATTCTATCTATTTATCCGTGATTGTACCTAATGTAAGTGTAGATCTATATGCAAGTCGTGTGTGTGTGTGTGTGTGTGTGTGTGTGAGATCCTTTCTATTTCTCCTCATCAGAAAGGGCTACAAACAATGACCAACTCAGAGAAAACAAATATCACTAATAATCCAATATGGCTTCTAGTACCATTCTACTTTCTATTAAATGAATCCTGGGTTTGTTGGAGAAACGACTGATTCCATGTGTGGTTAAGGGAATGTCTAAGATGAGTATTATATGCAAGAGCAAAGCTCTGTCAGTAATTATTAGGACCACGTCAAATACTGACAACTTGATAGTATCAAATATTTACAATAGAGAAGAAGATTTTCAAATTAGTCATCTAAACACTCACCATAAGAAAGCAGGGAAAATAAAATATGTTATACCCAAAGAAAACAGAAGGAACAAAATAATAAAATAAGAGCAGAAACATATAAAATTAATAACAAAAATTAAAAATTAAAAGCAAAAGTTTATTCTTGAAAGAAAAATTAATACAATTAACAAACACCTAATGACGTTGACCCAACAAAAAAGAAGATAAAAATGATCAATATTTGTCATGAAAGAGAGGATGTCACTAAAATTAAAATGATGGAATTATTTCATATGTAACTATGATTGTAGATACATAGCTCAATGCATTCGTCAAAATTCACAAAACTACACATCACAAAACAACTACCGCTGTGTAAAATTAAACCCAGAGTGTAAAGAAGGATAAAGACTTTAATAAAATATATATATGAAAATAGAAACAAACTGTATTATAAATCAGATCTATACACCTCATTTAAGAGAAAGGAAAAGAGAAGTTGATCCTAGTTGCTCTGGAAGAAAATGGTTAGAGTTGATAGAGCAAGGCTAAGGAAACTCGTAGCTGTATCGACACATGATAATAGAATTGAAAATTTTTTCTCACATGGGTCTTTACAATACAGATACTATGCATTGGTTAATATATGTACAAATTTACTAGTGAGACTTCATATTTTTTTCTAAAATTTCACATTGAAAAATAATAAAAATTATACAGGCAAAAGCAAAAATAATGAAACACACATGTAAGGACTTTTTTTTCAGTGTAGGGATACATGATCACAGGCAGAAGGTCAAAAATGCCAAAAACAATGAAACTAAGAAAATGATAATTATACTGGTATATGTAGAATGGAGCACATTGATCTATTTATTTACACCCCCCCCCCCATACCTGAGATCAAACTCAGGACCTTGTGTTTGCAAGGCAGGCTCCATGCCACTGAGCTAAATCCCTGGCCCTGGAGCACATTTATAATTCCAGGACTTGGGGGGCTAAGGTAAGAGGATCACCACAAATTTGAGGCCGGCCTGGGCTACAAAGACAAAATAAACATAGATACATACTGAGATACATATATACATACATACATATGTAAGATTTGACTACATTTAGAGGGTGATAAAGAGATTTAAAAAGAACTAAGTTCTTTACATCTCTATAGCACATAAAATTGAAGTTAAATTATCAGTCACTATTAGAGTTTGATTAAGGAAGTTGTAGTTGTAATTTTCAAGGGAATTACCCGAAGAATAGCAAACCCATATGTAAGTAATAAGTCAGTACAGAATAAAATTGGACAAATAAAGAAAAACAGTGAAAAAAATAGTATACAGCAGAAAGAAAATAAACCAAAGTAAATAATAAAAGTGTATATTTAAACACTACATGTATTAGAACATATTGAAACATAAATGAATCCAGTGTTAAAATGAAAAGGCAAAGATAAACACGATGGAATAATTTTTAACAATACATCATACATAGACATTGAAAACATTCAGGTCAAAATAAAGAGACAAAAAGGTTTGCCCCATATAATTACAACTAAAAGAAAACTAGACTATATTAATATCATACTCAGCATATATTAAGACAAATATATGATTAGAGATAAAGAGAAGGATTTTTAAATGATTCAAATTTTAATAAATTTATAGATACAAAATTAGTACACACTGAAAGAGTTTCAAGTGCAAGACAGCAAATATTTAAAGAAACTAAAGAAAAAAGTCAATATAAATTATCAGAGAACAATTACAATATTTAAATATACAGAGAGATTAAAATGATCACAATTCCTGTCCAAAATTGAAATTAATGGATATACACGGATCAATGCATCAAAACATAGAACAATATAGTCCTTAAAACTCACAAATTTGATATTACATATGCTGGCTGATGAAGCTAGTCTCGACACAGCAAATTGAAACTGTATAGTATTTTCACTGGTGAAAATGTATAACATCTGAAAATTTAATAAATCTGTAAAACTTCTTGATGTGATCTTACATTAAGAAATTTCTTAAATATAGCTCAATGACTAAACTGCACAAAGATAAGAAAATGTGTTTTACTTAAACAGAAATGATTGCATTGCTGGCAAAATTATACAATGGCACTAACAAGAAAAAGATTTCTACAAATAGGAGACTAGGAAATACTCCAAATCATTTTATGAGGCCACAACAAATAAAAATATATTTACTTTTAAATAAAATTATTTTAAAAGATAAATTTTAAAAATCAATGAAGTAAATCATCTATTAAAAAAATAGAAAGAAAAATGGGAGTGCACAATGGATAGAGAAATACAAATAATCACCATAGAAACAGAAATCAAATCAGTAATATATAAAGATCAAAAAATTATAACCATAGTAAAAAGTTTGTTCCAGTTAAATACTAATACAATAGGTAAAAGTCATTCTAAAATTGATAAAGTATCAGACAAAAAAATACTTGACATAGAATGAGATCTGCAGATTTTACAGCTATTAAAATTCCTTAAATTATGTTATATATTACTTTATGTCTTAAATTTTAAAATTTACATGATACCAACTAAAAGCTAGAGTATGTTAAACAGATGTAAGGAAAATGGAAAACATGAACAGTTGTATAGCTATTAAAATTGAAATTCTCATTCTAATAAATTTGAATAAATCTAATTTGAATAAATCTAATCAATTCTAATGGAATTGGTTTAAGGGGATAAAGTATTAAAAAAGAGAAGGATCTAGAAATAAACCCTCTTAAAAAAGATCAAGTGTGCTCACTTTGGCAGCACATATAGTTAAAAAAAAATCAAATAATTTTTGAGAAAACTAACTTGTCTGTACAAAAGAAAATTAAATGTCTTTTCCACAAAGCACACTGTTATCACTGGATAAATGTACAATGAATACCTGTGTACATTCATAAAATTTGATTTACTTCCTAAATTCCACTTTTGAGAAGCTTGGAGTGAAGGATTCAGAAAGGGCATCATGAATATCAGGATTATTCATGTGTCAAAATGGTTATTAGGTAATATCAAAGATAGTAAAAAGAATAGTTTTTTCAATAAATGGCATTGAGGTGATTGGAAATCAGAAATTGAAAATCCAAATCCATGAATCTTGACTTTAATTTATACTTAATGAAACAGTCATGTCAATGTGGCTTGGAAAACTAAATTTGAGATAAAAAAGTATATATTTTAGAAATGTCCTAGATTTCATATTCTGAATACAAAAGTCCAATAGGTGCAAAGACTGAAAATAACTGAAACTAGCTTCATCAACAGACATGTCTGTGCGAATTAGAAAAATGATTAGGGCAAGAGTGATGAGGTGAAATGTTTGTGGCAGAGGGACATGAAATATGAGTCTTTGGGGGTGGGATCTTACATGGTGGATATGAGGAACAGTCTGAATGCAGCCTGAGGTAGATGGAGAGACAGTAGTAGGAGTTAATGAAAATGGGCTTAAAAATAACAAAGCTCTAGACTAATGTTAGGCCACTTTGTAAGGATCTTGGCTTTTGATTTGAAAGCTGGGAACTCAGATTAAACCCCTGGAGAGAGCTCTTTGTGGATCATTGGAACCGGGTGTTTCTGCCCAGTGGAGGTGTTGTGTGGACAAGGGTGAGGGTGTTTAAGGAGGAGAAGGAAAATTGCAAAAGCCTCATTGGAGATCCAGGAAGGAATGAAAAATGATTGCAGATAATGAGGATTGATGACTCTTCTAAGTTTTATAACACATGAGGCTTGAATTAGGGAGAATTAGGGCCCAAAATTGGGGCTGGTTTTTAATGGGAAGTGTAACAGTAAGTCCAGTCAGCATAATTTTGTTTTTCTCTGTTCACATTCAGCTGCAAGGGAAAGTAAATAAGAAAAACTGAACTTAGAATTAACAGAGGTTTTAGTTTAACCAGATACTTTCAATGAACCAAGAAATATGCAAAGTATACAGGAAAATGTAAACATAAGGCATTAGGAGACAACGAAAAATTAAAATGTCTCAATGAATTAGAGCCCTCAGTAGAGTTGGAGTATTCTAGAGTGGAGATATTAATGGTGTTATTTGGAAAGATAGGAAGTAGAAATGCTTGAATTTGAGATTTTAGTAGTGTCGTGGTTACTAACTATGGCAACATCTTTTTTTGATAGGCAATTAATGGATGGGAGATGTGGTTAGACACAGTCACTACAAAAGTATAATTAGTGATTGGAAGTAAGTCGTCTTTAAATAGAGATCCTCCTCAACTTATGATAGAATTCTGCCCTGATAAATGGATTAAAAATTGAAAATATTATAAATTTGAAATTCATTAACTATATCTAAGCCATCAAACACAGTAGCTTAGCATTACATTACACTTTGGGGTGTCAGTTTACCCTTGAGATGATATGGCTAGCACTGCCCAGCATAGTAATAGAGTATACATACTACCACATATTGCCAACTTAAGAAAAGATCAACTGAACACACAACATTTTCATACCAACATAAGGTGAAAACAAGGACTTAATGTATGGCAAATCCGGAAGTGTCTATACATTGAAATCACTAGAACAGTATAGAAACTGTTGAGTTTTAACAGTGAGTCACAGTGGAATATCTTCAGGTAATAGAAAATATATTCAGGTTCAGAAAGTAGTGACTTGGTGTTTCATTATTCTTGTAAAGGATAAAATAAAGATAAGTAATTATAATATAGGCTTATCAACACTAGTATATCATTATTTTAGAGAAGCATTGATAGTTAAGTTTAATTGTGTCACCTTGGTTGTCTTAGGAGGTACCCAGGAGATTAGTAAAACACACTTCTGGATGTCTTTCTGGGTCACAGAAGGATAACCTGAGGGTCTATATCTGGTTCCTTTCCCTTCCTCTCCTATACTTTTCCATTGTTCTGCTTCCCCACCACCATGACCTATTCAGCTTGCTCTACTTTCCTGATGTTTCTCCCTTCAAGCCAGACAGCCATGAACTGAATCCCTGAAACTGTGAGCCAAACTAAATCTCTTCCTTCAAATTGTGGGTGTTGAATACTGTGTCCCAGTGATGGGTAAAATGAATATAGAAAATCAATATCAGAGAAGTGTGGTTGTTGCCATTAGTGTCCCTGACCATGTGTTTCAGCCACCTTTGGAACTCTGTTCTGAGGGGAGCTTAGAAAATTTGGAGATGCAAACTAGAGAAGCTCTAGAATTTTCTAGGCAGAGATTCATGGACAATTCTGCTGAGAGGTTAGAAGACCGTAATTGTACTAGGAATACAAAACTTAATGGCCAGGCTCAAGGGGTTTCAGATGAGAATGAAAATTCTATATAGAAATTGATGAAATTCCATGGGTGTTATACTCTGGCAAAAAAAAAAAATACAAACAACAGAAGACAAAACAGAGCAACAACAACAATTTACCCAGGTGCTGTGATTTTACTAAAGGGTGAGATTAAGGGTAATGGACAAAGTTATCTGGCTGGCTGGAAATTTCAAGGCAGCCCAACTTTCAAGCTGTGGTATGGATACTGCTTGCTCTTTTTAGTGAAAATTACAGCAAGAATCAGGATTGAACTGCAGAGCAGAAAGACTTGAAAAGAGTTTTGATAAAAAGTAATCATGTTTAAAATTGGGGCCAAAGGAATTGTGGTTCTTTCTTTAAAATTAAGCTTATTGGTACACTTTAGGTATACAATACAGTCACATTCATCATTGGGATCTTGTACCTTTAAATGATGTATCTTGGTTCTTATTTTTTGCACATTCCCTTGCCCTTCTTAAAAGTGAGTATCAGCATCAAACAAAATCTGATTCCTGAAGAGATCATTGGCATTAAAAGAAATCAGAGTCCTCTATACAAGGACAAGAAGAAAGATGATTGGATTTCAGAAATCAGCAAAAGCCCACCCATCACAGTCTCAAAGCTACAAAGGGTACAAAGCTGTCAGGCTTTTATCTGAGGAAAGAGTCCCTGGGACTCCTACTTGAGAAGGGCCTGCTTGGGTATGGACACCCTAGGATTTATTTCCCCGTGCTCAGCCATCCAGGCACACAGACACCACACAGGCCATGCCCCTAAGGGGCTTGGCTACTGCTTTCACGGACACCAGACCTTGACATTGTCCATGCAATGGTGGTTTCACCCACCTGCAGAATCTGAGAGTTAGGGGTTCAGAGATGTGTCCACCCAGGTTTCTGGAAAGCCTGGGAGGCCAGGAGAGGAGCCTGTGAGAGGGCAGTTAGTGAAGCTGTGGAAATTAAGACAGAGGTGCAGATCCTCAGAATGTGAGATGTCTTATGGAGAAAGCTGTGGACCGTGAGCAGAGCCAGTCCAAAAAAGAGACCATGCGGGCCCTGTGAAATTCACCTCTCACCAGCAGATGCCATATATGGAGACACAGGACTTAGTTCTGCTCTTCTTCTTTCAAGCTGTACTTTGGTAGCACTCTTTTCTATCCCCTATTCCTCCATTTTGGAATGGGACCATTTACACTGTGCCAGTGTAGAGTGGGATTATATGATTTTTAAAAAATATTCACAAAGGTTCACAGCTAAGAGTTTGCCTTGATTCACAGAAGAAACTTTGACTTGAACTATTAGAAATGCTGGAAATGTTGAAACTTTGGGTGAAGAATTATTGTCTCTAGTTGTGGGCAAGATAATTGTGTCATGTAGGTTGGAATTGTCTTATTATTGTGTTTATTTGGGGAGTAAGTGTCATTTAAAGAGATTTATTCAAGTATCATGTTGCCAAGGTAGAGAATATGGTAGCTAAGCTTAATTGTGTCAACTTGCCTCCCCTGGGAGCCACCTGGGAAATTAGTAAAGCATGCATCTGAATGTGTCTGGTTGGGTCATGGTGGTACTATTACCTTCGGGTTTATATCTGGTCTCTGGGACCCTCCTCTTCTGCTCTGCTCCCTGCACAGCTTCCTGGCTGCTATGAGCTGTGTGGCTTCACTCTGTTGTGCCCTTTCTACATGTTTCACCCTGGAGCCAGCCAACTATGGATCGTGCCCCCCAAAACTGTGAACTGCATTAAAACTCTCTTCCTTTAAATTGTGGATATCATATATTGTGTTCCAGCTTCAGGAAAATAGACTAATACAGAAGATTTAATAAAATAAAAAATCAAGTATAATTTTCCCAAGAAAGTTGTCGATTAGAAATTGAGATGCCAATATTAATTAATGGATAGTGAACATTTATGTTAATAAAAGTACAGGAAGTATTAAGTAAATGCAGCTTTTCCCAAGTGTAAGAGTATAGCACAGTGTCATCTGTAAAGATGATGACTAGACTAGTAACAAGAAAGAAAAGAGCTATTAAGTGATATAAGTAAGGACAGGTGGATATAAAGTGGATGAGCTAAATAAAAAAATGTATAAGTGAATTTGAAGTCTTAATTGTACATAATTATATTTGTTTAGTTAAAGCTGGTAGTGGCTGAATGTAGGGAAATAAATCAATAATTTCTGAAGGACTTCAGCCTTGTTGAAAGTGAAAGCTTTGCTAAATATCCACCTTTATTGTTGTAACCTGATTAATTTACCCCTCTTATACTAGTTTGGATTTCTGGATTAATATACAATCTTGCCTTCATAATGTTCAACACTATGCACAGCCTTTTTTCCCCAGAAGTACAAGTTCACATGTAGAATTGAAAAGTTGAGCACACTTGCTATTTACTATCTCTTTCTTACATGAATTAAATAATAAGGGAGTTGTAAAACAAATAACAATTTTATAAAGAATGCTTCTTTGAAGCTAAATAAGACTGTGAGCGAGAGCCATGGGATTAGCTTAGGTCATTGATCTGGCCAAGGTTGCTGCCCTCTGTGAGCATTATAAACACTGCCTAGCAACTGTGCTGAAGCACGCAGATTCCACATTTCAGTTCAAGTGGTGAGGAGACGACAACAAAGTTCATGGAACAAAATTGTTTCATTGATCTTTTGGTAATCTAATTTCCCCTGTAGTATATGCTGAACACTAGATTTCTACTCCTGCAGGACTCTTGTCCTACAGCAATGTGAAGTAGGGCGCTATAATGTGAACGAGGCTCGCACTTTCAGTAAACACTGCCATGAGCTGTTAGCATACAGCCGTCAAAAACATGCCCATGACAGCAAGCACTTTTCATGAGTTTGAACCATTCTATGAAACTAGCATAAGTGGATACAGGTGCCTGCACACACACACACACGCACGTGTGCGCATGCACTCTTTCCTTGTCTGGGTTTGTTGAAAATAACAGATCTGGTGCAAAACAAAGCAAAGAAACTTAATTTCAACTCTCCATTCAATGAAATTAGAATTCCAGGAGTCAGAATTGAAAGAGAGGTGTCTCCTTATTTTCTGGCAGAAAATAGCTGCATTCAAGACACTGATTATCATTTTTAAAAGGAAGTAGAAGCTCGTTTTAGATCTACAATAATGGCCCATCTCCTGCTCTAGATGGCTTTTATATCTTTATGACTATGGCTTTTTATCAAGGAGATTTTTTATTTCTTCAGCTAGGATTTAAAAATAAAGTGGCGAGGCCTGGTATCTTGTAGGAAGTTGTAATGAGAGGAGATAGATGAAAGAAGAAATAATAATTCCAGTTAGTAATTTTGAGGAAAAAAACAAGCAAGTTATTTAGATGTTAACTTAACATGGAAATATAATTTATATGTTCTTCTTTAGAAAATGAACAAAAAATTTGAAATAGTAAACAATAAAGCTGCTATTTAATTACATATAATATATGATAAGTGTGGACAAATGTGACTGTGATATATTCCCCCATTTAAAACTGCCCATTCTTTTAATGAGGCTTGGAAAAATCCATTATTTTGATTGAAAGCCTATAAGGTAACATAGCAATCCTAAAGGTGATTTTGTATTCCTGAAATTTTCTCAAATTTCAAAATATCTTAAATATTTCCTTACCTCTTTTGTGTCTAGCTAAAAAGGTGCAATGAAATGTTGAAAAGGGGCTAATGACATCCAGGCATTTAATAACCTAATTTTGAGACTTTCATGAACTGCAATTAGATAATTGCTGTTAATTGGTATGTTGGAGACCAAAACTATTAGAGTGTAGAAGAGACTCCGCAATATGTTCAGGGCATGGCATTCATCCAGGCATCAACGCTGCTGATGCTGTCTTTGTCCCTGTTTTTTTGTTAACACACAATGAAGACCCACTCTTGCTCTTTATTCACTCCAAATGCAATTTTGCTTACAATTTTCACTAGTTTATATTTTATACTACTCAAATTGGTGCCTTTGATGTATTACTTCTTTCTGTACCTCAAGGGAGTTTAACAAATTATTCACTGAGGACTGAAACTGAAAGCCAAAATTGCATACTGAACTCTGAGGATTTTTTTTTTTTACATTTTGAAAGTTCTTTCTTTACTTTTAAGATACTGAATCTATTTCTAGATAAGTTATTATAACAAAATCATGCTTAAAGTCATAAATCTTTTCGCAGATATGAGCATCACATCACTATGGTCATTATCTCAAATGTAAAAGCAGGTTGGTTTCTATGTAAAAGAGAAAATGAAGTTATACAAGTGCATACAAATATGACAATGGACAAAAAGTCAAAAATGAAGAAAGATTGATAACAATAATACTGAACTTTCAAAGAGGAAATTAAAATCTCAACTAGTCTGACTGTGTTATGTACCTTTTTATATTTAATGTTGCTTAGATTACTAATAAGAATTTAAATAGCACAAGTGAATAAATTCCTGTAGACCAGATTTATAGTTCCATGGCTAGATAATTGCTTTAAGGACAAGAAAAACATATGAACTTGTCTATTGTAAGATATTCAAAGATAGAGTATTCAGTATCTCACAGACAAACTAAATGAAGCAAGTGAGTTCCTAAAGGCAGTGTTAAGGATTGCTAGATATTATCTGCCTTCTGAGCTACAATATTAAATATGATAATTTCTCTGGAAATGTTCACTTCATTTAATCCAGCCCTTTCCCCCATTTTGAGAATGAAAAGACTGAGATTCTGATATGTAATTTTGCACAGAACTCAATACCTAAGAGAAATTCTTTATGCCAATGTTAAAAAGACTCATTTTAGGCCAACATTAACATTGCTACTTTATGCTTTACAGTGTTACACATGTTCTGCTTTGGAGTATCTGAATAAATTCTTCCTGCCACGTACTTACCATAGAAACCTGGTGCACAAAAGCACAGCCATAGGCATGAAAGAAGTATTACCGTTACCATCTTTTCTCTTTTCTTTCCTTCTTTCTTTCTCTTTCTTTCTTTCTTTCTTTCTTTCTTTCTTTCTTTCTTTCTTTCTTTCTTTCTTTCTTTCTTTCTTTCCTTCATTCCTTCCTTCCTCTCTCTCTTTCTTCCTTCCTTCCTTTGTTTTCCTCATTCATTCATTTAATGAGTGAAGACAATTTTATGATCCAGTTAACCACAAGTCATTAACACAAACATAGTAAAGAATTGTGATTTCCTCCACTAATTCAAGTCTGCCACAGAAGTACTGCATTCAAATGAGTCTTTCTTAATGAATCTGTGTCAATTTGTTTGCATGAGCAGTGGTGCTCAGATTTTTAAGAAAATTGTATGAGAATTATCAGGAACTCACTTCACTAAATGAAAAGCATCTTGGGCTGGGGGTAGATTATTTTTTAATTCCACAATTGTTTACTTTTAATCCAAAATACCTATTTCATCCTTATGAAAATTGTAGTTTATTTTTTATTACCAATGAAAGAAAGAAAAAGGAAGAGGTGAAAATAGTAAATATTTGCCAAGCTCTGGAGATTACTGCTCTTGACAATGTGTCATGTGTCTTCCTGTGCTGTTTGCACACTGTGACACAACTAATCTGGGTCTTTATATACACATTACACACGTTAAGATGTGCTGTAAAACAGTCATGTGTGTGTAAATATATACAGGCACATTCACACACAAAGACATTTTAAGTAACAAAACAAGTTTATGTTGTTTTTCTTTCTCTTCAGTTTGTTCCCATTTCTATATCTGCCTCTTGTCTTTACTTGAGGGTATAAATATGTTTAAGTAAATTGATAAATAATAATCTCAGCATCTCCCTTGAAATACATTCCTCGTCCTCCCTCCCTGACTCGAGCGTCTTGAAACATTATTATAAACCCTGATCTCCACTTTCTCAGTAATGATGACTTCTCATTGGTGCTCCTTGATTACCTCAATCCACAAGAAAGTGGTCCTGAATTAAGAAAAATCTCCAGCAGCCCCTGTGTGTACAAATCTAGTAAACATTTTCCCATTGTATAAAAGTAGGTTGTTCTGAATGATTTGTTTATTGGTCTTACTTTTATTTATGCATCTTCACTAAGCATCTATTCCTCTTTTTCTTTTGGCTTCTTTATCTTCCCTGACATCTCTGCCTTACTACTACTTATCCTTAACCTACTACATGACTGTGGTGTCTTCGTAACCCTTCACTTTCTTTATGTATATTTCCTGTGAGAGACCTCAGTCTCTCTCCAAACTATCGTTATGGTAATTGACTCAACTCTCATTTTCTAGAACTTTAATTTGACATTATCAAATTAAATGAGATGCCAACTGCAATGTATTCCAGCTTTACTTTGTCTAATCAATTGCTAAGTTTTGACAATTTTACTTCCTAGTGTTTTTTATATACAAATATTTGACCTCTTTTATCGACACATCAATTAACTGTCTTCTCTTGGCTTATTTATCACAATACTCTCACAAGTTGTCAGCTAACTTTCTATCCTTAAGGTGTCTTCTTTAGCAATCAGTTTATTTAAAATGCAAATGTATCAAATATATTCTTGTTAAAATTCAAACAAATCTTACTTCTTTATTGCCTACAGAGTGATTTCTCTCAGAACACAGCGTGGTGTGAAACTCTTCTGTCAACTTGAACCTCGACATCCCACCTTCTTCTCTCAGCTCAGCCCACTATGGCCTTTACTCTTTGTGGTTACTCACTAAACATGCAATACCTTCTCATGGTTTCTTTTTTATATTGTTTTACCAAACATTTTCACTTTACTAACCCTTCTCAGAGTTTCTTCTTTGTAGCTATCATGAAATTGTCCCATTTTCCTGAGCTCTCTGCCTACTGTAAACTTAGCCCTCCATGACATGGAAAGTTGTGTTTCTTTGGGTGTATATTTCAGAGAATGTGTAGAAAATAGCCAAAGATCAAAGCTTGTTTCTTGTTTCCATTTTTACCTGTCAGGCCTGGTACACTGTCTACCTAGTAGGTACTCAATATTTATCTGTGGTGCTCACAATGAAATTATCATTAAATACACTACAACATGACTTACTACATAGAATTTACAGAATTCATTACAGATGACAGAAATCACTACAGTAACAGATACAGATTGTAATATAACATGATTGCCCTATATCAACCTTCAACCAGGTGGTGTGGGCCACCTTTTCACCTTTCTTTGATATATGTTTGCTTTCTTTACTTGACTCCTTTGTTTCTGATCATAGGTAGGGCAATCAAAAACAACCTCTGTTAATTACGTGTTCTTTTTGCAAACATTAACACAGTTGCCTTGCTCTAAGATCTACTACTGTAGAGTGATGAGTCATAGAGGCTCCATGGACAGATCCCCCGAGTTTGAAGCTAGACAAGGTCACAACAACCAGCAGAAAATGCTTGATCTTGTTCTGCTTCACTTACTTATGTATAGAATGTGAAGGTTAGCATTATTCCCTTGATAAGTTTATTATTCTGAGTGAAAAAAATAATACATATAAAGAAGGGTAAGGATGGGAAAGATAGAGAAAAGACTGGTTAAAACAGGTGCATGATCTCAACAACAGTTTAAAGTACTGTGTGTGTATGTGGGAGTGTCAAAACTAAGGTAAAGAAATAGAATTAAATACAGTGGTCAAAAATTAAGAGGATGAGAGACATATTCAAAACAAACTTCAGTTGTCAGAAAAATAAGAAGTCACTTTTAATTACTTCTACATAGGAGATAACATTGGAGTTAGATCATCAAATCAGACACTGTGGGAAAAATATGCATAAAGATGAGCATGGAAGCTGAGGGTTCAAGTTTAGCAGGTAAACTGGTGTAGAGAAGGAAGAAGCATGACGTACAACATAGGGCATTTTGAAGCCAAACTGAGGAATATGAATGACAAGCTGCAGAATTCAAATTTTACTTTAAACCTAATAATTTTTGGGTAATTATTAATAGAGGAGTGAGAGGATTAAAACTTTGTCATAGATTTATTATTCTGACCCCAATCTTTGGTTGTATTGAGGACAAAAAAATCTAGAGTTGGAAAATTCAAGTAGGAGATATTTCAATAAAAATATAAAAAGTGATGAAGGAGTGAGCTTGGTATAGAAAGAATCACAATGGTACTACATCGTTATACTTTTATTTCTTGAGAATGAAGTGCTATTTTATTAAGATGTTTTCAGCATATGTAGAAGTGTTTAAAAATACCAAGAAATTAAGTACATATATATATATATATATATCTTCTAAAAGCAACGACTGGTTCTTCCGAAGCCTTTACTTATTTAACAAAGGCACGTGAAAGGAAATTTAGAAATTTGGGATGCATTAGGGAAACAAATGGCAGTGTCACCAGCACACGCTTCATTACTTGCTCTCTCAGAATGGACAGTGAACAGGCCAGCATCCATCATCTGCGCTCGACTTGCAAGATTCAAAGTGTCCACAGGCTTCGGTTTCTTTCTTGTAAATGCTATTAAATAAAATTGTAATTTCACTTGCTACACCTGCTCTGTCCTGACAGTAAATAGTGTTATCTACTTAGTAAAATCAGTGACATTAGAAAGCTCAGCAGATGTACTAGGGCAGAGGCACAAACCTCATCATGAGTGAATTCAGGAATGAATTTTAACACCAATTTGTCATTTAATTTTTTTTCTTCTTCATCTGTCTGGTAATTAAAGGGCCAGAGTGCAATGGTTTGAATATGGAGTGGCTTCTAAATTGTGACACTTTGGTAAGGACATTTTGTAGACTGTGTAATTCACAGTCACCCTTTCTTGTACTTCAGCTTTAGAAAATTTGTAATTCAAAAAACCTCAGGAAAGAGCTTTTGTGATGAAATATTTGAAACCGATTATCTTCATAAAAATGTCACCCCATTAGATTTTAGAATGTTCAGAGTAATAATTAAGCATAGCACTTTGGATTTTGGTGGCCAATGATCAATTCTTTTATCACCCCTCAAACCAAGAAAGCTAGAATTTGTTGTTTCTCTGAGAGAGTAAAAAGTCTTTAAAGTGTGATAGACTTGCTTTTACATTATTAATCGTGATTCTATGACTGCTATGGATACCCAGATGTGATTCTCAAAAATGTGTAGAAAGGGAAAACAAAGATGAGCTGATGCTTTTAATTATTGCATGAACTATCTGCCAAGACCATGGGATTTCAAATTAGAAGATGAGAATTCACCTCAGGTTCTGCCATTTAGTAGTTAGGTTATCTCGGTAAATAGCCTAACATCTTGGAATCTTATTTTCCTCATGTTTGAAAACTTCATAAAATGCTGAGGGAGTTAAATAAATAGTGCATAGTATGGTTTACTCCTTCCAAAATAGGTGACTCAAAAGTTCAGTGTTTGGTAAATAATTTAACACAGTCGTTTAACATTTCGGGATACTCACAACCTTGAGAAATTAAACGAATGTATATACAGTACACATCTTTCTTATTTAACAAATATTTGTTGAGCTTTTACTCTATGTCATGCACTTTTGAGGCACAAACCATAAAGCACTGAGTAAAATAAATTTCCTTTGGAAGCTTCTGCTTTGGTAAACACAGACCAATTATAAGTTAATAAAAAATAGAATTATATATCATAATATTTCAAAATTATTATGTTTCTTGAAGCAAGGTTAAGGGGGAGAAAGAGGAAGTAAATGTTATGGTTAAAGCTCTCTAGGGGAATGGAATCAATAGAAAATATATATCTATAATTATGCAAAAGAGTTTATTGAATAGGTTACAGGATCAGGGGTAGACTGTTCAGAAAGACCATAGGCTTGCTGCAGAGTCCCACTGGCCAGGGGCTGCTCAGTCGAGGCAGGCAGAAGTGATAGAAAGAGAGGTGCAGTGCCACCCTGAAGCTGAAGGCTTAGAACCCTGCGAGGGGACTCTGAGGAGCATCCATGTTGAAAGCCCGAAGAAACTGAAATCTAATGTCTCCAGGTGATGGCAGCAAAGATTTGCCTGCTCCGGGAGAAAGGAGTTGTGTTTTCTTTTGTCTTTGTCCCTTTTATTTATTTGTTTGTTTCTTTGTTTATACTAGGGATACCCAACACTTTCACATTTAGCTACAGCTGCATCCTGTACCACCAAGCCTGGCTCTTTAGCTATGATTTCTAAAACTTTTAAGAAAGAAAAAAAGAATAACAAAGAATGAGTTTCAATACAATGGAAACAACCTCAATACCAGACCTTTTTAGTATTTCCTTTTGAGACAGGGTCTCCCTGAGTGGCTAACTTGCGCAGCCTGAGCTCAAACCTGCAACGCTCCTCCCTGCAGTGCTGGGATCACAGGTGTGTGCCACCACACTCGGCAGAGCATTGCTTCTTCAATGCAGAATGACGTCTTCCTTCTTCCCTTTCATCTGCTCTAGAATGATGCCACACACATTGACGTGAGTTTCCCCTCTTGGTCCACATACCAAGAGTCCCTGGTCACTTCCACAGACACACCCAGAAGTGAGTTTCTCAAACTTGCTAGGAGTCCCTCAATCTGAGGAATTTCACAGTCACCATTAACCATCACCGTAGCCCTTGTCAACTTGGCAATGAAACATCTTTTGAACTTTTGAACAATACTGGAACTGCTGAGAAATTTAGGAGAGCATTAGCGTACTTTCAGTTGTTTGTGGGATATTTCCATTAGGCAGAATAATGACTGTGTTTAGTGGAGATTAAACATAGTTTAAAGAGATGCCTTGGATATCAAGTTGACAAGGGCTGCAATGTGACATTTTTTGTTTCAGTACCATGCATTGAACATAGTACATTTGCTTTAAATTACATCCCAGCCCTCCCACCCAGTTTTTCTTATATTTCTCTTTGAGCCAGGATTATAAAATTGCTTAGGCTATGCTCAAACTTGTGATCCTCCTGCAGCAACTTCTCAGAATACAGGGATTATAGGCAAATGTGATCAGGTCCAGCTGGAATGTGACAGTTGCACTAGACTGTCAACTTGATTGGCTTGGGATCTGCCTGGAAGATTAGTAAACCACATTTCCATGTATGTCTGGGTGGATGGTGGATTCTGGAACCTTCCTCTCTGGCACTGTCACCCTGTTCTGTTTCTGGAGGTGAGCAGCATTCCTCTCTCGTGTCCTTCTGCCATGACGTTCCTGCTTTGGAACCAACTGGCCATGGATGGAAACCTTTGAAACCACGATCCAAATTCAACAGCTCCTCTTGTAAGCTGTGGGTGTTAGGTATTCTGTACCAGTAATGGGAGAATTGACTAATACAGTTGGTTAGGAAAGAAACTAATATGAATAAAAATTTGAGAAAAGATCTAGGTGAAACCTGCTGTGGAAAGAGTACTGAAACTCATTACTAAGGAAAGCAAATGGCCATAAAAGTGGATTTGAGGTAGAAAACATCTAGATAGATTAATCCTACCAAAATTCTATTAACTATTACCAAATTGTATCCCCCAAGACTTCTTAAAGAGTTATTTAAAGTGCAAATTTATTGAAATTTGAAAAGTTCAGGAGGTAATCCTGTAAAAATTTTCTGAGCAAGGGACTGAGACACAGGATGAAATACAGATTTACACAGATTTGACCTACAGGATATTAAACTCCATTGATAGACACATTTCATTAGGATACACTTAAGGGTTTAAATGATGAACCTCTAAATATTCCTAGAAATTATGTTGAAGGAATTATTAGCCAAGAAACAATTTTTAATTTAACTGTAATTGAAATTAATCCTAAAGTTACAGTTCTTCAATTTTTTTCATGTACCATCTTCCTTATAGAAATTCAAGATATTTATCTTTTTTTCCCTTTTCTTGAATTTTTTTGGCTCTGATTGTTTTTAAGTGGTTAACCTGTGACAAATAAATTGAAATTTGAAAAAAAATGTTCTTTTTAATTTGTTACACCTTCTTGAACTTCAACATTTTAAATGTATCTATTTAAATCTGTCTTCCTAGTTTGAAAAATTTTTATTTTATAGAAGATATTACCTCTGATCACATTTTGTCTTAATATATAGATTTTTATGGGATTAACATAATATTATTAGACTATTATCAGACTGTAAGCATTGATATATAGTTCTATGTGTCTTCCCTTTATTTGAGAACAAGGTTCCTCTTAGGTAACAAATTAATCTTATTTTCTTTCACCATGTAGGCATTAGGATGATGGAAATAAGGCTTGCATTTCTGTTGTCCCAAAACCTATATAGTGCTCAATGTGCTTTCCAAATTCTGTTTCATGTAGATGTCCTAAGATTTTCCAGGAAGAAACAGAAAGTCTCATGAATAGAAGATTGGCCTTATAAAAATAGGAAACCTGGGTTGAATCTTTCCTTTGCTGCAAATGACTACATTTGGGCTAGACATAACTTTCTGTGCTTCAGTTTTCTCAATTGAAATATGAGACAATTGACTTCTAGAGTGCTTCTACATCCCAAACATGTATGATTCTGTAATATTTAACAGTAATCATATTTTTTACATTTATAGGCAATCTATTTTAACCATTATGTTTCAAACACTTTCAGAAACCCAGACAAAATTCTGATCATCATTTAAAGTTCAAAATACTCCATTTTGTATTCCAAGTAAGCTAGTATAAAGTGAGAATATTTAAAAACTCTCCTACTCATGTATTCACTAAGAGGTAAATAAATGCCCCATGATCATATTTATGACCCTCTGTATTAGCCTGAACGCTTTCACCCCTAGTCATTATATATATTTTTGGTGTACATTTCCTTTGTCTTTCTTATTTGACTGTAACCTTTATGAAGATAAGGAATATATATTTTCATTATATCTTGTGGTATTTTGTACAATCCACAGAAGTCATATGTAAGTACACACTTTCATAGATGCAGATCCACTGTAACCAAGGACAGTGAATAACAGGGATGAGTCTAAAATCAGCCTTACTAAGACATTGATTTATTATTGTCTTCAAGTAAAAGGGCCATAGACAGAAACCCAATCTCAAACTTTGCTGATATATTTCCTTAGACATCTTACACTCAAATTCAATTTGTGTCCTATTAAATAAATAAGTCAGATAATGTCATGTCTTGTAAATGCCTGGTCTCTCCATTATTTCCATAGCAACTTGATTTAATGTAAATATCATTGTGAAATAAAATCAGATTAAATCAAACAAAAATAGGATCAAACAGAACATAAAAGTACTTTATCAAAAACTGTTATTCTGCCAGTCTCTTCTTTTTTATTTTCTCCAGGGTGAAAGTATTTTAATGGAGAAACAGCCTGAGAATATATCTCCTTTGCTAGCATAAGATTAAATTTATTCATTATGTAATTATTTTTTAACACGTTTAGATTATAAAGTAAGAGCAAAGTTTTTTTCCTTTTCTAACATGTAATTTTATCTTAGAAATTTTGTACTTCAAGTAGAAATCTACAATTATATTAATCTTAACATGTTTATATTGAAAAATCTGAACAAACAATTTTACAAAAGTGATAAAGCCAGGAAAGAAATAATGCTGCTCATTTTAAGTGTGTATAACACCTTGGCAGCTGAAACTCACTTGAAAGTTAATTGTTCCATGTCGATATTTCAGTTCATATACATATAGAGAGAAATCATGAAATCATGATTCTGTATTGTGGGGCTTGTAATTTATAAAAATATTTTCATATTCATCCAGCTATAGCAACTTGGCTGATTATAGGTCTCGGAATTCATAGCTTGCAGTGGGGAGAGTTCCTTCCAGGGCTTGGATTTGCTGACATGTAGAGGCCTAGACCTAGGAATCAGTGCTTCCGGTTTGAGCGTGGAGCCCATGCCACTAGCTCAATGGGCGTGAGAAGCTTCCTGCTGTTCCCCGCCCAGCTGAATTGAGCAAACCTCACAGCTCTCTAGCCAGGCCCACATTACAGAGAAACAGTTTATCCCTGTCTTCACTAAGTGGGAGAATCATGGTGCCATCACTATGAACGCTTTCGGAGGGGCGAGATTTTGATTCACAAAACAATTCTAAATTGTATCCCACTTTTTTTTTTAAATGTGTAAGAGACACATTTTTGAGCCACACAAATAATATCGTATAAAGTATTTTATATGGTAATTATACCCTTGCTTTTAGATCTGGATATTTTATTATTCTTTTTCCTTTTGAGAATTAATAGTTGGCATGGTGTTCTTTAAGATAATTTTCTTAGCATTTTTCAGACAAGTGTATACTTGTTAATCAAAGAGGGTATTTGTCCTTATCATATATATATTTATATCTATACATTTGTCCGATTAATAGAAATATAATATAAATAATATATATACATATGTATATTTGTCTAAGAGAATATTGCCCCAGAGCCTCTATCTTATTTTGCATACATACTGATAGCTATATCTGGACCCTATTTAAGTCTTTCTCAACCTATATTCTCCCCACCATATACAAAGATTGTATCGTATTGTACAGTATCAGTGGCTTACAGTGCCAATGCATTGGATTTAGAGGTAGAAATAAGGAACACATTTACTAACCTGAAGGAAGTCAGAGTATGATTCTTGATTTTGAAGTTCTCTTCCTATCCCCCCAGTGCATTAAAATCACTGGTCCTAAGTAATAATTAAGATTATACTTGATCCATGGTAAAACTATTCAAAATAGTGATATTTCATAAATGTTTTAAAAATTATTCTTGTATTATGTCCTGGAATCTTTATTACAAATAATGTATTATGTTCTATAGTATTTCCTTTTCAAATTGGAGTAATTTCATGTGAATGATTTAAGCTATCATCAGCGACTGCACCCATTCCTTTCATCTTGTAATTTCTTCATTCATTTCTCTTCAACTTATTAGGAAAGATCTCAGAAATCTAGAATGTTATAAAGTTATTGCAATAAAGTATATCTTTATAGATTCTGCAATTACCATTGTCTTTTTCATTTTTGCTTTATCTTGGTCAACAAATTTGGTTTACAAAACATTTGAGGCCAATTGGCCTTGGATACCTCAGTGTGCATTCTCCGCTGGCCTCAGGAGCAGGGCACGCTAAAGTCAAACATCCGAATCCCACATTGGAGTCAGATTGCCTCAGTAGTTCCAATAACACATTTTATTCCTTTCTAACTTTTAAAAAAAAAAATCAGGATTAAATTTTCTAACAATAGACTTTAAATGTCTTTTAAACCTCTCTTATTCTAAAGCGTTCTACTACCTTTCCATTTAGACTCACTTTTGAAGAATCCTGGTCAAATACTTTGTAGATTTGTACTCCTCAAATTTTATTGTGCACATGAATTATTTAAGAATCAATTAAAAGGCAGATTCTGATTCAGTCAATCTATCTTGGATTTTGAAATAATGACATTTTAAGATGCTTCCTGGAGAAGCGATAGGTCCAGAACCATGCTTTCCATTGTAGAAGATACTACATTCGTAATTTATTTCCCTTTTCTGCTTCCTCTTGATACTGTTGTTTTACCAGGGTCTCCGTCTTAAGAACCACTACTAAGCTGGGAAATGAATTTATACATTTGTTAGGACTGATGTTAAACATGCTCAGCTGTAATAGGCAGTACTTAGAATTGTGTACTTCACATTGCATCATGAGAGGTGACCCATGCCTTGACATCTCACTTATAGCAACTCATTAAGGTGACGATCATCAGATTTCTCCATTGTTAAGCTACATTGTATTTCTCCTTTTGCATTTAGCATCTCTTTGATAATATTTTAGCATCATCTACATACCTTATTTTTCAATAATCTTCCCTCTGTGTGTATTTTCATGTGAATTCTAACTTTTATTTTCATTAGTTTCCACTTTTACTAATAAACTATATATAAACACAATGCCAATAATAATAAATCTGCTGTATTGTAAACTTACATATAATTTATTGTGTAATAAGCTTAAGGACAAGCAATTCATTCCAGGCTCCAGAGCAATATTTCATTTTAAAAAATGCAAACTGTTCTACCTTATCATACTCCAGTGAAATTTAAAGAGCTATTAAAAACAAACACATTGTTATTTTTGGTTCTTCTCCCTCCTATGTAAACAGGTCTAGAATGAAAAAGCTGCCAGGGGCATTACCTGGCAGCCTTACACAGGCTGGAAGGAAAGTTCAGGCTCTCAGGAGTCCTTGCTCATACTCTGAAAAGATCAAGTGGCCCCGTGACAGGACCAGGCACACCCTGAGCCCCACCCCCAGCCCCATCCTGAGTTTCACAGTTTAAAATGACTTAAAATGGGGCCACTGACACCCCTACAAGTGACTTCACTCAAGTCAGTTCCACATGAGTCAGCAGGGCAATGGCAGGGCCGGGTTACAGCTGATCCTCAGGTTCCAGACTGTGAGGGAACACGCGCCTGTCCATGGGGCTCACTCTTGTGCTGAGATTGGGATGTGGGCACAGCGGTGGCTACTGCAGGGCCAGCAGTTGGGGAACTTGACCTCTGGGACCTTTCTTCTGTGAGGCTGCAGCCCCCAGCACCAGCTTGCTGTGCTGTGGTATAGAAGCCGCTCACCTTTGCTTCACAGAACCCAGAGAGAGGCACATGGCTCAACTCCGGGAAGCCCCACCCAGACTTTCAGCTCCTCCTCTCCAGACTTCTAAAGGATGCTCTTGAGCTTGAGCACTTCTGGTTGAGCAAGTCCACAAAGGACCTCAGCGATCTGGGTGGTCCAGTCTGATGTCACACTGCAGGGTCACCTTCACGGTGATGATGTCTTGGTCTATTGCTCTAGAGATGGACAGAGTTGCTGTGGAGGAAAGGAGATGAATCCTGTGGTGTTAACTGTCCAGAGTCTTTTCAAATGAGCAAATCAGAGCCATCAACCTCATATACTGCCCAGTCAGCTTCTTCTTGGCCCTCTCTTCTGTTACCTGCTTTTCCAGGGACAACCCGATCTCCATTTGGCCAGAGACAACCAGATCTCCATTTGGCCAGAGAGGTGCTGGAGCATCTAGAAAGCTCAGCACTTCTTTGCTATGATTATTTTGTGCCATAGACACACTCTGTTTGTGACTGCAACATTTTGAAGCTCTGTGCCTGCAAAATGCTTCTGAATCCATTTCCCTTTATCCAGGCAGTTCCCTCTCCAAGGTTTTGGTAGCCTGTTTGTGCAATGTTTTGGTCTTGCTTATTTGGAAAATCTTAAGTCCCACTCAGGACTGTGTTCTTTATTCTTCTCACATACACCCTTTTATATCTGAGCTCCAAGATGCCAGTTACCTCCTGCTCACTCATATTTCAGTTTCCTTCTCTAAATTAGCTCTTCCATTTCTTCAACTTGGTTTTTGGCTTTTCATCCATGATCTCTTTCAACCCCCCAAGCAGTGTGGGTTTGTGGAATTTACATCATTATTTACACCACGAGACACATTGCTTCAGGCCACCTTCATATAGGCTCTGGACACATTGCAGGAGCCAGTGTGTGTGAGCTCCTCCTGAAGAATGGCATGACTAGGACGGATGGTGAGAGGAGCCAGCTAATTCTCACACAGCATGGCAGTTTGTCTTTTGGGAAGGATGCTGGGCTGTCAGCAGCTTGGTACTCTAACTCCATTAGTACACGCAAAGGACTCTTGGTGAGCTGAGTGTACAAACAAATACAGTATTTCTTGCTTTACAGAAAGGAGCTGCCTTTCCCCATCAAGAAGTTAAAATCATGGAACTTGCTTTTTTAACCTTTTATTTTTTTCCCCCTTAACCTTTTGGCTCTATCTCTTATTCAGCTTATTGGGCACTCCCTTTACCAGGCATTCTGAATGTATTTTTCTTTCTTGTAAACTCTTTTATCTTCCAGGGCAAAACCCACCTGAGCAGTTTGCAGGGTCTGAGAGTTTCTTCCTGGGACATATTGATTGGCTGGAAGGAGAGGCCTTGTAATGGAGCAGAGGTCATTAGCGCTAAGTGGCTTCTCACTGCCCACAGTTGTTGAACTCTCTGCTCTCAGTTTTGGAGATATGTGGGCTGGAGACTCAGTTCACCTTAGCTGAGGTGGATGAGAATGGAGAGCAGGATATTCCAGCTGGTGAAACACGATGCTCCATTCATCCTTATTGCTGCTGCTTCTGTGGCTTGGAGGAGAGGAGCTGTGTAGAATGAGTCACAGTGTTCCCCCAGAGGTGGGTGTGGTGTAGGGGCGGGGCCGTGTCACTGCTGTCCAAGACACTGCTGTCCAAGACACTGCTGCTAGAAAGCTCTGTGGCTCAGACTGAGAAGGGATCCAAGCTGAGGTTCCGGGCCTCTCAGTCCAAATATGTAATGCCTACTCCTCAGGGCTTTCCCGGATCTTGATGAAACTCAATGGAGTCATTATTAAATGTGGGAGTTGCAAAATGATAGTTTTCTAATCAGTAGCTGCTACTTTTTCGGAAGAAGTTTCCTATTTTCTTTATTACTTTGTTAAATATTGTGATGAACATTTTTTTATTCAGGTTTTCACTGATTAGGAGGTTGTTTCCTCTTATGTTTAAAAAGTTTTGGTTTGGGCAAGGGACTTAGCTCAGTGGTTCTGGCACCTACCTCCCAAGAGCAAGGTCCCAAGTTTGATCCCCGATACAAAAAAAATGGTTTGATATGCTCATTGTCACAAATTTAGCATGAGGGAGCCTTTTCAAGTTCCCTTCTGTGTCCTTTGGCATGCGTCAGTTGGTTATTTTTATTTATTTTGGTTTTTCCTTGTTTTCTGGAGCTACTACATTTAACACATTAAAACTTATATTTTCGCTTTCGCAGAACCATCATTATCCGTGTTTCCACTTTGGATAATGGTGTCTGGAAAACAAGCCATGCTCACTTTCTGAGTTCATTGCCACTGAGCTGTCACTGCATCTGGCTTGTTTCAGTGGACTGTCTATTCCTCTCACTTTTCATACCTGTCACACCGGCCAGATTACAGCTCTTAGTACAAATACCGACAGTCCACGTATGCAACACAGCAGGACCATGGAATGTCTTTCTGTTGCTTTGGCACAGGGCTCAAGTCATCAGGTACAGACTTCAAGCACCACACCTTTCCTATCAACTCAATGATGTTGGTTTTCCTCCTGTCTTCTGCTCCAGCACTTGATAGAATCCTCTTCTACAGCTGATTGTTTGTAGGTGATGTTTTGTTTGTTTGTAGGTGATTTAAAAAATATCCATGCATAATACTTTTTGAAATGAATAAATTCATGAAGAATTTTTAAATGTAAAAAATTTTGGTTTTATGGGGATAACTATATGTTCTTTACTTATCCTATGAAGAAACTTGGAAGAACATTTACAATTCACTTCAGTGTTTGTGCTTGAGAGCCACATGTACCTAAGTCTTGGGTAAGATAAGATAGTAGATTTTAAGCTGCCTGAGTCTGTGTGTTTTTTGCCTCCTTTGTGAAGGTTTGATACCCATGATCACCTTTAAAGGTAGCACTTATGTTTCCTCCCACTGCTTATATGGGAGCCAGATACAGTTGGAAGATGTCAAATGATGGGGCACTAGAAACATGTTGATATACTTATTTTGTGTCTCACCAAGCAGACATGTACCTTGTAACAACATTACAGTCAATGATGGCCCCAATGGAAGTTCCAAGAAAGTGACTCCATGGTCCCCTTAGTTTGTGTAATTGCACTCCGATGCTCCCACACGGACAAAATCACCTAGCGAGACACTTGTCTGGATTATTCCGCTCAAGCTAAGAGTGACTTTTCATCTCACATTTATTGATGCTCTGTAGCTGTGTGTCGTGGTTTAGATCTAAGAGGTTCTCCTAAACTTTTCTCTGTGTGGAAGGTGGTTGGATCATGAAGGTACTACATGCATCAGTGGGCTTATTCTTTAATGAGTTCATAGCTCTATGTGCTCTGGTCACAGAGGCAGGTCACAGTGGTTGTGACCTGGAAGGAGTATGTCCTTCCATGGCTCCTCTCTTGTCTGCTTCCTGAATGCCATGAGGTGAGCATCTTACCCTCTCTCGTACCCCTCTGGTACCCTGTTCTTTGCTTTGCAGCCAGCTGATCATGACCTGAAACTGAGAGCCAAAATAAATGTCTTCTCCTTTAAATTATGAGTGTGTGGTGTTGTGTAGCTGTCTGGTGTTGTGTTTCTTTTAGACCCTGTCTCTTCAAGTTTAAATAATGATGATTCAGAAACAGGCCAAGGTGGGTAGTGAGGTAGCTGGGTCATTTCTTTAAATGTTTCCACCACTTTTGGCCTGAGCTCCATGAATTGAAGGGCCATTTTGCAAGCTTCAATGACTTCTTGTCAAACTTACCCATAATACCACACTGTGCTCATTTGCAACAAGATATGTGCATACTACTGGGTAATTGAGCTGTGTTTTCAACTCTTATTTTTCAGCTGATAAATATTTGATCTTTATTTCATTATATTTTGAAGCATTTCCCATTTTAAGTATGGGACACTTTTACATTGGGGATTTATTTCTGAGCACTGTGAGGGAGGGAGGGACAGGTTTTAAACATATATTTGTCTTATCACTCTCTTCAAAGCCTGGAAAATTAAGCAACTGATAATTATGCACCTCTAGAAATCAGAATCAGTTCAGGAGGAACCTCTGATATGTTCTTATTTGTCAACTCTGCACTTTTACATTAAAACCAAGGAGCAATTGAGAGGCAAAAGAAAACTGTGTCTATCTATGTATATTATTTTCTACTTAGAAATCACAATATTAAGTATAATTTAGAGATTCTATTTATACACAGAGAAATCTAGAGAGGTGCTATAGAGTCCAAAGTTTACTTTTCAAGACTAATTATTATTTATAAGCATCAAATACGGGCAAATCTAATTGTACTTTGGGTGAATCACATGAGCCAGACTTCAGGAAGTGCAATACATTTATTCACATTGTGGGAGATTATCTCAGTCCAGAGATAGGAAGCTGAGACATTTCTCCTATGCAGACCCATAGGCCCAGCCAAATGATATGTTAGCTTGGAGCCCTCATCTAGAACTTAAGATAAATGGGATCAGATATAGCGATTTTGTGTGCAATGGTGTTCTTAATGTATATGCATATTGCCTTTTCTATTGATGAGTAGAATGTCAGTTTATGAATGTGCCACAGTTGATTCCATCTG
Organism: Heterocephalus glaber; assembly: GCF_053883595.1. Classification (NCBI taxonomy): domain Eukaryota; kingdom Metazoa; phylum Chordata; class Mammalia; order Rodentia; family Bathyergidae; genus Heterocephalus; species Heterocephalus glaber. The sequence continues at coordinate 1,579,203 of NW_028258465.1, forward strand.
CTATTGATGGATATATGGAATGTTTCAGTTTTTGGCTCCATCATTTTCAATAGATAAACTCCTCGAAATGACATTCCAAGTTACCAGGTAGATATGTGTTTTTATAAGATATGTGTTCCTATAATTTTTATAAGAAATTGGCTGTTTTTAAATTGGTTTGGCATTTTAAATTCAAGGGAGAATGTATGAGGACTCTGATATCTTTCTAATATCTAGTGTGGCCAGGTGTTTTATTTGTTTGTCTTTAGTTCTTCTAGGGGATGTTTGCTTTTATTTACATTTCATAAAACTGATAGTTGGATATCAAATCAGAAAGAAGGCTCTTGTAGCTGAGTATTACTAGACTTTAGTCTGTTCTGTACTGAAATTTTATTTATACTTGAAGAATAATTTCACCAAAATTGATAAAATTTTATAACTTATAAAAAAATAAAATGAACATTTTCAAAATTTCATTTGAGTAATGTATCAATCAGATGTTAAACCAGCTTACAGTAATTTGGTTTTTAAATTCAAAAACTTACATAGGAAAAAACTTTTAATGTAAAGCCAGAATTGGATTTCTTCATGAGGGTAGGGATCTTTTCTCTTGGATCTGAATTTATTTATATGACTTTGAGCAGGAATTATTTTCACTGCTATTACTTATAACTTACAAAATTGTAAATAGTGTGGAAACAAGGACATAATGATGAAACTGCCAAGAGTCAGATAACCTTGACGCAGAGTGGGAAGCTATGTACATTTTTCTGTTGAAGACACTGAGTAATTTTTTCCATTTCCAAACTTACCACAATTTCCTCCTACATTCTAATGCTTGGTATTAATTATCAGACAGTATACGAACATTTTTCCTGCCATTTTGCAAAGATGAATGCTAATAAAAATTATATATCATGCAGAGTCATACATAGTTCCTTCACAAAGTTGGGATACTATTATGAGATTTAGGCAGAATAAATGACAATAATTTAACCTTTATGGAAAAGTGGATAATCCATGGAGAGTCCTCATTCCTCCTCCATGCAGGGACAGTTATGGAGCCTTAAATAGTTAAATCATTATGCACTGATTAGATCAGCTTTATGTTAGAATAGTTTTTTGTACTTTTGCTTTTAAATATGACATTGTCATTGTAGGATATATACCTCTACTCTCTCCTTTATCCATGCAGAGTTTTTCCTCCATATGAATATGAAGTAGTGGGAGGCTTCTAAATGAATAACTCTCACACAGAAAAGGAGAGGCGTTCCGATAAATCAAGTAGCAAATGTTTCAGGTAACCAAGCAGTAGCTGGAGTGTAGAAGACGAGACCTGCTATTCAACTTGATAATTATTTTTGTTTTGCCCTTACTGAATTCATCAATGTAATAATTTATTGCTGCTTATAATATTGAACCGACAGCCTTCAATTTATTCAATCATTCCCTATAATTTTATTTTGATTGTACAAAATGCCTCATACAGTTCTAGATATTTGGGGCACAGAAAATGGTGTTCCTGAATACAGCCTGTCAGGTGAGGAGGATAGGATAAAACTGAGAGATAGAATGCAATGTGCATTAAAATAGGAATCCTTTTCTTAAATAGTGGTGTCAGTTTTAAATGAAGTGCAAATGATGCACTAATTTCTCTTTGAAAGTCGCGGGTCTTTACCATGTTTGGAAGGAAACACTAATTCTAAATCCAAGTAAGTTACCCTAGGCAGTAAACACCTATTCTGATCTACTAGGCCACACCAGATCTTCTATTCCGTTCATTTTAGATTAAAATTTTAATCGTTTTCTCATGATTTTCATCTCAGATGCAGATGTAGACATCATGCAGCCATCCTATGGCCCTTTCCCAGCCTCTCCAAGTGAGTACCTTGAAGCCTGCGTTCGGGTTAGGGCCTGGCGCGGGGACTGCTATGGCCAAGGCCCAGGAGACCACCAGTGCTCAAAGAATTGTTCCGGGCGCTCCTCCCCTGCTCTGTAGCCCGAGGGACCACGGACCGCTCTCTCTCCCAATGCGGGCATCAGCTCAGCGTGGCGTACAGATGGAATCCCAGTGTTTGGGCGCTGGAAACTGACGTTCCGTTATGTATTTGTTTATTTGTTTGTTTATCTATTGGCATGGAGAGTGAACCTAGGGCCTTTGCACTGGGCTACAGCCTAAGCCCTACTATTATTATTATCATTATTATTTACTGTGAGGTAGATTTATGCCAAGCCATTTAGTTGCCTAGGTTGGGCTTAAATTGGCACCCTCATCCAATTCGCTGCTAATCAGTAATGCATTCGTTTTCACTGCGGAGTGGTGTTCCAAGGTGTGTGTTATTTAAACACTCACCTGTTGCATTGTTCTCAGTCATATGTATATTTATACATTATATATATATATATTTGAGATATATATGCATATATATATATATACACACACACACCTGCTTTGATCATTCATGTGCAGATTTTTTGTAAAAATACACTTTTATTTTTCTAGAATGGTGTACCAGTGTGTGCTTTGCTGGTCTGTGTAACAGTTGCATGTTTGTTTTTATAGGAAATTTCCAAACTGTTTCTAGAGTGGTCTTACCATTTTGCATTCCTCCCAGCAACACGTGAGTAGTCCAGTTGCTCAGGATCCTCACAGCTTTTTAGAAACCATTTCTATAGAACTATAGTGTTAGCTCATATCTTTTTATTTTTAATTTCTATTTCCCTAGAAGCTAATTAATTAATTATTTTTTGGTGCCGGGGATCGAACTCACAACCTTGTACTTGTGAGGCAGGCATGGTGCCACTGAGCTAAATTCCTCACCCTATAGCAGCTATTGATTGATATTGTACATCTTGTCACACCCTGAATTATTATCTGTATATCTTTCTCAGGGGGAATAATGTATGTTCATACCTTTTCCCGGGGGGGGTTACTATTAAGTTTCAAGAGGTTTTATATCCTGATTCTCCATATAAGTCTTTGTCAAATAATTTAGCTTCCAAATATTTTCTTCCAGTCTGCAGGTTATCATTCTATATTTTAGTTGGCTTTTTAAAGGATACTTTTATTGTTGATACAGATTCCTTTTTCCCATTTTCTCTTTATGAGCTGATTTCTTGGCATCAAGTTGAAAAAACCTCTGCCTTGACCTAGAGCCAGGAGACTTTCTATCGGTTTGAATAATTTATGAAAATGGTCTATTTCAGTATTTGTGTTTTGCCCTAATTTTATAAGATACCAAGGAAAGGCATGAATAGTTTGTAATTAAAGTGAATTCTGTTTCACTCAAAGTCTACCCTACCCTATTTTTTGTTCTGATATTATTACTTCCCCTTTAACTTAAATATATTCCTTTAAAATCTTTGTTAAAAATCAAACATAGGTAGCCAGGTGAATACATTTATGTCATTAAGACATAAATTGAATTAGTTAAGCAAATTTCTATATTAGTGTTCTGAGAAAATGGATCCAAAGCAAATGTTCAATGATTGATAAAATAGAAATAGATGGGTGGGAGATCCGTTAAAGCCTGAGCATGGACTATAATTTATGAAGATAAAGTATGATGTTGGATCCCTTCCAATGGAACTGAGTGATACCAAAATCAAACTTTTCTTACCATTTTCCAGAACCTATCCTGTTTTTTTTGTATGCCACTTTTCTCCAAAATCTAAATGATACTTACTGCCAATGATAAGAAATATACTATTGGTCACATATGAATTTTTTTCTTCTTTGTTGATGCTGGAGATTGAACCCAGGACCTTGTGCATGGAAGGAAAGCACTGTACCTGTCAGCTACTTTACCAGTCCAATAGGAATGTACCTATTCTTATTGATGTGAGGCAGAAAGGTTAACATTTGAATAAATTTCATATCTTGCCAAATAAGTAGGTCTACTAAATTTTATTTATAGTTGATTTTAAAGCATATCAATATACTAAATAACTTTTATTGTAAGCAAGACTTCCCTGCCTTCAATGGAAATGGCCCTAGTGTTTAATCATTAATCATTATGCTGATATTCGTCATGAGAGAGACAATGTAAATACTATTGAAGGCAAAATTACGTATATTCAGCTCAAGAATGGGTAAGAATATTACCAAATATTTTTGGCTATACAAAGCTATTTTCTTTTCATATGTTTTCTGATAACGAGATTTCCTAAATGTGATGAATTCGTATTCTCAAAAGTTATCTTCTCAACTTGCCATGTAATTCATTTAATACATCACATTGGGTGAGATAATTGGCTGATATTTACTTTATGCTTGTGATTTTCATAGGTAATAAGTGTAGTCTTATTTTGAGGTGTCCTTTGTGTATTTTTTTAGAGTTTTTGCTGACAGTTTTAGTGTACATTCATGAAATAATACAAAAAGTTCTTATTTTAGATTTCAGCAATATTTAAGTAGGATGAAATTTTTATTATTCCTTATATTAACTCTGAAGTGCAGAATAAATTTACTCTTGAAACGAATCCAAAGATGTACAAATCTTGAGATAATTAATTCAAAATGTTTGTTTTATAATTACTGATCTATTCAGATATATTAACAAATGTATATTAAATTTTGATACTGTTTTGGTTTATGAAATTAAATATTTTAGCACAAAATTTTATATTATATATATTACATTATTTTGCCTATTAACATATAAAATTCTAAATTTTACCTTTGTCTTCTTAATAGGGATGATAAATTTTCAAGTAAGCTTCATATTCAGCATTTCATTATCAACATCTACTTCAGCACATCATTGGAAAGTTTTCATTACCGTTTGTAATATAATGAGATTTAAATTTTCTCAGTGCATGTTCTCTCTTAAGGTATTTTTATCCATAATGCTCAAAATTTAATAAATTTTAATTATTGAAGAATGATTGTGGTTTTTCATCAAATGAATCGCAGACTTCAACTCAGATTAGTTTTTATTTTCAACTGTAATCAGAATCCTTATTTTGATTAATATGTCAAAAACGTCAAGTACTTTTTAAACATTTTCCCCTCAGAATCTTATGAGAATGGTGTGGCAGACTTTGTGGGGTGCTCCTCGATTTCCGTGTATCTAACAAAGAGAGTTTTGGAGTGATGAGCACTTCCTGCATCTCCATCTTCCTGCCTGAATTTCTCCTGTGATTCTAAGAGGACAACAGTTGCCCTGCAACCTGGAAGACAGCAGTTTTCTCTAGGGACCTGAAGCCTGGCCTGTGTCTTATTTGCGTTTCTCTCTGTTAAAAGGAACGTAGGGTCATAGGCAGGAAGTCTCCCTGCACCGGTTTCTCACCTGACAGCTCAGGGAGCATGGATCTACCATTTCCCAGTTTATTTGTGTTTCTTGGAAGAATTCAGCTCCTTGATGGCTTTTGGTCTGAGGGCCTTGAATTCTCACTGGCTCTTGCAGGGACATGGCTGTTGGCATAGGGAAAGTCTCGGCCCAGAGCGGGCTTACTGCCAGCTGCAAGCCAGTCTTCTGGTCATCTTCTCTGGGGGCAGATGTCACAGTGTCTCAGTGGCGCTGGATCCACCCAGCCCAGACCTAAAGGGAGGGGACAACACAGGGTGTGGACTGGACAGTCGCCCCAGCAGGCGTCCGCTGGGAGAAGGATGTCCTCAGTGTAGAATGGCAGCGTCCTTCCCCTCGGCTGGAGAGATGTTTGCAAATTGTGGTTATCTCTTCCATTAGTTTTCTCATAAGTGACACCAACGTGTTACAGAATCACAGGACATGGGTCATTTTAAGTAGATCTCCTCACATGGATTTCTTTGGACATTGAAGAATGTCTAATGGTTCTTCAGTTTAGTGGCATTATGGAGGATATGGGATGGTCCAGAAACTCGATTTCTAGAATTATAGCATGTGACTCTGATGCCAAGTAAAGGGGAAATAATTAATAGTCTTAAACCTGGCGTTCACTCTGAATGCTATCCTAAAGCAATGAAGGTGATAATTCATAAAATTTTTTAGTCTGAGAGTAATCTACTACCCCAATTGCAATCACCTCTTTCTCATTCTGTCTCATCTTCTCTCTTTATTGCTGTTTTAAATTATATCCTTTATCAGGTTTCCCTAAAATCTTAAAACGTGTTAAGCAGATGTTTAGCACCTTACTTTGATTTTCTAGTGATGAAATTGCTGATTAATACCACACCAAAGAGTCTCTGTACTAGCAAGTGTGTTTTCCTCATCTAATAGTATTACAATTTGGGGAAAGTAAAGATGAAAATTTTACTATCCTTTCTCTTTCTTTCTTGTTTTTATTGTTTGTTTGAGATAGGGTCTTACTATGTAGTTCAAGCTGGCCTTGAATTTATAGTAATCCTCCTGCCTCAGCCTCCGAGTCCTGCGATTACAATTTGTGTCACTACACCTAGCTCCTTTATTCCAATTTTTGATGTGTTCTTTTTAGTAGGGTTTGCATCATTTTTTTCTTACATTACTGGAGATCAAAACCAGCATCTTCATAGTGAACTACATCCCCAGCCTCTTTCTACTTTTTATTTTTGAGATAGTCCCCCTAAATTGCCAAAATTGTCTAGAACTTGCAACCTTCCTGTCTCAGCCTCCCAGAGTGTTGGAATTGTATGTGTTTGTCCCCACATCTGCCATATTCTTTGGTTTTGGAGAGAGAGTACTTATGAAGCATTAATTGATTGGCTTTATAGAGGTCCACATTTACTAGTATTAGGGATCAAAGTTGATTCTCCTAGATAATCTAGTGGGTTTTTTTTTTCCAGAAATTGAGGCTATTGCTTCACATCAAGGAAATTGACTGCTTTTATAACAGTTTCTCCGATGCTTCAGGAAGGACATGCAGACTTGTCTTGCACACTGGATTAGTTCTTACAGCTGTTAAAACAAATTGCTACAAAATTGGTGACTTAAAAATAAGGTAAACTTCTCCCTTCATGGTTCTGGATGTTAGAAGATGCCTGAAATCAGGATTACTTGGCTCAGCTGGAATCCTGTCATCTTCTGCCTCTGCCGCCTTCCGGCGCGCACCCGCCTTCCTGGGCTTGTGACCTAACCCCAACCCCGCAGTCTCTGCCCCCGGGCCGCATTGCCCCTGCTCTCCGTGTGCAGTCTCCTCTGTGTCGCTCGTGCGTGTTTCCTTGTGATTGCATCCGGGATCCACCAATAATCTGGGATGATTGCATCTCTGCAGTCTTTCTCATGGTTCCAGGGATTTGGAGCTGATGTAACTTTGAAGGCTGTAACAACCTGACTTAGACTCTGAAGTCTTTGTGTACTAAGTAGTGCTCTGCTGTATCTACACATTATTTATGCCAAATACTTCCCATTGGTGAGCTCCTGAAGTCACTCTGTTCACTTTTCTTTACTCATAAAATATTTCTATTTTGAGATCAGAAGCTTTTAATTACTCTTCTAATCAATCTTATCTGCTTATTTCCCAGCATCTCTTTCCTTCACGATGCTTAAAATTACAGGCTGGGTGGTCACCCGTTCTTTTATTCATTCATTTAAAAAAATATTAGCACTAAAAATCAGCATTACACTTTATCTGAGTTCTTCTTACACAGTATTTTGTGGAAAATTTTCGAGGTTTGTGCCTTTCCACTTCAAGACTTTTGTGGTTCCCACTAATGGAATCTGTGGGTAAGTCCATTTGAAATTTTTTCTTCATTTTCCTTCCTTACAGAGAAGGCTAAATACAAACCCACATACTAGTGCTTGAAACAGGACAACCTACTTATTACAGGAGGAAAATAGAAGTTATAAGTATGAAAAATATCAGATTGGACCCACAGTAGTGGCTTGAGTTTTGTTTTGCTTAAGGAAACTATTTTTCGTGATAATACGTATTGTTTTTAAGTTACATTTTCATTTTGAAATACTTTTAGATTTACAGAAAAGCTGCAAAGTCAATGCACATAATTTTCATATACTCTTTTTTACTCAATTTCTCCTATTGCTAACAATTTACATGTCCATGGTACATTTGCAAAGTATGAAAAAAAATTTATATATTACTATGAACTACAGTTTTGGCTTGGAGTTCATGCTTTCCTACAAATGTCATTTTTCCATTCTAGGATCCAACCCAGTTTCACACTTGCTATTCAGCTGTCCCATCCACATAGATTTCTCAGGTTGGGACAGCTTCTTTGTCTTCTCTTGTTTTTCTTTTCTTTTCTTTTTTTTTTTTTTTTTTTTGGTACAGGGGATCGAACTCGGGACCTTGCGCTTGCGAGGCAGGCCCTGGAATCACTGAGCTAAATACCTGTCCCTTCTCTTATTTTTATAACTTTAATAATGTTCAAAAGTACTGAGCAGATGTCCTGCATTCCAGTTTGTCTGATTCTCTTAAAAAGTTTATACTTCATTTAAAAATTTTGGGTTCTTCACTTATGATTAACTCATGTATTACAAATTTGAAGTTCTTAAGCATATATAAATACCAGTGTAATTCCATAAACCTCCTAGGCATCCGTAACAAAACTAGTGCCATCATATAGAACTGGTGCCTTACATTTATACACACCAGAGTTTAGACATTATTAAGCTGAATATTTTATAAATTTAAGATAAAGATTTTAATCACTATTTAGGCTCAAGAAATATAATTTAGTAGTGTTTAGATGAGCTTGGTATACTGTAGGGATCAGACTTAATTTTTAAAAAGAATTACCATTTCATCAGTACCTTATGCTGGTAAATAAATATTTGAAATTTTATGTGAATTCACATTTTATTTCAGGCTACATCTAAAACAAATAATAGCTGAGTACAGAATCGGAAAGCAGGAAAAGAGTCAGGGTTTATATTCCATGTATGCACCACTTTCTTGTTTCTCATAACTTCCCCATTTTCCTTAGATAACTCATGAAGTAGTGTTTGTTTGTTTCCCTTTTTGAGAAATCTGAAGACTTTGGTAAAAAGATAAATAAAATTATGCTGAGGGATAAAGACTGGTAGGAATAATAAGATTTTTCCACCATATTATAAAGAGATTGTGTTTTAAATTGAAAGAATATTGGGTAGAATTGAGTTTCTTTCTTTCCTGGGGAGGAGTTGTTGTTGAAGAAGAAGAGAACTGTGTGTATTACTTTAGTATCTATCATGGTTAATCAAAGTTCTAGATATTTTCTAATATGGTCATACTGGGGTAAATTGTATATTTGCAAATTTATGTCCTCTCAAAGTCTATGAATGTGAACTTTTTTGGAAATAAAATCTTTGCATATGTAATCAAGTCGAGTTAATACTGGCTTAGGATGGGTGCTAAATCAAATATGAACAGTATCTTTCTAAGAAAGAAATTTGGACACAGAGATACATAGAGGACAATATCATGTGAAACTGGAGCCAAAGGCCAGAATTATACTGCTACAAGAGCAAAATGAACAAACAAACCAAAATGGACAAACACACACACAAAAAAACACCTAAAGTTCTCAGCAACCAGTGGGGATCAAAGAGTTGTTTTGTAATCACACTCCTAGGAATCACATACAGTGGCTACTGCCCAATCACCCAAAGAGAAGTTCCAGCGATGAGACTCAGAGTTTTGAGAGATTATGTGTTTTTCTTCTATAATTTTGTAGGGAGTGAGACTGTATCTTAGATTAAAACTTAGTTTCCTGACCAAATTTCATGCCATGACCATTGCCCTTAGCTAGCTGATTGCTTTAAAACACCTAAACATGATATAGAGGGAGAAAAAATTCCCTACAAGATTTTTTTGAATTTGCACACATGCACACATTTACCCTAATACTTACAATATCAAACGAGTCACTTTAAATCTAACAAATAAGAAGAGCTTAGTCAGCCTCATTGAATGCTCAAGATTTACAACCAAACCAGCAAGAAAAGAACCACAAAATAAAGGTAAAATATATGTCATGTGCAATAGACCTTTAGGTAGAGTGAGCAGTTAGAATTAAAAGAAAGCAAAGTCAGTGCCCAGATTAAGCTGTATACACAAGAGAGCAATGTTGCTGTCTCTACTTTATGTTCAGTACCAACTTGAGTCAAGTGAAGAGTGTATCCAATGCATTTCTGACATATTTAAGCAACAACATTCTTTGTAAGAGAAAGAAAAAGCACTCACACTAACTTCAGAAAGACAAGGCATTTAAGCCAAAATTAAAATGACAGCCGATCTGTATAATATTGAGTATTATACAGGAACATGACTTTGTATATATTATGTACTTAGTGAGTATGGCCACAGTCATACTAACTCCAAATTAAAAACTATAAGATCTTGATTTCTATAGCTGGAAAAGCATCCATGCCTAAGATTTTCAATGCTATTTGTATTTGCTGGTAAGTTGTTTTCTCCTCTTCTTTTCTATTTTCACTCAAATCCTCTCAAGATAAATCTATGAAGTATGTAAAACTGATGATTTGCAAAAACTTTGGAGTTAATATCAGTCAAGTATCACTGCAAGGGACAGAATCCCACCATTCTCTTGTTTATTTCACGTTTGACCAACTGTCAACAAAACGGAGTCTTCAGTGAATGCTGACACTGTGGGTGTATAATGCAAATGAGAAAGGACAGATAAAGTCATTCCAGCTACTAACTGAACAGAAATTCCCCAAGAATTTCTTAACAGGAAAGGTTCTGAATCTATTCCTTTGGTTTTTAATGTATTTTATTTTATTTTATACTGTTTGACTTTGTTTAATGTCTCCAGGTTCTGCTCATCTCTTACCCTTCCTGAGTATTTCCATGATTTCAAGCCTAGAGTGCATGGCAGCAGACCCAAGCCAAAGAGGGTGTTGGTAGCATTGGAACTCCATTATGAGAGTCCAGATAAAGAAGTTTTCTCAGTCTATTTTTCATTGAATTAAAACACATTTATTTTACCTATTTTGTAAAACTTAAAAATAAATGTATTTGTGTGGTAACATGTGATGCTTCAATATTTGTACACATTGGTGGATGTTTATGTAAGTTTAAAAATGTGTTCATATTTTCAAATACTTATCATTTCTCCACAGTTCAAAATCCTGTCTTCTGACTTTTCATGATATGCACACGTATTTTCTGTAGTGACCATATTCCAAGAGTGCACCAGAGCTTCTTACTCTCACCAAACTGCCATGTGGGACCCACTGATAGACATTTCCTCATCTCTCCTCTCTCCTTGTCCTACTCCAATGGCCTCTGGCCACACCCCCTTCTCTAAACTTCCATTAAAGGCTTTAGATTCCAGCTGTGAGTGACATCATGCAATATTTGTCTTCCAGTGCCCAGATTGCTTCATTTAACATAATGGTATCCAATCCATTCATGTTGCTACAATTGACAACATTTCTCTTCCTTCCTTCCTTCCTTCCTTCCTTCCTTCCTTCCTTCCCTCCCTCCCTCCCTCCCTCCCTCCTTTCTTTCTTTCTTTCTTTCTTTCTTTCTTTCTTTCTTTCTTTCTTTCTTTCTTTCTTTCTTTCTTTCTTTCTTTCTTTCTCTCTTTCTTTTTGAAACAGGGTCTCACTATGTGGCCCAGGCAAGTCTTGAACTAAATATGTAGTCTAGGTGGGCCTATAACTTGCAGTGATCCTCTTGCCTAAGCCTTTCAAATACTGTAATTGTTGGTGTGAACCATCACACCTGCTAAAAATTTAATTATTTTATGTGGTCAAATAGTATTACATGAGTTATATGTACCACATTTGATTCCATTCATCAGTTAATGGACATGTAATATGTTTTCCTTTCTTTGTTATTGTGAATAGTGCTGAAAAGAACATGGGATTGTAGGTTGCCTCAATTGCCTTTCAATTCTTTTCCTGCTGATTTTAATTCTTTTGCATATGTACCCAGCAGTGCAATTGGTAGATCATATGATAATTTTATTTTGGACTTACTTAGGGAAACTTCATACTATTCTCCATAATGTCTAAAATATTTTAGATTTTGATCAACAGTAGGCAAGGGTTCCCTTTTCTCCATACCCTCTTCTGCACTTGTTATCTTTTTTCTTTTTGATAACAGTCATTCTTCCTGAGATGAGGCTATATCATATTGTGTATTTAAATGTTAACCACTTGTCAGATGTATAGCTTGAAAAGACTTTCTCACATTTCTTAGGTAATCACATCACTCTCTTGAGTACTTTCTTAGCTAAGCAGCAGCATTTCAGTTTTATGGGATTCAATTTGTCTATTCTTGCTTTTGTTTTCTATGCATTTACAGTCTTTTCCAAAAAAACCTTGCATGTCTTAATGTCTTGAGGTATGTTATTTATCTTTTAGTAGTGCCATAGCTTCTTGTCATACCTTCAAATTTTTAATCAATATTGAGTTGACTTTTGTAAATGATAAGAGATAGGGTTCTAATTTCATTCTTTCCCATGCAGATAAACAAATTTTCTACCACTATTTGTTGAAAAGACTATGCTTTCTCTAACATCTATTGAAAACTCTTAGTAACTTGATTGAAAATCAATTGATTGTAAATACAGGGGTTTACTTTTACATTCTCTATCATGACATGCCATTGTTCTCTGAGTCTGGTTTTATACCAGTACAATTCTATTTTTATTATTATAGCTTTATACTACATTTTGAAACGAAGTAGTTTTTGCTCTGTTCTTTTAGCTTGAGATGACTTTGGCTAGTCAAGGATATATACATTTTTTTGGTTCTCCATAAATTTTAAGATTGTTTTGACTAGTTCTGTAAATATGTCCTTGATATTTTAATAAGGATTGGATTGAATCTATAAAACCTCAGGTAATATGGACATACTGCCAATCCATGAACATGGGATGTTTTTCTACTTTTTTGTGTCCTCTACAAATTATTTCATCAAAATCATATACTTTCAAGGTGGGGATTTAGTTCAGTGGTTCTGCAACCTGCCTCACATACACAAGGACCCAAGTTCGATACCTGGCACCAAAAAAAAAAAAATCATATACTTTAAATATAGAGATGTGTGATCTATTCAGATAAATGTATTCCCAAATATGTTAATTTTTGTAGCTATTATAAGTGCAATTAATTTATTGATTTTTATTTCATATAATACCTATTATATGTAGCAGCATTACTTACTTTTTGTATGTTGATTTTCTATCCTATAATTTTGCTGAATTTATTTATTACCTATAATTGTATTTTATATATTATTTAGGGCTTTCTATATGTAAGATCATTGTCATCTACAAACAATTTTTCATATTTGTGAAAATTTGACTTCCTTCTTTTTCCAATTTGAAAGTCTTTTATTTCTTTCTCTTGTTTTTATGCTCTCATTAAAACTTCTATTATTATATTGAGTAAAAGTGGTATAGGGAATTTGTTTGTCTTGATCTTAGAGGTACCTTTAAATTTTTGCCAATCCGATATATTGGTAATTGTTTCATAATTATAAGTAGCTTTTATTATATTGAGTTACAGTTTTCTACACCTAAATAGTTCAGAATGTTTAGTCATGTTTGGTTTTTGAAATTTATCAAATATTTTTTCTATTGAGGTTTTTTTTCCCATTCATTCTGCCAGTATGGTGTATCATGTGCAATGATTTGTATATGTTGAACCATTCCTACATTCCTAGGATGAATTTTGCCTCACCATACTGTATAAATTTTTAATATGCTCTTGGATCCGGTTTACTAGCATTTTTTTTTTTTGCCTGTATTTCACTTTTCCTTTTCTTTCTTTCTTTCTTTCTTTCTTTCTTTCTTTCTTTCTTTCTTTCTTTCTTTCTTTCTTTCTCTCTTTCTTTCTTTCTTTCTTTCTTTCCTTCCTTCTATGTTGTATCCTTATCTAGCTTTAGTATCAGGGAAAGGTTGAAAACATAAAATTTTTTGAAAAACCCTTCCCATTACACTTTTTTAATAATATAAGGAAAACTAGTATTACTTCATTTTCAACTATTTGGTAGAGCAAAGTTGGAAAGCCTGGCTGTGGGTATTTCTTTGAGAAAGGGCTTTTTGTTACTGATTCAATCCAGTACTTTTTAAAAGTCTGTTCAGGTTTTTTGTTTCTTCATTATTTGGTGTTATTAATGTATACATGTCCAAGAATTTGCTTATTTTTTATAAGTTAACAAATTTGTTTTTAAATAGTTGATCATAATCATTTTCAATGATACTCTTTATTTCTGTGTACTGTTGCAAAGTGTATCTATCATGCAGCTGAGGAGAAAATAGTCTGCAGACTCTGTTGAATTCATTTGGCTTATTCTGTAATTTAAATTTGACATTTCTTTGCTAATACTTGGAAAAACTTGTGTGTCCATTGTTGAAAGTGGGATATTAAAGTCTATGACTGAGAGTCCTCCCATGCAGATTATTATCTCATCTGTTTCTGGCACCTTGTTTTGACCAGTGGATGAGTTAATGGTTTCCTGAAAGCTTTGAATGCCTCTTTATGTGCTATGTCATCTGGGTATTGAAGGATAATACTTGTGCCCGTGCTCCTAACCTGGATTTGTTGGTGACTGTCTTTCCAGGAAATCCATAAGGCTACCTAATTTCTCTGAGGCTGTCATCCCAGATTTCAGCATTGTATGGTTTTGCAGCCCGGGCCTGAGTGAATCTGTCATTGTTGCATTGTCATTGTTTCAGCACTAGAGGGTGATTAAATTAAGTTTTATTCCAAATCCAAAGATAGTGTGTTATTCATTCTAAGGTGGATGACTAACCAGAAAGGAGAGTTCACCCCACAAGAATTTCAGTGGGGCCAGATTAGTCCAAATGACTTTTCCACAATCACTGGCCTGTGGTCAGACATTGGAAGATTCTCTCTGAATCTGCAGAGAACCACCGTGCAGGTCCAGACTTCTATGTTATTTCTGTGTCCACCAACACTGCCAAGGTGTGTCACACTCGGGGCTTACAGCTCACTGACACCATCATAGACCTCAAGAAGGACCAAGGAACACACTGCCATGGGTTACCTACAGCTGAGATGTACTAGGGACCCAAGATCACTGTAACCGGCCAGAACTGATGCTGGTTGGAATAGAATTCACAAAAACTAGGGATCACACATCTCTCCCTGGCACCAGGACTGTTTCAGACAATTCATCTGTAAGCAGACCTAGAGATTGGGGTGCTTACCATCAGCCCACTGGAAGTTATTCATAATGCCAGCACTGTATTTGAGGACAAGGTCCTGCATTTACCTCTTACCCCAGAGAACAATCTTGCTCTACACTGTGTTGCCTGAGGTTGGGGTAGATTTGTGAAGTCAGACTCTTGGCCACTTTGGGTGAACCAAGGTGCACCATATCTGAATCTCATACTTGCTAGGACCTGTACCTTTCAGGAATACACTGAGGCTGGAGCTAGAACAGATGCAGACCCGTGTGTGAGTCCATGTCCCGGGGTATAGCTCTCTGCCTGGTGCTGTGACACCTGCAGGGCTCAGTACTGGAGCTGTGCTGAGTGAGGCTGAGGGATGGGTGGTGCAGGTGGTGTCTTGGCCACCACAACTAATGCTATGTGGATTGGGAATGAGTCTTATGGCCATAGGGAACAGAGAGTCTTCGGTGGGATGCTGCAAGACCATGACAAGCTTGACAGCAATACAGCCTGAAATAGGAGTTTGTTAGTCTGCTGCCTGTAAGACACTGCTTGTTCCAGGACAGGGCTGGAGTCTCCTGCTTTGATCTCCGGCCTGTATATAGGCATCTGGCTTGTATAAGGTCTGGACCTCACTGTGATGGGCCAGGCACTAAACTCCCAGACAAAATCTTGTGCTCTGCACAGGATAGAGTTTTATTTTTTCTGCTGCCAAAGACCAGAGCAGGTCAGAAGAAGCAGCCTCTCTTCAGCCTGGTGAATGCAGTTCCAAAGCTGAGTCAGTGTGCTACTGGCCTGGCAGAAGGAGTCAGGGTGCTTTGCCCAGCACCAGGTTTTGCTATGGTAAGCTTAATCCTGGGCTTTGAGTCTAACTCTTCAATTTAACTCCTGTTCCTGTCTACAGGTGTGAAAGTCCTCTCTGTCTTCATGCTGAGTACTGGGAGTTGAAGGAGGGATAAAGAGTCCTTCATTTTTTCAATGTTCTTATTTTTGTTGCACTAAAGGCTGATACTGGGGTGTCTCATTTAGTTTTCTTAGTTTTTGTGACAATGAGTATTGTATGAATGGCTGATTACCTTGGGGCATCTGTGGGAAGACACTGAGAGGACCTCATTCTTGAATATTTTTGTCTTCAGTATGCTTGTCAGTGTAACTGCCCATCTCAGCAATGTTATAGCAGAATGATTAAAAACTCAGTCTCTGGAGTCTAATTGGCTGGATTTGAACTCTTGCTGTCAAACCTACTGTTGCTTGTCTTTACCTAACTTATCCTTTTTGATTTATCTGTAATTTGAAGTGATAATATCCATATGATGAAGCAGATATATTTTACGTGAAGTGCTTAATTTGATGTATGACACATAGTGAGCACACATTCATCTTAGTGCTTCTTTTTGTTCTTTCAGAAAGAATCCCCACATTCTACACTCTCCCCTAGATATACCTAAGATAATCATAAAATATCTTGAAAATGCAGTGCTTAATGTTTAGTTGGGCTATAGAGTTTTAAATGATGACATAGTATGTTATTACCTCCCTTACTATTGGATTTACACAGATTTGTTTATTTTTTCAAGCTTTGCTGATCAAGGATGAAAAATCATGGAGTCCAGGGAAAATTGCACGGTTCAGAGTCTATCTGGAAAATGACTTACTGTTGCTTCAGAAAATAAAATAATAAAATGAAACACAGACTCTATAAGATAAGAAGTAAAAACAAAATGTCAAGATTTATTAGTGCAAACTGGAAGAATGACCATAAATAACTGAGAGTTTGTTTCATGATATATAAGGTGAGCGGAAAGAATTTGATTTAAATAATGAAGTTGATGAAATTAGGAGTGAGGAGAAAAATCATGACTATTGATGGAGTAGCTATTATTTGCATGTTGTTTGCACACACAGTATTTCATATTAATATTTCAATAGTCTTGAGGATCAGAAAATATAATTTTCCATTGTAGCAATGGGGCACAGAGAAGTTATACAAAAAAAATATTTCTAGAGAGGCAGCCATTTTCCAGAGTGGGTGGAAATACAGTTTAAGAACAAATGACCTTGGGTATTAAGTACCAAAGTTTTCTGCAAATAACAGTTGAGTATCTGTCAGAAGAGAGGTGAAGACATTTAGAAGGGGTATGGATCCATATAATTCTTTTTGGGATGCAGATATGCATAAAAGCAATGCTTAAGGAATTATAAGAAGAGAACTAAGGTAAATGTTAATGAATATTGTGCATTTATATTTGAAAGGAAGAATGAAAATTTCAGAAATAAGTTACAGAAATATTCTCAGTAGAGAAGAGAATGACAAAACACACCACTGTGGAAAGACATGATAGATCCACAGAACTAAACTAATATTGGCATTAACAAGTGAAGAAAGAAACCATAATTTCGGGAAGTTAGGTATGAGATAATTGATGGGGGTTGTTGAACAAGTTTAATTCAAATGAAATTTGCCAAAGGTATGGAGTGATTTTTGACACCCTAGTATCAAATATATACTTAAAATATGAGGTTAATTTAAATATTTTGCAATGATTGAAAACATTTTATTTTTACACAACAAGAATGGATGTCTTCTATGATGACTATTTGTCGCCAACAAGTTCGAGCTGGAATGGAAGGTCATCTATTGGATAGTTTGATAAATTACTCAGTGATTTGAAAATTTCCTCAACTGGATCTTAGATTTTTAAATTTTTAACAACTTATGGCTTACAGATATTTTAGTGCACAAATCAGATTTCATCAGGTTGGATATTTTATTTGATATTTTCACCAAAGTGTAAAGATAGCACAGAGTAGATATGAATAATCTGTTGGTTTTATACTTGCCACACCTATTCCTTCTGCTTCTCAAAATCATAGCCCACACTATATGTTTCTTGGAGTTTCTCATCAATACAGTTTGATACCTAATCCAGAAGATAGCCAGGAACAAGCATAAGTTCACAGGCTTGGAAAATTTAGGGTCTAACTGCAATAATCAGTTTTATAATTAGACCATGGGATGCACAGGGCAGTTTTTGTGACTTCTGGAAAAAATAACTTCACAGTTTCCCTACAGAACTGGAAAGACTTCCAAGACTACAGCAGGTGCTACCCAAGCCACCTTGTAGGATGGGGAGGGAGTTTGTGTAAAAGTGAAGCTCTACCTAGAGGAAGAGAAGTGTGAATATGGAAAAATTAGTTCTAGTAAACTTGACAGTTGTTGTGCACCTGATTATGCCTAAAATCTGCCATATTCTTTGGGTTCTTGCTATTTCTTTTTATTTGTTTTTACTTAGTCAAAGTTGTGTTTTCTGCCTGTGGATTCCAATTTGAAGCAAAGGTGGGCAACACAATTATGTTTAGAGAGTGCTGGATAAAGGAAAAATGACTTGCTGTGTAGGCTGGGATGCTGATCCTTAAATCATTAAGTTTCTGCCTCCCAGAAATCTGCATATGCTTCCAAAGACCTGCCACATATGCCATCCCCTATTGTATGTGAATGCTTAAGGGAACCTGATTATTTGCATTTATTCATGTTTGCAAAAAGATGAGGGGGCCAGCATTTTCATCAGCGTTTCAATGAAATCTGTGACCTGTAAGTTTCAAAGGAAAATTAATCACTTGGCTAAGATCAAGTGAAAGGAAAATGAAATGCATAAAGCATTAAATTCAAACACACAAGCTTTTGGGTAATAAGTTATCTCTATCTACAAGAGTATTGAAAAATAGTCTCAAAAATTATAAAATAAAAAAATTTGATGGCTAAATGGTGCGTTAAATGCCATTTCCCCAGTTTTAGATTAAATTCAAAGTAATACCCATTGAAATACATTTATTTTTATTCTGAAATATAAGATATTCAGGTGTAATTAACTTCAGATCATTACAAATCAATTATCCCTGAGATTAAGAGAGCGCTGACACTTGTAATTGTGGTGACATATTCATCATCAGCTTCTGACAGAGACACACATATACACTTTTTAAAATAGCACCAAATTAGAGATCAATTTGAGAAGTCTGATATATGGTAATCTTTTCAGAACAAATTTAAGCTTGTTCTAAAAATATTTTGTAAGGTATAAAATACGTTTTTCATGATTATTTTGATTTTGTCTTATTTTCTAATTAAATAACTTATACCACTGTAATTTCCATGTAACAAATGTGCCATTTTTTCTCTTAATATTTTTGCTTTCACGGATCTCTTTTGAATACGGATTTAAGTCACCGACTACCCAGCTTTTGTTTAGAATTGGTATGGGGATGTTTACATTAACATTTTATTTTACTCATTGGTACTTTACAACCACAGGACAAGAGTTTTGACTGAAGAATCCAGATATACAGAACAAAAGAGAATTGGAATCTAGAGGTAAAGACAAGTAACCTTTCGGAACCAGCTGGTCTTTTAGTCAAAGTCAAATTATGTTACAAATTTGGCACAAATTCAAATCGGAATCATTAAGTGATTTATTTTTGGGAAAGAAATTTCTTTCTTTTCACAAATTTCTTCCGTGGAAGTGATGTCATTCTGTGTGAATCAGCAGCAGGGTGCAGTCAGTGTGGCAGGAGAGGCTGCCCTCTCTAGGTGTTCCTGTGGCGGGTGGCTGCGGCCCTCTTTGAGATGTGTCAGCCTGGCCACACTAAGGAACAGACTCTAGCTGATGAGCGGAGCATATTGCAGGGTGTGTTGTTGCCTAAACTATCTTTGTACAGCAGTGCAAACTAATTAGGACAACATTTATTTGAATGTACAAAGCTTTATCGGGGCTTTGACTTTTGGAATTATGAGATAGGTAAACAGTTCTGAAAGTTTGGGGGAAAGGACTCCACTGAGTTTAGGATAAAGGAACCAACATTATTCCAGATGTTCTTAATGTGACACACATACAAACAAGATTTTTATTCTTAAACGCTTCCTATTATTTTAAACCATAAATTTATTTTTTGCTATCAAGTCTGTATGAGCATCACACTTGGAAAGCTATTTATTTTTTATGATTATTTTTGGTAATAGTAGACAACTTTCATACCACCCCCAGCACTGATATTTTAAACTACCAATAATGTTGGCAGGATTTGATCCTCTGAGTAGGCTGAGAATTCATATTAAAAACAAATATGTCTTTCCTAGAATCTTAATTATTATTATTTTTCTTTTCCTTTGAAACTTCAAGCATAAAGATCTGTTTTGGAATTAATTCATTTCTATGTATTTGGTTTATAATTGTTATATGTATGCAAATAGCTTGCTGTTAACATCCATTATTTTATTTCTTTTAATTTGAGAAACTAAATTAAATGTTCTTCCTTATTGAATCCATAGATCATAGACTCATATGGTGCAAGTGACATCTGAAGGTTGGAGTAAAAGAATTGTGTGGCTTCAAGCAACTCTTGGATTGTTATATGTTTTACTCTTCAATCTTTCAAATAATTGTAATACACATACATAAGGATTGTAAAGTCAGTATTAATTCTTTTTTCATAAATATAATTTGAATAGAGTTTAAAGCCCACACTAGTGATTCCCTACTCCAAGTTATAAGAATATCACCCAAGTCTTAGTTACGATGTCCCAAGTATCAAGATCAACCTCTCTGAATCTAATTATCTCTAAACAACAGTCTTAAAAACTGGAACAATCTTAGTGTAGACATTATTGGAAACTGTGGAAATAATTTATCTTGATTTAAATGAGATTTATATTGAAATTCTGGTTTCAGAGAGGAATTGGAAAATTCTTGTCTGTCCTTCATCCTACCTCACTTTTTTGGCTCTTGTTATATTATTGAACATCCATTCAAATTAAATCAGAGATTTTTTGGGGGAAAAAAGGGATGCAATCATCCCATCTAATGTTTCAAAGATTTCCTTTGGGATAGGAATTAAACAAATTCAATGGATTGAAACCAGGAGAAAAAAGCAGAAAAAAACAACAAAACAAAACAAAACAAACAACAACAACAACAAAAACCAAAGGACTGCAGCTGTAACACTATTTGACTTTTCTCCAGGCAATTATGACTAAATAAACTCATAACCAGGGAAACAGCATAAAAATCAATCATCAGAACAGCATTGGTCTCATTAATTAAACACCACCCTGAAGACAAGTAGATGTGCAAAAACTCTACATGCTCATTATGTGTACTTGTGAACAATACCTCCTGTCTTTATTGTAAAGCATTAATATTTTTCCCCTAAAATAAGTACATCATCCACTGTCCCTTCCAGTAGGGTCAGAGACAATGTGAGCACACCCAGAGATAATCTTGTGTCTTTATAATAGAGAGGAAAAGAGAAGAAGATGAAGCTTTAATTACGACTGAAATATCCAAAACAGTTCAAATCCCAAATTGAAGAGCTCATAATACTCGCATGGTGGCTAAGAATACACACACACTTTACAGTTAGGCTACTTGATTGTCTATTTCTATTTCAATAACTACCCATTTTATCACCTTAGAATTGATGGCTGTCTTTGTTTCTCAGTTTCTTCTTCTATAAAAGATTAACAGTGTCAACCCCTTCCTTAGGGTTGCTATACTACATTAATTAATGTATGTAGAGTTTAGAAATATACTTGTCACATGGAAACTGCTATAAAATGCAAGTTATTATTTCTATCATTATAAACTAATGGGAAAAACATACAATTCTAAGAATCTATACAATAAAGTGAGATGAGCCTATTAGTTTGATATATGCTTTGTCTAATGGAAACATATGCCTTTATTTTTAAAGCCTTGTTTCTAAGAGAGAAATAATAGCTGCTCTTCTAAAAGCTAAACACTTAGATGGTGAAGAATGCTGTAGCACTGGACTTATCCCAAAGGCTCAAGATCCTGGACTCCAGGCTCCCAGCATATTCTATGGAGTCATTTACATGGACCATCTGGAATCTGGCATCTGCATTCCAGATTTATGATTTAGAGCCTTGGAGCTTTTTAAAGAGCTCTAAACTTACACTTTTTTCCCACTAAAGTCGATTTACTTTAGGATAATATCTTCTGAAATTTAATTATCCTCTTTCAGTTTTTTTTTTCTGAGTAAATTAGATGTTTTCATTTTTAATGACTTAATTAGTTTTTTAAGATTAAATTCTTTCTTATACACACTCACAACATAAAGATTCATAGTGAATATTCCACAATATATATTAGAGAACTCAGTATAGAGGATCTTCTTATGATGATTCCTCTATTCATTTGGCACCAAGAAACTAAAGTGTTTCTTTGAAATTCTTCAATTAGATGCTCTCTGTGTTTCCAGGGTTGACTTTCACAGCTGAGATTTTCATGAAGGTGTGGCATTGGGATGGCAAGATCTTAGTTTGAGTCAAGGTAGGCAGAGAAAAAGTATTACTAGAGACCAAAATAAAAACATCAAGAACAACTTAGCTCCTGATTTTAAATAGGAAAACTTATCTAAATAATTAAATGATGATACAATTGAAATAATGTACAACAAGGCAAGAAAAATGGGAATTAGAAGCCATATAGAATTATGTGCAAGAAGTGTTGCAAAGAGTTCAATTTTGAAACACTGTGTTCCAAATACAAAGCTAAGCAGATGTAGAGTTGTGGCCATCCAAGGCTCCATTTTATCTTAGCACTTCCTTGCCTTGCTCCTTAACAGCTTGATTTCAGTCTCTTTCTACCCTTTGTGTCAGACTGCTATGCTAATATTGATTTAAAATTACTTTCCTTAAATCATTTTCATGCAGAAAGAAAATTAGTGTTACCTCAAAAAGAAGCCCAAATTATTCTGCTCCTTAATTTACTTATAACTAAAGTGCAGAACTCCATCCTATTATTTATCAACACCTCTCTATAGTATTTAAAACACAAGTCCAGTCACCTTCTTGTTTCGAGAATTGTGTTCAATTTTATTTCTGACCCATTGCTTTTGCTTCATTTTATCTTGAACCCCCTCCATTATGCTTGTCATGTAACTGGTCGCAGTATACCTTTCCAACATTTAACTCCTCAGGATTTGGGAACACTTCTCCAAATTCTCTAAACCATGATTTGGATTGTTATGCCTCATGAGTTCATTGTTGGGATTTTTGGGAGGGAGCTGAATCATGGGTGTATGATACTAGGATGAAGGGTGTGTGATTCTGGATTAGTCCACTAATTGGTTTGTCATTATTTGGGGTGTGGGTAATGGAAAGGCCCACCCTGGGTGTGGGTGGCATCACCCAAAAGGCTTGTAGCCCAGATGGGATAAGAAGGGAAGGGAGCCTTGGTGCTGCTGCTTTGCTGCTTGCTGCCTTCTGCCTACACTTCCATGGACTCTTTTTAGTGATGTCCCTCTGCTATACTGCCCTGACTTGAAGCCAGCTGACTATAGACTGAAACCTCTACATACTGTGAGATGAAATAAAACTTTCTTCCCTTAACTTGTGGGCATTGAGTATTTTGCCTCAGCAATGAAAAAAGTAACTGACACATAACAATTCTATACTTGAATTGTGCATAATATTTTACTTCTCGATTATGTTTTGTACTCACTGAAATCATTTTTCTCTGTGTTTCTGGATAACCTTTCAGCACAAGGTAAATATATAGTATGCACTTGTTAACTGGCAAATAATTCTTGATAAGAATATGATAAGAATTATGATAAGCTACTTTAAGCTACCATGCTGTGTAGAAAATATCTTTAGTCTTTATTCTTTTGTAACTGGGAAGCAATGCAGCATTTAGTTTTCCCTATGGCAACAGCAGGAAAACTGTTGTGCATGTAGGAAATATACTTTCATGTAAGTAAACATAATGAGCATTCCGAGGTCATATCTGGAAATGGTAGAGTGACCATACCAAGAAAAGATGACTGGTGCTGCCCTCATTTTGGAAGGCAAATGGGACCAGTTCTGCTTACACCCACAGTGACTAGACCCAATAATGGACTCAGAGAAACTAAATCCACAAAAACAGAAACAAAGTTTCTATTTCCCTGCAGTGGTTAGATATAAACTGGTATCATTTGCTTTTTTACTTTCTTTTTTTCTTAAAATTTTATGACAAAACAATATGTTCCTTTAATAGTAACACTGTCATGTTTTATTGTATTGGATAAAATCTCATCATAGTACTGATCAGTAAAAATCATCATAGATATCTTCTCACTGTAAAGTAATCTGCTCACATTCACACTTAATATAAGATTGCCTTTAAAATGTTATTTATTTATATATTCTTTCTTTTATCTACAGTGTAACAGACTATGGTAGCTAAAATTGCTTATTAAATATTTTAATTGTAGGTTAAATAACTGATCCCAGAGTGTTCGCCACATATTTTCATTTGGGCAAAGAGGAGAATTATTCTAGAAAAGGATAGAAGATAAGCTATCAAACACCACTGCTGCCTACAAGACTGCTATTCCAAAATTCAGACAATGAGAGTTTCCATCTAAGAGTTGGTGTACTTCATTTTATTTCCTCCATTCTTGCTTACTAAATGTTCTCAGCAAGAATTGTTCTCTTCAGTTAGGAGAGCAGACGATTTTTCTCTGGGGAATTTGAAGAGTCCAGAAAGAAATACATAAAAAATTTTTGGTTACCTTGTTTTCAATGACAATGATCATCCAGGGCATCTTGTTTTGAATCTCATATTTGACAGAATTTATCTATGGGGTCAAAACATTCAATGGCCTCGGTGCCTCTTCCTTATATATGAGCAAACAGTAAGAAGTCATCATATATATGAATGTGTGGAAAATACTTACTATAGAAGATGAAGACCAAAACTAATAAACAATAACAAGAAAGCCAACTTGTAAGAAGCAGAGAATATTTAATAAATTAACTATTTAATATCCCTTGAGACATAAGAAAATTTCTTTCTTTTTTGAATAAGATGGCTTTGAGAAACAATGTTCAGGAGTAAAAAATTCAAAATTAGAATTAAAATAGTTTAAAATAAAACTCAAATAATTACAAGATAAATTGAGAAAATTTCCAGAAAGAATATAGAAATTTAAATAATGAAGTTCTGTGTGCATTCCCCAAAAATTGGAGTCTTAGGAAGAGAATACAGAAAATGGAAAAGAGCAAATCTCCCCCCCTCCCGGTACTGGGGCTCAAACTCATGACACTGTGCTTGGGAGGCAAGCAGGACACCACTGAGCGAAATCCACAGCCCAAGAGTAAATATCGATGAATTAAGAAAATTTCTGAAACTCATAGAATATGTGTTTACAGACTAAATTAGGCCTGTGAGTATCCAACACAGTACATGAAGTCAGAAGCTGGCCAAAGGAAAATGTCATGTAATATCCAAACGGGGGAAAGACAGACTTATCAAGTTTCCACAGACTGCAATAAGATGTATTAACTGGCAAAAGTAAAGAATCAAGTGCACTAGAACCAACATAAGGTCATCACTTTAAAGTTATGGAAGAAAGTTGTTTCCATACATATCCTCTGCCTATTAAATATGAAAGTAATATGATCATATATTCAGTAAGACAAAGTCTCAAACTTTCCTCTCTAACACATTTCATTAGCTATTAGTATAATCTCCACCCAATTAAGGGAGAAAATCAAGAGAGAAAAATCAATAAGAAATACAGAAAACACACCAACACAAAGACAAAGGAAGACTCCAGGTGGAGAGGAGGGAAATGTCAGGATGGCCCTCTTCCAGAAGTCCTAGGAGCACAAGACAGGGATGGGAGGAATGCGGGGTGAGGAGTGGCTGAATGGAGGAAGATGAGATTGAAAATATCTGTAGTGATGAGTGCTATGATTCTATTAAACCACAGGAAGAAGAGACATCTGCATGTGTCTGCTTTTGCCATTGAAAAAGGGAGGAAAGTTAAATCTCTACTCCCCTGTATGAAACCTAAGACTGCACAATTTGAAGAATTGCTGAAACAGACTATTCAAGATACAGTGGAAAATGTCACAATAGAAATCTGAGAGATTTTTCTTTGAGTTTCCTTTTAGGGATAAGTATGGATGAATAGCGAGAGTCATCTTTTGGCTTTCCTAGTAAGCTCTCATGATGTGTCACTCCTGAACTATGCCTGCAAAAAACTGATAAAAAGTAATAACATGAAATACAGTGAGGTTTTAAATAAACATCACTGAAATATAACTAAGAAGATGTGTAGATACAATGACAGATATCTGGAAGTTTTACAGAGACGTCTTTTTGGAAGATTATGCTTAATTTGGAATAAAATAAGTTTGGGGTAATTAAATGGCATCCAAACAAATATATGTTCTAAAAATCTTTGCAACAATAGTAATAATGTTAGTAATAATGATATAAAATGTTAATATAAAATGTTTACCACGCCCTACTCAATATTTTGCATATATACTTATTTAATATTTTTGACAATTCTACAAAGTATGGTTGATTACTATATTTTTTGTAATTATAGCCATGTAGCTAAAATAAACCACAAATATGCATGCACATTGATTTACCTATGTCTGCTGAAGGCCAAATATATTTCTACACACAATTGTATTAGTATTTTGACAATTTCATTTTCTACATGAATATAAAGTAGGTGAAATTGAATAATTTTTAATATCCTCTTATTTTTACATTTTTATTTCAAAACTATGGTTTATATTTTGGTGATATCTAAGTAATATACATTAAGTGATATGGATATAAGAATCCCAGCATTTAGCACTAATTTCTCATTTTATAAAAATTACTAGCATATTATTTCAGGAAGATTCCTCTGCAAAGCTTATGTATATAATTGAACTACTGTGCAATTAAAAATATCTTTCTTAATTGTTTCTCCTTTATTCTAAATAATTTTTGTACATAAAATGTATAGATTTTAAATTAAACAGATCATCTATTGTGTGTATATAATTTTCATACTTCCATGATTCATGAGATTATTAGAGTGAAAAGTATTAAAAATGAAATTCTCATCTCAGTAGAATATAAATGTTGTTCAAGAATAAAGACAACTTTTTCAAAGATAAGGCAGTTTAACAATTGAAAAAAATGAAATATTTTATATAATTAGTATTTTAGTGAGGTACAGGTAAGGTCCTATAGAATATTAATTTGACTTATCACAGTTACAGCATTTTAATCTCTATGACCTTGTTTTCTTCTCTGGAACCAATGTTAGACATTGTCAGAAGATTGATTAAACTGAAAGGTATTTAAAGGTGTCATTTGTAATATTAAACATAGCACAATGAGCACTTAAGTGTAATTATTAAAAGAAAAAAAATTTCCCTATCAGTAAATACCCACATGTCCACCAAAATCTTAGAAATTCTCTGTCTGCGTGTTTCACTAACCAGGCTCTTTTTACTCCACTCTTGTATATTGCAAAAACCCTTTTAAATAATTTGTTTATTTTGTTGACTTTGCAGAATTCTACCCCTCCCAAGGTTTATTTCTAGATGACCACATTACCTCCTGCTAGGTGCGGTTCGCTCGCACACTGGTCAGGAGTGCAGGGTCTTTCCTTCTGCTTAAGCTGCTCCACAAAATTCACATCTAAAGCATGAATATTAACTATTTAGCATTTCATATATTCCTTTTGAAATGCCTGAACAAATGGGAGTTAAATAAGACTGGATTGTTCTATCTCCAAAGAGCATTAGGAATTGATACATGTCCCTCATTCAAATTTTAACTCTGCTCAATTCAGAGGTCTCTGAGAGCAATTAATCCCGTATTTCATACTCATATGAATACCCCTTTATCTGCCTAATATCTGCAGTCTCGATGACTCTTTGTCTTACTCTTCATGAGAAAAGAATGTTATATTTGAGTCATCAAATTGATGTGTATTTGTCTATAAATATCCACAATTTTCTGCTAAGGTAATGACTCACATCTCATTTTGGTGTGAAATATCTGTGCTAGCAGAAACTGAGATTAGACAATCCACAGGGGTTTTTTTTTGCGTATTCCTCCTATTTATATTTTTCACAGCAAAAAATGCTTTCATCCTTGCGTTGGTCATACATCAGCACAAATTAGCCATCATCGGTCATGGGAAAATGCTGGGAAATATTTAGAATCTTTTAGTAGGAAAATACAGGATTGAAAAATTTTTGTTAATCAGTGTTACCCACGTTTATCATATATTAAGTTTTTCATCTCCTCTTTGCATCCAAATTGAACATCAAATATATCTTTATTCTATTTTTATATGAGGATAATAAACAAATAGATCTTAAATGAGCTGCAAAAATTCACCCTGTTAGTGGCAGATCCAGCATAATACAAGGAAGGTCGATCACCATTTCCAAATTTAATCAAGTTCTACTGTATGAAAAAAATAAGTACTCTTTTCCCTCTCAGTATTTCAACCCCTAATTTGTGAGTCATAGATCTTCTCAACTATATATAAAGGGGCATAAGTGTAAAGCATAAATAAATATGCAGATGTTACAACTTAGAATTAATGTGAATTCAAGGATCTCTTAATTACAGAGAAGAGTTCACAAAAAAGAATAGTTGTTTTTAATGCTGATTAAATTTTAACATGTATAAAATGACTTTTCATTTTTATTAGATTTTTTTCAAGTCCTTCTGTTTTTTGACACCACTCTCTGAAATAAATGGACAATGCAATTTGAAGATTGGAAAAACTTGTCCCTGTGCTACAGAAGCTCAACATTTTTGATGGACTAGAAAGGAAATAGCACAAATATTTCCTTAAATGTGTTCTCTACCATTTAATTACCTTGAACATTCATGAATTCTCCTTAATCATCTCTAAATATCAGTATTTTTCTTTACATCTAACAAGGTAATTAAAACATTCTCTTTTTATTACTTATTAATGCATGAACAGGATTAATTCTGTCATTCTGGACTATGTGAAAATGAAATTTTTTAAATGAGATAATTAAAAATATCCCTGGTCTCTGACTTATAAAGCTTACTAGTTCCCAAACAAAGAGATGAGTGGTGGGAATTAGTCCTTGGGAAACCCAAACTTAAAATTATCTTGCTCCACAAAAACTTAGAAAAACTTAAATATATTTCATTGATGTGCAAATGCATTCTGAATACTGGACATCAATCCAAGCACATCAATGTCATTTTGATAACTTCAGGGTGATGTTAGAAGAAATTTCCAGGCAAGTAAATTCATTAGAATATCAAAGGTCAACAAATATGTGCTTAAGTAAGATTAATATAAGAAAATATGTTAGTCACTTAACATATGAAAATAAAGTCACTTAACATATGCAAATGAAAACACAACTAAGATATGTACAAAGGGCGAAGATGATGTAATGATGAAAATTTGCAATAGTGGAGATTACAAAACTAGCCAAAGGGATGATCCATGGCCTAATGCTGAATGCTCTAAGCTAAAATAGACAAACACATTAACAAATTATTATTAGCAGGAGCATCTTATTTTCTAACACTGGTAATCTGTCTGTACACCTATTATCTCCCTATGTCAAAATAAGCTGGAAAAGAGAGAGGAAATATATCTATCCATTTATTTTATAAAGAGAAACTTCATACCATAAATGTATTGTATATGTTTATTATCTTACAGTCCTAAAAAGCATCAAAATTTTGCCTAAACAGATAAGAAGTGGCAAAAAACAATGTTGGGGAGACAAAATCCAAATCAGAACACCCGCAGTTGTCAACATAGAGTTCTTGGTCCCTCACAATGCAGAGAGGCCCAGAGATCTCAGTGAGGCCCTTGGGGCAGGGACTCAAGGGACAGGGCTTGGACGGACCATCCTGGGCCAGGTTCAGGAAGTGCGGCACCAAGAGGCAAGGGCAGTGGTCAGTGCACTCCCCAGCTGCAGAGTAGGTGCTGTGAAGTGAAGGCGGCTTCCTCAGCACCACTAGTGACCCTGTCTGCTGGTGCTTTGTGAAACTGTCCATATCCAGCAAAAGAACATCTAGGCCTGGCTGGGAGAGCCATGGTAGATCACAGCAGGCAAGCAGGCCTGGCTATTTCCTCGTCAGCCTCAGGGTTTAATGATTGTCTCAAGTTTTATTGGAATTTCTTACTTCATTTCTCTACTATCTTGTTAAAATTTCATACAATGAATGACAACAAATCACTCACATATAATGTTCTCCCAGACACAGTGCTCCCCCGGGAAGACTACACGAGGCAACACAGAAAGAGTGAAGTAGTCAAGAATATAAGATAAATCTGCCTTGTTTTAAACCATACCTTTGTGATAAGTTGTCATGGCAGCAAAAGATAACCAACAAAATGCTCTCTGTACAACAGTATGCAATCGATTTATATTTTTATGTGATATGTAGAGGCAACTTGGTTTTTATTAAGGAGAAAGTGGGATGATTGCTTCTTTTAAAATAATTTATGAGTTTTTCAAGAAAGACCATGCGTGGAATCTAACAATGTGCTCAACTTGGAAGAAACTCAATGCATGTTAATTAAGTGGATGAAAAAAAGATGCAAGTGTTGTTATTGGATACAGCCCGTGTCTACTTTTTTTTGTTTTTCTTAGTACTGGGGATCAAAATCGGGTCCTTGTGCTTGCGGGGCAGGAGGCGGAACCGCTGAGCTAAATCCCCGGCCCCCTGTCTACTATTTTTAAGACACATGAATTGAAGAGGTGTCAGCACTGCAGGAGTAGTAATTGAGAAATACTGTGGTTCCTCTGATTTCCTGACTAGATCCAGGCGCTGAACCCGATGAAGTTTATGTCACAATGTTAGTGATACTCAGGCATGTATTATACTTTGTTGTAGGAAATAAAACACTAAGGATGCTTTTGTACTAATTTTAGCGTACTTAATTAACTCTAAGTGATTGTAATGGATATACCTTTACATATCGATGTGTACAGTGGAAAAATTGAAGAATATTTTTGAAATTCATAAGGAATAACTTAATTAAGTTTTAATAAGAAGCATCCTGTTTCATTGATGGAAAATATTTGATGAGAAGAAAATCAAAGTATCCTGAGAATAAAGAAGTACTCTGTGGTCAATGCTTTTTGAATTACATTTCAAAGAAAATTAGAGCCAAACATTAGAGAATAAGCAGTGAAAGGATTTCCTGTTGCAAAATTCCAGATGGTCTAACAAGTTAAAAACATACTGGCTTCAAGATAATTCTGTCTTACTTTCTTTTTCATTCATCTCAAAAGTGGTGAGAACTACTTATTGTCACATGTTAGAGGTAGCAACTATCATTCAATTCTAATAATGGTGTGAGTTACTAAACTAGATTAAGATGTCAGAATTAAATTTTGAAATTCTATTTTTGCTCTATGTTGGTATTACTGAAGCTTTTAGGCCATTATTAATCCATAGAATATATACTCATTTCATTGTTCTTTTTAACTCAAAGAACCTGACTAATCACTATCTAGATTAATTTACATTGTGAGCCTTCAAGTTGGTGTAATCATCTCATTTTTCAAATTTGTGTAAGGGCACAGCCAACATCTCTAAAGGTCATAACAGGCAATGCAGTGTTTCCATGACATCTTTTTTATCCAATGATACTTCCTCCAGCACATAGAAGTGTTGTATGTGATGAAGTAATAACCTTGCCAGGACCATTTTTCAAGGCTGAATGGAAGATAATTTTGAAAAATAGGTTGGGATATGAAGTATATATCAATTATTTTAACAATTTTTGTATAATTTATAACATGTCCTTTTCTATAATGATCAGCTATGATGAAAATAATAACTGTGATATAATTAAGCTTAATTTAAAAGTAGCTAAATGAAATATCATCTCTTTCAATAGCATTTGGGTTGACACTAGTCAAGTGGGTTCTAAGTAAATTGTTTTCTATCAATTTTATTGAAATTAGAAATATTCAGTGATAGGGACCTTATTAATACCACTGTAAATTGTGTAAATATAATATATAAATATATATAAAATAAATAAATATATATATATATATATATATATATATATATATATATATATATATGGGTTTGTTTTTTTTTCTGGAGACAAAGTACCCTGCTTGGTCCTGAAATCAAGGGCTCAGGTGATCCTCCTGGGCCACGGGAGATGGAAGAGTGGCTTGCTTCATGGCCTGTGAACTTGGCTCTCACGGGCTACATCTTAGCTTCCATAGAAACTGAGAGACACTGGGCTCTAGTGAGGCTAATGAGTAGAAAGTTACTGGCTCGGTACTTTCTAACACAATTTTTAGGTATGTTGCATCGGCTTTGTCTACTGTAATCACTTACTGACATTTTCATTCTTTGTCAAAATCCTGCTTTTCTTACCTAAGAAAGATAATTCTTGAGAAAGGAACTTTTCCCTAAAACAGAAGTGGGCTTAGAAATCAGTTGAGCTATGACTAAGCATAAGGCCTTGGTAAGTGTCTTGTAAGTTGTAATTTGCTAATTGGTAAATTACAGGGAGTCTCTAAGGCATTGGTCTGGTAAATGTACAGTGAGAAACATTCATTAAGTGCTTAGCAAAATATGTACATTTTTTCCAGTGAGTTAGGGTCAGAGTGATTGTCACTAAGCGCATGAATTCTTTGATTCACTACAATGTGATTTGTACCCTCACTGCCCTTTTAAAGTTATCTTAATTCATTACCAATGTTTTTTTCTTTTTTTGGTACCGGGGATTGAACTCAAGTCCTTGTGCCTACACAACAGGAGGCAAAACCACTGAACTAAATCCCCAGCCTTCATTACCAATTTTTTTGAGAAGTGCTTCTTATTAACTGCCTGCATTAATATTTTTAAGTGTCTTCTATATACCAGTCTTGTATAGAGGATTGAATAAAAAGTTTTGCACGTGAAATCTGGAAAAGCATTTGCATTTTTCAGTATAGTGCACTGCATAATCAATATATTCTAAGGTAAAATTATAAAATGGCAGCATGGCCATCAGTAGCTAATGACAACTTCTGCAATGCCAATGCCCTTGTTTCCTGTTATACTTTTGGTCTCTTTGGTCCTTTTCACCTCTGTCTGCTCTGTACCTGCCAGTCCTTACTCCCTGGGCCCAAATCTATCACCAACTGGTTCACAGCTAACAAAATCTATCACAAAATAAATATATTTCATTTTACCCTATTAATTCTGAGAGTATTTATTTCCTATAGCTCCTGTTCAAGTTAAAAACAGGTATAATCTTAACAGCTCTATTGAAATCCACTTACTGTATGATTAAAATGGGCAAGACAATGGAGTTTAGTATGAAGATAAGCTTCCATCACTACAGTCAAAGGAAAACTATTTCATTTTCCTGAAAAGAAACCAGGTACCATTCAGCAATCACCCCCCAGTACTCTCCTCCTATCTCTAGACAGCCAATAATTTCTCTGTCTCTATATATTTGCTATTCTAGGTATTTCATGTGCATAAAATCATTTAATTTATGACCCTCTGTGACTGGCTTAGGTCTTTCAGCATGTTTTTGAATTTCCTCCGTGTCCCACCTACCAATACTGTATATTTTTCATTGTTGAATATTATTTCATTGCTTGACTCTATTACATTTTATGTGTCCACTTATTTGTTGGATTTTGGCTTCTTCTACGCCTCTTTTGGCAGTATGAACATGATTCTGTGGACACTTGTGCACTTTGTTGGCATGTATTTTCCTTTCTTCGTGAAGAGAGTCAGGAGTGGAACTTATATGACTCTAAGTATCAAAGGAGCTTTCAGAAGGTTTCCCAAAGCGGCTGCGCCATTTTACATCACTACGGGCAGCGTGTGAAGGTCCAGGTCCTCTGTTTCCTCGGTGACACTTATCATCCCTCTCTTGTATTCTCGCCAGCCTCGTGTGAACTGGATTTTCTCTAGGTTTTGATTACATCTCCCTGGTGGTTAAGGGTGTCCGTTCTGTTCTTTCTCTGTAGAGAATTGTATCTTTTTATATAAAGGTCTATTCATATTTTTAATTCATTTTAAAATTTTGTTCTTCATGTTTTATATATGAAACTATTTTTGCTACATGATTTGTAAAAATAACAATTTCTCTAATTTTTGTGTCGTTTTCTACCTTCTTTTTAACCTGGGTATTAAACCAAGGGATTTCACATTAAGCTACATCCCGAGCCCTTGCCTTTTTAAATTTTTTTACTTTGCTACAGACTCTAGCTAAGTTGTCTAGGCTAGCCTTACCTTCCAGGTCTCCTGTACGAGCCTCCTAACTCGCTGGAACTGCAGCTATATGCCACGAGACCAGTTACTTTCTTTACGGTGCTTTTTCTAGCGTAAACATTAATTTTGTCAATGTCCATTTATCCACTTTTGCCTTCATTATTCACTGTATTTTGGTCTTGTGTACTTTCAAATACAAAGTAATATCTCACCATTTTGGAATATTTGGAAAGAACACAATTTTAAATAAAAACAAAAACTGTTAACTTTATCATTTAAAGGCAATCACTATTAATATTTTTATATTTCCTTCCTTTTGTATTTCTACCCATTTTTGTATATTTTATATGTTTAATACACATTTTATGTTGGCTGTCTGTTTTCAATTAATATATTGGGGAAGATTGTTCTCTATCCTTAACTCTTGAAATGATGTCCTTCAGAATGTTCTACTGCTGCAGTGATAGCAGTTTAACTTCACCCGTCACCCTTAGTATTACTGGACATTGAGTGGTTTTCTATTGTTTTATTATTTTCATACTTTAAATTATTTTACCATTGAAATTATTTACCAAAGGAATTATTATGTTAAAGAACTATGGTTATGTTTAAACCAGTTGTCAGTTGCTTTCTCTGGAAGGTACAGCTCACCCTTCCTGGTCTTGACTGTGTTTAGTGCTTTTTCTGTTTCTCACCTGCTCTAAGCCCAGCTGATGAAAAGGCTTTGAATTTAACCTATAAATTTAAGTTTTCAACTTTAAGTTCATTTTGTAGTTTTACATTAAAATCATTATATCATTTCATCCAAGTCAGTAAGTGTGCTTTCAGAAGTTGAACTTGGGCTATTTGAAAAGGTGTTCCTCCTTCAAATATTTAATATTCTCTGTGTTTATTTCTCCAAGGAAATTTTCTTTGTCTAGCTAGGTCATGCTTTGCTGTAACAAATATCACATTAAAGAGTATTTTTTTTCAGATGAGAACACAAAAATCCTATTTTTATATTCTGTAATATATCTAATGCCCGAATCAACACTCTATATGACAGAAAATGACATAGTATATTAATTGGAGAAAAATTCAGTGGAATATATTATGATAACATACTATTGTACAAGAAGTTGAATGAATAACTTAGAACTCTGAAATATGAGATCAACATTAGAGACAAAATGACAAGAATGAAAGGCAAAATGCTCTAGATAGTGTGCTGTCAAAAATCACTCTAAAAAATCACTCTCAAGACTTGCTTCATTTAATTATTTCATAAACTACTGACAAGAATGATGTATTAGTTATTCTTTTAAAAGATTCCTTAATAAATTAGAAAAGCAATGAGCAGCTCTTTTGACCCTGGTCTGATAAATAATTGTAATTATCTGGACTATTTAGTTTGAAAAGAATTGAACACTGTTCATGGTCTATTACTTCAAATATGATATTTGATAATCTGTACATACAAACCATTGAAGGTCATTCAACCTAGAATGTCTCAAATGGACTTAGCCTTAAATGAACAGTCAAATTACATGTGCTCCTTTTCTATTACACACCTGTTTTCAGTCTACCTAAGTACAAATTGCTGCAAGATGAAAACATTGATTTTATCTCCCATAGATAAAGCCTGAAAGGCATCAGTTATTTTGCACTTGTAAAAATACTTCACTTGATAGAATACTAGAAGAAAAGGTGCACAAATATTTATACTATAGATATCTTCTATCAAATGAAGCTAAAATATATTTTATATTTAGTTATTATTTGTTTTATTATTTTGTTGTAGGGAAAATATTTCCCATGATTATGAAAATAGTAAAAATTTTCTTTTGGTGCCCACAACATGAATAAAAATGGCAAAAATGGAAAGGTGCACCATTGTGAAACACGTAAGGACATGCACACATAGAAATTGCCAAAGCTATATTATATAACTTTATTAAGAAAGCCCTCAAATAGTAACAATTTTACACATTCATCCCACAATTTTCTTGCATGCTCTAGAGTCTTTTGCTCTGTTATCATGTATGTTTCACCCAATTCTGCACTGTTAGCAGAAGCATGAAAGTTAAAGCTTAAGCACTACATCTTTAGAATATGAAATTTCTACATGAATTTGCACTCTGCTTAATCCAAAGCACATTAGACTTTTGCTATATTTTCACTTCTGATAGAAATAGAGAGTGTGGTAAGTGTGCAAATGCAGAAATATTTTAATTGGGGTTGGTGGTGAAGGGTGATGCTGGGAGTGGGAAGCGCATCTTTCACACATCAGAAACAAATCAGGCAGCCACTATCCCGACCATATTGCCCGACAATATTCCTTGAATGAATAGAATATAGGAGAGATATTATATACCAAGAAATTCAGATCTAAGCATCACAAGTCTTTTATTCACTTCTGCTTTGGTTCAAAAGTATATCAATAATCAAAGGGATGGTTTCTCAAACTTTAATTAACAAATAGAGGCATAGATTTTTCAGTAGTGTGCATACAAAAGGTGGCCATAAGAGACAAAATGGTACTCTTTCCCCTATCAAACACAATGAAGGGCCAACAAGGACATCCTTCACGGTCACTGGGGACCACGCACATTGTGTACACCCACACAGAGACATGGTGCAGCAGATTAGCTGGAGGATTCCCTTTTGCCCAGTCATTCCCTCCTTGTGCTCTTGCAGAAAGTAGCTGTCATCAGAGATTCACCTAGTATATGGAGCACAGGCTTGGAAGTTGGATTTTCCTAAGATGCATTCTTACTTTACCACTTACTAACTCCATGGCCTTAAATAAATTGTTAGTGCTGCAAACATTCAAATATGAGTCATTTGTAGGTTTACTGCTTCCATTACTGTATCAATACTATATCATTTTTATTTTTAAAATTTTATTAGTACATTTTTTCAATACTAAATTGCATTCATCTTGCAGAGTTGGTTCCTGTGCTTAACACACCTTAGTTCTTTTTTTTTTATCCCAAAATAGATGCATATTGAGTTGATAATTTTAAGTGACATGAATCAGATACACAGGCTTAAAGATTGCATGATTACTTTTATATAAAAGACCCAAAACTATACAATGAAAGTGTTAGAAATAATATAAAATTAAAGATAAATTTACTAATAACAGTGACAATTTTCTTTTTTAAAAAATTCTTTTATTGGTAGATTTTAGGTATACAACACAATTACATTTCTCATTGGGAATTGTACCTTTACGTAATGCATCTTGATTCTTATTTTTTCCCCATTCCTAGCCCTACCTTCACCCCCTCCACCTTTCCCTATTTACAAAGAATTTTTCCATTTTTCCATTTGTCATCATTTTTCCTTTCCCTTCTTTCCTTTCCCCTGCCCTCCCACTACCCCTATCCCATTGGAACTTTTCTTCCTATTTTTCATTATAAATTATTCATTCTAATCATTGGTACATTTTAGGTATACAATATAATGACATTCATCATTGGAAATTTGCACCTTTACATAGTCTCTCTTGGTTCTTATTTTTCACCCTTGCCCAGCCCTCCCTTCAACCCCTCCATTCCTCCCTATTTACAAAGATTTTGTTCCTATTTTTCCATTTTCTCATATTAATTCCATACCCTTCTTTCGTTTCCCCTAGCCCTCCCACTTCCTCTTCCTCTTTGCCCCCTTTCTTGCTATTTCACATTACCTATTATACATTTTAGTCCTTATTTACACTTTCAGTTTCTCATACCAGAGAAACTATTCGGTATTTATACATGTGTGTCCTATTTACTTCACTTAAGAGTATCGCCTCAATGTGCACCCATGTAGCTACAAATGTCTCTAATTTCTCATTTTTTATGGCTGAGTAGTACTCCATTTTATGAAAAAACCACATTTTCTTGAACCAGTATCCAGTTGATGGGCATTTGGGCAGTTTCCAAGTTTTAGTTATCATAAACTGTGCTGCTATGAACATGGGTGCACATATATCACTGTGGTATGATTCTTTTAATTCTTTTGGGAAGAAACCCAGCAGTGGAATAGTGGGGTCAAATGGGACTTCCAGTCCTAGTTGTTTGAGTTATCTCCATACTGATTTCCACAGTGCTTGCACCAGTCTACACTCCCACCAGGAGTGGATCAGGGTTCCCTTTCCCCACAGCCCCACCAGCATTTGTTATTGGTTGATTTCATGATAGCAGCCATTCTTTCTGGAGTGAGGTGGAATCTCAGCGTTGTTTTCATTTGCATCTCTCAAATGACCAGTGATGTTGAACATTTTTGCATGTATTTATTTGGTATTTCTACTTCTTTGTCTGAGAAATGTCTGTTCACTTCAGATGCCCATTTTCAGATTAGGTCTTTAAATTTAGGAGGTCTTATCTTTTTAAATTCTTTATACAGTCAAGATAGTAGACCTTTGTCTGAGGAAGGGCAGGTGAAGATTTTTTCCCACATTGTAGGTTGTCTCTTCACACTGCTGGTGGTTTCTCTTGCTGTGCAGAAGCCTTTTAATAAGAAGAGATCCCACTTGTTGATTGTTTGTGCTAGTTCATGGGCAACTGAGGTTTTGTTCATAAAATCTTTTCCTACACCAATGTCTTCAAGAGTTCTACCTAACCTCTGTTCCAGCTGGTTCAGCATTTCTATTTTAATATTTAGATCTTTAATGCATTTTGATTTTAGTTTAGTGCATGGTGAGAGATATAGGTCTAGTTTTAATCTTTGGCAAGCTGAAACCCAATTTTTCCAGCACCATTTATTAAAGAGGCTATCTTTCCTCCAGTGAGGGTGTTTGGCTCCTTCATCGAAGATGAGATGGCTGAGTGTGTCTGGCATTGGTTCTGCATCTTCTAATCTGTTCCACTGGTCCTCAGGTCTGTTTCTTTGCCAGTACCATGCTGTTTTTATCACAATAGCTTTGTAGTAGAGTTGCAGGTTGGGGATTGTGATACCCCTGCCATGTCTCTATTACCTAGAATTGCTTTTGCTATTCTGGGTCTCTTCTTGTTCCAAATGAATTTTTGGATTGTTTTCTCAAGGTCCATGAAGTATGCTGGTGGGATCTCAATTGGAAATGCATGAAAACTATATAGCAGTTTTGGAAGTATGGCCATTTTCACTGTATTAATTCTTCCTACCCAGGAGCAGGGGATGTCTGTCCATTTTCTGATATCATCTTCAATCTCTCTTTTCAGAGTGCTATAGTTTTCAGAGAAGAGGTCTTTGATTTCTTTCGTTAGGTTAATGCCTAGGTATTTCAGTTTTTTGGACGCTATTGTGAAAGGAATTATTTGCCCTATTTCTCTCTCAGTGAGTCTGTCATTGGTGTAGAGGAAAGCTATTGATTTTTGTGTGTTGACCTTGTAACCAGCTACTTGACTGAATTTGGTTATTAAGTCTAGAAGACTTTTGGTGGAGTTCTTGGGGTCTTCTATATAGAGTATCATGTCATCTGCAAATAATGACAATTTGACTTCTTCATTTCCTATCTTTATTCCTTTTATTTTTTTCTCTTGTCTAATTGCCATGGCTAATGTTTCCAGAACCATATTGAACAAGAGTGGTGATAGTGGACATCCTTGTCTTGTTCCTGATTTTAGTGTGAAGGGTTTCAGGTTTTGACCATTTAGCATGATATTGGCTGTTGGTTTTTCATAGATGGCTTTTATCAGTTTGAGGTGGAGACCATCTATTCCAAGTTTTTGTAGGGTTTCTATCATAAATGCATGTTGGATTTTGTCAAATGCTTTTTTTGCTTCTATGGAGATAATCATATAGTTTTTGTCCTTCGCTCTATTGATATAGTGTATTACATTGATTTGTGTATGTTGAACCATCCCTGCATCCATGGGATGAATCCCACTTGATCAGGGTGTATGATCTTCTTGATGATCTTCTGCATTCTATTTGCCAGTTTCTTATTAAGGATTTTTGCATCTGTGTTCATTAGTGAGATTGGCCTATAGTTCTCCTTTTCGGTTGGGTCTTTCTCTGCTTTGGGAATCAAGGTGATGTTTGCTTCCAGGAATGAATTTGGGAGTATTGCTTCCCTTTCAATTTCATTGAAGAGTTTAAACAGTAGTGGCAGCAGTTCCTCTCTAAATGTCTTGTAGAATTCAGCAGTGAAGTCATCAGGGCCTGGGATTTTCTTAGTTGATAAGTTTTTAATTATGTTTTCAATTTCATTGCTTGATATTGGGTTGTTTAGAATTTTTAGGTCTTCTTCATTCAGCCTTGGTAATTCATATATATCTAGGAATCTGTCCATTTCTTCTGTGTTGTCCATCTTTTTGGCGTACAGGTTCTGGAAGTAGATATTGATGATCCTCTGGATTTCTGCTGAGTTTGTTGTAATTTCACCCTTTTCATTCCTAATTGGATGGATTTGGGCCTTTTCTTTCCTTTTTCTGATAAGGTTGGCTAAGGGTTTGCCAATTTTGTTGATTCTTTCAAAGAACCAACTCTTGGCTTCATTGATATTTTGTATCATTCTCTTAGTCTCCATTGCATTGATTTCTCCTCTGATCTTTATAATTTCCTCCCTTGTATGAGCTTTGGGGTTGTCCTGCTCTTCCTTTTCTAGAACCTTGAGGTTTAGCATCAGGTTGTTTAATTGGGCTCATTCTGTTTTCCTAATATGCATATTCACTGTTATGAATTTCCCTTGTAAGACAGCTTTCATTGTGTCCCATAGATTCTGATATGTTGTATTGTCATTGTCATTTAATTGAAGGAACTGTCTGATTTCTTCTTTAATTTCCTCTGTGACCCATTGGTTGTTCAGAACTGTGTTGTTCAATTTCCACATGTTTATGAAATTTTTTGAGTTTCTTTTGCTATAGATCTCCAATTTCTTTGCACTATGGTCTGATAATATACAGGGGATAACTTCAATTCCTTTGCACTTACTTAAACATGTTCTATGTGTGATATGTGGTCTATTTTGGAGAATGAGCCATGTGCAGCTGAGAAGAATGTGTATTCTGATTTTTTGGGGTGGAAGATTCTGTAAACATCTGTTAAGTTCATTTGTTCAAGAGTTCGGTTGAGTTCTGGTATTTCATTACTTATTTTTAGTCTAGTTGATCTGTCTATTTGTGACAGTGGGGTGTTGAGGTCCCCCACTACAATTGTATTAGTGCATATATGATTTTTTATGTCCATTCATATTTGTTTTATATAGTTGGATGCACTAGTGTTTGGTGCATACATATTTATGATTGTCATCTCTTCCTCTTGGATCCTTCCCTTTACAAGGATGTAGTGTCCTTCTTCATCTCTCTTAATCAGTGTTGGTTTGAAATCTACTTCATCTGCAAAGAGGATAGCTACTCCTGCTTTCTTTTGGGTTCCTGTTGCATGGAGTATTGTTTTCCACCCTTTACTTTCAGTCTATGAGTTTTCTTTTGAATTAAGTATGTTTCTTGTATACAGCATATGGTTGGATTTTGCTTCTTGACCCGTTCTGCCAGTCTTTTTCTTTTGATTGGTGAATTGAGACCATTAACATTGATGGTTATAACTGAAATGTGTTGACTTATCATTGCCATGACTTTTTCTTTTTGGTGGATTCTCCCCCTTTGTGTTTAATTTGTCATGCACAATGGATTCATTCTGCTGGGTTTCCTGGAGTTGTGATCCTGAATGTCTGTTCCTAGGATATTGCATAAAATTCTTTGGAGTGCTGGTTTGGTATTCACAAAGTTCCTAAGGTGCTCTTTGTTATGAAAGTATCTTATTTCTCCATCCATTTTGAAAGATAGTTTTGCAGGGTACATCAATTTGGGTTGGAGGCTGTTTTCTTTTAGGGCTTGGAATATGTCACTCCAAGCTCTTCTTGCCTTAATGGCTTGTGTTGAGAAGTCTGCTGTGATTCTGATGGGCTTTCCTTTGTATGTGATTTGTTTCTTTTCTCTAACTGCTTGTAGAACTTTGTTCTTCTGTTGAGTTTCTGGAATCTTAACAATTATATACCTATGTGTAGATTTTTTTTTTGATCAAGGGTATTTGGAGTCCTATATGCCTCACTTATCTGTTTGTCAAGTTCTTTTCCCCTGCTTGGGAAGTTTTCTGCCATTACTTCTGCAAAGAGTATTTTATGTCATGTGCACTCTCTCCTGTTTCTTCATTGACTCCAAAAAGTCTTATGTTATTCTTCTTTACATCATCTAGCAGCTGCTGGAATGACTTCTCTCGTGTTCCCTTATAATTTTGAAACAATTTTCCTTTTCCTGGTCATTAATTGCGATCTTATCTTCCATATCTGAAATTCTGTCCTCACATTGGCTCATTCTGCTGTGTAGACTTTCAGTGGAGTTTTTCATGTCCTGGAAATCTATTTGCATCTGTTTTATGGATTCCATTTGTTTCCTATGTTGGGATTCCATCATGTTCCTGAGCTCCTCTCTAGATTTATTAATCATGTCTTACACTAGTAGCACAATTTCTCCTGTTATCTGGAAATTATTTCTTATTTCATTTTTCCCAGATCCCCTTTTGTTACCTGTTCAGTGGGTCCAGGCATTTGAGTATCAGTGTTCCATCTCATTTCCCTTTGGGGCTGCTGTAGGTGATCTGAAAGTCTGGTTTTGAGACTTATTCACATGTTTTCTCATTTCAACTGGGGGGGGGGCACACAGGTGCTGTTGTCATCCAGGCAGCTCACCTCCTCTTAGCTGGGAGAGGTGGGCCAGGGGCCATGAGTGGGGGTAGGGATAGTGGCTCAAAAGTCCCTTCCTCTGGACCAGGAGCAGTGGGATGGCAGCTCTGAAGCCCCTACCTCTGGGAAGGAATTCTTTAAATGCTGAGAACTTGATTCGCTCCAGTATAGTGGCCTGGTGGTCCAGTGTCCTCTGTGTCTTTGTAGTGTGGAACCAGGTGGCTGTACAGAGAAGAGGCCAAAGGAGAGGGGGAGGGGTCCAGTGGATTGCTGCTGGGGTGTGGGCTGATTCAGTGTTTTCAGTGCACCTGGCAACCTCGACACTGTGTCCACAGATCTGCCTGTCTGCAGCCAGCTGATTCAGTCCAGTGACAATTTTCTTAACATACAAGTAGGAAAAACTTTGGGGTCAATTATGAGTCATTTAAAACAGAATATTCTGACTTTTATCCAATACATTGACCTTTTTGGATAAGATTTTTAAAGTAATAATGCTCTTTCATGAACTTCCAACATATGGATGCTATTTGTGCACTTTTGCAAGAAAAATGAAATAATCTTTTTATGTTTTCATTGTGAGGGCAAGTATATGAAGGCAAAATATAATTTATGATAATTTAGTAAAAAAAAGTTAAGGCTGACAGAAGACAGGATTAAAGT
Organism: Heterocephalus glaber; assembly: GCF_053883595.1. Classification (NCBI taxonomy): domain Eukaryota; kingdom Metazoa; phylum Chordata; class Mammalia; order Rodentia; family Bathyergidae; genus Heterocephalus; species Heterocephalus glaber. The sequence goes on from NW_028258465.1 coordinate 1,622,545, forward strand.
AACAAATATGTAAGGCTAAGGAGACATTTAAGGTGGTCAAATTCAAAGTTAAGTTTGACTTAATACACACTTTAGATATATCAAGAACTTGGGATCCAAACAGAAGGATTTTTTATTATATTAGAAAATAAACAATATGAGAAATGATATTGAGAATCAGTCAAATTATAATATATTTCAACATAGAAGAAAACTTTTTCCATTTTTTAATTTCAATCTTTCAAACTTGCAACATACTAAAAAATTCCACAAAATCTCAGTAAAAACAAAACTGACTTGAGCTAAAGACTTAAAGTGGCCCTTTTATGTCATTAAATTAATCAATAAACAATTATTTTTATACTACCCCATCTTCTTTGAATACCACCATTAATCTTGAAGTAATTTTACCATGGAATTGTAATAACAAGTAACAATATTATTGGTTTTTATATCCCAAAGTCTATTTTTAGAAAAATATAAAGGGTAGTGAAAATATATTCTCCAAAATCAATATTAAGTCAATGGATTAAAATTGTATTTCATTTACACAACCAAATAACAAGATTGACTATTTCCCAGCAGAGTGGAAACAAATTTTCAGTAATGAGTAATATAAGTGTTGTAAATTTTAGTGCTTTTCATTCTTGTGTCCATACCTCCTTTTATTATATGTCTAATTACTTTCATTACTAAAATCTGCAAATTTATACTATGAACTCCAAATTCGGAAGACTATTACAATATCATGTTTTCTAAGACTTCCCTTCTCTCACTCATTACATAGGCAGCAGATCACAGACTCTCTGAACTTACTTTTTATGGCTTTATCTCAACTTACTTCATTTGTTCGGTTGCTGAAGCTTGACCTCCACTACAACTTCCAGATCTCTCTATCCACATGGTGATGTGGAGAGAGCAATGTGTTATCTCTCCAGGGCCTTGTGTGATGAATTGATGTTTGTGTGTCTCCTTGAAGCTCCTGACCTTCCTTGTGGTGTAGCATTCTCCCTTATTGGGGACTACGCACAAGTTAAACTCCTATGCAACACATTTTGTGTTTCAGTACATTTCTGCTACTCTATAAAGATTTGAACTACTTATTTTGACAATCAAGATTTCTTCTACATGTAATGTATGTTTCTCAATTTTACTTCTGACTCTGATCACTTCCTTAGTGGTCCCCATTTTCATCAGAACTGAACCTCAGTCAGTGGGGGGTTAGAAAAAAAAAGCGTGGGATGAGCAGTGGAGAGAAGAAACGGCTCACAGATAGACAGACGTGTTTACCTGTGGGGAAACCCAGACATGTTTGCCTTCAGGCAGGATAAGGAATCCATCCTGCCAGTTTGCAAATTCCTGGGAAGGAGAAAATGGGGCAGAGAGACATAGCACATGGATTGCCAAACAGAACCTGAATTTCAGTGGTGTAGTTCAAAGGACAGGCACTGTAATTTTGCAGTTCGAAGGGAAAAATGTAGAAGGAATGAAGACGGAATCGAAATGTTTAACAAGAGATGGCAATGGCAGGGCAAATCGGAGACTAACTCCATGGACAAAAAGCATGCGTCAGTGTCCTCTGGTGACTGTTGAAGAGCTTGGAGAGGTAGGAGGACGTGTGGACCAGCGATTACTAAAGATTAGGAGAGAATGATGCACCTGAGTGCTAGGAATAGGAAGGACAGCTGAAGTTATACACTGTGTATCAAAGCCACAGTGCAATTACTCAAATGAACATGTAAATCAATAAGGACACAATTTAGAGCAACTCTAAATATCTCAGATGATAGGTACTGTCAAGAATTCTCCAACCTAATTTTCTAATTATTTTTCTGTACTGAGGATTTCACCTTGGGTCTTCTGATTGAGCGAATTCACCATCCCCTTTCAATTCATTATTTATTTATTTATTTATTTATAATTTGAGGTAGGGTCTCTGAAAGTCACTGGGTTGTGCAACCTGGTCTCTGATTAATGGTCCACCTGCTTCATCTTCCCCAAGTGCTGGAATTCATGTATGCACCAATGTACTCAGCTAAAATCTACAATCTTTACAAATTGATATTGACCCTATTTTGCTGTGATAAAGAGAAAATTAAAAATAGCACACAACAAAAATTGTACATCAAATTAAAACTTGAGGTTTTTGTAAGTTCTAAAATTCTTGGCTTCCAATTTAAAACATTATGTCACATCAATAACAGGAACATGCACATTCAATTAATCAGAAACCAAATCTTCATACTTGAAGACACATTTAAAATTGGATTTTGCTTTCTTTTTAGTGTTTCAGAGTTTTATTTTTTATTTTATGAAAAAATAAAGCAAAATTTCATAATCAAACAGTAAAAGAATAACAATAGTTATTACACTATATATAATTATCATCAGTATAGTTACTCAGAATATAAGACACAAGCAAAAGCAATTCTTACACAAAACACATAATAATACAAGTCTTTCTTTTCGATGAGCTAAGATTAATTAGTAGTATAAATGAAATGAATTAGCATATATATTGAAATATTTTAAAATCAATGGAATTTGTAGTTTGGCAAAGTATTTGAACTTCCCCTTATTTCCCAATTACAAGTTAATATATACAGTATGAATTTTGCTCATACTTAGTCCCTTAATGCCAATATTACTAAATAGTACAATAAAGTCCATGCAACTTCCTGCCTATTTTCTGGCTAAAGTTAAATATCCAAAGTATCCAATTTTTATGTAAGCAAACATGAATTTCAGATATTACCATATATTCATTTTGCAAAATTAGTCTAATTCTCATGTTTTACCAACACGAGTTTTAGTTCACCTATTACTACTTGAAAAAGAAAAACTGGAAACTAAGACTATTAATTTTTAAGACAAACATCCTCAATGATTAAATGCTGAAGCCCAGTCTTGTATTGCTGCAGGTTTTCAGGAGATAAATTCTCCAGTAGTAGATAGTCCCTAACCCGCAGTCATTCTAGTATCTTCTATAATGTGGACCGGACCAACCCATCTCCCCATCGCAGAAGAAATTTTATTATAATCCTTTTACATAAGGGAAAAACACAAAACTAAATTACTATTGTGGACTCTTTTTCCTAGGCTAAAATGTTTATTATAGTGGCAGCATCTTACTCTTCCACTTGTATTAAAGTTTAAGAAGTCAAACTATGTTCATACCCCACCAAGGAGTGAAGCAAAGTTTCACTAAGGAGAAGGAATCTTTCTTGATGTCCTCTTGGCCTTCCTCTAATCCTAATAATCTGTAAAAGAACAAGAGGACAGGGTTCCCCCTGTGGGAGACAGCTTCCAGGCGGGTCTCACGGGTCAGTCTACAGGAAAGGACAGAAAGAACAGTAGGTCCACGAGGGAAAACGCTCCAAAGAAGCCATACTAATTGCGCCATTCTATTTATAATTCTCTTAACTTTGCCACTAAAAGCTGCCTCCTCTAGCTTGGAAACCCACTTATGTATTTGGCATTGACCCATATCAGCCTTTCTACAGCTTGGGAGTCCTATAAAATATGAATTTGAATAAAAGAAATTAACCTTGGGCTCTCCACAGAGGTTACACCATGTAACTAACGTGGCTGGGGATGAGGTGGAAGAAAAATTCTGAGTGACTGGATGTACCATACCTTCTTCCATATAACTGGTGTTTTGATTACACAGAAAACATTTTTTGTCATTTTTATGAAAAAAATTTAATAATTGTAGGCATCCAGAAATAAATTTTTTCTGCTTTAGACTCCTGTTATTTAAATAAATTGCTTCCGTTTTTTTCTTCTTAAATTTGAATTAACTATTTTGATTTACTTTCAAAATGTTTTTCATTATTATCAATAGACATTGCTAAGTACTACTGATATCAAATTAATGATCAGTACTCACTCCTCACTGAATTTGTACTTCCCTTTGTGCTAATCTTAAACCATATTATTAATATCAATGTTTCTTTCATCTCTCAATAATCACCTTACTTTTTGGATACTTTCCTGAATATATAGCCCCTTTATAATTTAATTTCCTAGAAAAAATGGCAAATAAGAAGTGAGACAAAGACACTAATTAAGACAGGCTTTTCTTTTACTGTCATTGGCAGTTAAATGTGACAGTTATAGTGAATACTTCATAACAGGTCATTCCCTAGACAGTGAGATCGACATTTGTAAATAGTTTAAAGGTAATAAGCAGAGATCTTCTGATTGGATGTCTGATAAGACAGCAGTAAAACTTAATGATACCCCTGGCCCTCACTGTTATCCAGTGTGGCACTATTCCTCACCCTGACTTAAAAAGGCCAATGAAATTCACTTTGTATCATAAATGATTCAATGATAACAGACGCTGAGTGTACTGTGCTCTGCAGCAAGTATTTGTTCACATTGCCCTACAATTAGCAAGGAATGCAAGCAGGATCAACTTTATAAGCAGTTGCTAATATCCATGGTATAATGGACAGCCCCTTGCTCTTGTTTTTATACATCTAATTTTCATTTTCTAATCAATACTTAGATTTTTCTCTCCTTATATCATCATGAACTAGCCTTATTTAAAGAACCAGCCCTTTTTTTTTTCTGGAGTAGAGGATTGTGGAAAGAAAAAGGCATTGATAGACACGAGAGGGTCAGAATTTATAATGAACACTAGCAAGGAGAGAGAATGAAAGCTCTGGAGAAATTTCCAGAATAGTTAGAGGAGCTAGAAGAGATAATTTAAACCATTAGACTGAAATGAGTTAATAGATTGGCTCAATTGAAATATATTGGAAATACACTATGTGACAGGTACTGTTTGGGTTTGAAGTGTCAGCAGTAATTAAACAGACAAGCACTACCTACATGAAGTCTGAAGAGAGTCAATAAAGAAATTCAAAAGTGTGTATAAATCATATATTTTGATAGTCGAGATTCCATAGAATCGTAAAATTGGATGCATCAATAAAGGAATGATGGTGTCTCAGAAGGTGGGAGAAGTTCTACAGAGTGGCACTGGAGCCAGCCACTGGCCTACGGGGCATGTGGAGGGGTCTTTCATCCAAACATGAGCACCCTACAGTGCTGTGCACCAGAGATTGAGGGTTCCATATGGTGTCCTGCCAGGAGCTCAGCGCCTCTGTGGTTAAGTCCAAGTGGGCATAGCTTTGAACCTGGGAAAATGAATGGTCAGGGACACAGTAGCTCTGTGTCTGTCTCCACCACACATGCACGCACGCACACACCGATGGACTTTAATCGCCTGGTGGCATTATCTAGACTTGGAGAAGGCTCCCTCTCAGGATCACGGTGACAATCGAGTACAGTTAAGAAGATCTGGGATGGGGACGCAGATCTGAGGCCACCTCAGCCACTGCCCAGCATGCTGGCCTGCGTTGACTTGTGTTGGATCAAAGCAGGCAGGTGCATTGGCTCACGGAGAAGACTGCATCTCAGCTGATATTTGAGCAGTTCAGACAGAATGTGCAGGAGCTGCTGTCTGGGCAGCAGCTATCTATGGGATGCATCCGCATGTCCTGGTATTGAGAGAAAAGTCAGCGAGTGTCATGGCCTTAATGCATTAGATTGGAAACCATCTAAAAGCTTCCCTTCAATAGAACATTAAATATCCAAAGTACAAAATATTGAATGAATTAAATTAAAACAATTGGGAGTTTTGTATTAAAATTTAGACAGCTCTTAAAATGCGAAATGATTGAATTTTGTGCTGTGGAATTATTGAAATTTCTCAGTAATACCTACACTTTATTATTTACCATGGTTTGTTGGTATATAGATTTATTATTTATTGTTTTTTACTGGAAATTGAAGATTTTTCCCCAAATTTCAAATGAAAAAAAGTTTGGAAAAAATAATGTCGAAAAGAGAAAATTAAGTGTTCATAATCTATCAAATAGGCTTTCAGTCCTATTTGGTCTTTTCAAATCTATTTCAATCCTTTCCCTCCTATTCAGTCTATATCTACATATTATCTTCCAGTATTTATTTAAATAGGGTAATTCCATATTGAATATTGAGTTGAATAATTCAATAGGTTAATGTAAGGTAATTGTCCATATAGAGCTGCTTTTGACTCCTTTTGTTTTTTATTGAATATGACCTAGTTTATATTTGCTTATGTAAACTCTGTGAGGGTAGGGATACTTGTTTGTATTTTTACTGTTGAACTTTTTGTGCAAGAATGGTGTCTAGTGCACAGTACATATCTAAAACATATTAGTGAAATAAATGTTGTACTTAAACTTTTTGAAAACATGATTTCAATGACCACTGTTAAAGATATCTGTGACAAACTTCGGGAGAAAAAGGAAATTTTTACACCAGAAAGCATTGTAGGAGTCCTCTCAAATAATCCACCCCTTCCACCAAAGTGGAAAAATGTTTAACAATCCCCAGTTCAACTTACATTTCCAAATCCCTGTGTGAAATGGAGAAAGTTGTTCCTCTGGGTGGTAATAATCCTCAGCAATAAACCCTGTACTTTATTTCTGGGGGTGCCAGTCCAGTTGATAGTGTGTTATTCATATTTCAAAATGCTTCTTCCAATTCCAAAATTTAAATCCCAAGCTTGTGAAATATGTGATATGAAAAGAAGAACCATATGCTATTTGGCAATTAGGAGCATTTATCAGAGATATGCAGCTCCCAACAGAGCAAAGGTTTCATGACCTAGATCTTCAGTTAGTAATTTTATCATTTTCTAAAGTGGTGCTGTTTTCTGAATGACATGCTATGAGTTAAAACAAAAAAAACTCTCTAGGGATTTAGCTCAGTGGTGCCGCACCTGCCTTGCAAGAACAAGGTCCTGAGTTCAATTCTCAGTACCAGAAAAAAAACCCCCAAAAACCCCAAACCAGAAAACTCCATGGGTATCAGCCCTGTTGTCTTAATTGTAATGTGATGTCCTATTCCTACTAGATATCCTATTCTGTTGAAAGCCAAAGCTAAAATTCATTCTTTGTCCATTCAAAGAAGTTTACTCATAAGTCTTGTTTTGCTCTTCTTCAAAGACCTAACTACCCAGGAATGTCCACCTGTCCTTGGAATTGTGTTGACCTTGATATCAGAGCATCTCTCTTTCCAGATGTTACTGAAGAGGCCTGCTCTGTGGTCTATATTTACAGGATTTTCATCCTCTGTTCTTCAAAATCAAACCTGAGTATGGTTGGAATGCTGAACATTTGCCTAAGCATTGGCATCTGAGTCAGGCCTGGGTTTCTCATCTGTCAAGTAGAATTATGGAGCTCACCTTAAGGGCATAGAATGGTGTGAGGCATGACCAACTATTTAGCAAGAGAAGGCACATGGTTACATGCCTAGAGTGGACAAATTTGTTAACAGAACAGATCTGTATTTCAAAGATCTGATCAGTTGGGCTGATCTACAGTTGGGCTCTTGGCAAAACACTATGACATGAAAAAATGGATGAAATGGACCAGTAGCAAAGGCAAAACCCAAGCTGTCTTGTTATTTGGTCATTTTATCCTCAACACAGCCTACCAGTAAAATGATATCAACTTGTCAAAGGGAAAATAGTTATTTACTGAGCTAATATGCCTTCCAGCTCTACATAAAAAAATCCATAGTTGCCCCAGGGAATTAGCTCAGTGGTTCCACCACCTGCCTTGCAAGTGCAAAGACCCAAGTTTGATCCCCAGTACCAAAAAAAAAAAAAAAAAAAAAAAAAAAAAATCCAGAGTGTTCTTATCCTTTTTTTTTAAATTTTCAAATTTCCCTCCATATAGTCTCATATTTGCTGCAGGAACTTGAAATTTGTCTTTTGTTGGTCATAACACATACAGTCAGAGCCATCTTTATCATGAGCTAAACCAGACTCTCCTCTTCCTGAATCCCCTACTAAAGTTTAACTCTTTGGAGCGATATCTTGGGAACAGAGAGATCAAAATATTCAAGTAAGGAGAGGGATTCCAAAATTCAAATTAGTCTACTAGATAGCTTTTCTTCTTATTGTGATAGTAAGTAATGCAAGTTGTAACAAAGTATTATTACCAGGTTTTATTCAGACTCCCAGAATACCACAAACTTCAGTGAATATTATTTTGTTCCATGTTCTGTCACACGTGTCTTTTTTAATGTCATGTAAAGGTAATTACCACTGTGTTTTCTCCAGGTGTTCTCAGCAAAATGTATTTAATACAGCAAACTACTATGATCTCTTATGTAAAAAATGAGATAATGCAGGTCCATGTAGTATGAGAGAGTTTAGACTAGATGGCAAGAGTAGTGATGTTTTCACCTGGCAAAACACAAGCAATTCTGGTCACGCTTATGTATTAAATGTTAGAAAAATATGATTGGAAGGCAAAATGCATTTCAAATATTAGGACTTGATAATTCTATTCCACCAAAGGGAGTGTGAGTAAACTGAAAGTCTCCATCAGATTTTTTGTATTTAAATCTTGCAAAGCCATTCTATTACCTAGACGTCTCTGGTATTTGTTAAGAAGGAAACTTTGGAGTTTTGTACAAATCTTATGTAAGGTAAATTTGATTATAACATCAACAGGGCAGTTTATCAATGAAAGTGCTGCATTTCATTTTATAATTTGGTGGTAATTGAGATTTACATCATTTTGAACTTATTTTAATAGCCCTCATTCCTTAAATGTGGAATGAAATAGGATTAAAGAAAGAGTATTCCCAAGAAACTGAGGAGGACTAATGAGCATTCCATGTTTGTTTCTTGTGAAATAATTCAACTTCAACAAATTCTCTCTCTGTGCATCTCCTCTCTAGTTTTCAAATTCCCAGAGCAGTTAATCCCATTGATCCAGGTTGGTCAGTTTTATTACTCAGATTGATCAGCCATGGCCAAGGGGCAAGAGGTATAGGAATGAGAAATGTCATGGAAGGATTATTTGAGTCTGGTGGCCAACCAAGTTAAAATTCAAATTTGTAGGTAACTTACTATACTGAGGGAAAAAAAAAGAGGTTTTTGAGTCTCTGGGTGCATTTTAACTAAGATCTTTCAGCAACAAAGCAATGTCTTTGTATATAAATGGAGCTATAGTAAACACAGATAACGTAATCATTTCCTCGATTCAAATTCACCCATTTCTTAGGTTTCATAGCTGAGTGTTAAGGAATTTGAACTCCAGACCTGGGCCACCGTTATAAATTCTGGCTCCACAATTTACTAGCTCTTTGGTCTTGTGCTGTATCATGTTAACGTCTATGTCTGGGGTTCCTCAATTACAAATAAAAACATAAATGGCAGCTACTGTCTCAGGTTGTTATGAGGGGCAGTGGATTAATAGTGAGGAATGATTATTTATGACATCTGACACATGCTAAGCACTATATAATTATCAAGTACATATGTGAAGCTAGTCTTACTATGAAAAGGTGAAAAATACAACCAAATAATTTGAAAGGAGTCATAGAAGATTTGTATTCAGCAAGACCATGTTGGTTGTACAGACTTTTAAAAAATGTTGGTAATTCAGAGTATGGGCCAAAAAATTAAGACTTATTGAAATGCCAATAGAAAATTCATAAATGAAATTTGCACAAAAATATTTATATAAATTATAACTAGCTAGATGAACTCTCTTGAAAAACAAGCCCTCTTTAATAAAGTGACCTGCAAAGCATAACTGAAAAATGACTTAAATGAACTAAAAGAGATGATAAGCATTTTTGCAAGCAGAATGGAAAGTTGAGCTTTTGCCTCCAAACCCCTTTTGGATCCTTCAACTTTCAAAGAGCACAGAAATCTCTCTGTCCTTTGCCATGTGGCTCATGATGTCTCTGAGCTTTTACAGATGGGCAAATACGTCATATTCTGAATTGATCCATTTAAAAATCTTGCCATTGCCATGCAATAAAGCTGTATTTTCCAATATCTAATCCCTGCCTGCTTGCGCACTTTGTCTATGTTTAAATTGGTCACGAACTACACTGGGGCTAGGGGTATCAAAGATCTTCCCTTTCCAGCAAGATAGATGTTGAAACAAAACAACATCTACTCTGCCTGAGTTCACACTTCCACTCTCTACCCCTGAGAACTTTGGCTGCTCCTGGGATGCAGCACTCAGCCCAGGAAGAGGGGTGACAGCGGTGTGGATGGAAAAGGCAGCGCAGGCGGCTTCTATGCACAGATGTGTGTCTGTTGGGTGGTGGGTGGGAGCCACAGTTCCCCGAGGGTCTTCCTCCACCTCACCTGATTTCCTGTGCTTTCTCTGGATTTGGATTTGGCTCTTACACCTCACCACGTTCTCCTCCTTTGTTTTCAATCTCCCCTCGAAATTATTTTTGACTTTTAAGTATTTTCCGGCTAACACAAGTGCTAACACTAGGGCTGAACACCAGTGACTTGCAAAAACAATAGAGTTCTTAAAAACTATAAACGAAACGTGTGTTTGACTGTACAACTGAGAATATTCACCCATTAGCAATTATTTGTGAAATTTCAATTAAAACAGTTAATCATACAGAACAAAAGAAATTTAAAAATTAGTGAGAATTTTGACCTAATTATCTTTATATTGAAATTAATCTCAAGAAAATAATAAAACTTGATTTAGTAAATTCAATAAATCTACTCTTTAACTACATTTATTTTTATATATTTTAATGAATTTAGTGTTAGAAATTACTCAGTTGTTTATAATTGCTACTAATGCACCTAGAGGCTCCTAATTGATAATCATTTAACTGGGAAAAATATAAGTGGAAATATATCAAGAAAATATTATTTTACATTGTGGATGGAATACACAGCATTTTGATAATTGAGAAGGATATGATCTAAAGTCAGGGAATGTATGGCACTGTTCAATGTCACTTTCAGCATGTGTGTGTGCATAGGGACCTTATAATATATCTCAAACATATCACTTTCACTTGTTTGCACCTTATTAGTTCTCTATGTCCCTTATACATTGAAACAGAATATGAGGAAGAGGTATTTCCAAACTCAAAATAAATTTTTAAGAAGAAATTGAAATGCTCCCTTGTTTAATTCATAACTATGAAATATGAGCTGAAGTTTCAAAAACAGTGGTGAACTTAAGGCAAATAATAGAACAGGTTTTGACTTTGAAAACATCTAGGCAATGCAAAATATGAAATGACTGACAAAGAGAACCTTAGCTTTATGGTCCTTCAGATCATATGGTGCCTCTTAGAACCTGCTGTATCTATTGTATTCTAAACTGAAGCTTAGCACTACATTAGCTCTCTATTAAAAATAGATAAATGAAAGTCACACATACATTGAGTTCATAGAACACTAGAAAATAAATGAATTCCCATTTTTAATACAGATGAAATCTAATTTTATTATACATAATATGTTAACTCAAGAAAAAGTCAAAACTTTAAAGGATAAAGGAACATTGTACCACAGAAAGGACAGGAGAGGAAAGAAGAGCGGAGAGGAGAAGAGAAGAGAGGAGTGGAAAGGAGAAGGAAAAAGAGAGAGGAGAGAGAGAGTGAGAGAGAGAGAGTGAGAGAGAGAGAGAGAGGGTGAAGAAAAAGGAAAATGTTAATGTTTGACTGCACTAACTTTAGTTTGGAAGAAATTAGTTCCTTCCCTAAATGTACCCACTTGGAAAAGCAGATGAAAGGAACACACAAGTTAACCTGCTCTTCTGCCCTTACCTTCCAAGGATCCAATCCAGTGAGTGCTGAAGTGCACACTGAGGCAGGCTGTGCTATGTACACATAGCCCTAAGATAAAGATGAAAACCCAGCTTGTGTTCCACTTCCCAAGTCACAAACTCCAGCCCAGAGCTGTGTTACTCTAGAGCCATACCCCCTCACTCCATGGACTAGAAGTGCTACTGATACAATTTCCCACAGGAGTCTCTTAGACCGACTCTTCTGATATTGGGCCCTGGATCATTATCAAGGAGAGGATGGATGTCCAACTCAGTAAATCCTCCTACGCTAATCCAGCAGTCATGAATGCAACTTATGATCAAAATAAAGTTCCACTGTTCATACATAGGGAGAAAATATGGCTGCAGTACTTTGATAGATTCAATTACATCAGAGAACTGCCTTTATTATTGGAAATAGATCTATAATGTAGAATGGAACAATGGTTCACCAGGACCTATTTGTATCTCTCTACCCCTGAAAATGCTATCTGAGGTAATACTAAATGACATAGTGTATTCAGTGTATTGCCTGGTACAATTTTGTACCAAGCAGGTCTAACCTGACTTACATGTTTCAGTCAAATAACAACTTCCAGAAGACACCGAATCACCCCACTGCAGACAGGCAGCCACCTGGTTACACACTACAAAGACACAGAGGACACCAGATCACCAGACCATGGTACTGAGTCCTGCTGCTCCTGGCCCAGAGGTAGGGGCTTCTCAGCCACCATCCCACTGCTCCTGGTCCAGAGGAAGGGGCTTCCCAGCCACCAGCCCTCCTGCTGCTCCCAGCCCACAGGAAAGGGCTTTAGGGCCACCATCCCTACCGCTGCTCCTGGCCCGTGTCCCACCTCTCCCAGCTCAGAGGAGGTAATCCATGCAGGCACTAACAGCCCCCCGCCCCACATGAAATGAGAAAACACATAAGTCTCAAAATCAGACTTCCAGATCACCTACAGCAACCTCAAAGGGAAATGAGATGGAACACTCTGATAATCAACCATATGGACCCACTGAACTGGCAACAAAAGGGGATCTGGAAAAAATGAAATAAGAAATAATTTATCAGATAACAGGAGAGATTGTGCCCCTAGTGCAAGAAATGACTAATAAATCTAGAGAGGAGCTCAGGAACATGATGGAATCCCAACATAAGAAACAAATGGAATCCATGAAACAGATGCAAATAGATATCCAGGACATGAAAAACTCCATTGAAAGTCTACACAGCAGAATGAGCCAATGTGAGGACAGAATTTCAGATATAGAAGATAAGATTGCAATTAGTGACCAGGAAAAGAAACATTGTTTCAAAATTATAAGGGAACATGAGAAATCAATCCAGCAGCTGCTAGATGATGCAAAGAAGAATAACATAAGACTGATTGGACTCAATGAAGAAAGAGGAGAGAGGGGAGATGACATAAAAAAATCTCTTCACAGAAATAATAACACAAAACTTCCCAAGCAGGGGAAAAGAGCTTGACATACAGATAAGTGAGACATATAGGACTCCAAATAGCCTTGATCAAGAAAAATCTACACATAGGCATATAATTGTTAGGATTTCAGAAACTCAACAGAAAAACAAAGTGCTACAAGTAGTTAGAGAAAAGAAACAAATCACATACAAAGGAAAGCCCATCAGAATCACAGCAGACTTCTCAACACAAACCATCAAGGCAAGAAGAGTTTGGAGTGACATATTCCAAGCCCTAAAAGAAAACAGCCTCCAACCCAGATTGATGTACCCTGCAGAACTATCTTTCAAAATGGATGGAGAAATAAGATACTTTCATGACAAAGAGCACCTTAGGAACTTTGTGAATACCAAACCAGCACTCCAAAGAATTTTATGCAATATCCTAGGAACAGACATTGAGGATCACAACCCCAGGAAGCAAAGGAGAATGAACCCATCTGGCATGACAAGAAATTAAATGTAAATGGGGAGAACCCAACAAAAAGAAAACGTCATGGCAATGACAAGTCAATACATTTCAGTCATAACCATCAATGTTAATGGTCTCATTTCACCAATCAAAAGAAATAGACTGGCAGGATGGTTCAAGAAGCAAAATCCAACCATATGCTGCATACAAGAAGCACACCTCATTCAAAAGGAAACTCATAGACTGAAAGTTAAAGGGTGGAAAACAATACTCCATGTGAGAGGAACTCCCCAAAAAGCAGGACTAGCTATCCTCTTTGCAGATGAAGTAGATTTCAAACCAACATTGATTAAGAGAGATGAAGAAGGACACTACATCCTTGTAAAGGGAAGGATCCAAGAGGAAGAGATGACAATCATAAATATCTATGCACCAAACACTAGTGTGCCCAACTATATAAAACAAATACTAACAGACATGAAAAGTCATATAAGCACTAATACAATTGTAGTGGGGAACCTCAACACCCCACTGTCACAAATAGATAGATCAACTAGACTAAAAATAAGTAATGAAATACTAGAACTCAACCGAACTCTTGAACAAATGAATTTAACAGATGTTTGCAGAGTCTTCCACCCCACAAAATCAGAATACACATTCTTCTCAGCTGCACATGGCTCATTCTCCAAAATAGACCGCATACTCACACATAGAACATGTTTAAGTAAGTGCAAAGGAATTGAAGTTATCCCCTGTATATTATCAGACCATAGTGCAATGAAATTGGAGATCCATAGCAAAAGAACCTCAAAAAATTTCATAAACACGTGGAAATTGAACAACACACTTCTGAATAACCAATGGATCACAGAGGAAATTAAAGAAGAAATCAGAGAGTTCCTTCAATTAAATGATAATGACAGTACAACATATCAGAATCTATGGGACACAATGAAAGCAATCTTACTAGGGAAAATCATAGCAGTGAATATGCATATAAGGAAGACAGAATGAGCCCAATTAAACAACCTGATGCTGACCCTGAAGCTCCTAGAAAAAAGAAGAGAAGGACAACCCCAAAGCTCATACAAGGGAGGAAATTATAAAGATCAGAACAGAAATCAATGCAATGGAGACTAAGAGAATGATACAAAAATCAATGAAGCCAAGAGTTGGTTCTTCAAAAAAATCAACAAAATTGACAAACCTTTAGCCAACCTTGTCAGAAAAAGGAAAGAAAAGGCCCAAATCCATCCAATTAGGAATGAAAAGGGTGAAATTACAACAGACCCAGCAGAAATCCAGTGGATCATGAATACCTACTTCCAGAACCTATACACCAATAAGATGGACAACACAGAAGAAATGGACAGATTCCTAGATACATATGAATTACCAAAGTTGAATGAAGAAGACCAAAAAATTCTGAACAGCCCAATATCAACCAATGAAATTGAAAACATAATTAAAAACTTATCAACTAAGAAAATCCCAGGCCCTGATGACTTCACTGCTGAATTCTACAAGACATTTAGAGAGGAACTGCTGCCACTACTGTTTAAACTCTTCAATGAAATTGAAAGGGAAGCAATACTCCCAAATTCATTCCTGGAACCAAGCATCACCTTGATCTCTGAAGCACAGAAAGACCCAATTGAAAAAGAGAACTATAGGCCAATCTCACTAATGAACATACATGCAAAAATCTTTAATAAGATAATGGCAAACAGAATACAGAAGATCATAAAGAAGATTTTAAATCCTGATCAAGTGGGATTCATCCCAGGGATGCAGGGATGGTTCAATATACACAAATCAATCAATGTAATACACTATATGAATAGAGCCAAGGATAAACTCCATATGATTATCTCCATAGATGCAGAAAAAGCATTTGACAAAATCCAACATGCATTTATGATAAAAACCCTACAAAAAGTTGGAATAGATGGTCTCTACCTCAAACTGATAGAAGCCATCTATGAAAATCCAACAGCCAATATCATACTAAATGGTCAAAGACTTAAATCCTTCACACTAAAATCAGGAACAAGACAAGGATGTCCACTATCACCACTCTTGTTCAATATGGTTCTGGAAACATTAGCCATGGCAATTAGACAAGAGAAAGAAATAAAAGGAATAAAGATAGGTAATGAAGAAGTCAAATTGTCATTAGCTACAGATGACATGATACTCTATATAGAAGACCCCAAGAACTCCACCAAAAGTCTTCTAGACTTAATAACCAAATTCAGTCAAGTAGCTGGTTAAAAGGTCAACACACAAAAATCAATAGCTTTCCTCTACACCAATGACAGACTCACTGAGAGAGAAATAGGGCAAATAATTCCTTTCACAATAGCATCCAAAAAACTGAAATACCTAGGCATCAACCTAACGAAAGAAATCAAAGACCTCTTCTCTGAAAACTATAGCACTCTGAAAAGAGAGATTGAAGATGATATCAGAAAATGGACAGACATCCCCTGCTCCTGGGTAGGAAGGATTGATATAGTGAAAAAGGCCATACTTCCAAAACTTCTATATAGATTTAAAGGAATTCCAATTGAGATCCCAACAGCATACTTCATGGACCTTGAGAAAACAATCCAAAAATTCATTTCGAACAAGAAGAGACCCAGAATGGCAAAAGCAATTCTAGGTAATAGAGACATGGCAGGGGTATCACAATCCCCAACCTGCAACTCTACTACAAAGCTATTGTGATAAAAACAGCATGGTACTGGCAAAGAAACAGACCTGAGGACCAGTGGAACAGATTAGAAGATGCAGAACCAATGCCAGACACACTCAGCCATCTCATCTTCGATGAAGGAGCCAAACACCCTCACTGGAGGAAAGATAGCCTCTTTAATAAATGGTGCTGGAAAAATTGGGTTTCAGCTTGCCAAAGATTAAAACTAGACCTATATCTCTCACCATGCACTAAACTAAAATCAAAATGCATTAAAGATCTAAATATTAAAATAGAAATGCTGAACCAGCTGGAACAGAGGTTAGGTAGAACTCTTGAAGACATTGGTGTAGGAAAAGATTTTATGAACAAAACCTCAGTTGCCCATGAACTAGCACAAACAATCAACAAGTGGGATCTCTTCTTATTAAAAGGCTTCTGCACAGCAAGAGAAACCTCCAGCAGTGTGAAGAGACAACCTACAATGTGGGAAAAAATCTTCACCTGCCCTTCCTCAGACAAAGGTCTACTATCTTGACTGTATAAAGAATTTAAAAAGATAAGACCTCCTAAATTTAAAGACCTAATCTGAAAATGGGCATCTGAAGTGAACAGACATTTCTCAGACAAAGAAGTAGAAATAGCTAATAAATACATGCAAAAATGTTCAACATCACTGGTCATTTGAGAGATGCAAATGAAAACAATGCTGAGATTCCACCTCACTCCAGAAAGAATGGCTGCTATCATGAAATCAACCAATAACAAATGCTGGTGGGGCTGTGGGGAAAGGGGAACCCTGATCCACTCCTGGTGGGAGTGTAGACTGGTGCAAGCACTGTGGAAATCAGTATGGAGATAACTCAAACAACTAGGACTGGAAGTCCCATTTGACCCCACTATTCCACTGCTGGGTTTCTTCCCAAAAGAATTAAAAGAATCATACCACAGTGATATATGTGCACCCATGTTCATAGCAGCACAGTTTATGATAACTAAAACTTGGAAACTGCCCAAATGCCCATCAACTGGATACTGGTTCAAGAAAATGTGGTTTTTTCATAAAATGGGTACTACTCAGCCATAAAAAATGAGAAATTAGAGAATTTGTAGCTACATGGGTGCACATTGAGGTGATACTCTTAAGTGAAGTAAATAGGACACACATGTATAAATATCGAATAGTTTTTCTGGTGTGAGAACTGAAAGTGTCAATAAGGACTAAATGTATAATAGGAAATGTGAAATAGGGAGAAAAGGGGCAAAGGGGAAGGAAATGGGAGGGGTAGGGGAAAGGATAGAAGGGAATGGGATTAATATTAGAAAATGGAAAAATAGGAACAAAATCTTTGCAAATAGGGAGAAATGGAAGGCTCAAAGGGAGGGCTGGGCAAGGGTGAAAAATAAGAACCAAGAGAGATTATGTAAAGGTGCAAATTTCCAAAGATGAATGTTATTATATTGTATACTTAAAATATACCAATGATTAGAATGAATAATCGATAATGCAAAATAGGAAGGAAAGGTCTAATGGGGTAGGGGTAGTGGGAGGGGCAGGGGAAAGTAAAGAAGGGAAAGAAAAGTGATGAGAAATGGAAAAAATGGAAATAAAGTCTTTGTTAATAGGGAAGGGAGGGCTAGGAATGGGGAAAAAATAAGAACCAAGATGCATTATGTAAAGGTACAATTTCTAATGAGAAATGCAATTGTGTTGTATACCTACAATGTACCAATATAAGAATTAACTTAAAAAAAGAAAAACACGTAACTTCCCGTGTCCTGTCTTCAGGTTCATATTATCTTCAGCAGGATATCAAGCCTCCCCACAGCCATGAGAGAAAAGGGATGGGGTAGACAGTTCCCTCACCACCTTTGCTAAAGCTCTACTGCCTGATAAACTCTGTGTCTCACTCCCCTGCTTCTGTTGGTTTTTATCTGTCATCTCATAAAATAGACAATTTTTTTGTAAAAAAAATACATTCCTCTCTTTCTTTCTTTCTTTCTTTCTTTCTTTCTTTCTTTCTTTCTTTCTTTCTTTCTCTCTTTCTTTCTTTCTTTCTTTGGTTTTTTTCTGTCTCCCACTAAACTTGCTCACCAAACATTCCTCAGCCTTGGAAGAATGTCTATACAGCAAGTACTCATGTATTTGTCGGTTGAATAAATGGATGATTTTTGAACTCTCAACATGGAGTGACCTTCAGAATCTATTCAAAATACTAAAAAACAGTAAGAGTGTTTCTATATAACTCATTGTTCCATATCACACTACAAAAAAGAAAAAGAAATAAATAATTTGTGTTTTTCTGTACAGCTTTGCTGAATTTAGTAGTATTAATAGGAACTATGGAGGAATAATGTATTTAACAAAAAGAGTTTAATTCAATTACCAGTAAAGAAAAAGAAAACCAATTATTGAACAGCCAGAATCATCCTGTCTTTAGGGATAACAAGTTATAGTGTGTAGTTTAAATGGCTTTTCTTAGTTCTTAGGTTTTATCTTTAAAAAAGAGTATGACTAAATGAAATTAATCAAAGGTTTTAATTTAGCTCTGATAACATTAGTGGTGATGCTAGAATTATTTTCTCACTCAATTATTTTCAATTATCTTGACCAAGTTTTAGATAGGGCTCATTAGGATATATAGAAATTTCTCTACTAAAATCTAAGTATTAGCAGTGTGTACTCACCTGCACAGTGCTGTTTACTTTAGAGGAACTCCATGTCTTTAGAATCTAATATTACAATTGTATCTTTCTGCATTAAACAAGTTTTAAGAAAAAAATATGTGACATACGTAACTTAAGCACAAAAGGTTTATTTTGGCTTATGGTTTCAGAAGTGTCAGTGCATGGTCTACTGTCTCAGAAGCAGAAACAACCTGGCTGAAGGGCCTGGCAGAGGAAGGCTGTTCATCTTAGGGCAGTGAGGAAGTGGAGAACAGGGGAAGAGAGCGTAGGACTGGGGATGGGATGTGCCTTTAAAGGCAGCCTCCGTGATATACTTCCCCCAACAAAGCCCCACCTCTTCATAGCCCACTGAATTCATCAAGGATCAATCCGTTCCTGAGGCCAGGGAGCTCTGACACAAGGAGCTCACTAGCTAGCACCACATCGGAACACTGTCATCTGAGAGACGAAGCCTTCAGAACAGGAGCTTTTGGAAAAGACTTCATGTTGAAGCCATAACGACTTAAGTAATATTAAGGGACAGATATCTGTAATTTTTTATATTAACAAAGAGACAGGTGGGAAGATATGTCCCACTGGCCACATAAGGAATTGAAAGGAGGGAAATAAGTGAAAATTAATTTTATATACCTCAGAGTTACTTGATTTATTACCAACAATAATATATATACTGAAAAAATTCTGTCTCTAGGGTTAGAAGACTAGAATCTTCTTAACTGATTATTGCCTGTATTAAAGAGAATGTTTCTAATTTTATAGTGAAGAGAGTGCATTTCTGTTTTAATCATTTCAGAATAGAGAAATCTTTGAATTTTCAGCCAATGCACACTGAACATTATCTTACCTACATCAAAACTGAATGGTTCATACTTAAGCCAACAGGCCATGATGTCTATACCTTCCAATAGTCTTTTTTAATGTATTTATATATCTACATTATTAACTCTATGTGTGCATACATATATACACATATATAAACATAGGTGGATATTGGCATGTATGTGTGTGTGTGATAGAAATGATCAAATATTTAGGGATTGAGTAAATTTTTAAAAAATATAACAGTAAAAGACAAGTGGCAATCAGTTCCCCTGAAAACATTCACCTCTCTGCAGAAACATGTATCCCATTATGTCTGCTACTTTCTAAAGTAGTTTTGGAAGTCCTCTTTTGTGTGTGTCTTTAAGAGGTCCAATAAAAAAAACAAAAGCAGTGAATGCTGCTCCCAAGTGCTGTCTAATAAAAAGGTGGGATTCTAAAAATATTGGTGTGTGTCCTCATCCACTTTATTCACTGAATCTGGAATCATGCAACTTTTGGTTCTTTCCCGTAGTCAAAATGAGCACAAGATAACCTTTCTGAATCAGTTTGGGACATTATGCCAGCCAGGACAGCACACCTGAAGAGCTTCATGGAAGAGGACTCCCAGAACTGCTCCAGAAAGTGGCAGGAACAATGGGAGAAGTGTGCTCAAAGTGAGGGGAATAATATATATATAATTTTGCACCCAATTTTCTCCATGACCAGTGACCCAAGCAGTGGTACTATCTTCAACTCCAGTACATGCATTTTTCTTTACGAATCTTTGTCTAAAATTATGTACATCTCTCACTTGAGGTACCAATGTGTAGTTTCATCAGTGCTATGTCTTACTAGCAATGTGTAGCCTGTCACTTCTTTACTGTACTGCAGGCATTTTTGATGCATCTATTGGTTTGTAGCTTGAGCATTTAGAGATAAAGTTGGATATAAAGTTCAGCTTTCCTAGCTGAACCTGATGAAAGAATGAAGAGGTAGAAGTTTGCGCAACTGAAGCTACACCCTGTGCTGCTGGAGCTACTGTAGCTTACTCTTGAAGTTGTGGTGATGGGCAGTAGGACCTAGCAACTAGGAATTGAGGTTCTGTTTTGTGACTTCTCTAGTTGAAATTATATAATCTTTAAGAATGGGCAAGCTTAAAAAAAATGGCCCATATATTCTTGGTGAAATTAATCAATACCTAATTATTTAGAGGCTGTAAATGCTATCTTTGGCTGACATGCTCACAAAATATGTTTTCTTCTGTCAATAAAAGCAAGCAAATCAGAAATCTAGCATAAGGAAGGCTATTACCTAGCACAAAAGACTCACCCTCATTTTTGCACATAGATATTCCATCAATTTAATGGTATTCATGACCCTTTAAAAAGAGAAAAGAAAGCATTTGGGTCTTAGAATTATAATTGGAAAATAGCAATAAACAAAACCCTAGAAAACACAGTACCCTACAATGAACTTCAGAATTCATGACATTTAGCAAATCACTTTTTGAGATGTAGAAAAAATATCCATCCATTGGTTGGTGGGCTTTGGTATTTGCATGCTTCTTTCTAAAGCTGAAAATTAGATTTAATCCCCTGTAATGGTTCCTGCTAGGTCCCCATCTTTCCAAAGTGTCCTCCTTCTGGTGGCTGCTGAGGAACCAGAGCATAAGAGAATTATCTCCCTGCAGTGTTGTCTCACACTGGCATACATAGGTTCTCTTATTCTCTATCACTTCAAGAGACAACGATGAAGGGCTGTCCTCTCTCCAGGACTTTATATTGTACCATCTTCTTTGGAATCCTGTGCTTTGGCTGTATCACAAATTCACAGGTTAACTCCTTTCTTTGCTGATTATTTTCATTTCCCTGTAGGATTTGATTCTAAGGTACTCATCCATTAACTCTTGTGTGGAAATTTTCTTCTCATGTGTGGCACCAGATCTAAGACACTGATCAAGCAATAATCATGTACCAAGGTTTTTAGCTACATCATACAAACAATTTTTAAAAGGTGATATTGCATGACAGAATAGCACCTTGTCTTGTACCTACATTCCTCACTTTTTAGTTCTTTACTGCTGTGAGCCATGCACACTTTCACGCACCCATGCAACTCAGAAACTCTTAAACTTAGAATCTATTCACACCACCGAAGAGCAAATTGTTAGTAATTAGCCTGTCATAAATATTTTCTGCTTCCAAATTCACTGAGTTTGGATTTTTTTAGCGTTACTGGCTCTTGATTTTTATAGACTTAGTGGCATTCCGCATATATTTGAGAAAAATTCTTAGTAAATACAGGATCGCATATTAGGGTATTAATTAATTAATTTGTCCATCTGTGTCTATGTCTATCCTTACTCTTCTGGTCATTATTTACTTTGGATTATTTTTATATTTAACCTATTAATTGTGAAGACACTTGTACACTAAATTCTTCTTCAAACCTTTTTTCTTGCGTCCATCATGGATTTTTAAGACTGCATTAGGTTTTATATTGTAAACAAACAAAAAATAAATGTATACCTCTGGGAAATATATATATATATATATATATATATATATATATATATATATATATGGAGAGAGAGAGAGAGCAAAAGTATATACATCAGGAAAAGAAAAACTTGTATAAATATTTTAATACTAAATTTATTGAGACATCATGAGATTAATACCAGTTACCTTTGGCTTCTACAATTTCAAGAGGTGCTCAAAGTGGTAGTCATGAGCTTCCAGACATTTATCAGTATGGTGAACTGCTGAAGTGTGTCTACATTTTCCTGGCAGTCCCCCCTCTATATATAAGGGAAATCAATCCATTAAACTGAATTGTAAAAGCTGACAGCTTACGAATTACTAGGAAAAAATTCATGTTTAGAGCTTGTTTCATTACAGTATTATTTCTGAACTGAAAAATCCATAAAATATTAATTCATCAGCCAACAAACAGCTGTACGTACCTGCGTAATCTGTAGTATAAGCGAGAAAGTAGAGGACTCTAGTCCCAAAAGCAAGTGGTGGTGTCTCTTCCTATTAAGGCACCCTTCCCTCTACCCTGGACAAGAACGTCGTCTGTTGCTGTCTGTCCTTTACGAAGAGCTAATGATCTTGTGACTGATTAGGTAGTAATGTCTTATGTTCCTCATGTGGTTTCAGTCCATCCCCTTGCAAGAGCATGAACTTCTTACTCACGTGTCCATTTTATATCAGTATTTTGATGCATTCAGGAGACTAAAACTCAACATACTCCACTACGGACTTCTTCATTCTTCTCAGTTCAAATTTCCTTCTTGTATTGCCTTGGCAAATCTTATATTTTCACAGATACCATCAATTCCCAATCTTCAAATCCTAAAACTTTAAATGATCCTTTATTCCCTTCCCTTACGTTGCTTTTGTATAAATTAATTCTTGTTCTGTTTTGTTCCACAATATTTCAATAGTCTTACTTTTTTTTCAGCAGAAGCACTCCCTGATAACGCTTTTCCTTTCTTTAAGTTAATGTTACTGGTACATGTCAGATGTGCATAATGAACACATCACACTGTTCCTCTTGTGCCTGAAGGACTATTCTGTTTACTACATACTTCCTCTCCCTGTCTCAGTCTCACTACATTGGTCTCTATCATCCCCTGACTCCAAAGTAATTTTGAGGTTCACTATTCGTCTTGTATTGTATCTCTGCAAATCTCGTTCTTTATAGCCATCTTTATCTCCTGCCATTTCCTCTCCCCCATTTTACACCACAGTGCTGATGATATTATATTTCTCTTGGCAAACCGTGGTGTTGCTGACAATGCTTCTTCTTCTTTGTCTCCCACATTGTCTTCCCACAGATAATTACATTTTATAAACTCTTATTCATCACACACTCTGAAGGACTACCTCTCCTGAGATAGTCTTCGTGCTGGAAGAGCCAGCATTCCCCCCTTCCTGATTGCCCTGTATCTTGGACCCATACTTCTATTTTTGCACTAATCATGATGTCATAATCATATTGCAATGCATTGCCATGACGTGTTTGTCACCCACACCAGCTGTGAACTTGAAATTAGGACACTGTGTTATGTATCTCTATGTCCTGACACGTGAGCCTTGTTCCTGGTGCACCATACTTGTGTCCACATGATATTAATGCATGTTTAGAGTGATATTCCATGAGTATTTCGCTGAGCCTACTTGCTGGATTTTTTTCGTTGTGTTCTTGAAAAGAACTAATACTGATTGAAGGGGCCCTTGCTACAAGTACCTGGGCCAGTCTGTTCAAACAATCACTGAAAACCTAGAGGGCAGCCATTTGCTTCTACATGATTAGAGGGATTTAAAACTATGTTTATACATAGTACACTCATATTACTCTCATATTACACCATGTGCCATTGTGGAAGCAGTTTTAATCACCTTCAAAATGTGCCTTGAGGATGCAAAACAATCATTTCATCCAAGAGGAAAATACAGGTGCCATAACACATGACTATCACTTACAAAATTGAGACTGCAACTCCTATTTCCTTTGCAATTTCAATGTTTTTGTGTAATTTAGTTTTACAACTGACTCTTGGGTGTGTTATGAGAAATAGAAAATTTGAGACACTATTTTTTGCATTTTAATTCTACTCTTCTTCATTCCTAATGTGAAAGATGAATAAATCTTTTCGTTTTGCTATATTCTGAAGAAAGAGGAGTAACATTTGTTTGGGATTTGGTACCAAATTACTCTGACATGAAAATCTTTTCTCTTTAAGCAAATATTTTTCTTATTTTTAGACTGTCATGCATGCTGCTACTTTCTCCTTAGCTCCATTCATTAAATTTCATTGTAAAAAACTGCTATTTTATTGTGAATATCATTATCAAGCCTTGGTAATTTGTGAAATTTTACTAGATTTGTGTAATTTTGAAAATTACATCACCTCATAAAAACAAAATAAAATAAGTATTCACATTTTTCTTTGGCATTTTTCCTTTAAGATGCAGAATTCATATTTTATCACAGTAACTACCATAGATTAGTATTGGAGTATTGATTTACTGCTATAGAACTGGTGAATATCTGAGAATTGCACATTCAATAGTATTACAAGTTTACAATTTTTAGCTTAAATGGCTTAGCTTTGGTGGTTTATATGAAATGATACTCAATGCTGTTAAGGAAGGAGCTATAGAGCAACAAATAGACTTTTTGAATAGACTTTCTATCACATTTTCTGAATTCATATTCACCTAAGACAGGACTCTGCAAATGTGTAGGACAAACAACAACACCCTTGCTACAGTTTGAGGCAATGCAAGGTTATGGGAGCTGTCTTGGAGAGCAACAGTCTCACTTCACTTCTGTTTACCACTGTAGGTAGCACTTGAGATATCCTAAATTGCAGATTCAGATTGTATGCAGCTTGTTTTGGTGACAATACTGTATCATTGTTTGTCTGCCTGCTCCTGCACCTGCCTGACTGCATTCTTTTCACTATTCCTTCCTGTCTTCCTTTTCCTCCCTCTTCCACTCCCTTTGCTCTCTTATTTATTTATTCTGGTAATTTTTCCTAGAAAAATATGTCTAAGTAACTATAAACATGGACGTAGGTGAAAAGACGTGTGTAACTCGAGGTATTATCAACATATAGACAACACATTAAGATGCAGAAGACAAATAGGTTATTTTTTGCTTATACTTCTATAAACACATGGTTGCTTAATTACTAACTCCTTATGGTACCCTATTATTAATTTAATAATTTTAAAAAATATATTTTAAACCATTGTCAGATTTTCATTGCTGGAACCAACTACCTGGGGTGCACAATTCAAAAGAGGAGAGATTTAATATGGCTCACAGTTTCACAAGGTTTGGTCTGGAGTTAGGATCTTCCAAGGCATGAACATCATGGCCAAAGACAGTAGTGAGGCAAAACTGCTTAGTTCATGGCAGCTTCGAAACAGAAGTGATAAATAGTGCTAGAGGGGAAGGGGTCAGGGAACATGGACAGTACCCAAGGACATGTGCTGTGACCCACACAGACATAAGAGCAAATGTGATTTAATAATCTCCTTGGTAGTTCCCTAGCCAATCAAATTGACGATTATGCTTGCCTGTCACACCCCAGCCCTTGCCAATTTGATACCAAAATACATCTTCTTACACCATACACTACAAAGAAAAGCAGCAAGGTAATGATTCCACCTAATGTGGTACAGCTATCTTGCCTACAATCAAACATGCCACAGTCTCTTTCAAAAAATTCTCAACTGTTCCAGCATTTTCAAAATCTAAATTAAAGTCTCTCTTGAGGTCCAAGGTAAACTCTCAGGGATGACCTCTGAAAAAACTAAATAACAACAGAAAACAAAAGAAGTTACATAATCCCAAATTACAATAGCACAGTAGAGATCCCCAGGCCAAAATGTAAGAAAAGTGGATAAAAAAGAATCAGACCAAAGCTATACCAGAAAAAGCAGGGCAAACAAAATTCTGTAGCTCTGGGAACAGCACCCAAGACTCAAGGTTGTGAGATATGAGCTCCAAAGCACTTGGGGAGCTCCCTCCATGTAGTTTTGTGGTTGTAGCCCTCATGTCCTCTCCCTCAGCTTCTTCCCCTCACTGCCTGCCCTTTTCCTTGCCAGATGCTACCTGGTCCTGGGATCTCTGAAGTTCTGGTGGCTCCATTGGGTCTTTGGCTTCATTTGCACAACTTTACACACTACATTCTCAGGGAATCCTTGCCTGGCCTTGCAGGACTCTGAAATATCGGTAGAAGCTGCCCTGTCCTCACAGCTCTTATTCTCCGTGTGCTCATAAAAGCAGCAGGATCTGGATGCCGTGAAGATCTGTTGCCAGCAAGAGCAGTAGCTTGACTTCCTAGAACCATTGCAGCAAGAGACTCTGAGTGCCAGGATGGTGGAGCACAGCGAAAGGAATCCTGGGGGATGAGTACACTAGGAGACCCTTCTAGAGCAGGAGGCCCAGAGACCATCTTCTCAAATGAAAGGTTGACAGTTTTGCACTCTGTAATGTGTAATGGGATCTTGCTTATTCCTGTGATGACCTCAAGGCATCTTTCTTCTTGTCCCTGTGCAAAGTATGTAGCTTCTTTTTATTTTCTTTTTAATTATTTCAGTATATACTTGTGAAGCATAATAACTCCATTTGTTTTGAGAATTATCTATCTATCTACCTATCTATCTATCATCTATCTATCTAGCTATCATCTATTTAACATATCTTTACCATTAGCTTCTTTAACAAATGGCCAGAAAACTGGTTATCCATGTATGGAGGAATTAAACTATGAGCATATCTACCTTTCCACCTTCCCTTCCTTCCCCTGTCAATCCTTCCCCTAGTCCTCCTCCACATACTCAAGATGTCTGCCTCCTTGTTTCCTACCATTTCTCCTCTTTTTTACTCTTTATTTGTATTTTGAGTTTCTCATATAAAAGAAACCATGCAGTATTTAGCCTTCTGTGTCTGCTGTATTTCACTAACATTATAGTCTCAAGATCTATCAATTTATTTTTTACCACACACTTGAAATCATCCTTTTTTATGCCAAATAAAATCTTACAGCATATATACACCACATTTTCATTATCCACATGTCTGTTGATGGGCATCCAGGCTGCTTCCAAAGTTCATCTTTGTGAGTTCTGCTCCTAAAAACATGTGCACATGCACACATCATTATAGTACTGTGTCTTTAATTCTTTTAGGGATATACCTAGGAAAGGTCTACCGGGATAGAATGGAATTTTTAGTTTTAGTTTTTGAGAAATCTTCAAACTAATCTGCTTAGTTGTTGTACTAGTTTATCTTCCCATTAACAGTATGGAAATATTGCTTTCTGGGCATATCCTCACCAGCATTTGTTGTTTTTTGTGGGTTTAGTGATAAAAATTCTAACTAGAGTAAAATGGAATCTTTTGATTTGAATTTCCCCATTGAATAAAGATACTGAGCATACACGTACTTATTGGTCATTTGAACTTATGTTTTTGAGAAGTGTCTATTCTTTGTTTTTACCCTTTTGTGGGATTATTTTAAGGGGTCTATTTTTAGCTCTTTATTTAATGTAGATTGTAGTCCCCTGATGAGGAGTAGCTGTCAATTTTTTTCCTGTTCTGTACATTGTAACTTCATGCTGTTGGTTGTTTCCTTTGATGTGCAGAAGATTTTTATATAATCCCATTTTAAATATTATTGTTATTATTATTGTTGTTATTCTTCTTATTATTTGGTACTGGACCTCTGTTCAGGAGGTCCATGTATATGCCTATGTCTTCCAATATCTTCCAACCGATTCAGTGTTTCTGTTTGTATATGTTCGCTTTGATCCATTTCTATATGACATTAGTACAAAGTGAGAGATTTGGGCATAGTTTTATTCCTCTGCACTCGGATAACCAGTTTTATGGCACCACTTGTTAAAGAGGATATCTTTTCTCCAGCTATATTTTTGGCTCTTTTGTCACAGATCAGATCTTGAAGGTGCATTTGGTTGTTTCTGTATCTTTCATTATATTCCATTGATCATAAGCCTATGTTTGTTCCAGTACCATTTTGTTTGTGTTACTGCAGCTTCATAGTGTAATTTGAAAGGTAGGAATGTAATGCCTCCCATTTGATATTTTTGGTCAAGAGAGCTTTGAATATTCTGGGTCCACATAAAATTTAAGATTGTTTTTTCTAGTTCTCTGAAAAATGTGGTTGGTGTTTTGATATGAATGCCATTAAATCTATGTGTCACTTTTGGTAATTGACCATTATAATAATATTAGTTCTGCTTATCTAAGAAAAAGAAATGTCTTTCCATTTTCTAATTTCTTGTCAGTCTCTTCAGGGTACAATATTTTTCTTTATAGAGGTCTTTCACCTTTTTGCTTTGGCTTATTCTCAGGTATTTAAATTTTTTCAATCCACTATGAATCTCAGTGAGTTCCTTATTGGTGTACAAGAACACTACTCCTTGTTTGTGTTGATACTGTATCCTGCCAAATTGATGAATTTGTTTATTAGCTGTTAAGAGTCTTCAGGAGGATTTTTTGGGGGGTCTTCTTTATAAAAGGTCATACTATCTGCAAATGAAGAAAGTTTGACTTCTTTCCTATTCATATTTCTTTCAACTCTTTCTCTTGCTTGATTGCTCTGGCTAACGTTTTAGAACTACATTGAAAATAAGTGGTGAAATACATACCTTGTCTCATTCCTAATTTGAGAGAGTACTTTCAGTTTTTCCCCATTTAGTCCAACATTGGCTGTGGATCTGTCATATTTGACTTTGATTAGTTTGAGATAAGGTTATCTATACCTACTTTTATCAAGGTTTTTATCATGAAGGACTGTTGGATTTTGTCAAAGCCTTTTTTCTGAACTTATAAATGTGATTTTTTACCCTTATGTGTATTTATGTAGACATGTTTTACATGAATTTGATGGTCACAATTCATGCTTTTTAATACTTTGTTGAACTCTGCTTGCAAGTAGCTTATAGAGAATTTCTCATCTATGTTTATCAAGACTATAACTGTAGTTTTCTTCTATGTGTGTGTGTGTGTATTTTTTTTTGTGGTAGATATTAAGGTAATGCTGGCTTCATGGAATGAGTTTGTCAGAGTTCCTTCCACTTCAGTTTCAAGGAAGGATTTGAAGAACACTGGTGTCAGACCTTCCCTGAAGTTCTTGTAAAATACAGCAGTGAGTCCATTGGGTTGGCTTAGTTGGTAGAGTTTTTGTGACTGCATGAATTTGAGTATCTGTTGTTGATCTATTCAGTTTTTATATCTTCTTCATTCAATTTAGATAAGCTGTAAGTGTCTAGGAATTTACTCATTCTTCTAGATTCTCCAGTTTATTAGAATATAGATTTTCAGAATAGCTTATTATAGTCCTTGGAAATTGTTGATGTCTGTTTCATTTGTAGTTGCATTGATGTAGGGATTTTCCCTCTTTCTTTTGGGAAGGTTATCTGTTTATCAATCATGCTTATCACTTCAAAGAACCAATTCTTTGACTCATTGATCTTCTGAATTTTGTATTCTCAATTTCATTGATTTTTTTCTCAATATATTTTAATATGTACTGACCTTCTTTGCTTTTGGATGGGTTTGGCTTTGAAGTCAACTTCGTCAGTACTTAGAGTAGCTACTGTTCCCTTGCTTTCAGATCGCAATCATAGGAACTTTCAGACTATGTTTTCCACTGTCAGTTTATGTACTTTTTACAGTAAGAGTTATGGAGAGATATTTATCCACTTTCATCATTGATTCTTTTTCTCATGCTGATTCATTTATTTCACTGCTCTCCAAGTTTACTGTAGTCTTTCCTTTGGAATTTTTGGTGACATTGGCCTCACCATCTCTATTAAGGATTGCCTTGAATATTTCCTGCAATACTGGTTTGGAGCTTGTGAATTTCTTTAGATTATCTATGTCATGGAAAGACTTTTTTTCCTCCATTATTTTGAAGGAGGCTTTTTAGAATATAGTAATCTGATTTGGTGATTATATATTTTTAGGTTTTGAAAAATTTTACTCCAAGCACTGAGTCTAAAGATTTTAAAGTTACATTTTAAAGTTTGTGTTCAGAAATCTACCATTATTCTGAAAAGTTTGCCTTTATATGTTGCTTGAGGTTTTCTTTAACAGTTTTTTAAAAATATTATCCCTTGGTTCTGAATTTCTGGGGTTTTGACTATCAAGCATTATGGAAAGGTTCTTTTCTCATTGTGTGTGTTTGTAATTCTTCATTTCTTGTTTACCTGGGTATTCATTTTGTTGTTTTGATTTTGAAAACTTTCTGCAATAACTCCAAAGAATAATTTTTTAACTGTTAGTTTTCCTCTGAAACCCTTCATTAATTCCTGTAATTCTTAGGTTTTCTTCTTTTGAGTCATACCAGAGCTCTTGTATCTTTTTCTGGCTGTGTCTTTTTTTTTTTTTTTTTTTTGGTACAGGTTTTCAAACTCGGGTCCTTGAGCTTGCAAGGGAGGTGGCAGAACCACTGAGCTAAATCCCTGGTCCTGTGTCTTCTTTCTGAATATCACCGAGCAAATGGTGTACTACAGTAATCCTATCTTCAAAATCGGGTATTTGATCTGAGTGATTTTGCCTATTGACAGAACTTTCCACTGAGTTTATTATTTCCAGGATTTCTGTTTGATTCATTTTCATAATCTGTAATTCCTGAATAAAATGATCATTCACTTGCTGCATCCTCTTCCTCACACCATTCAGCTGCTTACTGGTATATTCTTTAAATTCAGTGATCATCTTATTAATCAAAACATTTAGCTGTTTATTTACAGCTCTACACTTATTGAACATCTTAGA
This sequence comes from Heterocephalus glaber, assembly GCF_053883595.1. Classification (NCBI taxonomy): domain Eukaryota; kingdom Metazoa; phylum Chordata; class Mammalia; order Rodentia; family Bathyergidae; genus Heterocephalus; species Heterocephalus glaber. Next base: position 1,653,557 of record NW_028258465.1, read on the forward strand.
AATTTCTTCTTTCTTTCATTTGTTCAGTAGTCTTAATTTATTTTAGTTGTTTGTTGTGTGAATGCTTTGGAAATACACCCACTTCAAGGTGAAGTCTCTGACACGGGCTGGGGCCTGTGCTAGTGACTTGGGAGTCTTTTTGCTATTAGTATGAAAGAGTCTTTGCCGCGTGTCCTCGAGGAGAAATCATGTGACTATAAAAGAGTGAATCATAGCCTCCTCGGACCCATGCTGCAGGAGCTTCGGAACTTAGGTGTGACTGCGCTTCTTGTTCCGTCTTTCTGTTTTCTGTATTTTCCCTCTTCACTGTCCCTTTCAGGGTGTGTCCTGGTGGTTGATAATTTTTCCCCCCATATGACCACACTCTGACTGCCCTTGGTGCATACCACAGAGCTCTCTGTGACCCTGCTTTCTTTGTGCCCCCACGATCGGGTTCCCATTACAGTCCTCATTCCCAGATGAAACCTTCTGAGCCTGGCCTTGGCCAGAATTATCCATCAAGCTCTGCTTACAGCCTTCTAGGATTTTTCTATCCCACAACTCCAAACCTTCCCAAACTCACCCCATGAATCATTTCCAATGGTTGTGAATCCTATGGGTGCTTCATAATCACAGCAATGGTGCCAGTTTTCTGTACTGGTCAGTTTTTCACTGCTGGGATCAAATACGTGACACCTACACCTTAAGGAAACAAAAAGTTAATTTGCCTCATAATATATACTTTCAGAGGATCCACTTCCTAGGTGGCTGGCTTAAAGTCAGAAGCATCAAGATAGAAGGGCATCATGTATCCAAATGCCTTAGTTCATGGTGGTTGGGAACCATAGCAGGAAAGCATTGACAGAGAGAAAGAGGTCAGAGAAAGTACATATAACCAAGATCACAACCCTATAACTACCCAGACCCACCCAGACCTGTGTTTTACTAACCCTCTAGCAGGTCCCAAGGCAATAAAGTTGATGAGCGTAATTGTCACACAGATTAATTTTCCAAAGGCACAATTGTAATCATGTATTTTCAATGTAAGTAATTCTTTTACATTTATTTTAATGTTTCTTAAAATAGGCTGAACAGACACACCAAACAGGGCCATTTCCCTGTCCCCGGGAACTGTGGATATGTCCATTTACATCAAAGTAAACAAGGTAGATATAATTAAAGATCTTGGAAGAGGGAGTTTCAAAATATTTTAAAATTAAATCTCCAGGAGCAATATGATTAAGATATAATAGAGTAATAGCTGTTGCACTTTTATTATAATAACATTTAAAACTGGGATAGAGCTTATATAGGTAGGAATCACACATCCACATACAAATATTTCTATGCTCTTCCTTTGACCACACTTCAAAGCATTGGCTGAATCAACTTTAAGGATTCCCTAGTGGCACAATTAGCACTATCAGATCTTCTAATTAATAACTGAGAATATTGGACTAGAGTGGATTTAAGTTCTAATTCTAAAAAGTTTTCTCTGAATTATAGTACAACTTTAGTTTTTAAAATAACCATTACTTAGATGGACTACAGTTCAGTACTACTGAAATTATCACTGAAGATGTCAATTTGGGAGCATATTTCACTTAGTGAAGTTTCAACACATCATACAGTGAATCGGGGTACATCAATATTTACATACTCTGGAATCATCCAAAAAATACGAAGTTAAAATTACTTTTTATCATATTATTCAAGGATGTAAAAGATTATATCAATTCATAATTGATTAACTTTTCTTTCAGAAATATTGTAGGGAATTTCCAAAATGAGACCACATTTCAACCAAAAGTTAGTACCATTTATAAATATATGTTTAAAAACCCACATGTTGATTTATTTGCAATTTTTAAAGTTATAAGTCAATATAGAAATATATTTGTAGAAATATAATTGACATACTTACAAAATGTGATTAAATATATACTTTCCATTATTACACATTATAATTATCATCAGCTCAATATTTTTTGTACTTCATGACCTTTATTTATGAAATACTTTTTACATAAGTAATTTGGAGATTTGTTTCATATATAAAGACTTTTATAAGTTGTATATTCTAAGTGTGTTGATGATGTTTGGACTATTATTTCAATTTTATATTCTCTATCAGATATGCTCTGAACTTTTTGGGGAGTGAGGACTGGCCATCAGCAGTCACATGATTTTCAGTAACTTGGAAAAAAAGCATCAATTCATGCACTCATCAAATGTTTATGGAGTACCTACTGGGAACACAATAGAAATAACATACAGTGATCTTGCTGTTATGTGTTTTATCCTTTAATAACAAAGTGTCATCAAGAGGAATTCATCAATGACAGATTTGAACAGAACTGTTTATTTTTTCATGATTTGAAGAAGTATGAACGATTTTTGTTCAAACTACACATAACTAATACTTTAAGTAAATCTATAGTAATTAATAAAATTGGCTTAAACATTTCAAAATTAGTTGTGAGATAATTTTAAGAAAATAAAATTGCTGAAAGAAAAATCTGTGAGTACTTAAAGTACTAAAGTACTTTTTAGTATACTAAAAAATGTAATTACTGTGAACTAGAATGTAACTACTGCAGTACTTAAGCATCACTTAAACATGAAAACCAATGAAAGACTATTAGCTATGATTGAAATTTGCATTGTGTGGTGAACCTCACACTGTTATAGTATTTTACAGAGATTTATATCTAGCTACAGAAATTAGTTCTACTGTGTGCAAAAGAGATGAAATTCGTATGTTTCATGTCCATCATATAAGACAATAACTGAGCCACAAACAAAAATTTAACTTTCTTTTATACCTAACCTTATATTATAAGAAGTATTATAGAGTGAAAACAACACATTTTTTTTTAGAAAAAGCAGCACAGTTTTTAGAAAAAGCAGCCATTTAACTTTCCCACTTACATTTTTTTCTTTGAGCACATTTTCCTCTGTGAATGTTGATTAATCTTGGTTTTGGTTGTATTAATCTTTGTTTCTGATGATAAAATACAATGTACTATCATAAGTGAAAGCATGAACCACCTGTGGCATATAGCATATGTTCAGTGAATATTGGTTCTTGTATTCTGTCTGCTCTCCTTTAAGATTATGTTAACATTGTACAGTATTCTTATCTATAAAATATGTTTCTTTAACCTTAAATTTAAACAGCATGTTAGTATTAGTGAAAATGAACTGAAAGGAAATTATTGTCATTCTTGGAGTAAAGATACTTTTCTAGAAAAATCCCATAGTGATGTTGACAATAACATAAATTGACAAAAACTTCGACATTAATAGAAAATCCAATTATGATTGTAATTTATCAGTCACTGCATCTTGTTTGTTGGCAGGATACAACAATAAATAAATACCTGAGGAAATATAAGGTCACAATACTAACAGATAATTTGACCGTTATGTTTAGTAATTTCTTATATTAGTTGATCTTCTACAAACACTCAATGAAAAACACTCTTGTGTGTATTACCCAGGAAACAAAAAACACAAAAGAAAATTGAGCTCAAAGGAAATCTACTCTTTGAGTAAGAGTAAAGCTTCACCCATGATTTCAAAAAGAATTTTCTGGGCTTAGAAGAAAAATGAAAAATAAGTGAACACCATGAAGAAGAGAGGTGATAGAATTGGAAAAGTTGACCTTCCTGGGTGGGATCCTGCCCTGCCTTACTGATTGAGTGGCCAGAGACAATGCCCCACCATCATTCTAGCAAAGACTGCACATCTCCCAGCCTGGAGTTGAGCGTCAGATCCCATATTGTTGGGTATCCTCTTATGTTCTGCTATTTCTCCAAAAATGTGTTCACTATAAAGCTATATAAGCACTGGAAAAGTATTAATCTCATTTGATACTAACTAGACGTGTGATGTGGGTAAGTTAGCCTGAACATGACTTAATTTCTTTTTCAGAAATATGGAAGTTAATTACTTCTAGGGTGTTAGTGAGGATTGAATGAGAAAATGCACATGGATAATTCTTTTATAAGATATTTAAAAACACAGAAGAATCATTCTAAAGCACATGAAAATTTCAAAGCGCAGTAATTTGGGGGGCTTGAGAGAAGATTTATTTATCATTTTCATTACAGACTAAAGCTGGTGATTCTGGTCAGCTGATCTTCTACACAATCATTCAGGCAAGGCCCCAGGCTCTCGCCATTGGGCCAGTGGATGGGAATAGAAAGCATGAGAAAGCACACTCATTTCATAACTGTTTCAGCCTAGAAAGGCTGGATATCACTTCTGCTCACATTCCGTCAGTGAGACGTGTGGGACCAGCTCACTCACCAGCAGCAGGTTTCAGAACAGTTTGACGGGCCCTGTGTCCAGGTGGAAAAGGAAACAGGTTTTGGTGAACACAGTAAATCCTACTCCAATCCTTAAAACCAATAGTTTTCTTCTAGTGCTTTTGAGGTGATGTATCCAATACTATCTCTATTTTAATTGTTTTTTATTTTTGACTTTTCTTAGTACATGTTTTCAGTACATAATGATTATATTCACTGCAGGGACTTGGTATCTGTACTTAACACTTTCAATTCTCCTTTTTTCCCCCTCCACTCTACCCGTTTCTTATTTTTCCAGCATCAGATTCATTTATCTTATAATACATTATAAAGTTAATTCTTATATATACAACCTGTATATATGAATAAATCATGATAATAACATACCACCTATGAACAAGCACATGGTCTGGTGTAATAACTACATGGACATTTACAATTACTTATTCAAGCACCTCTCCCAAATTTCATCCTTTTTTTCCCTCTTTTTTTTGTTTTCAAAACATTTTTATTACCCCTCTTCATAATAATTTATCCTGGTAATGTTTTAAAGTTTTAATACAGTAATTTTAATTATAGTATTCTGTGTTTTGTTTTTTTGTATGTGACATTTGTTTCTAAGATCTAGTCATGAATTGAGCATCTATCATTTCTTCATTTTCATTCTGTGTGTCATTCCATTATGTAGCTTTCAATTTATGGATTCATTCTTCAGTCAAAATATATTTCACTCTTCTTGGTTTTTGCTACTAGAAAAATAAAACAGCTATCTACTTTATTTTCTATGGTTTTTGGAACATGAGCATGAAGATTTTTCTGAGATAGGAAGTATGGAAATTGTAATCTCAAAAGACCATCACTTCCCCAAATTCTCATGATAATGTCAAGTAATTCTTGCACGTGACGACATTTATTTATGTTACCACCATCGATGTATCCATGTGTCTGTAGCTCCTCATTTTGTCAATATTTGTTATGAACAATGATTTTTTGTGTTTTATCATCTTTGTTTAGATGCATAGGTGAATTTTTTGTGCTAATTTACATTTGAGAATTGTTTTATTTTCAACCCTTCATATTTTTATTTTTGTTGAAAATTGCTTACTCTTTTATCTCATTTTTTCTTATTGTATTGTTTTTCTCTTACTAATTTATAAGAAGTTTAAATATCCTGATAAGTCACTATATAATTAAAACTACCTTTTCCACTTTGTTGCTTATCTTCCTCATTGAAATCATATGATATCAGAAGTTTCTGTTTTTTTCTTTTGAATGTGTCTTTCATTGCCTTTTTAGTCCCCATCTTTTCAACTTCTTCATCAGTGTCATTACAGAGGTACCATCAAGCTGTGTTCTTTCTATTATCCTCAGTTTTTTACATGCATTAATTCATGTTATCATTGCATTGTTAGTAATAGATTGTACTTACATTTATAGAAAGGATTTTTAAAATTGTGTTTTCTCTCTTTTTAAGTTGATCCCTAGCATGCTTCTGATCAGGGTTGAGTTCTGCTGCAAATTTTAATGACATTTTTCATAACACAGTGGTTCACAAAATGTCAGGATTCTTGACACCTTTAGCATCTCAGGAATTATTTTTCACAAAACACCTAAGTCAAACCCAAACTGAGCAAAATGCAAGGCCAAATGGTAATATTTAGTAAGATCTCAGCTTGATAGTTGCATTTGGCATGATATCTTACAGTTCTTACCCCTTTCCTTTAAATTTAAAAATGTCCTGTATCCCATATAGTTCACAGTACTGCCTAAAGGTACATAGTGAGATATTTTGGGAACTGCAGTTTCATTTTTATTAGATTTTAAATGCTGAAAGGTTTATTTTGGCTCACAGTTTTAGGAGTTTCAGTGGATGATAAGAAGACTCGGAGGCAGGGGTAAGACTTGGGAGGTGAGCTGCTCCGCCCCCACCAACCAGGAAGCAAGGAGAACAGGAAACGGAATTGCAGGATTAAAAATCATCAATCCAAAGGGAGTGATAGCAGAAGGCAGTTTTGGGGTTTTTTTTTTACAAATTATTTATTGGCCCGTAGAGATTAGCTCTGTTTCCCATTAAGCAGCAACCTCTATGCCCCATGCTATAACCTTTGCTTGCAATTACCTCTAATTGAGGGAAATAAGGTGTTTGTTAATATATTTAACCTCTAAGAATATAACAATGATGACTTAAATAATGATGATTTTTGAATTACTAGTGGCCATAAAGAAAACAAAAATAGTCTGAAAAAGAGAGTGGTTAAAGAGTAATTAGCAGAGAATAATGAAATGATTGGAGAGGGTCACTCAAAATTGTGTTACTGTAAATACTGTTTTCACCTTTATCTAAAGAACACAATTGATAGAGTGCAGACTTAAGACAGCTTTTCTACTGAAGGTTTTATTTCTTTGGCCTCTTCAGGAACACATTTGACATTATAAAATGTTTGTTTCCAATTTCCACTTCCTGTTTGAAAAGATGATTTTATTTTTTTTTTGGGGGGAAATTAACTATTCATATGTCAGAAGTAGAAAATAATGCAATAATCATATGTATGTGTTCAGTAATTGAGATCATCATAGGGCTAGTCTGTATTGTTGTATAACAAATTCTCTTCACAAATATACCTATAGACAAAAATGTGAAGGACCTCATAGAGAAATTAAAATACAGAAATTTATATTAAAGAAACATTTAAATATCCTAAATAGCTGTGTGGAAACACACTGCAAATAATATAAAACAAAATTTGGTAATGTTCTGTAATAGATTGAGTTTGTTTTTTTCTAAGTCTCACTGGCAGCTTACCTTGATTTCTTTGTGATTTTTATTTCTTCTTAAAATACAAAAAATAGCCAGGCATATTCATAGACCTGATTGATGAAATGATACTAGCAGATGCACTAGGACATGTGTGACCTTACCAAGTGAGGTAGCCATTCATTATTTCAGAGAGTTATTATTATGAGCTTATGCTTATACTATTGTTTATATTTGCGTATTCATATTGAGATGATATCATTGTATTAATTTTGTATGGTAATTCTCCAAAGAATAATTTTGAAATTTTATATTGTACATATTTAACGCATTTATTAATTGTGTGATGTCTTCATGTATATTTGATGAATTTACAACAAGTGAAACTTCCAATTACAATGTGCTCTTGTAACAAGTCAACTAATATACACACATATATGCTATCTGTCATTTTTTGACTGGACAAGGTATCTTTACTGTTTATTTTTATAGAACACACCATCTCTTGTAATGTACTAAGGTTATTTATATACATTTGCATCTTTTTTTCCAGTATGGTGGGCTTTGGTGCAAAATTTTTTTCATTTTCATAGATGGGTTGCTAGATAACATGGTTTGTGTATTTATTTATTCATGTTTTTAGTTTTTGTTTGCACATTTACAGCTCCCTGTGTAGAGCTGGCATGTGTACACCATACATCTGAACTCTTTTTTCATCCTTGCCTCCTGCCCTCCCTAGCCCTCCCTCCATCCCTTTATCCCTTATACTTTTGAGGAAGATCTATCTCCCTACTTCCTATTATCTATCTTTAATTTTTGCTCTTATTTATACTTCTGGCTTCTCATATAAAATAAAACCAGGCAATATTGAAGCTTGTTTGTCTGCTTTATTTCCCTTAATACTATGGTCTCAAGATGCATCCATTTCCCTACAAATGATTCATATTTATCCTTCTTTATGATAGAGTTCTATTCCATTGTATGTAAAAGCACATTTTCTTAATCCATTCATCTGTTGATGGATGTAATTCTGCTCAACTATTAATATATAGAGGGCATTCAAATACTAAGTTTCTTCAATTAATTTTAATAATTTTATTTTCCCTTCATTTTTGCAATTGTTGCTCCCACTTTCTCTGCTAACTTACAATCAACTCAACCAGGAAGAAGTTTTCAAATTAAACCCCATAATGTCACTTTAACCCTCAGATCATTCTAGTACTTTCAACCATGCATGGAATAAAGAAAAAAAAATCATCCAAGAACCTATTTAAGCCTTCCATGCTATTGCTACAATGTCAGGTACTAAAATCCAGCTCTAGAATCTAACTATCAGGATTGTTAGCTCTCCTCCAGTCTCAATGGCTTTGTAATAATTCAAGGCAGGCTCAATTTTGCCGAAATCCCTTGTTCACCTTTTACCTACTAGGGACCCCTGGAGACATAACCTTGGGCAAAACATGTATTTATTGACGCCTTCGTCTCTGGTGCTTTTGTGTCATGCTTAGCTTCTTGGACCCCAAGAACTAGCAAGCTTTGTTTCACTCAACCCTTCTGCCATGATGTTTCTGCCTTGGAGGTAGCCAATCATGGATGAATCCTAATAGGTTTGAGGATTGAGTGTGGCTCAAGGTGATATGTTTGAGTTTCAAGTTGACAAGAGGTGGACTGTGACATTAAGCTGGAGTGTCAGTCTGATTGGCTTGAGAGCTATGTAGGGTATATTAGCCAAATAAACCTCTTCACCTTGAAGTGGTGAGTGTCAGGTGTTTCATCCAGTATCCAGGAAGTTGACTTATACATCACCCACACACTTCCTCCATATCTCATCTCTGAATTTGGAGCTTTTATTACTTCAGGGCTCCACTAAGCTAGTCACATCACAGGCACAAAACAGGAATCAATATATTATCTGCATTTATTGCCATCTGCTTTTTTTTGCATGTAGTTTATTCCCCCAAAATTCATATGTAGGGATCTTGGTCCCTAGGGTGGGGACAGTGAGAAATAACAAAACCATTCTGTGGTCAGGGCTCATGGAAGATAATGGGCATCACCCTCAGGAGAGATTAATGTCACTCTTGCAGGAAAGCAGGCTTTTCTAAAAAGAGTCATCCCAGCACCATCGCTCTCGTCCTGAGCACATTGTGCTAGCTCTGATGGCCAGTACCAGTTTGCTCCTCTGCCATGTTGTACCACAGCCAGGAAAGCCCTCACCAGAGTACTGGAAACATGCTCTTGATTGGCAGTCATCAGAAAAGTTACCTGAATAAACCTCTTTATTGTATCACATAATCTCAGATATTTTACCACAGTAACACAAAAGAGGCTAAAATGGGTCATTCTTGCGGGCAGTAAGGGCTGGAGTGCACAGTTCCGGTATCTGGTCCCGGAAGTGGTTAACCTTGCGACTCCCCTCTAGCCAACCTCAAATGTGGCTGCAATGTGGCAGTGACGCATGTGAGCCTGCACCAACATTTTCAACCATCTCATTTGTGAACGAGGCCTATTTACTTCCTCCTTTGAGGCTGCAGTGAGGCACTTATGGAAAGACAATTTACTTCTACCGTCCTATATCATTCGTTGACTTAAAAAATCTATTGCTTTTCTTTTTACAGCCTAATACTCTGTTATATTATTATTAATTGATAGGACTCTTTCCTAAACAGACCTGGTGTATATTGTACATTCAAGAAAAGTTTGCCCATGGAATGAAGGAATGAATTAACTGTCTGACTCCATTTTCTTCTTCACATTGCTTCATAGAAATTATCACTGCCTAACATCATATATTTTAATATAATGTTTCTGCCTTCACTTTCTTCTCTACGACACAAAATACACATTTGTTTTCTTTGTCTGAAGCATTATCCCCAGGACCCGTAGAAGAACCTTGTCTAACAATTATTTGCTAAATTAATTAACAAATAGACCTTGACTTTTTTACTCCCTAGTGGGTCACTGAATACCACCTTGATGGTGCATAGTATTGAATAGATGCTCAGTGAAAAAGTTGTGCTGCCATAGGACCTATTAGTTCTCAGTAGGGTCTGCCCAGAGACAGCTTCTGTCAGTACCATTCTGATCTTTCAGCAGCCAAAATTTAAGCTGAACCTAAAATGACAGCTTTGACTTCCTAAATTTCTTTCTCAGGAGTTTGCAAAGGTAAATTCTAATGATTTATCAGCTCCTGGAAGGGCTCATATCTTTTATGGACAGTCAGCTTTTATGTCTAATCTTGTCAATTTATCTCTTAGAGTCTTCAGCATTCCTACCACCTCACATCTTTGGGAAAAACGTGAAGTCAGAATCTTGCAAACTGGCCAGAGACACATGCGACTCCTCCATTTGCTTTACCTTTCCTCACAGTGGAAGCAAGTTAAATTTTTAAGAACATATTTTTAAACACATCTTGTACTTTGTTATACACGTATCTGGCATATAAAATCTGGCAAGGGGATGACCATAGATAATCTCCTCTACTGTTACTTGGAAGATAAATGAGAAGTTAATTTAAATTTTTGACACATTATATTGAAATTTTTAAATTCATTCTCTAAATTGGGTTTGGAAGAAGTCTAACCTCATGTACCATGTGAGGACAGCTCTGTGAATATTTGTGACAAATGATTCTTATATTTGCCCTCAAAATTATGATTCAATTTGAGAAAATGAAAAAAAAATTATGGATAATGTTTAATCACTACTGTCATAGGAGTGCCAAGCTGTCAGCAGGATGTCCTGACACGTGGAGTTAGTCACTTCCCACTGTGAGGATCCACATGGCTTCTACTAGCTCAGGAAACCGTGACTCGATATTCCGGCTATTGAATAGATTCACTCACTGTGTGTCACGTTCTGTATGGAATGCTATAGTTAAAATGAGTTTAAATATTTTTGAATGTTTAATGTTACTATATCCCTTGCATTTCTACTGAAAAAATAAATACCTGATTGTTTTTGCCAATTTTTAAGTTCTTAACTATTAATTGACATGAATTTAATTTAGACCATAAAGCTTAATTAGACACTTGTTAAGTTAATCATCATCATGTGCGGATAATATCCCACTCTTGTACTGGCAACTGTGGAGTTATTAATAATGCCCTTTCTCTATGAGAAATACATTTCTCTAAATTGGGAGAAAAAACCCCAATTATCTGGATAAAACTATGTAGCATTAAAACACACTTACTTGTGAATATATGTCAGAGGCTAGGTATAACAGCCCTGATTTTAAGTAGAGGGATTAAATAATGCTATGTATTTTACTTTCTTTTCTTTATTGTCTAGGAAGTTGTTGATATTTTCCCATATATTTTTCCAGTTGCTTTCTCATTATTTTCTAGTTTCTAAGACCCACAATTTAATCAAATTCCTCATGGATTATTTTCAACTCAATTTGATTCTTCTTGACTTTTTTAAACTTAATATTCTTGAATATTTTGTCAAAAATTAGACAATGTGCTAATTAACTATGCATGTATTACAATACAAAGTGATTTTTACTTTCAAAGTGTAACAGTAGATATTCATTTTGCAGAGATTTAAATAACAAGTGTACATTGAACAGGTGTAAGAATAATTTTTATACTTGGTGATAAAATACTTCACACAAAGAAGAATATATTTTAGCAATAGGTTTATGAAAAAGATTTTAACCTATTCCATATTATTATATTCAGTCTGAAACAATATTATGTTGTGTCTAAGGAAAGATACATATAGTGTTACATAAATAGAACCTGAGGAAAAAGTAAATAAATAAATAGAACCTGAGAATGAAGAAAAATGAGGAAAGAAATCTCTCTCCACCACAGACTGTTTGTGTTATGCCAGAATATGGATGTCTAGATGTGGATACTCTATATTCACAGAACAGGGAACCAGGATTGTAAATACCAGCTTTAGTACTCTTGCTACAAAATATGTGGGTAAAGAATATATAGGTACAAATGTTGAAAAGGAGAATTTCAGGGCATAATGCATTGAATTAGTTTCATACCAGTTTAAGAAATACTTATCAAAAGCAAGAAATAACCAAAAATTGAGTTGAGTGTTGAAACAAATGTTGAAAGAGGAGTTCCCATGTATTTAAAGATAATTAAACAGCAGAGTTCTTGTAAAAGGGATTTAAAAAAAATGTTTAATGGGTTGAAATAAATTTCTTTAACATACTTTTCAATCATAGAATTCATGTTTCTATGTATCTTTTTTTTTCTTTTTTTTGGTACCAGGGATAGAACACAGGACCTTGCACTTGCCAGGCAGGAGCGGTGCCACTGAGCTATATCCCTGGCTCTACATAGCTTTAATATGTGCCTCTTTTCTACTCCCAATCATAATGAATTTATCAATTATTGTATAAAAATGAAATAGTTTCTTCAAAGTAGATGTGCATTTTTTTATTATTTTTGTAAAACATTATCAAAGTCTGTTTTTCAAGTCTGTGATTTTATGATAATGTGTTAATACACTCCTCTGTTCTCTACTCTTTATTTATTACGAGTTTCATTTTCTTATTTAAAAACTGAATTTATAGTCCTAATATAGACCTTCTACACATTAGTGTTTAAACTCACCATTCAATTTTTTTGCACCTTTTAGTATACTTTTCTTTCCCAAGACTTATCTCATGTTACATAATTTACAGAAAAAATTTAGTGATACTGACATTAAATGAAATTTTTTTCTTTCTGAATCTCTATAATGCTTAGTGAATCATCCCTAGTTCTTCTTCACTTCCATGAGCAGATCCATAACTAAATAAATTACCCCTGAACTTGATGTCAAGAGACCCTGTTTCTAGTTTTCTTTGGGTTCCCACATAACTGGGCTGTCACACAGAATTTGATTTTTCTTTGTGATAGGATCCTTAACATACAATGAGAAAATATTTAAATTGTAGAAATATCGATCACCTCTTGCTTTAGAATGTTTCTTATATTGTTGATTTGCATGATATTTTATGATACATATTCTTCAGGAGGACTATAGATTGTACATTTCCTAGTTTCTCCATAACACTTTGCACTTAGGTATTCAAATAATTCTATTTGTGTTTTTTCAAAAAATACAGAATCTAAAATTATTAAGCATTTCATGATCTTATTTACTTTTTGCATTTGATGACATTTCGAGTATATTCATTTCAATAAAATTTTAGTATATTGACATTCATATATTTCTTTAAAAATACTGATGAGATTGTTTCAACTCTAAGTCTCTACCCGGTTACTCATTTTTGTGTCTAGAATACATGTTATGTAATTATTTTAATATTATTATGACACTATAAACAAATGTTTATTTCCATGAAGTTGCCTGTATGAAAGCAGTACAGAAAGAGGAGGCACTCAATACATTATTTTACTCACTGATTAAATGGATAGTTTGTGAATATCCAGAATTGAAACTCTGGGGTGATTTTCTAGAAAGAAACCATGCCACTTTGAAGCAAGATAATTGCTCTGAAATCAACCAATAACAAATGCTGGTGGGGCTGTGGGGAAAGAGGAACCCTGCTCCACTGCTTGTGGGAGTGTAGACTGGTGCAAGCACTGTGGAAATCAGTATGGAGATACCTCAAAGAACTAGGACTGGAAGTCCCATTTGACTCCACTATTCCACTGCTGGGGATCTTCCCCAAAGAATTAAAAGAATCATATCACAGTGATATATGTGCACCCATGTTCATAGCAGCACGGTTTGTAATAGCTAAAACTTGGAAACACCTCAAATGCCTATCAACTGGAGACTGGATAAAGAAAATGTGGTTTTTATAAAATGGAGTACTACTCAGCCATAAAAAATGAGAAATTAGAGACATTTATACCTAAGCGGTTGCACATTGAGGCGATACTCTTAAGTGAAGTAAATAGGACACACATGTATAAATACCGAATAGTTTCTCTGGTGTGAGAAACTGAAAGTGTAAATAAGGGCTAAATGTATAATAGGTAATGTGAAATAGGAAGAAAAGGGGCAAAGGGGAAGGAAGTGGGAGGGCTAGGGGAAAGGACAGAAGGGAATGGGATTAATATGAGAAAATAGAAAATAGGAACAAAATCTTTGTAAATAGGGAGGAATGGAGGACTGGAAGGGAGGGCTGGGCAAGGGTGAAAAATAAGAACCAAGAGAGACTATGTAAAGGTGCAAATTTCCAAAGATGAATGTCATTATATTGTATACCTAAAATGTACCAGTGATTAGAATGAATAATCGATAATGTAAAATAGGAAGAAAAGGTCCAAAGGGGTAGGGGTAGGAGTAGTGGGAGGGGCAGGGGAAAGGAAAGAAGGGAAAGGAAAAATGATGAGAAATGGAAAAAATGGGAATAAAGTCTTTGTAAATAGGGAAGGGTGGAGGGCATGAAGGGAGGGCTAGGAATGGGGAAAAAATAAGAACCAAGATGCATTATGTAAAGGTACAATTCCCAATGAGAAATGTAATTGTGTTGTATACGTACAATGTACCAATAAAAGAATTTAATTTAAAAATAAATAAATAAATAAAAGAAAGGCTGCTTCTCAGTGGGTGCTACTGATGCACCTGGAAGTGCTGCATCCTGACCACTTGGTTGGGCCAGGTCCTGGCTTCTGGGAACTCCTGGCCATAGATGTGTCCAAGGTCCAGTCCCACCCATCCCAGTTCTTTTGCCAGCTCCCTGTCACCTTGTGATGACTCTCAGTGGATCAGGATCAATTATTCTTCTTCTCCATGTCTGGGAACTAGTGTTCTGTCTCACGTGGAAGGGCAACTTCTCCTACTTGCTTTTACTAAACCATGCGTGATCACCAGATGATCTCCACTGCTAAGATAGCTTTGTCAAATTCAAAGCACTTTTAAAAAAAAAATTTCTGACCTTCAGTTGACTGTTGAAAAAAGACAACCTAATTTTTTTATGTCATCACAAATTTATTATGTCTTCATTTTGCAGAATATTTTCAATCTATATGAAAGAGAAGTTAGATCTTTTCAGCATTTTGGTCAGCTCTGGTTGCTTAGATTAGAGTCCCAAAGCCTTTCTTTTCTCAAACATAACTAAAGACTGGGTCAACTGTATATTCATATTATAGCAGTAGAGTGTTACCACAAACAACCACAACACTTCATTGGAAAACAAAATAATTCCCATCTCATGAGAAATTAATTCTCATGTGGAATACTTGTGGTCCACTAGTGCAGGTCACCAAGCTCCATTGCGCTGGCTCTGCTTCAAGGTGGGCATCTGCCTGAGCCTTACAGAGAGGGCTGACTCCTCCTCCTAACTCCATTACGTCTGAAGCTACTCGTGGTGAAGCTACACATGGAAGTGCCACACTGTCATTTCTATTTTGGTAAAAACGAAATGAAACTGAACAGTAGCAATGGAGAGAACCTGGAAGACACCCTCCATCTTTAGTGAGAGAAATTATAAAGGGTATGTATACGATGTTTTACAAGACTTAAAAATTCTTTTGATGAAGAGACAGGACTCAGTGTCACTCCTGGAGAGGTGAAAAGTGGAACAGAACTCTTGTTAGTTAAAGCTCAAAATGACAGGAGAGTTCTAAGCAGGACCACCTAGGGGTTTGCATTCAGTGAAACAGTAAACTCAAGGTGAAGTTATTGGAGGCAATTGGTTTAGCAAGTCGGGTAGGTTTCACTCAGCTTCTCAGGCTTCTTGCAGATTGGCTGCTGTACATAATTTTTCAGGCTCCTGGGCATAGGGATTATTCTATACTTTTATACCTGGCCCTAGAGCAATTAGGGCAGGCTGATTACCGCTCAAACTATGAAAATCAAATAAGGGCTTGAGCTGTGGACTTAACCAGCTCTGGAGAGGAAGAATTGAAGGGTTTCTAGTTTGGGCCTTGAATCTTGGTCAAGGCTGAAAATGAGCAAAAGGAAACAATGTTACAGTTGGACCATTTAAGTCTTGACATCAGTGTGAATACTTAGGGTGTTTGAGAGAGTAAATAGTAAAGGAGTAGAGTATAAATTTGTCTGAATAAAATAGAAAACATTTTATTATGAGGTTAATGAAGAAAAACAAGTAGAAGTAAAAAGAGTTTTTGTATGATGTCCCATAAGCAAAATCCCCTTATATGGTATTATCAAAAGTGCAGTCCAGGAATTTCTGGAGTCTTGAATATTATTATATAATGGAACTGACAGTGTTTTTAAGTTAGGAGTTATATTTTTATAATAATAATATATTGGTGTATCATTGAGTCATGGTGGCAAGTACACCAGTTATAATGTGAGGGGTATAAACTAACCTTTATTCAGGTGCTTGTAGAGACTATTTATAATGGTTCGCAACTTTTCTAAACCAGAGGATCTATGATTTTTTCCTTTTGTTTGTTGGATTATGAACTAATTGCTAAAAAAGGATAAGATTCAGCAACAGGAAGGCAGATGAGATACGCAAGGTGTATTGTGGGCAGAGCTGAGAGCCATGCCTGCTCCAGCCACCCCCATGGCTGACAAACCCAGCAGCTCTCAAAGCCTCAAACCTTCACCTTTAGGATTTTTGTGGTGGCTTCATTTGTGGGTTTTCACAGAAGACTCATACTTAGTCATAGTTTATCAAGCTTTTGGCTACTGGTGATTAAGTTGCTTTTCTCCCTCTCACTTCCTGGAAGGTCAAGAATTGGGGCCCAAATTCCCACCCCTCTCTTCTCCTGGTTGTCGCCTCTGGCAACTGTCCTCAGTGCTGAGATTATCTGGAAGTCCCCAGACAGCAGTCTCCTCCTTAGCATGCTGAAAGACAATTCCTTTTCACACCAAGGATTTTAGCAACTCTGTGTCAGGGAATAGAGACAAAGACTGAATATATATTTCTCAATATATTATAATGACACAAAATCTTAGGCAAGGATGAGACAGTATGGAAGAACAGCAAGGGACATATTGGCTTATTTTGGCTATTTTTCCTTCTTTCTGATTTTGGAGGACTCTGATTTATTACTGGGAGATGTGGCCCCCTGATTCTCAGAAAATTACTTGCTCCCACGAAAACACTTTGAATCCAGAGCTTGAGACACAAAGAAGAGTGCTCAGGGTTGGTTTTCTGCCAGTGAGGGATTCAAAGAGTGAGTAGCTCTTCCTGCAGTAGTAGGGTTGGAGTCTTAACCAGAATGTTTCTTTTAGGCGTCTTTGATACTGGTTCCTGATGAGCTTTTGACTGCTCACCTGTTTTCAAAGCCTTCCATCTAGTTTGTCGTCAGTTATTGTCATGCTAGCAACAGTCTCTGCTGCCTCCTGAGCATGAGTTTGCTTTCACTCACATTATTCTGCATGTATGTGTATAAAAACACAAATGCTGATTACATTTATATATTTTTCTAAATCTGAAAGATATTTCTGCCCTGTAGATATGGACTGAATTGACATATTTTTTCTCTTAGGAAGATAAATTATTTTAATTAAAAAAATAGTGGTTCCATGTCTGTATGGTTCTTATACTCATGTTACCATTCAGGATTCATTAAGAAGGAAGTCATTAGAGTTACATTAAGATTTTTTCTTCAATATACAGGTCCCTTTTCAATATTACAAAAGTAAAAACACATAATTTTTCACATTGCTTTAAGTGGAGACAAAGTTTCCTAAGTTAAAAGGCATTTATGAAGTCAGGAATTCTGCCTGTTGACAAAAGGAGCAGGCTATTCATTTTTCAGTATTTTTCTACCTTAATTTCAAAAGAATTCTCTTTTATTAGATTAGAAATTATATATTAGCACAAAAGAAACTTGACATGAATAAAAATCCTAACTAATTATAAAGTGGTGTTTAATCAAACACTTCAATGACCTTAAAGGTAACGTGCAGAGACACAAAAGACAGCTGACCTCGAAGGTAACAATACCTTAGGGAAATATTCCATAGAGTCATAGGTGCCCTTGAATGTTCCCACTCTAATGTTTTTGCCCTGAGCAATAAACTTGAGACTCTATTTTTTGTTCTTTCTATCAAAATGAGACTTGTTTTCTACTGTATAATTCCCACTGCCTTGCTGTTTCATTACTTGAGTTATAGTAGATGAGAAATTCTTTCAATTATAGCATAAAATTTGCTAGTTACAATAGTTTAGGGAATACATTAATCACTCACTGACATGTACACATTTAAACGCCTCATGCAGCATGCATGATCCTTAAAAGGAAAAAGAATATTTTTGACATTTTAACTGAGTTATTTTAAGCAAGGTGAGTTAAATAGCAATATCTGTCAATACCAGGCATCAAATGTGTTGATGATTAGAAATATGAGCATACCTAGAATTAAAGCTAAGTGCTGATCTCAATATTTTAGATATAATAAGTAAATCTTAAGAAGATGTATCATTTCATAAGCAAAGCAATACTTTTTCAGTTTACTTAAAATATCTACTGATTGTTTATATTTATATAGGTAACCAAATACTCACATTTCAAAATATTGCCTTTCTTGCCAGAAAATGGTTTATAGCATTTCCAATTCTGTCTAGTTGAATTTAAATATAGTAGAAAATTTGTATATATAATTTTATCTAATATGCAAAAGAAATTGAGTTATATGAGTGAATACTTCTGTGTATTTCATTCCTTTTCACTTTCTTTTGTTTTTTAAATCAATTGACAAATCGCTAAGGTTTTAGATTCATTGATCTTATCAAATGCTCAATTATCTATGCCATTTTTATGTGCAAATAAACTGACTGAATCTATGACACTTTTTTGATTTTTAAAATTCTTTCTGGGCCACAAATATTGCCAAACTGTGTCATGCGTTTTAATGCAGAACCTAGATAGCTTCCAAGGAAAACACATATAATATGTGCTGAGGTTGCAGGAAGAAATGGGAATCTTAAAAAAAATTATGGAGTAAGAGTTAATATGGTCCTAAGCAGTTTGACTTATATATTTAATCTTAATAATAACTGCTGTGCATGCCAGAATATTGAAAAATGTAGTACAGATTTCCATGACTGACTGACATTTTATGTGGTTATTACTATTTTCATTGTATCAACCAACTTATCCTGATTGAGCCCTTTATACATTACAGCTGCTAAGCTAAAGAAGAGATATTTACTGCATGTTACTCCATAGGCAATTTCCATCTTAGAATGGTCCATTGGATTGCAAAATATGGTGAAAGTGAGAATTTTCCATTTTTTTTTCTGATGCACAAAATACAGACAATTGTTCTTAGAGCTTCATCACTGATACGCCTGATAATAATCGACCCTAACATAAATCATAATTTTTATCAACCATAAATCAAATATGTGACTCAGGGTGACTTTGGGGGGAGTTTTCCTTTCCATCACTTCTTTGTGATAAACACGGGGTCCTCTTGGTTGAAACACCCTTGGGACAGGCAGTGCAGTACTCGGGGAGCGACACTCAGGGAGAAAACCGCAAGCAAATGTTTCCTTCACTATACTCTGGATTGTGCCCACAGACTTTACAGTGCAGAACAGAATTTTCGTCTCCTATTGCTCGTAGATCTTCAAAGTGAGTTCCACTGTTTTGGGTCAAACCAAGATAAAATCTTGAGAAAAGTGTTGCTTGAACTAGCCTAACAAGAAGGCAGAATAACTGTGGTTTCTTGGCCTCGTTTTTCTAGCACTTAAGTAATTTTACTGTGGCTCCCATGAGGGCTGGATATCTGAAAATCAGGACACCAAATCTCCCGGAAAACAAGTTTTACATTTTCAGTGTTGCAAAATAAGCCTGGGGCTACTCCAGGCCTCATTAAAAAAACCCAACTAGTGAAACAATAACAAGGAGGGGGTGGCCATGAAGCACAAATTGGTTGAATCTAAATTACGTCTCACCCCAGCGGACTTGTTATATTTGCCATTTTGCGAAATTGGCCAAAATGGGAGAAAAAATAAATGAAAAAGAAACATTTCAGGAGCGGGCTTTGACTTTAGTCTGGAGGTTGGGGGCCGGGGAGGCGGACACTCCCGAGGGGTCTGGCAAGTGTGAGTGGACAGCAGTGACCCACGGGCTCCTCGGAGGTGGCAGCAAAGGCCAGGGAGGAGGGCGCCAGGGCCCACGCAGCCCCATCGAGTCTCTCAGCGCCGAATGTTTGCTTTTGCTCCAGCGAGGCACAACAATCTGCTTGAAGAAAATTCTGGAGAAGACTGAGGTGCCTTTGCCAATCTTCTGTTTCCCTTTGACAAGCCCTGAGTTTTCCCGAGGGGAGCCTCCTCTGAATGGGAGCAGGTCAGGAGTTCCTAAATATAATTTAAAGACATGACCTCCAGGGAGTCTGATTTCCTAAGAGAAGGCATTTGGGGAACCGAGGGTGAAGCAGGATTGAAGATCAGCTTACCAAGGAAGACGTTTTCTCGCTCTGCAGTGACCTCTTTGAAAACACTAGGTCTGTGGGTTAAAAGCACGCGCAAAGAACGCGTGCTGGAAAGTGCAGCTTTAACTTAGAGATGAATCCAGAAGAGCGAACCTGAAGCCCTAGCAACGATTTCCTGTGCTCTGTGTGATGCATTAAAGAAGTGCTGCTTACTTCTGGCCTGAACAATTGTAAAATGATCCCAAGTATTCAGTGGTAGAGTCAAGCTACAAAGGCTCAGTTATTTTTGAGATAATTCTAAAATTTGAGTGGACATTATCTGACTGGCTTTCGTATACATTTTTTCCTAGAATTTTAAAGTTAATATTATATATGTAAATTTAATTAGCAATGCTGATCTTCTTAAAAGCTTTGGTTTCTTAAATTTCATCTCATGGAGATCATACACCCAATAAATATACTCACACATGAATTAGATATTGCTTGTCAATATAATGCCTTTACCCAAACAGAATTATCTTTGTGATACTTTTTCAAAACACTGAGAGTTTTCATTCATAGTCACTAGATAATAAATAATGTTAAAAATCCAGCCGCAATTGTACAATATGGATGTGTATATATATATATATATATATATATATATATATGTAAATAGGAACCTTAAGAATTAATGTTATCCCCTTGCATTTTGGGTACTTAGTTCCATGATTATAATTACTATTGTGTATCTAAATAACTTTCATAAGTTCTGCTCAGTTTCTATGAGGGTGATTATGGTAATTTTAACAAATATGAGAAATTTCCAAAGAGCATATATAAGAGTTGTTGAAACAATGTATATCATAAAGAGGGATTCTGGGTGTAATAAAGCTTTTCATTAAAAGAGCACTGGGTTATACTGGGCAAGTGTCTTAGGTCCTAATCCCCCTTAGGAGCCTTGAGGTCATTTGTAAGTTATTTGAAATATTTCATTCTCCTTGTGACACAATGAGAATACAAAAATCAGCTTTTTATTTAAACAAGACTAACAATAAAAAAGTAGTTATGGGAATTTTCAAAAAGTGTAATGCACTGTTTATGTGTAACAGGCTATTTTATGATCCCTGAGAAAAATAGAAACAAAAAGAATAAATCCCTATTGTACACATTTTTGCAGAATACATAAAATCCCATTAGAATGGCTACCTTTCTTCTTAAGGTGTTTGGAGAATTATAGTGAATGACAGATTTTTTTTGCTTGATTGTATAGATCACAAAGGATTGTGTTTGAGGATCATTTACACTGGTTGTTAAAATTATACCTTTGTATTTACTTTATATACTAGATGTTAGATTTAGTGACTAAAAATTAGTAGGGAAGATTATTAAAAGAGAACAGGGTAAAGGCAGGAGAAAAAAATATAAATAACTGTGCACCTAAGAGTACTAGACACCCTGCAATGTTATATAAAGAGCAGTGGTAGAGTAGGACACTCCCAAGGAAGATGATTATTTATCACTATTTTAATCAGAAGTGTAATGCTATCACAACATCTTAATTCAATAATAAACCTAAAGAATCTGGTTTACATTAAACTGTGGTGGACTTGCATAGATTTAAAAATTCATTCCTCGTGTTTACCATTTTTCAAATGGTAATGCAATGGTTTGTGAGGTGAAGGTCATTCGTCCTCATGAGTGTGTGAAATTGAATAAATAAGAGTTTTTAAGAATAAGTGTAATAAATGAGCTGAATTTTATGTATCATCAGTGCAAAGCATATTATAGGTTTTTAATCCAACAATGTGTAAACTGGGATTATTATGTCAATTGGCCATATAAAAGAACTAAAGAATTCTCTTGCCTTGTATATTAAAGCAATACAATTAATGAACACTGCATTCAAAAAGTTAGTCCTCATATTTCTTCATTCTCACAGTGACATTTGCAATTAAAGCCCATATATAATGTACAGGTTGAGACCTAAGGATGTACTTGGAGAAACTAGAGTTGGGTGGCTGAAGAAATAAAGGAAAATATATATTTACTTTTATAAACAAAACAGCATTTTTATAGTTTTAAAACCTTTTAAAATTATTCAAATTGACACAAAATAATGGTACATATTTATGAGGTCCATTATGATGCTTTGGTACATGTATACATTATATAATAATCAAGTCAGGATATTTAACATATGCATCTCCTGTTATATATGTCATTCCTTTGTGGAGAGAACATTTCAAATATTTGCTATTCAGTACATTATTGCCAATGACAGTCGTCATTCTGAGCAATAGAACAACATAATGTATTTCTCTTTTCTAACTTTGAATGCATTGACCAGCTCTCATGCACAGCCCATTGTGTACTCCCAACCTCTAGTAACAACTCTTCTGCTATACTTCGATGGAATTAGCTTCTCTGTCCTATCAAAAACTGAGGTCATGCAGTATTTATATTTCTATGCCTGTTGTATTTTGCTTAACACACTGCCCTCCATATTCCACAATCCCATTACTGAGTAGGTATCCAAAGGAAAGGAAATGAATCTGAAGCCCAGGGTTTGTACCAGCACTATTGCCAATAGTCAAGGTAAGGAACAAACCTAGGTGGTCATCCTTGGATGAAGAGGTAAGGGGATGCAGTATACATATACAGAATAGCATCACACAGCTATGAAAACAATGCCATCCTCTCTATTGTAGCACCACAGATGGACAGAGGGTTTCATCTTAAACTAGTATGTTTTTTAACCTGTATTTTCTGAGTGAGGAATTAGAGATTCAAAGAAGTGTGAAAATGCCAGAAGTCATATCCTTTCCATTTGATAACAGTGTGATTCACGCTTCTGTGTCTAACTCCAACACCCTAGGACTGTCACGCTTGTCATTCTGTGACTTTACGTTCCTGTAATTTACGCATGCACCATCTGCCATGTGTATTTTGCTTGCTACTTTTAGACTAAACTCCTTTTTAAGTCATAGTGACCACTCACTTCCAGGGTGCATTCTGGGTATCATGTTACTTTACTGTTTAATACAAAGGCTTTCTTAGAAATCTGAGTACATGGGAGAGGAGAGCGCGCATACTTCGAAAGGTAACCAGTCTTTCATGTTGCTAGCATCCAGCTCACACAGCTTATGAGGCTGGACCAGAATATGTTTAGTTCAGAACTTAAAGTAAATTGTCATAAGACGTGAGAACTTCAAAGAAAAGCTGATGTTATAGCACCTGAAATGTAGAAAAACTGGAGCATCTCCCAGGCGCCCCTGTGATTTATGTGTCTCTTTTTTCCCTGCTTGTTTACTCTGAAAGTCACATGGGCTGGTGACTTGAACTGTCGTGCCAAAGAGCCTGTCAATAGAAAGATGTCTTTCTTTGTAAACATTTTAACTGGGGGCTACATTTGTAATCAAATGAAATAGCATGTCCTTCAAGTCAAACTTAAAAGGGTAGTGATGACAATGTCATCTGAGGGTAATTGGTCTACCTAAGGTGAGGGCAGCAGACAAACAAGAACTGTCAGGAAAATGGTGAGAATTCAGACTGTCTAAAGAGGATGTCAATAAGAGAATAATAATAATATAAAACCATGTGATCCAAAATGCCACTGATGGTCTGTCATACCCACAATCACTTGAGGATGGGTGGAAGCAAGTGCTTGAAGGAATAAATGTCTAGACAGCTAACTGACCCATTTTTATGGAAATTTTACTTATTTTAAATGTCATCCATGACCATCATGTTTTTTGCCATGTATATTTATTTTTTTTAAATACCACTGTAGAATTAGATTTGGCTGGGTTTTCTTTTTTGGCTATATCATATTATTTTTATTTTTTTCACTCAATCTCAGCCTTCATTTCTGAGCAAAAATGTATTAAAATGTATTCATTCATTCTTACCCTAATGAAGTCATTCTTTTATAAAATTCATTATTGGCTCCTTATTATAAAAAAATTACATCCTTATTTCCACAAATATGATGACATTGTTGGATTCTGTTATTAAACAATATTACTTTGACATATTCATATTGACAAGGTGATTATTTATTGGTTTATAACAATAATGCAACTGAAATATAAAATTATTGACTTCATAGAAAAATATTCACGAGTATGTTTATATTATTTTAAATGTTTTGGTGGTCACTGTTCTTCCTTGTTTATGGTTCATATTTATTTAGCATCTTATTAATACTACTGTATACAATCTATAATGAATCTTAGAGCTCTACAAATTAATTATCAAATATAAAAACCCTTCTGATAGGAAATAAATTGAAAGGATTCAAGTAGGTGATAAACTTCATGAAACAATCTAGGTTATGTATTTGAGAAAAAAATTAGTCTCCAAATCATGTTGCACTCACATAACCCTGAAACAATAATTAATTTTAAAAACTATAAAAATTTAGATTGGCTGCAGGCACGGGTATGGATTTCTGTAGCCTCTGTTCTCTTCCGTTTGTTTGTGTTTCTGTGTTTAAGCCATTGCAGTTCCACTTTGATCACTAAAGCTTTGCAGTATATTCTGAAGTCTGCTATAGCACTTTGATGCCTCCAGCTTTGTGGTTTTGTGTTCAAGACTGCTGTGAGTCTTTGAGTATTTTTCTGGTTTCATATGCACTTTAAAATTTGTATCCTATTTCTGTGACAGATGGCTTTAGTGTTGTAATAAAAATAGTATCAAATCTGTACATTTCTTTGGTCATTGTGGACACTGTAATAATATTTATGACTCTAATCCATAAGCATAGGCTACGTTTACATTTAAGTGTGTCCTGTTGGATTTTTATCAATGTTTTCATTGTACAGCTCATTCACTTCCATACTTTTGCTTGTGCCTAATTATTTTATTTCACATTATCCTGGCTATTGCAAATGAAATTTTTCTTGGTTCCTTTGAGTTTTATGCATTGATTTTGAAAATGTACTGAATTGCTTATTAGTTCTAACAGTTTTTTTTTTTGGTGGTTTTTAGTTTTCTATGTAGAAATCACGTCATCTGCAAACCAGAACAATTCAACTTCTCCCTTTCCTATCTAAATGTGTTTATTTTTCTCTTGCCTGATTGTACAGCTATCACTTCCTGTCCTTGCTTTGTTCCAGACCTTAGAGGCAAAACTTCCAATGTTTCTCTGTTCAGGATGATGTTAGTTGTATATTTGTCATATAAGACCTATATTTTGTTGAGGTGCATTCTTTCCAAACTTATTTTATCCAGAAACTTTGTCATAAAGAGATGTTGAATTTTATCAAATGCGTATTCTGATTTAGACTTATCAGAGGTTTTTCCTTCATGCTGATGATCTGCATATGTTGAATCATCCTTGTAGTCCTGAGACGAATCACACTTGACCATGAAGAAAATTATTTTAATATTGTGTTGAATTTAGTTTGCTAAAATTTAAAAAATATTAGTATGTATTTGCGATACATAATAAAAGCATTCATCATGGGGAATTAGTTTCTCAACATATCACGTCCCAATTCTATACTTCTCAGTCCTCTCTTGTCTCCCCCATTCTGAGAGCCCTTCCCCATCTGCACAAACTTTCTCTTTGCTTTATATTACCCATCTTTTCTTTTGCCCTATAAATTACTTACTTTTTGGGTTTCACATGTAAGAGAAACATGTAATATTTAACTTTCTATTTCATTTAGTGTTATGAAACCAAAGTGGATCCATTTTCCTGAAAATAACTCTTTTTCCTTCTTAATGGCTGAAGATATATATAAATATATACACATATATACAGATACATGTCACACTTTCTTCATTCATGTAGGTTCTTTGCTTTATGAAAGTAAAACTATATATATGGATATATAATTAAGTAAAGTATATATACAAAAAAGTAAAACTATATACACACACACAAATACAGATCAAAATATAAGATAGACAAATAGGAGTAGGGAGAAATTCGTGTAGGTTCTGAATGACACGTTAAGAAGCTAAAGGTAAAGGTGAGAATCAGATTCTGGACACAATGTGAATGTAGAACCTATAAGAGAAACCATTTAAAGAGCACAATAAAAGATGATGGAAGCAGGGAGGTAGACTTCGTAGAATGGGAATGAGTGTGAGAATAGGGGAAAGTGAACTAAAGGAAGGGGATGCAGAAGTGAAAAGGATCAAAGTGTGAGATACATATAGCAATTCCCCATGATGAATGTAATCGTTATGTATCACCCGCATATACTAATAAGAAACAGAACCTGAAAAATGTGTTATCTATTGGTTGTGGAATGGGGAAAAAAGAAAGAGAAAACAATAACTCTAGTGTATTCAGCTTGAGTCACTTGAAGAATATTGCTTACATTTACTCTGGAAGGAAAAGGTTTGGATAAGGATGGGTCATATTTTTAGTTTTGTACATACTTATTTAGCAGTACTCACAAGACACTAAAATAGAGAAGTTGTAAATATAATTACAACAGAAACAAACACAAAGCTAAAGAAAACATAGCACAAAACAAATAGATTTGATGCAGTGGAGATAACTAGGCTAAAGACATGACTTTGGGAGAATTCATCATATAGTTGAATAAATAAATCCTTGGGAAAGCAAAATAATTGCTACAAATAAAACAGACAAGAATGCTTAAAGTCTGGTGTAGGTTTCTTTTTCAGAAACAAAGGGCAAAAGTGACCACTTGCTTTGTAAAGAAATATTTCCTAGAACACAATGTGACAATTTATTTCCATGTGTATATGTCTGATTTCCTACTACAGCTGCAGATTTGAAGAGTTGCAATAGGTGATTTATGGTCCACCAAGCACAAAATGTTGTCTCCTCAGGTCAGATCTGATTTACACCTGCTGTGCTGAAATCCAGAAGAAATTGGTAAAAGATCTCTACAATTCCCAACAAGTCTTTGGCAATATGAGACCACCCAGCGAAAGATTAAGGTAATAATTGCACCGAGAACGTAATAGTTAACAACACACTAATATATTTTACAAAAGTTAAGTGGCCTAAACTTGTAAAACTTTAGCAAGTTTTGAATTAACTAAAATTATATTAAATATAATCAAGTACTGACGATGTTTGTGTGTGCTATATTGTAATGGAAAGAGGGCACATGACACTACAAAAGAAGTCACACAATAAAGAAAAGTGATAAACCTAACAAATTTTTAACAGAGAAGTTTCTTAAGGATTTAATACACTCATGCATCATGAGAAAATAAAATAAGGAAGACAATCTATTATACGATTGCAGTTATTCAATTTCATCTTAGAGTAATTTGAGTAATATTATTAGAATTTATTTCAACAAAATTTAAAATTAAGGTCATCGGTTTGAAATTATCCTTGTTGTTTTACCAAGGACAATTAGAAAATTTAGCAGGTGTCTTAGACTTAACTTTTTTATCCAACCCATCAGTCCAGGCAAAAATCTCTACTTTCAATTTGAGTATATTTGTACTAGTTATATATTGTATCTTAAGCGCAAATGTAGGAAAAAGTAAGCAAAATTTAAAGCAAAACATATATTTATTTTACATTTTATAGTTCATGTATTCATTAAAAATATGACAAAAGTTAAATAAAAATGTTAACATAGACCTTTGGCCACATTTTTATAAAAATTTTAAAGGTAAAAAGTCAATAAATCCTTTTAGGAAATCATAAATATGTTCAAAATGTCATAAATTAAGCAATATGAATTTTGAATTATCAAAGACACTAAAATCTATCAAACTCATTGACCTTCAGCTACAATTTCCCAAGAGATACTTATGAACTAGATGACAGGCTAAGATGGTACAGATAATAATAAAATATTACTTTCCAAATATCGTCTTGAAGGCCATGTTATACAAAGTAAAAACAAAGCTCTATATATCAAG
The DNA here is from genome assembly GCF_053883595.1 of Heterocephalus glaber. NCBI lineage: Eukaryota > Metazoa > Chordata > Mammalia > Rodentia > Bathyergidae > Heterocephalus > Heterocephalus glaber. Next base: position 1,681,745 of record NW_028258465.1, read on the forward strand.
CAAATCAGATTATACTAAGGCTTGTTATGTACCATATTATCTGAAGGACAGTGTTATAGGAACTCTAAGGAGAGCTGAGGGATTAGTTGTTTCACTTAATAATGTTACAGTCTTATACTGCTTGGATTACTTGGTTCCTTTCTTTTCTTTTCTTTTTTTTTTTTTTTTTTTTGTACCAGGGATTGAACTTGGGTCCTTGCACTTGCACAGCAGGCAGGAAAACCACTGAGCTAAATCCCCAGCCCTGGATTACTTGGTAATAAGAACAAAGTGATAATGACACTGTTGGTCTGAAAAGAAAACTACAAATAGCAAGTATCAGAAATGAAGAATGTGGAGTCCACTGATCAACTTATGGGACATTTTTAGTAATTTTAAAGTAATTAAAAATTTTGAATTATCAAAGAGCAATACTTCCTTGTATAATTGTTCATAAAATAATTTACACTTACATTTTAAGGAAACAAAATAAACTTGAAAACATTAAGTTTTATTTGGTAACATTTATATGTATGAACAGTCTGCCTGCATTATAGTTTTGTGCATTTCTATCAAATTTATTGATATATTAAACTGAAGTACAAGTATGATTATAATTTGTTCTGGTAAAAAGATATTTCCTGTCCTAATGAAGATGGAATATGGTTTGTAAATAAAATTTATAGAACATTTTTATTTGTTTCCTTTATATTTTCTCAAAAATAGTGCATTTGAATTATAGTTAGAAACTAATTTTCATGTACTGTTTTCTAACTTGACACATAAATTTTGTCTCAGTATTTGCAATGGGCATTTCTCACTTATATAGAATGAATTAAAAATGGATGCTAGAGTTGATCAATATCTAAAAATATATGTCATATATAAATGATAGCATTTATATGAAACAAATAATCATATTGAACATATAATATGAAATGCTATATTTAAGATAACTTCAATCATGAAGACTGATACAAAAGTAACTGTGTGAAATTATATTGACCATTTGAAAAACTTTGCAGATATATAAAATACTTCTTGCAGTAAATGAAATGGTATAACAAGATCTTGTTTTCAATTACTTGGAAAGATTTATAAGAATATTATTTTAAACACTTAAATTATGCTTGGTAAACAATGATTGGGAAATCTGGAGATAGAGCACTTGCCTAGCATACTCGTGGGACTCTATTCCCAGCCTGGAAAAGGAAAATGATAGAGCCTGTTTTATTAGTACCTGCTAGCAGTACATACTGGTGACATTTCTTTGTGTGGAGCTACACATACGGAGCACATCCCAACACTTTTTACATCGCCTCTCTCTCTTCCCTCCCTCTCCCTCCATCTCTTGAACATTTTACATTTCCAAAAGGTCTGGCTTTCTGTTTTGTAAATCTATCATTTATTTTTCTGCTTAATTCATTTAAACTTTGAAGGTCTCATGTAAGAGAGACTATGTGATATTTAAGGTTGTGTGCCTGTGTTACTTCACCTCACATTATGTTCTCAAGGTACGTCCATTTTCCTGCAGATGACTCAAGTTTATCCTTCCCTAGGGCAGAGTAGTACTCCATGGTGTGTAAATACCACATTTTCTTTATCCATTCACTGCTGATGGACATATACGCCATTTCCAAGAATTAGCTATTATGAATTGTGCTGGAATAAACATAAGCATGGCATGTATTACTATAATATGGTGTCATTAACACTTTCAGGAAGATATGTAGAAGAGAAATAACTGGTTGACTGGAATTTCTAGTTTTTGATTTTGAGTAATCTCCATACCTATTTCCATAGTGATCATGCCAGTTTACATTTTTTACCAACCATGTAGAAGGATTTCTTATTCTTTGCAGCCTTGCCAGCATTTGTTGTTATTTGATTTCTTTGATGATGGGAATTCTTTCAGGAATAAGGTGGTGTCTCAGTGTTGTTTTAATTCACATTTAGCTAATGGCCAGCAATGTGTAATTTTTTTTTTTTTTTTTTTTTTTGGTACCGGAGATCGAACTCGGGTCCTTGTGCTTTTGAGGCAAGCGTCGGAACCACTGAGCTAAATCCCCGGCCCTATGTGTAATATTTCTAATAGAGTAGTTGGCCATTTATACTTCAACTTTAAATATTATGTGTCAAAACTCTTTATAAAAGTTACAGCAATTAGTGGTGCCGCCGCCTGCCTCGCAAGGCTAAGGTCCCGAGTTTGATCCCCGGTACCAAAAAAAAAAAAGTTATAACATTTAAACATATACAATACTAAAGAAAAGTAGGAGAAGGTTAGTGAATATCAGAAAGAAAATTTAATACATACGCAAAACAAATTCAATCTATGCAAATATTCTTCTGAGGTTAATGGTAAATACTTTGGGACAACTCATTGTCTAATCATTACGGAAAAATTAATTTCTATGCTACCAAAAACATATTTCAAATGTTAATGTGGATAAAAATATCAAGCTGTCATTATGAAATAGAGAGAACCTGCCTCACTGTGGACAGGTGATGCTCCGGGAACATTTAGAATGAGAAAGGAATAAACAGACAAGCTAAAAGGCAGTGGCATTCTTTGAAAGCACAGACTCTACCACAACAAGGTTTGAAAACCAAGTGCCTGCAGGTGAGGCACAGGACCTGGGCCTGTGCTTACCTGGAAGAAAGCACGCAGAGCCCTAGAGCCCCAAGGTACACTGAAGTCACAATAAAGTACCCAAACCAACAGATTCCCTGAGGCTGGGTGTGGCTTGGTATGTGTGGGGAGCTCTCTTGGGGGCCACTCTCACTGAGGGAGCCTCACATCTCTGCAGATATTTCATTCAGGATTCTCACACTCATTCAGGGACAAGGGAATCAAGCCAGAGAGAAGCCTACCCATGGTGCTGGCTGGGACAGGGGCAACCATCCCCAAATCCATCAGACTTCAGACAGAAGCTCCCTTCGCAGGATGAGAACATTGCCAAGTGGCATGGTGAGGGCAGAGTCCTGAGCTGCTTTTCTTGGGAGAGTAGAATGGGAAATGTGAGGGACAGCTGCTGGAGCTTCAGAAATGTTTAGGTGCGAGAGGAGAATCTCTCCTCCTGGAGGAGAGACAGAAAGACCTGGAGAGACAGGTCTACTCCACAATCCAAAGACTGAGATTTCATCAGAAGATCAGAGAACACTTCTCCAGTCCAGGAGACTGACAAGACTCCCATAGTAATAACACACTGCCCAGCGCCTTGCTTTAGATACAACAGGCATCAAGAATATCTTATGCATGTAAACATTACAGGCCAAAACATGAGCTAAGACCAACGATATCAGCCAGAATGAAATATAGGACCAGGGAAAAGGGGAAGAGGGCAAGGGTAGGCCACCAAAACAACAACAGAAGAAGAAACCAGCTGTAACTATTCCTCAAGATGGTCACAAACTGCATAAAACATGTACTAATTAAAATAAATAAATAACTTTATCGATGACAAAACTGAAAAAAGAAAAGAAAAACAAATATCTTATGTAGAGAGGAAAGCAAGAAGGAAAACGCAGGAATAAAAAGTCTAATGTTAGGCCTGAAGAAATAAAAGAAAGTTGAGTTTATTCCAAAGAACAAGGTACATATATCACACGCCAGTGTGAAAAGCAGGGCTCCTCTGAAATCATATTGAGAAGAGCCAGAGGTGTGTGGCTTGAGTGAAACTGCACTGTGGGAAAAGAGGATTTGGGGGAGATCCCACTCACAGGTCCCTGGGTGGAGGTACTCATTAGAGTGTGAGACGGGGTCCGCATCACAAAGCAGCATGGGCTGTCTGCCTCTTGGGCCCATTATCTTTCCTAAGATGATTAGGAAACTATTTGTGAATGACTTGCTGCTAACTTAGGATCTTTGAGTGTTATGTGACTTCTCACATTCACTAAGTACTCTTTCAGAACCATGTTGTCTCTGTTGCTGGGAAGCAGTCGGATAGACAGGAAGGACTGTCCATGGCCCGGGATGTCTGTGTGGTGAGATTAGGGCATCATGTGTGGAGCTAAGGGGGCAGCAGAATCACGGCTCCACCAAGGTGTCTGGGTCCTTACCTCCGTGCCTGTGGAGCTGTGTGTGGGCTGCAGAGCAACGGGGACAGGAACACCGCAGTTTAAATTCAGGCTGCTAATCAGGCAATGTTAAGGAGAATAACTTGAGATAACCTGGTGGACCTATCGTAGCCACAGTGTTCTTAAGTGGGGGTAAAGAAATAGAGGAGTCAGAATCAGAGAGACCTGGAATAGTGGCAAGCCTTGACTGACCATCACTTGCTTTAAAAATGGACTGGACCGGTGGACCAGGAAATGGGTTCCTCAAGCTGGAAAATGTAAGAGCCCTGATTTAGATGCTCCCAGTGGAATGAAGCCCTGCAAACACTCTGATTTTACCTTGGTGAGACCATTTCAGATTTCTGACTCTCAGAAGTGTAAGATAATAAATTTTAAGCCACAAAGTTTGTCAAAAAGTTAGTACAGCAGAAACTAGATTTATATCCCTTTAAATCCAAAATAATTTGAAATGAGCATCCTTTCTGTGTTATTCCTCTTCTCTTTTTTGATGATTTGGGGAGTCATCTGTTTAGTTAGTTGCTCCTGAAGGCATTCTTCTGAATATCCCACTTCGTACGAATGGGAAATACACACTTACTGTGTTAATATAGTAAGTTCACTTAATTACACTAAGTAATAATATCTCCAATACAATCGTGGCTTCATGGTATCATTTCGAAAAATAGTGTTGTAAAAGGAACAAATTCAAAATCGGAAATATCCCATCAAATATTTTAATGAGTTAAAAGAATAGCCTCTAAATATAAAATAGTCTTTAAATTGCTAAGCTTGTGGGCCCACATCATTTTAAGTAAATGCACTTTCTTTCAATTGCAGTCACGAGTGAGAAAGATAAAGTTTTCAGCAAAGTAAAGTCTAGTAAGAAATAAAAGCAATTAATTATAAAAATATTTATGTTCCCAAAGTACTAAAGACACTTTTACAAATTAGATAATTTTTGAAGAATGTGTTGATTACATATTAACTTTAACAATTCATTTTTTAACTTTACCTAAAATGTTAAAGTTTAAGGATTAAGTTATTTAAGTGATAGATTTCCTAGATTTTTTTGATTTATGCCTTAGTGCTTTAAATAACAATGTGGTGCTCAGAGGGTATTAGATAACCTAATTATAATTATATTATCCTAAACAATATGGAACTCATATTAAAAATTATTTCAAGCTAAGTGAGTATTGTTAATCGTATGTGGAAGTTTTATCTTATAATTTTGCTATGGAATATGAATATTTAATATTTCATTTCTTCTGGTTAATTGTCTCCATTTCTACTGTGTTCACATTTTCAGGGTAGAAGAGAACAATTTCAGATTACTTTTGACCAAGTTGAAGCAAAAGCTTAACTTATGTTTCGACATTGAAAGAACCTAAACCAACATTAAAACCTTAGCTATCACTGTTTCCTTGAAAGTTCTCTCAAATAAATAAAACCAAAATTCACACCATTTAACTCCTAATCCTGAGAACACACAGGTCACAGAGCAGCTGCTAATCCTCTACCGGTTACAGTAAACTGAAGTGTCCCTGCCTTTCCACAGCCTCAACAGGCAGCAGAATACCGGAGAGATGCATGCAACCATCCTTGATGATTGGAGTAATATGGAACAGAGAGGGGGACATGGGGTTGAGAGAGGATCACAGAGCCAAGCACCATGCTCTGGTGTCACCACTGCAGGACTAGCATGTTCATCTCAGCACGAAAATTGTATCATCTGTAGACAACAGACACCAGAATCAGCCCCTGCAAAACAGCATAGCCGGAGGGTCTCTTCAGTGTTATCCTATGTACACAGAGAGTGCAAAGCCAGCTGCTAAAAAGCACCCCAAGCTATCCAGATTAGAGGAAAGAGTTCCACAGTAAAGCTGAAGGGGCCCAGTGTTATAATGGAAAATGTTAAAGATGTTAAAATTCATTGCCAAGCTTTTGTAATGTTACAGATAGATGAAATAGGCCAGAGTTTCTTCATCTCTAATCATTTAATTGTGGAGTAAATTATGTTGTTCTGTTTTCAGCATTTAATTTTTAAATCATCTCTTGGCTTCAGTGTCCTTGATTACAGAACTTAATTAGCTGGGCCTGTTGAAGAGAATTACGCTTTGTACAGGATACCTGATCACATGGAGAACTTCAGGTGGTCAGAATCACCACGGAGGAGCTGTGATGCTTCTATAGATGGAAGAAAAGTTATGAAACAGCTGGGTTTAGGAAGAGAAGATGCAAAGAAGAAAGCAACAATAAAAGTATGAGCCCATATTCTCTCCAGAAAAAGATTTCAAATGGATAGCTGTAGGAATTGAGATGCAAAATGATGAATTATTATTTACTCTCCTTATATTAGTTCATCAGAAAGAGGAAATGACAAAATGAATATTCCTTAATCGCCAAAGGAAAAAAAACTTCCAAAACTTTGAAATACTTTCTAATCAAAGATGTTCTTAATGTTCCCCGTAGTCAGTGATGATAGCTTCTGATCTTACTACATGCAAATTACATAAAGCACACAAATTTGCAGTAGGGATCGACAGCTATGCTAGAAATGGCTGTTTGACGTTCACCTATAAGGTAGATAAGTTCACAGAACTATGTTTAAGGAAAAAAATATTTATGTTTTGTGTGACAAGGTTTTGGAAATTTTATTTTAGACCATAGTCAAATGCAAATATTCAACATAAAGCTCCAAGAAAGCATCAGAAATTTAAAGCAGTTCAGAAATTATAGAATGTTGAAATGTTTCTTTTTAACAGTTTGGGTGAAATTCAAGGCAGGTTAATGTGAGAAACTTAGATTTTGAGCACATTGTGAGCAGAGTTATTTCTCAAAATAGTCATCAGACTTGTTACATACATGGCATGTGACAGTCAGCAGATGGCATTTCCTGCCAAATGACAGGTTCTGGTCTATTTGGCAAAGACCAAGGGCATTTGATTGTTGCTGATATCATGGGGGCTGGGATCATCAGGGGGCAGGGTGACTGAGCTGGGCTCTGCTTTGGGCTCTGGCAGGTTAGACTCAGCCCCATACTCAGCCTGGTTTTTTATAGCACAGATGCAAGTAATAACCACTCCCTGGGAAATGCATTTCCATGGCTATAGGACAGGAGTAAGGGGTGCATAACCCACCGTGTCATTTCACATAACGCTTTTACTGGGGTCCAGCACACTTCCAGGAGGCTTACATACGATTGCCCAAGCCTGCACTGTGGCCAAGCCAATGTTTCAGAACATAGAAAGAGTTCATTATTCTATGGCATTTGTGAACAACTGACAGGACAACAGCTATGGGTGAATCATTTGTTGAAAATACAGAGTTAACATACCAGACGGGTAGATGTTACGTTGTCTCAGAGACAAAAAAAATATTCCACTAATCATTAAGAGGTGTGATCAAACAATATAGTGAATGTTCAAATTTTTAAGAATAATTACAATAAAAGAAGTATTGAAATTAGGACCCCCTGAAAAAAACTCCCCCTTGATTCTAACACATTTATTCCATTCTTCTTGTCATTTTCTGAAGGAGTTTTCTTTCCTGAAGGTCTTTACTTGTGCAGTTGTGGCTTGTCTCTGTGTTGTGAATCAATTCAAAATGTTTAATTTTTAAGATTACTTATACTTTGGGGAAGAGCCAGAAGTCACCGTGGCAGTAGATGCAGTGGATGAGGACACACTGTAACATTTGTACTTGGCAGAATTTGCCATTTTTGAAGCGATGTGAGACACGGAGTGTTGTCATGTTGGAGGATGAAATCATTTGTTCACGTCTCAAGCTATTTTTCATGCCCATCATTCCTTAAAAATCTCAGAGTTCACCCTAGTGTTCCTGGGATCAAACTCAGCTCACATGGTTCCCCCAATGTCAAAAAACACAGTCAGTATTTCCTTCTATTGGCTCTTGATTGACACCCTTTTCACATGAGGATGACTGGGTGATTTCCACTGAGAACTCTAAACTGGGTGACAGCATCATAACCTAGACCCAAGTGTTGTCTGCCATGATGACATTTCTCAAAAATCTGGAATCCAGAGCAGCACAGTGGTGCAGCTGGGCTGGGATGCTCGCCTCATGACACCTGATTTACTGGGCACTTTAAAGCCCCTCCTCTCAACGTAACTCACAACTGACTCTGCGGTGTGCAGGCTGGAACTTGTCACACAGTTACACACTAAGATTGGATGTGCCGCTTCTCATATGGAAGATCCTTGCCTTTCCATTAGAAGCCATGAGGCAAACACTCATGGTATTTATGTATTGATCACATCTCATGGATCAAGAGGAGAAAAAATGTTGAGACTACATAGCAAGTCACATCTTGATATCTTGTCTTGTCATAATCATTTGGCCATTTATCTCCCTCCGTTAGAGATGGAAAGAAATGAAGAAAATCCTGTAATCACTTTGATCCCCTTTTCTGTAATGAGCTCCTTGAAAAATGCTTGATATATCATAGGCAATTGGCAATCAATTACTCCTGACCTAAAGAAGAGAAGTAGAAAACACATTTGGACAGAGATGTGATGACATTTGGAAATATGATTTACTGGAGAAACAAGGAAGGCAGAGTATAAAGCATGAAAACAAAATGTGTTTTGACAGGTTGAATCTTTAATTTTATTAAAACTCTCAAATGAGAGTGTAGGTTAAAATAATAAGAGAAACTTTCAGGGAGAGGGGGTATTTCTGTTTTGTGTTTCTACAAGATTGTTTATGAATGATTTATTCTTAATCGCATAACTACAGGACCATAAAGATATAAAGATATGGTAAAGATGAATTTTCTTTCCAATAAATCATTTTAAGTCACCTCAAATTCTGTTGAATTAACAATATGCAGGAAAGTACATACTGTATAAAAATACTTTTCAGTAATTTTTGCAAAGGTAACAATGCATCCATGTGATCATCCCTTCACAGTAAGTAGAACATTTCTAGAATTGTGGCCACTCCTCTATGCTGCCTCTGCATCACTCATTGTCATAATCACTCTCTTATCTTCTTAATCACTAGGTTAAATTTGATTATTTTTAAACTTTACATAATTGCAGAATAAATTATATAGCAGGTTCTTCACACTCAAGATTATGTGAGAAAAATATATTTAATGTAGATATCAGTAATTAATTCACTTTCTTTCTGTATAGTATTACATTGCATGAATCTGCAGTTAATTATGGATATTTTGGCTGCCTATATGAACATTTGAGTTTATGTTATTTAGTGCACACATTTGCATTTTAAAGGTTACATGTCTAAGGGTGAATTATGATTATTTTTTTAAATTAATTTTATTGGTACATTTATATATATAATATAATGACATTCATCTTTGGAAATTTGCACCTTTACATAATCTCTCTTGATTCTTATTTTTTCCCTGTTTCCCTGCCCTCCCTTCAACCCCTCCATTCCTCCCAGTTTACAAAGACTTTGTTTCCATTTTTTCATTTTCTCATATTAATTCCATTTCCTTCTTTCCTTTCCACTACCCCTCCCAATTCCCCTTCCCCTTTGCCCCTTTTCTTCCTATTTCACATTATCTATTATACCTTTTAGTCTTTATTTACACTTTCAGTTTCTCACACTAGAGAAACTATTCAGTATTTACACATGTGTGGCCTATTTATTTCCCTGAAGAGTATGGCCTCAATGTGCATCCATTTAGCTATAAATGTCTCTAATTTCTCATTTTTTATGGCTGAGTAGTACTCCATTTTATAAAAAAAACACATTTTCTTTATCCAGTCTCCAGTTGATGGGCAATTGCCCTGCTTCCAAGTTTTGCTATTACAAATTGTGCTGCTATGAACATGGGTGCACATATATCACTGTGGTATGATTCTTTCAATTCTTTGGGGAAGATACCCAGCAGGGAAATAGCTGGGTCAAATGGGACTTCCAGTCCTACTTCTCTGAGGTATTGTCATATTGGTTTCCACAGTGGTCGCACCATTCTACACTCCCACCAGCAGTGGAGCAGGGTTCCTCTTTCCCCACAGCCCCACCAGCATTTGTTATTAGTTGTTTTCCCACCAGGCATTCTTTCTGGGGTGAGGTGGAATCTCAGCGTTGTTTTCATTTGCATCTCTCAAATGACCAGTGATGTTGAACATTTTTTCATGTTTATTTTCTATTTTTACTTCTTTGTCTGAGAACTGTCTATTCATTTCAGATGCCCATTTTTGGATTGGGTCTTTAAATTTAGGAGGTCTGATTTTTAAAGTTCTTTATAGATTTTAGATAGTAGATCTTTGTCTGAGGGACAGCTGGTGAAAAATTTTTCCCTCATTGAGGGTTGTCTCTTCACCCTGTTGATGTTTTCTCTTGCTGTGTAGAAGCTTTTTAGTAAGAAGAGATCCCACTTGTTGATTGTGCTAGTTCATGGACAACTGAGGTTTTGTTCAAAAAATCTTTTCCTACACCAATGTCTTCAAGAGTTCTACCTAACCTCTGTTCCTGCCGATTCAGCTTTTCTGTTTTAATATTTAGATCTTTAATCCATTTAGACTTTAGTTTAGTGCATGGCGAGAAATATAGGTCTAGCTTTAATCTTTGGCACGTAAGGGTAAATTATTGAGTCATACAAGTGTGCATATGTATATTCAAATTTAGTAGTGTGATAGACTATGCGAATATGTACATCTACATTTTATTTTACTTTTTGCAGTACTGGGAATACAACCCAGGGTCTTACATATGCTAGGAAAGTGCTGAGCCACCCCCAGTCCTTAATATGTCCATATCTAGTAGAAATCGTCCAGAAGTTTTCCATTCCAAGAGCTCCTACCAACTTAAACTCTAACTTTTCATGTATGACATGTACCTTTTTTTTATATTCTAAAATTTGAACTAGGAAAAAAATCCATTTTTAAAGTATGTGATAATAGCAAACAGCTCTTCCTCCAGAGCAAGCCACGCCGACACTTGCTGGTCTCAGGCACAGCCCGTCACTTGCCTTGAGCTGTGAGGGCCATCAGTTCAGGCAGAGTGATTCTCAGGGCTCAGCTGGGCCCTCTAATGCTGCTGCAGACAGCTGCAGGTTTGGGCTGGTTGTTCTGCGGTGCCCACAGCGGGTGCAGGGATCTCACTTCCATATGGAGCAGCAGTGTCCAGGAGAATGGATTGGAGGTGACACATGGCGATTTTATAGCATTTTGAGATAGTGAAAGCAGAACTCTTACGAGGCCTAGGCTGAACAAGTACACCATGCCTTCTAATGCGCTTGTTGCCCAAGCAAGTGATGAAATCCGAGACTCAAGTCTGGCGAAAGGGGCTTTGGTTTTGTTTTTTGTTAATGGAGAACTTTAACATTCCTTTGTAAATGGACATGAATATATGAAAGTCATTTCTTTTTAGATCATTACAGCTTTTTAAAAGTGTATAAAAATGTAACCATTGTATTATTGTAGATTTCAGTTCTATAATATTTGAATACATTGTCTGGGTTTATAAAAATATTATCAGTAACTTTTCATGCTTTTTTTGGTATGTGTGTGTGTGTTGTATTACTCCTTTGTGTGGATGAATAATTTAAAAACTATTATCATATATATTATATATGTAAACATTTGTGATAAATGAAAAGTATCTATTTTATGGTTTCTTGATGAAAGAGGATGCTCAATTGCAGCTTCTTTTTTTTTTTTTGGTACCAGAGATCGAACTTGGGTCCTTGTGCTTGTGTGGCAGGAGGCGAAACCACTGAGCTGAATCCCCAGCCCCCCCAATTGCTTCTTGATGAAAAGAAATGTGCTTTCACTCCTGGAAAGTGTCCCGGTTAGATTCACCTGCAATGTGAAATCGCCTTGATCCAAAGAACCCTGTATAAGCTGATGTTATTTCCTCATCACTCTTTCTGTTGTGGTGTAAACTTTGAGGTTAACACTCAAAAGCCAGTTGAGTATCAAGGCCATGAAATGTTCTCCCAGCTCTGAGCACCAACACTTATATTAGCAATTCCATGACTTTTTCAAAGCCTCTGTTTGGTTTCCCATACTCTCCACAATTATTCCCACCTTCATAGTTCTCTAATACCTTGGAAAGTGTATGAGCCTGTGTCTACTTGGACGTTTCTAGTTGTTCTGTGAGATTGTTGTTCAAATATTACTAAATTGGTGCTTATTTGTCAAAAAATATTTGCGTTAAGTATTAACTCTTATTCCAGATTTTGATGTACATTCAGAAGGGTATTGAACTTTATTTAGTTACACAGCTAATAAGAAATAGGACTGGGATTTGAGTCCAAGTATATGGTGTTATAAACCTCGCATATAAGTAATTCTGGGTTATAGTTAAGAATTCTGCATTATATTTCAATGTTCTTATTTACTGCATTTGTCGTATAAACAATGAAACCAACTCAACCCAAACTTCATGAAAATATATAAATATAAATATTTGTTTTCTGTATCAGAGACTCAGCTACTGGGAGAGAATAAATATTTCTAGAATCAATTCATTTCCTCATGACTTTGTTTGAACTTATTTTGTAAAGTAATTATATTACACAAACCAGTTCCTGGTAAAACTATTTTTAAATAAAATTAAGCCTCCCAATCACATTTACTTCTTAGTACAATATGTAATTGTGTATATTCATACCTTATTTCAAGGTTTTTATATGGCCCACGTTTTTTACACTGATGTAATATGTTCATTTCATGAAATGCAAAGTACATTTATTATCATTTTGATCTTTATTTTATCTGTGTACATTTGTATGATGTAATGGAAAACTTCATAACCAGCTGGCATATTATAAGAATATTCTAGCTGGGTGTGGTGGTGCACACCTGTAATCTCAGCAGTGGAAGAGTGAGGCTGGAGGATCATCAGAAATGTGAGGCCAGCCTGGGCTACATGGTGAGTTCAAGGCCAGCTTGGACTGCATACAATGGGAACCTGGCTCAAAAAACCAAAAAATGTTTGTATCCTACAAATGATTTTCAGAATTCAGGGTAATTCTGTTTATTTGGTTTAGAGGCATAATCGACTTTAAAGATATATTTAGTCCTTTTCACACAAATGATGTAGAGATGTATTTATATAGTCAGAAGTACTCCATGGTTTGGGAAACTATAGGGTCAGTGACTGAGATTATGGATTTTGGGCAACAGATGCATACACACGATGCCCAAAGGAGGGGATTATGACATTATTGCAATGAATACTTGTTATCTACAAATTTCATTTTTCTTACTAGATTGTAATCCTTAGTTTGGTGACATGTTTTGTTTGAAGGTGTTATGTTGGTTTCCACTAATATATCAAGAGGTGGTTATTGTTTGTAAAAAAGATGACCATCACTAGGTAGAATAGATGAGTGAGTCCATGATTCTTCATAGAGAAAATAAATACAATATTTTACAGTTTGCATTAAAATTTCCATCACAAAGAAGTTAAGATTATGAGGTCCTCGGGGGTCATCATTTATTTATTATCATTGTCTACGAAATCATAGTTGGTAATATTTCATGTTTACTGATATGAATTATGAACATTGGTATTCATTGAATTTAGACATTCATCATCATTGAAAACATCTATTGAGTGTCCTCTGTGGGTGATTCTGTGTTAGATATTTTAGAGTACATGCAAATTAAGTTTAACTCACAAACTGATTGAAGCATTTATCCTTTTCTTCAATCTATATCCTAGAAATACTGATACAAATCACAGGGAGAACAATTTGTTCTAAGTTTCTGAAAACAAATATATTTCCTTTCTGTTGCCTCTAATTTTATTTTTTTCTATCTTCATATGAGATTATAGGTGAAGGAATCCAACCGCTTCCTCCGTGACAGAGGTGTGCTCAGCCAGCCCTGCACTGCTGGACTCAGGGACCTGCCCCCCTGTCATCCCAGTGTGGATAGCAAGGACTCCTCTTTGCCCATTCCTAAGATCCTCATTGAGCAACCACTCCTCTCTCTCTCAAGCCTTGTTCTTGTCTGGCAGCCGAAGTTCCCTTTCACTCACCTCCCTCTCATGATGCTACAAAATGCCCTACAGCCTCTGTGAGAGTCGGGGTCTGGCCTCCAACCCACAGTGGTTCCTCGGGTTTGCTCTGAAATAAATCTGTCCTGTTGAGCTCTGTTGAGCTCCTACCTTTCTTTTCCTTCTTTTTCCTAACAGTAAGAAACAATGTTACTAATCATGTCCTGTTTTCAGGAAGCACTGATAGCCTACCATTCAATTAATGATATCAGAATAAAGACTGTCCCAGAAGTGAAAGAAATCCAGCTATTTCTATAGTTCCAAGACAAAACATACACAGGTTGGATTCTTCTGAAAACATATAGATGCATATAATTTTAGGATCTAATTTATTTTCTCCTGGGATTTAAACCCTGATACTAAGTTTTCATATGCTTTTTCCTAGGTGAGCCAAAATAAAAATATAAGACTACTTATTTATGGCTAATATGGTAATGAATCAGCATTTGGCTCTTAATGCTGATCCTAGTTTCTTAGAATTTAACCTACAGAAATTAATGAGTTTTAAATTTTCTGAGTTATCTTTGAAATGAAAGTGGCTACATCAGTCATGTTATCAGTAATATCATTAAATAAATTATAAATCTCCCCAGTCTGAAGTCTTTATAGCACAACACAAGGGGATCACCAAAGCTCCATTAGGAGAATTGTTTCCGACAGCTAATTTCTGCATTCACCAGGGATGTATTTGTTGTTCTTTCTTGGCCCTCTCTATCAACATTTTCAAGCACTCTGAACCTCCTGAGAACTGTAAAATATGTGTACCTGTGCACCCGTTCTGATGAGAGGACTGCAGAATCCAGCATAATAACAATGTGCCTGAACATAGAGCAATTAGACACTGGCAAGCTCCAGTGAGCACACCAAGCATTTAAAAGTCAAGTTACAATCAGAGCCCACGCTCTTTGCATCAGCACGTGCAAAGCACACCTGTGGTTTGTTAGTTATTTCTTTAGCCAAGAAAATTGGGCAAAAAACAATGCTATTTTTCTCAAATACATAGCCTGTACATCTTGCTGTATTCAGTGCAGTTTATTTTTGAAGTACTAAGGTGTATTTAAAGTAAAGATTAATTTTTCATTTTAAATGTACTTAGAGTTACAATAAAATGTGCAGTGAAAGCTATAATTAGTAGCAACAGTTTTGGGAATTTTGAACTTTATTATTAGTCTCAGAAAATGAGGAAAATTATTTCATTGATATGTTTCTTTGAGTGTCACCTGTGATATAAGAATTATAAATATCAACCTTCAGGCACTTTACAAATATTGATATCTTTGTACATAAAATTGTATAATGGTTTCTAAGACTTGAAAACTTCAATGCAAAACCAGAAAAGTAATCAGAAACTACATTAATATTTTTGAATTCTTATAATCACTTGGTATAGTAATATCTCACAAGATCATACGGCTGCGTATATTTTTCTTAGTGCGTTCCTACAATAAAAGAACCTGACACTATTTTACTAGGTTATGTAGAAACTTTCTATACTTATTCAGGTCACAGAGCACCTAGATTTAATAGTTCTATGGAAAACAATGTAAAATGGTAATAGATTTAAAACAAGTAAATATATATTTAGTACTAATCTTTTATCTTTCCAATAATGTATGATATAAATACCAAAGACATAGAGTGAGAATAGGAAGCATGCTTTTAAACAGGTTTCGATAGTTTTGCTTCCAGTCAGGAAAGAGAAATAAAGATCAAATGTTATTTCGTATCTTAAACAAGCATAAAACTGAAAAAAAAATGAAAATATTCTCTTTTTTTTAAGTTTTCCATCTGTATTTTATGGTGATATACAAACATTTTGGGAGGAGAACCTGGATGAGTACCTCACTTTTAAATTTTGCTTTGATAGGTACAATAAAGCTGAAGCAAAGGGCCTACTCTTTCTGAATGCGCCACATTTGTCAGCTACATTTTCAAGGCAGTGTACCTGCTCTGCCCATGAGTTCAGGCTGACAGCACCAAGCACGCATCTGATGAAGACCTTCTGAGCTCCATGCATGGCTCGCTCATCTGAAATAGGGAAGTTCAGAGACCCCAGGAAGGATGCTGTGAAAATCTTCAAATAAATTCTACCTTAAACTGTAGAACATTAAATTCAGTGATACCTCGGTTGTCGAACTCAATTTGTTCCAAAGTCATGTTCAAACACTGAAAAGTTCAAGAACTGAATACATTTTTTTCCTCATAAGAAAAATGGAGAACCAAACAATGGGTTCTGAGCCCTAAAAATTACACTTAAAAATTCATTTTTGCAGGACTTTAACACAAAACAGCCCTCGGTTGTGGAAATACCCCTAAAACAGCTAAACACCATAAACACGGTACATTAAATATCAAAACACAAGATAGTAAATGAAATTTTAAGAAAATTTGTCCAGGAACTTCACTTTGAGAGTCCGAGGCTTCCTGGCATAGCCGAAGCTGGAGAGAAATCGGAGGAGGGAGAAACGTTACTTAGCAGTGTCTCCTTCCGCAGGGACTCCTGGCAGTACCCTTTCTGGGGTCTTCTCTCCCTTGATCTTTTTTTCATCCTTTCTCACTAAACATTTGTCCAATACCTTCTTCTGCCTTTTCAAACTGCCTAAAGTGAGAGGCAGCATTTGCGTTTGCGAGGCTCACAGTCCTGTCACGGCCTTCCGTGCGTGGCTCTGTCTAGAGGTGGCCACTTCCACCCATGTTGCATTCACTTCTTTATCAATGAGCAGGGAGCTCCTCCAGCCCCTCCTCCTCCTCACCCAGGCTATGTCCTCAGCTGCCGCTCGCCGCTACTCCTCCTGAAGACCCCGAAGTTCTTCTGGGGCGAGCTTTGCACTGTGCTTCATTGCCGACTCCTCCACGTCCTCATCAGCCCCCAGATGCACGGGCACCTGCGAGGCACAATATGCTGCACACCAGGCTCCTCCTCAGAGCCCTCGGAGCCTTCAAAGTCTCTGCTTCTGGTCACAGCCTTGGCCGTGCAACATCAGGGTCTTGTAGAGACTTCCCCCAGGCCTTGTGGAGAAGGGCAACGCAGTGAGCATGCGAACGTGATTGCCAGAACTCTGGAAGGGTCCCCTGGGTTATTTCCAAGCACGCGGCGACAGTGCTCTGGTGGAGTTTTGTGAAATTAGCAATGACTTGCAGGTCCGTGCTGGATGACAGGAGTGTATTCAGGGCCAAGAACTTAACAGTGATAAAGGAGCATTTATCATCCAATGCCCTCCAAGCCTGGAGGATTAGCAGGAGCACCTTCCATCAGGAGTGAGTTTCCAGCCAAATTCTCCTGCCCAAACACCTACTCAGTGAAAAATGGTCTGCTCCCCACACTTCATTATTTACCCTGCACATCGCACTTATTTTTCATTGCTTTGTTGTTTAAAAACCCATGGGTTTCAGAATGGTGCACTGACACGGGCTTCATTTCAGTCCCCACCTGCATTCCCCAACACCAGAGCCAACCCATCTCATAGGCTCATGGCCTGGTAGTGCCTTTTCTGTTTCAGAATGAGTTCCTACTGGACATTGCTTTCCAAGAGAGTCTAGTTTTGTCATACTGAACACTCGCTGGGGAGTGACATTCAGCATCCACATATTCAGCAAATCTAGCCTCACAGGTCTCGGCTTTGTCTGTATTTGAGCTCGCTCCTTCCCTGTGTCTCGATATACTGTGTGTGCCTGTTCTCTTTTTGAATTTTTCAAACCAGTCATGGCAGGCTTTGAACACGTGAGGCTGCTCAACACTCACTCGGCAACACTGTCAGTGAATCACTGTGGAGGCTTTTGGCCTTCTCGAATTGTCACCATCACCATTCAGTTTCTCATTTACCTGACCTTACAGTAACTTTTCAACCTGTTTGATGGCCTGGGTTCTTGGTTTCACGGTTAACAATTTCACACCTTTTACTACATTGGCCACTTTCATCGTATTTTTTTCTAGAAGTGTTGATAATGGCGATTTAGCCATGTTGTATTCACCCACCAAATCAGATAAGCAGCAACCTGATTCAAATTTCACAATTTCTTTAACTCTGTCGTGTTTCTCAGTTTTCCACTTTGCTTTAGTGCTATCACTTTCTTTGGGGCCATGGTTATCATATTTCATCCAAATAACGACCCCAAAAGGACAATGATGGGTGTTTTAACTACTGACACAAGCACTGTTTGTGGGCTGAGCCAAAGCAGTGCTCAGAGTGGAGTCGCCCTTCTTGTCCAAGGAGAAACGCAGGACATGATTCACTCTTGGCCCACACAGGTTTCTTCTAGTCGGATTTTCGCTCAACTATCAAGCAAAGTTACAAACACTGAGCACATTTTTTTTCGAACTTTGCTGTTCAAACGGTGGAAAGTTCAAGAAAGTCCGAGCATGGAGCTGTTAGACAAGTGAGGCAGCACTGTATCGGACACAGGGGAACCGATGCCTCGCAAGCCGCAGTCCATAGCCCACACCGTCAAACTCTGGTGCCTCATCCCAGGGAACCCCAACATAGGCACTGCGTCCCATTCGAGGCTCTGGAACAGGCAAAAGGAAGCGCCCGTTTCTGGTTGCTGCTTTAAACTTCCAATCCCTGCGTTACACCTGAGGATGGCAGTGTTCACAGCCAGGGCTCCGGGCTGCATTTCTCCAGTGACCGCCGCCTGATCTCCAGCCACTGGAACCGCCCCACGCCACCTTTACCCAGCCTTGCTCACGGAGAACCAGCTCTGCACGTCCCTCAGGGGTTCTGATCCACAGAGAGGCCACCAGGCCAGTGCCTTTGGCAGCCAGAAGCAGCTCTGGCCGATCAGAACCCAAGTCACTGTAAAGCAATCCGCGGCACCGTGAGCCAACACAAGGGGAGACAAGCTCACGTTCGAAAAAGAAATTTTTTTTTTTTTTTTTGTATTGGGAATCCAACTCGGGGCCTTGCACTTGCGAGGCAGGCCCCGGAACCACTGAGCTAAATCCCCGGGCCTTAACTTGCTTTTTCTTTTTTTTTTCTTGGAAAAAGAAAATTCTTATTTTCCAAGTAGCAAACAAAAGTTCTCAGACATCAATTCACAAAATATAATTTATAATTGAGGTCTTTTCCTTGGCAATGCGTAAATATGAATTCTAAGCCCAGTTATGACGAAGCTCGTTTCCTATTACTCCATGGCGGCTTCTGGTCGGCCTCTCCTGGCAGGGTGGTCTCCAAGGAGCTCCACCATCAGCGAACTGAGTCACAGGGAACCAGGTTTGTGGCTGCTGCCTCCTGCTCAGAAACGGGGCATCTGCCAGCACATGGGCCGCTCAGAGAGAGAGAGAATGCTGGCCTTCATTCCAAGACATATCTTCCAGATACTGAGGGTCTGTTGGCCCCTACTGCTGAGAGCATCTTCGTGCCGCTGCAGGCCGTACTCTTCCCTTGTGGCTTCATCCCCCAGAATTTCCAGGCCTGCTCCACCCCGACCAACTTCTGCAGGAGCTCCTGTGGGGTCCCTGCAGGCGCAGCTGTGTTCTGCTTGTTGGGGTGATACATTAATATGAGTTTCTGATACTTTGGTTTCGGGTCTGACACATTACAGATGACTCGACCCCAGGACGCTTTTCCGATGCTTCGCTGGCCCCTGTTCCAACGCGGTCACTCTTGAACCAGAAGAGGGGTCTTCTCAGGCCAGCTGGGCCGTCCCGGGCCCTGTCCCTCCTCCAGAGGCGGAGCTGGAGCCTCCCTGGCCCACTGTCCTCAGTCTTTAGTAACATTGTAGTGCAGAGCTAAGACCCTCGGAGCGGGAAAGCAAATGAATATGGTTATAATCACTATATTTTCTTAAAGGAATTTTGGAATAACTTCAGAGGAAGAAGTTACTAACAGAATCTGGAACTGAGAAGGTGAGGATTGCAATTTGGTGAGGTTGAGATGCTTGAAAATTCAACGATAGAGTTTTTTAAAAAAGAAAACGATGCACACACACACTCAGACACAAACTTTGACAATCTGCATCAGGAATTCTGTGAATTTTTATTGAGTACTAGTCTGTACGTGAATTGAACAAAAGACCAAGGGAAAAGGGACATAAAGATTCAAGTAGAAAATTATTGAGTGTAAGAATCAAGAGAGATTACGTAAAGGTGCAAATTTCCAATGATGAATGTCATTATATTGTATACCTAAAATGTACCAATAAAATAAAATTTAAAATAAAATAACAAATTCAGTCTTGAACCCTCAAAAAAAAAGAGAAAAGAAAATTATGAGTGTACTTGAAAGCACAGGGGTTGTTGAGCTCTGAGTAGCCAAGGAAGAGCGACCACAGGGATTATTCTCCAGCATTCATTAGAGGATGGTGCTCTTCAGAGGAGCAGGGAGGTACACCACGGTGAATCAGAGTGAATGCCCCGCCAACAGCACAGCAGTGTTTAGACCCCCACAACAGGTCTAGCAGTGTGCAAGCCAAGCTGAATTTAACTTCAGGACAGAACCATCATATGCCTTCTTTAAAGGGAAACAATAAATTTCAGACACTCAAGAAAGTAACAATAAAATTACCAGCCATGTTAAAAAGCTAAAAATAGTCCCATAGCTAACAGAAAAAACACTGCACACAGATCGAAAATTTTGGAGAGAATGTGGCTAGGAAAAAAGGTCAGACAAGATGCTGTAGTACTTGAATCTTAGCTCAAATATGCAGAGAGATGAAACCAGCATCACAATTACATGCAACAAAAAGATTCCTTGTTAATAACTTTCTATTTGTTTCATGGATAGATAATAACTACAGGTTACAGTCTGGTAACTCAATGCATGCATACAATGTGCAGCAATCAAATCATCCTTAGTGGTGTTTCCTTCACCTTAGCCATTTCTATTTTCTTTTCTCTGTGTAGGAAGCCTATCAGCACCTATTTTATTGTTATTTATAAGCTGTTTTAAACTATAGTCACCTTAGCATGCTG
Source organism: Heterocephalus glaber (assembly GCF_053883595.1). Taxonomy (NCBI): domain Eukaryota; kingdom Metazoa; phylum Chordata; class Mammalia; order Rodentia; family Bathyergidae; genus Heterocephalus; species Heterocephalus glaber. The sequence continues at coordinate 1,702,698 of NW_028258465.1, forward strand.
TAGAACACTAGAACTTTTTGTTTCTAAGTTCATTTTAACATCCATTACCAACCTCCCCCTTTCTTGCTTCTTCTCTACCTTTTCTGGCTTCTGCTAATCACTATTCTACTATGTTATTCTGAGATCAACTTTTGTATCTCCACATATGTGTTAAAATATGAAGTATTTGTCTTTTTGTGCCTGGCTGATCTCACTTAAAAATATACTTCAATGACATCCACTTTGTTGTAAATCATAGCATTCACTGCAATATGTATGTATGGCATAGTTCTTTATCCATTATCTACTAACAGACAACATATTTGATACCATATCATGGCTATTGGGAACAGGGCTGCAGTAAACATAGGCATATAGGTTTACCTTTAATGTGTCATTTTTATTTCTCTTGGGTCTGTACCCAAAAGTGGGATGTGGTGGTTAGGTTGGCATTGAAAATTGACTGGCCCTGGGATCTACCCTGTTGTAGAATTTAAGAAATCAGCGAGACCAACAGGTGAAACAGGAGAATTTATTTAGGTGTATACCAGCTCAGTGGACTCATGACTAAAGGCTGAGCCCAGAACAAAGGAAAGGCTATAGTTTTATACATGTTGCAGAGGGGAATTGGTCTACCTAAAGGGGCAAAACTTTTGGACAGAAGCAGAACAAAGGCAGTTAGTCAAGCTGTGACAGTTTCACAATGTAGCATATCTCAGTTTGGCCAGGTTTTAAAAAAAAGGATCATATTAGAACAGGAGGTTGTGAACCTTATTTACAGGGACAAAGTTACTAGTTTTATTTGTAATAGAACAAAAGACAATAGCCATGGGGAGGGAAAATCTGAGGGGGAATTGCTTAGGTTGGGGAAACTTGTTTTTCCTTCTTTGTAAAGTCCTGCTTCAACTTCAGGGATTGGTGGAGCACACTTTTAAGTAAATCTGTGTGGGTCATGGATGGGCAGACTTGTTATCTATGTCTGGTTCCTCAACCCTTCCACTTTGGCAACATTCCCATGCTCTATCATGTTCATTTGACATGAAATTTCTGTCTTGGAAATTTTCAATCATGTAATGTGAAAAGTAAAGTTCAGGCTCAAGAGTTTTCAGCTAAGGACAGGCACTCTGCCAGCATTTGACCAGAAGCCACTTGTGTTACAGTCTCATAGAAAATGTGTCCGCATTCCTTTCCTGTACTAGATTTTGTGGTAGAATGATTAATGCCAGTGGACTGATTAGTCTAGTGGGGGAAATTTCAAGACAATACAATACTCAGGCTGTTGCCTAAGTACTTCTGGCTACTTCTACTCAGATTTTTAGTAAAAGCTCAGGACAAATGTAAACTAGAAATTTTTGAAAAAAATTAAGATTTTATCCCAGAATAAAGCATATATAAAGCTGAGTCTATAGGATGTATGGTCGCTAAAGATTTTAGCACCAATAAAAAGAAGCCAAGTATTTTGTAAGGGACAAGGAGAAATATGAGAGAAATATATCTCCTTACTTCCTATATTTTATGTTTCACTTTGCTTTTTATTTGTACTTAGCTTTCTCATCTCAAGAGGGAAGGTGATCAAGATATGGAGAGAGGGAGGGAAAAGGAATAAAAATAAAGATGTATTATGTACATATATCATCTCCACACAAGTAATGCAACATTATTTACTGCAAACATCTACTAATAAGAAAAAGAAGAAAGATGACTTGAGGGCATTTCAGGAATCAGCAATATCCCAAACATTGTAGGCTCAAAGGTGCAAAAATGTCAACTTTTCATTTGAGAGGAGAGTCCTAGGGACCCCTTCTCAAGAAGGCCTTCCGGGGAAATTGATTTTCCAGGATGCTTTGTATGATGCTCAAGTATTCAGTCACTCAAAGTCCCTACATTTATGATTCAAAGTAGGCTGGCCACTTCTTCTGCTGACAACACACCTTGGGATTATCCACATAAGGTTAATTTTACAGACATGTAGACTGTAAGAGTTGTGGCTCAGGGAGGCTTCCACTGAGATTTCAGAGGAAGGAAGGCCTGGAAGACAAGGCAAGTAGCCCTTAGATGGCAATGTATGAAACTTCTCAATAAAACAAGGATAATATATTAATTTCATAATGAGTTTCTGAGGAACCTAAATTATAGTTTCTGTTTATCTGTTCTGGTTCACATTTCCATCACAAATAAGATCAACTTTTTGGAACCCATCAGGAAACTGAAACTGAGGGCAAAAAACTATCTTGAAACCTAGAGAATCACCCAAGAATACAAAAGAAACAAACAGTACTTTAACATTTCCAGAATGTTTGCAAATTTGCAAATACCCACTAATGTCATATAAGTCTGTAAAATTAAGCCAAATATGCTTAATCTTTAGTGGAAGATCTAGCATGGATTGGCAAGTGATTTTGACACCAATGGGACTACAGACATTGTAATATTTCTATATTCTTTTGAGATTTCCTGTAGAATCCTTCCATTTACCAAGGGAGAATTCTGACAAAACTCCTGTGTTTCTGGCTATAACTGATTTCTTTTCTGTTTCACATAGGGTAAGTGGATTACTTTTTAGTGGCAAGAACATCAAAAGTGAATGGTGCAAGTGATATTGAAATACATAGAAGTACATGGCAGAAATTTAACCATGGGAAGGGCAAAATGGTGCCATACCTAGTCTTCTCTCTCATAGGGGCATACAACTGTAAAAGCCACATCCCTGATATTCAAATTAATCCCTGCTTAAGACTCTTATTATACACTGCACTCAATAACACTCCCCAACTCTTAACAGACCTCAAATTTAATTGCGGGATGTGGGTGGGAAATATGCAGGAGACAGATCCTTCTCAGTAGGACAAAGGTAAAGCCAAAGACATGTAGGTAGAGATAAAAAATGTTTTAATAAAAGAATTGAAATCTCCACTTATACTGAAAGTGTCATAAAAATAAAAAGTTCTAATACATACTCAATGGTGAAATAAATGCAAACACCAGCATTAATAGTTTAGGAGGAAAAGTTGGCTTACTGTTATCCTTAACAAATATCCATTCTCTTAATATAAGAGTTTTCAACCAGAAAGTTGAGATATAGGAAGAGGCCCCCCCAAAAAATACAAATAGAAAAAACAAAGATAATCAAATAGGAGTGTGAATTACCAGACAGAAAATTTAACATAATTTCAGTTAATATACCACTTCATGTCACATGGCATTCATAGGTTCAAGATGTACAATAGAATAAGATATTCCATGCAAATAGAATCCAAAAGCAAGCAATAGTCATACTTATATAAAAATAGTCTTCAAATCAAAAGCACTAAAAAGAGATAAGCCATTATATAAAGATAAAGGGATCAGCTCAAAAAAGGGAAATGATTATAAAAATACCTGAGAATATTAACACTTCACTTTCAGCAATGAACAGATCATCCAAACAGAAAATCAACAAAGAAAAAGCAGGATTAAATTGCTCCTCTAACCAAATGAACCTAACAGACGTATGAAGAACATTCCATAAAACAATTGCCAAATACATATTGTTTTCATCAATACATGGACATTTTCCCAGGATAGATCATTTGATATGTCACAAGTAACTCTTAGCAAATTAAATAAAAATAAAATCAGATTATGTATCTTTTCTGGCTCCTAACAATAAAATTAAAAAGAGATAACAAGAAAACTTTGGAAACTACAGATATGCATAGAAATCTAACAAATTACCATGAAAATACCAATGGATCAAGGATGCAACGGAAAGAAAGCTTTCAAAAATTCTTCAACAAGTGGAAATGGAGATACTGCACACAAAACCTATGTCATACAGTGAAACTGATATGGAGGAAAATATAACTCCCAACCTGCTAGATATCAGATACACTGAGTTCGTGTCCCCTGAAATCACAAATGAACTCCAAAGGACAAAGGAGGTTGAGGGGGAAATGTTTCTTGGGGAACAGGAATAGTTCCTGAGAGACAAGAGGGGTCCAGGAAGTGGGTTGCCCCAGAGGCCCTTTGTCAGGAATAATTTATACAGCAAAATCACAATATGGATACAGTGTGGGTCAAACTGCCCTCAACCTATAGGATTACAAGTAGAGCCACTTAGCTAATATTAGTTCAGTAAGGAAGCAAGTCATGTAACAAGGGCACATGGAGAGAACAAAGGCATTTTCAGGAAGGGAAGGGTCCAGTGCTCTGGGGCCACCCACCTGGGCAATTGATGTTTATCTGGACTTCCTGAACCAGGTGATACCAATTACAGTACAATGCCAAGTTGCTGCTCATCCCTTAGGGAGGCATGTAGCCCTGGCCATTGCATGTTTATCTTGACACCTGGTCTTCAGATGCACCTCCAGCCACAATTCTGATGTTTTTATTTTTCTGCTGAATTCCCTGACAGACCAGACCCTCTCTGACTATACATTAATTTCTGTCTAATTTAGATGACTATAATAAAATCAGCACTATGAGGGAATTTATTGCAGTCAATGCTCACATCAGAAAATAGAAATATCTCAAGGAGCTAGAAAATAAGAACACAACAAACCCACATTTAGTAGGAGGAAATAAGTAATAATGCTCAACATCACTGTGTCATTAAGGAAGTTCAGGTCAAAATAGCAAAGGGATAACAATCCAGCACAGTAATGGTGATATAATGCAAAGGATCACCAATAACAGTGGCTACAAAAAACATAGACAAAAGTGAACCTTGAGTCTTGTTTTTAGGAATGTAAATTATTAAATACATTAGGAAAATCAATATGGAAGTTCTACATAAAATTCATAATTAATATTCTATATAACTCAACAATTCCACTACTGGGTATGTATGCAAAGGGGAAGAAATCATTCTGTTAAAGAGACATCTGCATTTCTTTGGTTATTACAGCACTCTTCACAATAGCAAAAGGAAAAAAAACATAATCAACCCAAAAGTTTATCAAATGATGCCTGGATAAAGACTATGTGATACATAAATAAAATAGAATACTATTCAGCCATAAAATAATTAAATTCTGTCTTTTTCAACAAGAATGAAGAATTGGAGATCACTATGTAAATTGAAATGAGCCAGACTCAAGGAAGAACTGCATGATTTCATTCATATTTGGTATCTAAAAATTCCATTTCACAAAAAGTTGAAAGTATCAGGGACTGGGGGAATCTAGGGGGTTGTAAAAGGTTGACCAATATGTGCCTAGTTACAAATAGATAGGAGTAAGAGTTTCTGCTGTAATATTGCACAGGAGGGTGATTATAGGAAATAATTATGTACTGTACATTTTGATAATCTAGAAGGAATAATTATCAATAATTTTGCTATAAAGAGGTAATAGGTGTTTGAGGATATAGATTTTATATAATGAGGTAAGCATTATAAAATGTATACATGTATCAAAAAATAGCATGGTACCCCATAAATATATAACAGTTTTACATTCTTATATCCAGCTAATGAAACATCAAATTTAAATAATAAAAAGGAAAAAAAATCCACTGATTATTAGATACTTGGAATACAAAAATACGATTGATCTCAAAAATATTTTGATGTTAGCAAATAACATACAAAGGTTTTTTATTTCTTGTTTTTTTGAATTATTTTCATGCATTTGCATAGTGTAAAATTATTTTTATTCCTATATATGAATAATATTTTCATTTTACTTCACATCTATTATTATGGTATCTCTAGGGTGAGTTAGCTTGGGTACTTCTTTCCTATTATGGGGGTAATTTTAGCCTGCAAAGAACTTTTATGGAATTATCTTGTTGTCTGTCCAGTTTCTTCAGGAGGAGATGAGGAAAAGTCAGTGTGCCCTGTGTTTATTTTCTGATGTGTTTCTGGGAATTTTCTGGTTGCATAAAATAATCTATCCCTTAGGGCATTATAGGCAATCAGCAACACATTTTATTAATATAGAGTTTGTTCAGTTCCCTAAACTTGACTGAGAACTTTGTGTTCATGCTGTGGATCCATGGTGACATCAATAATCTCATACAACTTATAGTACATAGTATACATATGGCATCCACGTTTTATATAGAATTTAATTCTCTCAAAACATCACAAGATAATTACTATTATTAATTTCAATTTGCAAATGGAGAAGATAAGACACAGTAAAATTAAATGATTTTTTCAGTATTGTAAAGTTAAAAAGTGGTGATCCAGGATTATGAATAAATATCCCAGTCTCCTCAGGACTTATCCTGCTTTTCAAAGATTGTCTTTGATTTCTTCTCATGTCATCTAGTCATTATTTTGTATGGTCATCTCTTCATCATTGGGTTAGCATGTTAGGGGAGGTATAAAGGAGGTTACCCTTTGGTAAGATACTGTCCAAGTTTTTCATTTTTTAAAATTTCATTTATCAAAAAGTTGGAGATTAAATTGAAGTTAGAGAAATGCACATATGCACTCACATGCACACGTGAACATGCACAATCAATCTGGGTTATTTTCCTTTCTTTAACTTAAAAATTCATATTTAGTGTTATTTAATCCAAATAGAAATATAAGCAACAGTATCTATAAAACATGATACTAAAACCCTAACTGTTATTCTCCTACACAATATAGAAAAACAGAATATCATCAATATGTTTGAAGCCTCTTCATCATGTTCATTGGTTATGTTTTCTGACAATCAAAGAGAACTAATCCAAGGTTCAACAAAAAATACTAATAACAATTACAGTAAGAGACACATTCTTATTAATCTCCTTCAGAATACTGTCCGACCCTGCAAACACACTTACGCCATCATTCCTGCCATTCTGAAGCAGTTCTGGAGTCCTCTTTCCTGAGTGTCTTCTTTTGGTGACTGCTGTTGTCAGATGCCATGCAACGGAAAACCAGGCTCATGAAATCACTACGGTATATCCTCATCCACCTTATTCACCAGATCTGCCACCATGCTCCTTCTGACTCCTCTCCAAAGTCAAAAGAACTATGAAAGATAAATGCTTTGAATCAATTCAGTACAAGACCACCAGGACAGCACAACTAAAATCACTCACAAAAGAGGACTCTCAGAACTGCTTTAGAAAGTGGCGGGAACAATGGGATAAGGTTGATGAAGCCAAGGGGAGAATTCTAAAGGGCATTAATAGCAATATGTCTTTTAATGTAATCATCTGAAAAATATAAATATTTACCATATTTTATCACAATTCATACCTGCAACTTGAGGAAAAACAGAGTATACATATTTTAGTTATGTATGTGTATGGAGAACTATTACAGAGATTTGTGAAAATGTTGGTGATTTGAACAATGCATTATGTTGTGTTATATGTACTATTCGGGGATTTGAATGTTAAATACTTTTGTTTTACTGTATTTTATAGTATATTGTTAAAATTCTAATATTGTTAAAAGTATAAAGCCAAATTACTTTCTAGATATGTTATGCCAGTGTCTCTACTGGCCGTATATGAGGATAAGCTTACTGTATCTTCTTTCACAACATTTCCTATACTCAGGTTTGTAAATTAAAAATAATTTGTATTGTTTCAACTTTTATGCTTATTTCTTTAGAATTGTGAAAATTTTTATGTGCTTATTACTTTTTTTTCTCTATGAAATGTTTACTCAAGACTTTTGTCCATGATCCTTTTGGGTTTCCTGTCTTAACTGATTTACAGAACTTCTTCATATATTTTGGATACAAGATCTTTAAGGCTATATTAGTTGGAAACACTTTGTCCCACTCTGTACATATAACCTGAGGATATATTACAACTTAACAAAATAGGAAATTAGGAAGGATGACTCAAGTTGCAACTAAACCCTACAATTGTTGTCACCATGACTTTGTGACTAATGCCAATAATTAAGAAATTTTGTAAAACATATTGAAACATAATTAAGCATCAAACAAGTTTTGATTATAGAAACACCCTATAGGAGAATATGTCCTAGACCTGCTCAGTGAACTCCGTGAGATCAGAGTTTCATTGTGGTCAACCTTATGAAGGATACATTTGATAGAGTATAAAGAAATGATAGTGTATGAAAAAACCATTGCTTCTCGTTAGTTGCATTAGCTGCAAAATTTTGCAAGTGTTCTTTTGTTAATGTTTTCCATAATATAATTTGAAAATTTACTATCTTTTCCCAGCTGAAGGAAAAGGTTTCTAGTTTATAAAATGTTTAGCAATTTAGAATGAACAAAGATATAATTGTGATTTAGTGTCATAATTATTACCAGTATTATAACAATTTTCTGCTAACATTTCTGAAAACATAAATGTCAAATACATGATTCATCTTGATGAAAATTTAACTTTCAGTAAGTGAGGTTGCAAAGGCTGAGTATCAATCTTACTGGGAAAGCTGAGACATTAAGTTTTACCTTTCTTTAAACTCAAAACAATAGCCCTGTTATGCACAACCCATAGAGGGCAAAATGAAAACCTTTAAGACTACAAGGAAAGTGATTAAAAAATTGGAGTCTAATTGAAATGGGAAATTTTCTTGTCCATTTTCTTCAAGTACTCCCCTACCATCATCTTGTTATCATATCTAAAATAATGCTTTCATGCTCTCTCACTTAAAATTTACTACTGAAATAATTATTTCATAATAGATATTCAAAAATATCAAAGGCATTGATAAATTAATAATGCTAAATTAAAAGATTTGTGAAAGTAAAATGTCTAAAAATCTTAGTATGCTGAAGTTACAGAGTTTAATCATGTTATAACCAATATTCTTTAATGACATCAGAGTTACTTAACAGCATAAAAGTCATTCTTTCTAGCCAATGCAGTACTACTAGAGAAGGCCAAAGGGGTTATAGTACAAAGTTCAGATGGACAAGCTAAGGAACATTATTTAGACACATAGATCAAGAGTACAGAAATATGAAAACAAAACCAGTCTAGTGTGGTGGATGTCTAAGTCCAGCATTTTGATGAATGGTTGGAAAAATTACTGCACAAAGCCAAAGACTCTGCTAAATAGTTTAAATCTGTGCTACAACACGAAAAAGACAGAAGAGCAATTATTTTTACACCATGTTACAGACAGAGTGGATGCCCCATCAGTCTTGTTGAAAGGATAAAGATGTACACTCAAGATGGGAAAGTTAAAAAAGCAGGGCAATAAACTAAGATATCCTTTAGCAATTCCCAGTGTGGATGAATTGGATGAATTATATCAAGTGAAAATTAGAAGTTAACGTTTGTATACTGTGATCCAGCAAAATGTTTTAACTTTGAATTACATATGACAACTGATCCTTGCCATTCATTTAAAATCATTTATGTGTGTGTGTAGTATGTATAAGCACCTATGTATTTATTTCGTATTTATATAATTATATATGTGGAAATAATATGTAACTACTAAGACTTATGTAAAAGAATTTGTAAGGATGAGCATCGTTAAATTTCATAAAAATAAAACAACATGACTTAACAGTTAAATAAGGTTGGACTTAAACAATTTCCTATAAATGTCAATTATATTCCTTTGTTTGACAGTTTTCTTCAAGTGTTCTACATCTTCTCTGACTCAGTATTTTTTTCTGTCACTGACAGAAGAGGCTTTAAGTAGCTCAGTAAAACTGTGTATTTCTGTGTCTCCTTCAGTTACGTGTGTTTAGGTACTACTATTAAAGCTATCTATTGCTCATGGAATTCAGTTTAGAGTTCCTATATCTTTCTGGTGCATTTATCTGTGTAGAAACATTCTGAAATTTCTATGCGTATTCCTGGTAAACTTTCTTCGGGCAAAAGTTACTTTGATAGTAAAAACCCTCCCAAGTTCTCTTTCTGGTAGGGTTTATGTGATATGTGTTTCCATCCTTTTGCCTTTGAGCTGTCCATGTCTGTGTTTTTGGTGGATTGTTTTTTCATGGCTGTGCACTGATTATTGATATTACTCTCACTTTGACTTTAGCTGAGAGAGTGGGGCCTGGCTGCAGATGGGTCACAGGGACTCTCAGGAGCTTTATCACCTCCACAGCCTAGAGTATTCTTGAGCTCTTAGTGGAACACTAACTTTCTCCTCAAATCAGTTCATCTTTGACTCTTCTCAGGGGGAGAGGAACATTTTCTGTTTCTCATGAGTGGCTTAGTATCTTTGCTTCATAATTGAGAAGACTGTGGAAAGTGAATGATGTTCTTATTTCCCTTGATTCAAAGCAGGTGTCTCTTAAGTCTCCTGTCCTGCTGTCGATCTTTGCTTTGATTATTGTGGAAAACTGTGTCCACAGTTGATGCCTGTGGAAAAGAGATTATGTTAAATATAAAGTCCCCTTGTGATTTAAGGATCCAACAAATTCTATAAGGGAGAGAGGAAAGGCATGCCCTAATGACCTGGTTTCTCTAAGGAGGGTCACCTCCAGAAGTGTCCTTCCCCTCCCAGCTGCCTGTTAAGCTGTGTATCCATCCCTGGATGAGCAGAGACCTCATAATCCAATCACCCCCGAAGACCAAGCTTTCCACACGGAGTGCGTGGCAGATGTTTCAGATCCAAGCTCAGCACCATGCTCACCTGCACTTCATGTTTAAGAAAATTTTAGAATGAGAGGAGATTTCTTCTTAGTTTTTCAGTCACTGCTTCATTCCTCATAGTTCTGTTAAAGACAATCACTTCCTGTTTCCTTTCTCTCACACAGGGAGTTGTTATCCGTTGGAATTCACGTCACCTAGTTATACAATCTCAAATGCTGGATGACTCAAGAGAAAGTTACCTTCCATAGATCATCCAGCTCACATTCACTGTAAAAGAAAGTGATGTTCTTCTTTGACACCTTACAAACTAAGTGGAGTAAAATCGCTTTCCTTCTACTTCTAAGACTATGTTTATCGCACACCAGGTTTCCACACATGTACAAGGGGTGAATGCTTGAATTTTAAAAAATTATAATAAAAGACACATTGCCATTATTCTCCTTCAAAATAGTCCTCACTTTGAGTACTTTTGTCCTATCATCCTTGACCCTTGCTGAAACAGGCCTAGAGGTCCTTTTTTGTGAGTATCATTAGGATATGTGATCAAAAATACAATGAATGCTGCTGCTGAGGGGCAGACCATGAAAACGTTATGTTTGTCCTCAACAACCTTATTCTCTGACTCTGTCACTCTGTTACTCCTGGTTCTTCCCTAAAGTCAAAATGACTGCTTGAAGTAAATGATTAAATCAGTTCAGTACATCCAGGCAGCCATGACAGTGCAGCTAAAGACACTCACTAAAGAAAACTAGCAGAACTGCTACAGAACATGGCAAAAATGGTGGGATAAGTATATTTGAAGTGCGGAGGAATGTTTTGAGGGAGATTAATGGCAATGTCTTTTCGTTAAGTAGTTTTTTGTAGTAGTTTTTTGAACATTCAATGTATTTTTGAATAGTACTTTAAGTAAATTTGTATTTGGAATCATTATTCTGGTATTTTTTTCTACTTCTATATTCTTGCTCATTTTAATCCCTGGAATCTATTCTGCTTTAATTACCAATATAAAAATCTCTCTCATACCTTGACCTTATTATTCTCCAATGTTTCCATGTAGAATGTAGATTTGTTCAATTCAGTAACAAAGAAAATCTCACTGGACTTTGTATTAGATTTGCAACTACAGATTTGTTAGAATGGCTGAAATTCAGAACACTAAGAATATTAAATGCTTACCAGGACGTAGAGCAACAGGAATTTTCATTTAGAATTGGTGGGAATCCAAATTGTACAGCTGTTTTAGAAAACAGTTGAACAGTTTCTTACAAATCACACTCTTACCATGTAATCCCATGGTTACAGTCCATGGTATTCACCTCAGGTAGTTGGAAGGTTATTTCCATGCAGAAAGTAACACGTAGCTGTTTTTAGCAGATTCATTCAAAATTCTCTAAGCTTGCAATCTACCCCTAGGTCTTTCACTAGGTGAATGGATAAATAAATAATCTCTGCTGTGTCATACCACGCAATCTCATTTCATGATGAAAAGAAGTGAATGACCAAGGTGTGAAGAAAGGTAGAAGAAAATTCACTGGTTCTTAGTCTGTGAGCTGTGCTGCTGAGGCTGCATCTGTGATTCTAACTGCAAGGTGCTATGGCAAAGTAACAAGAAGGCGGCAGGGGCCACAGGCAGGGTGGGAGCAGAGGGTGTAGAGAGACACTGATAAACAAGCTGAGCGTGCAGGAGCATGCTTTGTTTCTACTTAATGGTACCGTAGCCTTGTTCAATTTCAGCATATGCTTGTAAAATGTTCCAATGCTCTCAGTTAAACCCTCAGGTCTTCCTACTCCTTCCTCCGAGTACCTGGTCCTAACACAACCGAAGGCACCTAGGTTTCTTCGGGGCTCACATGCGGGCCTCTGGGTTATATAATAAAAGAGATGCTAGACCAGGGACATTTTTTTCTCCTCTTTTTTTTGTATTGTCTGTGCGTTTCTTCTGCACTGCTGCAGATTGTTCAATAAAATAATACTTAAGTGTGTGAATTAGCCAGGGGCTACGGTGCACACCTGTAATCTCAGTCCACAGGGAGGCTGAGGCAGGAAGATGGGGAGCTTGAGTCTAGCCTGAGCAACTTATTGAGATCCTATCTTAAAATGAAAAGTTAAAAAAAAAAGAAAAAGAGGCCGGTATCTCACTCAGTGTGAAGGCTCTGGCTCTGATCTCCGTGAGAATCTGAATTAAACAGATACCATTTAGTGTGGTGGACACCTGTGCAGGAGCAGGTCAGCCACGCTGTCCAGGGGCTGGAAGGCTGCTTAGGGCTAGTGTGGGTGTGGAGTTATCCCATTGCTCACATGAACTTCCCTTCCTGATATCTGTGGTTAGTTTAAGTGTTTCCTGGTACATTTCAAGTCTCTCAAGATGATCATTCCCTGATTCACTCACTTAGTGCTTCAGTTTGACCTCCGCAATACTGTACATGCTGTCAAAATTAGGTTCTTAGCAGAAATATAACAAATGAAAGGATTTACTTCCAGCTAATTGATGATAATTGTTTTCAATGATGCAATCTTCACAGGCGTCATTTTGAGGGCCCACTAAGATTCCCACTTCTTGCCTTCTAATAACTGCCAGGACAGTGCCGAGAATTTATCCTCAAACTTTTAAATGAGCTACTCTCTGAAGGTGCGCCTTCTTTATGAGGCATTTGCACCAAACGTCTTTGAGCTTGGTGTGAGCTTATGAGTCAACTCAATATGCTTCAAGTTTTCTTTATATCACAATAATTATCATCACAGGAAAACAGAATATGTTTGGAATTTAGATTGGATAATTTCTGGTTTAAAAATAAATATATTTTTGAAGGGTAAATATTATCTTAAAGATATGTATCTATGTTTTATGTATGGCCAATCCCAAACTAGAGAAGAGTACACAATACTAAAAAATGAAAGAACACAAAATGATTTCCTCTAAGGATATTTCACAAGAAAATCAATTTTCCATGGAACGCAATTACTAAAATATCTTTTATTAAAGCCAAAATGTATGTATATATGTTAAGTTCGATATAATAATATCATAGATAAGTAGCAATAATTCTAATCACTAAGCCATTTTAAAAGAGCTCTTGGCTTGTATGACTGAGGCATATTTATATTAGCAATTATTCTTTCAATTTCCTATATGTGTAGAAATGGAAGAAATTACAATGCTGATTAAAATTCATGTCTAGTCAATGAGATAAATTGCTCATATGTGGAAATCTATGTCATGTGTGTCATAGTAAGAAGAAACATAAGTTTACTTATTTAGTAATGGTTAATGAATGATACTTCTGATTTACATGTCTAACAAGAAATTGTTATTAACATTGCAGCTCTTGTATTATTTACATAAAACTCCCTACTTATGATTTATTTTAAGATGGCTGCATTTTCAGTAATTTGATTTGATGTCTGAATTAAACATTGATTCCATTTTTTTCCTCTCCTCATATTTTTTCCTTTCCGTCTTCCCCTACCCCTCCCAATTCCCCTGCTCTTTTAGACCTTTTCTTCCTGTTACACAATATCAGTTCTACATTTTTTTAAATTACAATATTAAGATCTAGGAGACTTTACCACAGGTTTTACAGAATTTAAAAGGGTATAGAAAGCATATTACAAAAATCTTTTTTGAAATAAATTTGACAACTTCTAAGAAGTACCTTGGAAGACAAATTAATGAAACTAACTCTGGAGGAAATATAAAATTTGAATAGCACCTATTAAAGAAAGTATATTCCTAGCTTGAAAACCTACCTATATGACAACAGCAGGCTCATAAACATTTTAACTGATAAATTATATCAAACAATTAAAGCAGAAAAAAGAAGGAACACTTCTCCCATCATTTTAGGAACTCAACATTGTGCTAATCCTAAAACTGGATAAAGATAATAGAAGAAAAAAGTATGAACATAGATAGGTCTTTGCAAATAGGAAGGGTGGAGGGGGTGAAGGGAGGGCAAGGGAAGGGGAAAAAAAATAAGAACCAAAATACTCATGTAAAGGTACAAGATCCCAGTGATGAATGTAACTGTATTTTACACCTAAAATATACCAATAAAGTTAATGGGGGGTAAAAAAGAAACGGAATTAAACATTGAAATGTGATTATTCAGATTTCTATAACTGTAGATGCTGGTGGAATCGTACACATACATGCATATATTCAAATAATATTTTATCACACTGGTAAACAGATTCTACAAACATTTCAATAACTAATGTTTTTCAAGTAAATTATTTTGGAAATAAAAATATTACTAATAATAGCTTATATAGCTATAAAGATCAAACAGCAGAAAAAAGAAGGTGAAAGGTAAGATTATTTAGCTCCACGCACATTGAAGAAAAAAAACTTTGTGAAATGCTGAATTGTAAATTTTCACTTAAGTATTCATTCTTTGTTTTTATTTTTGAAAACTAAAATCCTTTATAAGATAATTAGGTATGAAATTTAAAGATAAAATTAAAGTTAAATTCAAATCCATAGAATTCTTTGTTGTGGTCTCAGAAAGAGATAAGCTCAGGCCAAATTAACATAACACCCTAGTTCTTCTATATTAAACTAGAGGACATTTAAAACACTTAACAGTGTTGTCCCCAAACTGTCTTAAAGTTAAAGGCAGAGATGGCCGTATTAGTAATAAAAACATGGCCCCCAATTTTCTGAAATAGATTACACATTGATTCATTAGAAACTCAAAATATTTGGAAAGGTATGGATAGCTAGTATTAAAAACCATAGACATTATAAAATGAAAAAGAAGGTCATTGGCTCTCAAATTTCTACACACAAATATCAGTCATTTCATAAAGGAATGAGCGATTCAAGAGATAGAGTGGTAGAGTCATCACATTGGCCACTGGGGGGAGTCTAGCTCGCTCCTCGTTTTGCTACGGACTAGAAGCTAAGACTGTATTCTGGGATTGTGAAAAGTTTGAATCAAAATTAAAAGAAAAGTTTAACTTTATATTATATAAAAATAATATGAAGTTCAAGTTTTAATGTCAAGAGAAGTTTTATTGAAACACAGCCACCTTCTTGGTTTATATTCGTTCACAGCTCTTGTAGTGTTGTAATGGAAAAACGGCATAATTATAGAGGAAACCGCAGGCCTCTTAAAGACAAACTTCCTCTCTCTTCTCCTTACCATTTGAATGGGCTCTGGTACCACAGTGGTCATTGAAATTCAAGGAAAAGCAAAGAAACAAACAATAAACCCCCAGGATTATGCCATATACAGGCAGAAAAGGCCTGGCAGTTTCCCTTCCAACCTTTCTGGAAGCCTTTTCTTGGCTTCCGGACCACCTGCTATGAAAATTGCAAGAAGAGTAAGCCCTAGGAAACCAATAAACACCAAGGCTCCTTGAAAAGCCACCTGGGAAGTGACCATTCCCAGCAAGGTCACTCTGCCCAGGGCAGCGGAGCTTAATCAGATTTCAGATCCACAAAATTCCAAACAGATTACAAGTGTTTAAGATACTAAGATTTTTTGTAGATGGTTGTGTTGCAGTGAACAATGCAAATATTTGCTATTTATGATTCTCAGATGTCACAAATTTTAGATGTAAAACTGAGTATCAAAGTAATTCTGTAGCTCTACGGTATAAACTGGAATTGAAATCGGCCTGGCTTTTAACTGGATAACTCTCACGGTGAGCCTGTGCTATGAAGGTACACAGAAAAACCCAAGAGGGATGGGGCACTTACAAATCTTTGGTGATGTTTAATTTGTCAGGTTTGCAGACTCTCAGCCTATTTTTCCATAAATACTTTTGTTTCAGAAATAAAATAATGGCAAGCACTCTTCTATGTATGTTGCATGAGGTGTGGACTGAAATAAGTATAATCTCACCCCTGTAAAGTACACAACAGAACCAGAAAAGTGGCTATTATTGACCTAATTACACAGATAAATGTACATATAAAATTGAAAAGTGAAAGAAAATTCAGTTATATTTCAATTACAGATGCAACAATATTCAGCACTGAATATGTGCCAAAGTTTGTTTGAAAGACAAATATAAAATAGTGACAGATGGGATGGACGTCGTCACTTATGTCCAAGGATTATTTTGTTATAGTAGAAAGACAGATAATTCAGAAAGATACTAATGTGTTGGAATGAATATACAGATATGACTTAGTCTTGGTGAAGGAAGTCATTCTTGAAGAAGTGAACGGGCCCATGAGTAAAGGACAGCTAAGAGTAAGCCCAAGTAGGAATATCCCAGAGCATCTGGGGTTGGAACATTTCCCAGAATAAGACTTTAGTGTTAAAATGGAGTAAGTACCAAGAAAACCAGGATATGCTGGTCACTTTAGAATGAGTTAAATATAAACATCGAGACATATGTTCCCAGAAAGTACACATGGAAAGTCTTGAGGTTGAAAGGAAAAAGAAAACACACTCCAGGAAAACAATGAATTTTTAAGATTTGTACATAACTCACCAAGTATGCTAAAATCATTTATTGAGTAACCTTTCCTTCCTACTGATCCGAAATGCCATCTGTAGTGTACAAAAATATTTGTATGGATCGTGCTCTGTTATTAACTTTTTTGACTTATTTACTCATATGATCTTGGGTTAATACTAAGAACTTGTAAATGTCATTGAGGTATCTATAAGTAAAAATGTATGTGCATGTATATTGTTACATAAGATATAAGGATGATTAAATATTACAATTTCTGAGGCTATTTTAACATTATCTTGTGTTGAAGATTAAAACAACAAAATCCTGCTGTTTTTCAGGTAAGTTTTGGTTTAAATAAACTATGAAACTTTCATAATGTGCACTGATCTACTTGATTGTTTTTACCCACTTTTAAAAAACTACACCAGAAGAAGACATAGACCAGTAAGAGATAGGCCCTAATTTCTGATATGTGAAACAGAGAGACAGGGACTTTCTAAAAGCATATTAGACTCAGATAAATGTGGGGAAGAGATGCATTTTCTAGGGAATCTGGACTCCTTAGAGGGAAGGAATAAGGTTTCTGCCAATAACATTTTCTAATTTTTAATATTTCCTTAATTTTAAATATTCTGATGATTCTTCTTAAAAGAATAGTCTTGATTTAGCTATAAATGTCTCTAATTTCTCATTCTTTATGGCTGAGTAAAACTCCATTTTATAAAAAACCCTCACATTTTCTTTATCCAGTCTCTACACATTGAGGCAATACTCTTCAGTGAAATAAATAGGACACACAGGTGTAAATACTGGATAGTTTCTCTGGTGTGAGAAACTGAAAGTATAAATAAGGATCAAAATGTATAATAGACATTGTGAAATAGGAAGAAAAGGTCCCAAGGGGAAGGGGAAGTGGGAGGGGTAGGGAAAAGGAAAGAAGGGAATGGAATTAACATGAGAAAATGAAAAACTGGAAACAAAGTCTTTGTAAATAGGGAGGGGTGGAGGGGTTGAAGGGAGGCCAGGGGAATGGGGAAAAAATAAGAATCAAGATATATTATGTAAAGGTAAAAATCTCCAATGACGAATGTCATTATATTATATGTCTAAAATGTACCAAAAAACAATTTAAAAAGAAAAAAAAAAGAACAATCTTGAAATCAAAGTTTAGGGTCTAACATTGCCAAATCACACACAGTGTATATCATATATTATATTTTACACTGACAGTCAACTCATACCTTAGAGATGAGTTGTACTGAAATTGCATGAATTTTCAATATGTAGAAACAGATTATTTCCAGAAGTATGTGGTTAGTCCCAGAACATATACTTGGGCCTTTTTTGAGTTAGCCATCATCCTAATTGTACTGATCAAAAAGACCTTTCAGCTTATGAATCTTTTCATTGTTTTGGTTTTCCATGTTTCTATCCATGGGTGTGTTAATAATGTTGCCTTTGGGGGGTTCACTTCATGTATTTGAAACACTCTTTAAAAATGTGATCATGAAATGGCTCTATTTTTCTGGACTCTTTCTCATATCAGCTCTTCTGGATATTTCAAATAAGATTTTCCCTCCTGAAAAAATGAAAACAAGAATTCAGTGATGATGAGAAGGAATTAACAACAGCAGATATTTGCAGTCCAAATACTTTTAGTAAATTCATTATATTTTTGTATCTTACTGTAAAATGACTGAAACTGCACTTAGCATTTAGTAAAGGTTAAAAGTTTACACAATCCTAAAGAATGTATTTTATTGTAACACTTGGTCTTCCCTTCCTGCTTAGGATATAGTCTTCTCTGCTATGGGGGTAGGGAGTCCTAGCCACTTGGAATCTTGAGGCTGATTGATCATCATATCAAGCCAAGATTTTTAAGAATTGCTGCTTAAGTGACTCCCTGGTGCTAGGAGATTTTTTTAAAGCACTGTCAGAAACAAAGCATTTTGTAATCACGTTTCTAATAATTGCTATTTTTCTTGAGTGTTTGACATTTGACAAGTATTTCTTTCAAAATCATTTATAAGAAGCATGTGAAAAGCACAATGTATCTTTTGTGTTTTTCATAATATTTTTCCTTGGGAAATCTTTAGATATTTTCTAATTTCAAAAATTACAGATTTGTGCATTATAAACAAATTTATTTATTTGCTTATTTATTTTTTATAAATAATTTTAATAGCTGAATTAGAATTTTATGAAATTGTGCATCAAGGAAAACACTTAATCTATAAAGACACTGCTTTGAGGGACCAGAATTTTTCTTTTATACTGTTTTACTAAAATATTTTTCTTGTTTTAGAGCCATGTTAGGTACATGGCAAAACTGACAGAAAGATGCAGATTTTCTATATGTCCTCTGTTTCCACCCATATATAACTACCCGAAATCAACATCTTGCCAGAGTGCAACACTTGTTATAATTGGTCAGTTTGCGGTCACACAAACCATCAGCCCTAACCCATAGTTTATGTTGCACATTGGGTGAGTTCTGACAAATGTATAATGATGATGTATTCACCATGATAGCATCATTCACAATTACTGGCCTCAACATCCTCTGATCTCTGCCACTTCATCTCCCTTCTCTGCCAGTTTTCTTACATCTCCATAGCTCTGCCTTTACCAGCTGTTGTATAACTGGAAGCATACAGAAAATAGCTTTGCAAACTTGATTCTTTCACTAAAATCTGTTAAAGTTTCTACCATGTCTTCTTATGATTTTATAGCTCATTTTTAAAAAGTCCTCAATGGTTTATTCTACATTCTTTACTGAAGCAAGATTTGTTATTTCAAGTTTTAGAATAAAGCTACTATAATACTGAGTTTTTGTGGAGATAAGTCTTCAATTTGTTTGAGTAAACAGCATGGAGTATAGTTCCTAGATCACATGACAAGAGTGTATTTGGTTTTGTAAGAAACTACCAGTCTTTAAAAGTGGTTGTATCATTCTGATTCACACCAGGGGTAAGAGGGCTTGCTGTTTCAAATTCTCACAAGTATTCACTGGGGGTCCACATTCTCATTTTGGCCATTGTCATAGATATATAAAGGTATGTACTGGAGTTTTATTGGTATATTTTAGGTATACAATTCGTTTACATTTATCATTGAGGGCTTGTACCTGTATATGATGTATTTTGGTTCTTATTTTTTTTCCCCATTACCTGTGCACCTTTCACCCCCTCCACCCTTCCCTATTTACATAGATTTTGTTTCTATTTTTTTCTTTTCTCATAATTTTTCCTTTCCCTTCTTTCCTTTCCACTTCCCCTCCCACTACTCCTACACCTTTGGACCTGCACAGTTTGTAATAGCTAAAGCTTGGAAACAGCCCAAGTGCCCATCAACTGGAAACTGGACAAAGAAGATGTGGGGTTTTTATAAAATGGAGTACGTCTCAGCTATAAAGAATGAGAAACTAGAGACATTTATAGGTAAATGAATGCATATTGAGGCCATACTCTTAAGTGAAATAAATAGGACACACATGTGTAAATACTGAATAGTTTCTCTAGTGTGAGAAACTGACAGTGTAAATAAGGATTAAAACGATTAAATGTATTGCAATTTTAAATGCATTTTCCTAATGACAGCATCTTTTTTCATGCTTATTTTTTATTTATACTCTTAAATGAGATGTCTGTTAAGAATTTTGGCTCATTTTTTGCATCCGATATTTTAAATTCATTACTTTTATTAGTATATTTTAGGTATAGAATATGCTGAGATTCATCAATGGGAATTTGTACCTTTACATGATTTATTTTGGTTTTTATTTTTTTTTCCCATTCCCCTGCCCTCCTTTCAACCCCTCCAACCCTCCCTATTTATATAGACTTTATTTCCATTTTTTCCTTTTCTGATATTTATTCCTTCCCTTCTTTCCTTTTCTCTACTCCTCCCACTTCCCCTTCCCAGTTGGACCTTTTCTTCCTATTTCACATTATCTATCATACACTTTGATCCTTATTTATAATTTTAGTTTCTCACACAGGAGAAACTATTCGGTATATTTGTTTTTCCTACCCAGGAGTAAGCAATGTCTTTCCATTTTCTGATATCCTCTTAGATCTCTTTTTTCCGAGTGCTATAGTTCTCAGAGTAGAGGTCTTTGATTTCCTTTGTTAGGCTGATTCCTATGTATTTCATTTTTGGGGATGCTGTTATGAAAGGAGTTATTTCTCCAGTTCCTCTCTCAGTGAGTCTGTTGTTCATGTACAGGAAGGCTATTGATTTTTGTGTGTTGACCTTGTGTCCAGCTACTCTACTGAATTTGGTTATTGAGTCTAGAAGACTTTCGGTGGAGCACTTGTGGTCTTTTATTTAGAGTATTGTGTCATCTGTAATTAATGATAATTTAACTTCTTTGTTTTCTATCTTTATTCCTTTTATTTCTTGCTCTTGTCTATTTGTTGTGGCTAATGTTTCCAAAACTATATGGAACAGGAGTGGTGATAGTGGACATCCTTGTTTTGTTCCTTGTCTTGTTCATGATTTTAGCATGAAGAATTTCAGTTTTGGACCATTTAGTATGATACTGACTGTTGGTTTTTCATAGATGGGTTTTATCAGGTTGAGGTAGAGATCATCCATTCCAAATATCTTTAGGGTATTTTTTGATCATGAATGGGTGTTGGCTTTTGTCAAATGCTTTTTCTGCATCTATTGAGATGATCATATGGGTTTTGTCCTTGGTTTTATTAATATAGTGTATTACATTTATTATTTTACATATGTTGAACCGTCCCTGAATCCCTGGGATGAATCCCACTTGGTCAGGGTGTATGATCTTCTGCATTCTGTTTGCCAGTATCTCATTTAGGATTTTTGCATCTATGTTCAATAATGAAATTGGCCTATAGTTCTCTTTTTTGGTTGGGTCTTGCTCTTCTTTGGGGATCAAGGTGATGGTTGCTTCCAGGAATGAATTTGGGAGTATTTCTTCCCTTCCTATTTCATTGAAGAGTTTCAACAGTAGTGGCAGTAGTTTCTCTCTAAATGTTTTGTACAGTTCAGCAGTGAAGCCATTAGGACGCAGGCTTTTCTTCTTTGGTAAGTTTTTAATTACATTCTAAATTTTGTTGATTGATATTGGATTGTTTAGAATTTTTAAGCCTTTTTCCTTCAACTTTGGTAATTCATATGTATCTAGAAATCTGTCCAGTTTTTCTGTGTTTTTGATCTTACTGGAGTATAGGTTCTCAAAGTAGGTATTGATGATCCTCTGGATTTCTGCTGAGTCTGTCATAATTTATTCCAAATTACATGGATTTGGGCCTTTTCTTTCCTTTTTTTGATGACATTGGCTAAAGGTTTGTCAATTTTGTTTACTCTTTTGAAGAACCAACTCTTTGCTTCATTGATTTTTTTTATCATTCTCTTAGTTTCCATTGCATTGATTTCTGCTTTGATCTTTATAGTTTCTTCCCTTGTATGAGCCATGAGTTTGTCCTGCTCTTCTTTTTCTAGAAGCTTGAGGTTTAGTATCAGGTTGTGTTTTTGAGCTTGCTCTGTTTTCCTAATATGAATATTCATTGCTATGAATTTCCTGTAAAACTGCTTACATTGTGTCCCATAGATTCTGATATGTTGTATTAGCATTGTCATTTAATTGTAGAAACTGTCTGACTTCTTCTTTAATTTTATGACCCATTGGTTTTACAGAAGCACATGGTTCAATTTCCACGTGCTTATGAAATTCTTGTGGTTTCTTTTGGTATTGATCCCCAATTTGATCACACTATAGTCTGATAATATACAGGGGATAACTTCAATTCCTTTGCACTTATCAAACATGTTCTATGAGCAAGAATGTGGTCCATTTTGGAGCATGACTCATGCGCAGAAGAAAAGAATGTGTATTCTGATTTTGTGGGGTGGAACTTTCTGTAAACATCTGTTATGTCCATTTGTTCAAGAGTTTGAGATTCAGTATTTTTTGTTTATTTCTTGTCTAGTTGATCTATCTATTTGTGACAGTGGGGTATTGAGGTCCCCCACTACTATTGTGTTAGTGCTATTTGATTTTTTCATGTCCGTTAATATTTGTTTTATTTAATTGGGTAAAGTAGTATTTGGTGCATATATATTTATGATTGTCCTTTCTTCCTCTTGGATTGTTCCCTGTAAAAGGATATAGTGGCTTTCTTTGTCTCTCTTAATTAGTGCTGGTTTGAAATCCATTTTATTTGTAAATAGGATAGCTACTCCTGCTTTTTTCAGGTTCCTGTCGCATGGAGTATTGTTTTCCACCCTTTAACTTTCAGTCTATGAGTTTCTTTTTGAATTAAGTGTGTTTCTTGTATGCAGCATATTGTGGAATCTTGCTTCTTGATCCATTCTGCCAGTCTATTTCTTTTGATTGGTGAATTGAGACCATTAACATTGATGATTATAACTGATACGTATTGACTTATCCTTGTCATGATCTTTTCTTGTTGTTGGATTCTCCCCCTTTACATTTAATTTCTTGTCGTACCTGATGTATTCATTCTGCTGGGCTGCCTGGGGTTGTGACCCTCATTGTCTTTTTCTTGGATATTGTGTAAAATTTTTTGGAATGCTGGTTTGGTATTCATGAAGTTTCTTAGGTGTTCTTTCTCATGAAAGTATCTTATTTCTCCATCAATTTTAAATATAGTTTTGTAGGGTACATCAATCTGGGTTGTAATACTTCACTCCAGGCTCTTCTTGACTTGGGGATTTGCATTGAGAAGTCTGCTGTGATTCTGATGGGCTTTCCTTTGTGTGTGATTTGTTTCTTTTCTCTAACTGCTTGTGCTATTCTGTTTTTCTGTTGGGTTTCTGGAATCTTGACTATTACATGCCTAGGTGTAGGTCTTCTTGATCAGGCCTAGTTGGAATCCTATATGCCTCACTTATCTGTATGTCAAAATTTTTTCCCCTTGCTTGAGAAGTTTTCTGCCATTACTTCTGTGAACATTTTTTTATGTCATTTGCACTATCTCCTGTTCTTTTATTGACTCTGATCAGTCTTATGCTATTCTTCTTTGTACCATCTAGCAGCTGCTGGGTTGATTTCTCATGGTCCCTTACTATTTTCAAGAAATCTTTCTTTTCCTGGTCAGTAATTGCAATCTTGTCTTCTATATCTGATATTCTGTCCTCATATTGGCTCATTCTTTTTTTTTTTCTTTCTTTCTTTTTTTTTTTGGTACTGGGTATCGAACTCAGGTCCTTGAGCTTGCAAGATGGGTGGCAGAACCACTGAGCTAAATCCCCAGCCCCTATATTGGCTCATTCTGCTGCATAAACTTTCAATAGAGTTTTTGATCTCCTGGATATCTGTTTTCATCTGTTTTATGCATTCCATTTGTTTCCTATGCTGGAAATCCATCATATTCTGCTGTTCCTCTACTTTTGTTTTATCTGTGTCTATTCTAGATTTATTAATCATGTTTTTCACAATGGATACTATCTCTGTTGTTATCTAAGAAATTATTTTGGATTTTATTTTTTCCAGATCCTCTTTTATTGCCAGTTCAGGGAGTTCAGGTTGTTGAGTATCAGAATGTTCCATCTAGTTGTCCTTTGAGGGTTGCCTTTGGTGAACTGGAAGTGTGATTTTGAGACTTATTTACACGTCTTCTCATTTCAACAGATGCAGCCTGCTGTGCCTTTATTGGGGTGACTCTTTGTTCACCCAGTGGGCTTTAATTATCAGCAAGCTTCAGAGAGGCCTTCTCTCCGCTGCTCACCAGTGCATTAATTCCTGGGTTCAGAATGATGGCCTTCTGGATCCCCACATTGGGTTTTTGTCCAGGTGGGGTTCTGGCTGGGGCCTACACACACCTATGGATGGTATCTGAGTGAGCCTCTGGCTGGGGCCTGTGTGCCTGCAAAGCTGTTTTCCAGGTGGGCCTATGGCTGGGGCCTGTGCACTCAATCCACTGGTGTCTCTTTTTGTTTATTTTTTTGTACAAGATATCAAACTCAGGACCTTGCACTTGCCAGGAAGGCATGGTGCCACTGAGCTAATCCCTGCTCCAGTTGATTTTTATGTTGTCATTGCATATTATTTATTAATATGCCTTTATCAGATAAGTCTTTTGGAAATATTTTTCCAAATATGTTTCTCATTTCTTTATTCTCTTGACGTTGTCTTTCACAAAGCAGACACTTAATTTCAACTTTTTTTTTTTTTTTTTTTTGCTTTTGTGGATCTTGTCTTGCCTCTCTAAAATGTCACCAAGTCCAAGGTCATCTAGGTTTTTCCCTTGGTATCTTCTGGACTTACTTCAATTTTGTAGAGCTGAGAAAATCTAATATTCCCACTCAGTTATTCTAGAATTTTGGTAATTCAATGCTAAATTTTATATAAGAAGCAAAAGATTCAGATTATCTAGCATAACATTAAAGCACAATATTGAAAAACTTACACAAATTAAAGACTTACTGACTAAAACTCAGAAATCAAGACATCACTTTAGCCAAAGAGTAATTTTTTATGTTGATAAGTAACTGTTTTTGTCACACTGGTACCTGATGACAATAAAGTGTAAATAGCAAAATAAACTCTGTTACTGATATGCTATTAAGTAACTAAAGACATTGCGGCCAGCTCAGCTAAATATGGAGGAGTGACAATGAAACTTCTTTCTTTACTAAAATCAATAGTAAAAATAAAAGATAAATGGAGAATCTGAAGGATTTGTTTGTGTATTTGTAAAATGTTGGGATCAACCAATTAGAACATACAATCTTTAAAGAAGTTCTGTTACTTTCAGAAAAAAAAATTAGGTTGAATGAGAGAAAATACAGGTCCAGAGTTCATAGACTGATGACCATGGATACTGAGAGGAGGTGATTAACTGTGTCACATCTGATACCAGGCTAATGGAAGGGCAAAGATAAGGACACTTAAGTGAATTTCTCTCTCTCTCTCTCTCTCTCTCTCTCTCTCTCTCTCTCTCTCTCTCTCTCTGTCTCTCTCTGTCTCTCTCTCTCCCACCCTCCTGTCTCTAAATACTTCCTAAATACTTCCTAGCCCCTAGCCATTGAAGAGTAGATGATAAGTGGAATGTAGTGAGCCATGATGAATTAGGAAACGATATTATGTAGGTCTCATGTTTCCAAATGTTGTCTGAGGGGAGATGCTATTGACTTCATGTTAGTCAGTATTCAGAAGGATGTTTTATATAGCAAGAATTCTTGAAAAATAAAGATCATTGTGTGCTCCAGAACAAATAAGAGGTTCACTTGCTGTACAACACAATAAAAATATTCTCTTCCTCCAGGGTAAAGATCAGGTGGGTTAACCATTCATTCTAAAAGATTCCTTCTCTGTATTGGGGTTTATCTCCTATAAAATAACTCATCATATGTGCGGGCACTGACTAAACTTCTCATCATTACTTTCAAAGGCTTGAATTTTGAGGAACTGGCACCAATTCTGAATTTTCTTGTTATTTCCATCATTAATATGCTCTCATTTGTCTTAGGAGTTAAATTAGGAGTTCTGCTATCAAGTTCTATGAAACTCTGACAGGTTAAACAGTTAAATTATGGAATTCACTGAAACTTCACAATTCTTAACACTCTGAATGTCATAGGCATGATAAGAAGAATTATTGAATAAGAGAATTACATTTTAGCAGCCATCACAATTAAAATTAATCTTACCCAATAGCTATGAATGGATGGTCAGACTCATGGATGAAATTTTAGGGTAAGTAGGTGTCATGTATTATAGCTAGATGTCACTGAAAGCCTCATGTGCTCATAAGTGGGGATTTGGTGAGGTGGCTTGAGCATGGTTGTATGATACTAGATTCTGAGTGTGATAATTGGGTTAGTCCACTGATTGTTTTAGCATGGTGTTCTGGGTATGGATAATGGGAAGACCCATTCTGAATGTAGGTGACACCAATCAGTATGCTTGTAGACCCTATGGAATTAAAGGGAAAGAATGCCTGATGCTTCCTTCATCCTGTCTGACATACCATGGACTGTTTCTCCTCTGTGATGCCTCTCTACTATGCCTTGGAGTCAGTGGACTGTGAACTGGTTCCTCTACAAATTTAACTTGTGGGTGTTGGATATTTTGTTCCAACAAAGAGAAAGTAACTAGGACAATAGGGTATTGATATATTCACAAAGGACCACTGCACAAAGTATTTATTATTGCAAATTAAATAGAAAATTAAATTACAATTGAAGAAAGCAAATCAAACATAAACATAACTTCAAGAAATGAGAAGAAAGAAATCAATTCTTTCACATCCCTGTAAAAATAATGGATTGTGTACAGCAATAACACTTCAAAATAATGAAATATTTTATATTGAAATATATATGAAATAATATGAAATAATGTTACAAACATGAAGGAAAGATTTACTACTGTTGCATATAGAGGGAGTCTGAAGAACACTACAACAGAATTCATTATAAGATGCAAGACTGAGTAATTTTTGTACTATAACATAATTAAAATATTATGCGAGTTAAATAAGACATGAATGCATCTCTTTCATTTAATAGACTTTCTAGCAAAATAGGGATAGAGTCCATGAATTAGATGGTGCAATATTTTTCCCCCTTTGCAGACCATATGTTCCACAACCCATATGGAGGCTCAAATACCTACCTTGAAACATATATATATATATATATATATATATATATATATATATATATATGTTTACTATGATTTTTTCTATTTTAAATTAAGCACTTACCATGCACCCATAACCTCTGCAGTTTCAGATGCAAAAATTAAAACCACTGGGTGGGACAGAGTATGGTGGTGTGAAGTTTACCACACTACTCAGAACATTTAATTTAGAATTTACAAATTGTTTATTTCTGTACTTTTTCATATAATTCTCTCTCTCTCTCTCTCTCTCTCTCTCTCTCTCTCTCTCTCTCTCTCTCTCTCTCCCCCCCTTCTTTCTTTCTCTCTTTCTGTCTTGCTCTGCCTCAGCCTGTCCATTAGCTGGATTACCGGAAATACCACATCATTGTCAGGAGCTCAGGGTTTCACCAAACTTATGCTTACATAAGCATACATTAACACGTATTTTACTAAATAATGGCTGCAAAGCATAAAAGTAATGATGTTACCAATTCAACTATATCAGAGAGAGGCCTTAGAGCACATCCATTAAGTGCAAAAGTGACAATCCTTAACAATAATTAGGAGAAAATCACATGTTGAGTTTTCAGGGAGTCACAGTAAGAATGAATCTTCTATTAAAATATGAAAAAGGGAAAAATTTTTGTTAGTGACTAGTGGATAACATAAAACATAGAAAGTAATATACACAAGGGCACAGTACTGTCTTTACATAATAGAGCTGATGTCCAGAGTTGGATAATTTTAGTGTGATAAGGTAGAAGAATGGTCTTAGTTTCGCATGTGAGTATTGTAGGGACAATAATTTATTCTTAAGTAATTCATGGAAAATGTTCTTTGTAACATTCTTGTAATTTTTAATGTTTTTTTTTTTGGTATCAGGGATTAAACTCAGGTCTCAGGTCCTTGTGCTTGAGAGGCAGGTGCTGGAACCACTGAGCTGAATCCCTGGCCCCATAATTTTTAATTTTTTATAATCTACACTATGCACCCTTAAAAATTTACAAAACTAATAGAAGATATAAAAAGTATAAGAAGTCTGAATAACATTGTTACTTTGCAAATTGATATTTATAGAAAAATATATCAAAAAACCACACAGTGTTTCTAAATATCAATGAGGTAAAATAGAATTCACAAGATAATTTGATAACTATTTCTAATTAGATAAAATGAGATATCATAATTAGTGAAAAATGCTTAGAAATAATTTAAATAAATTCTTTTAACAAAAATGAAATAAGGTTTAAAATCAGTGACTTAAGGGACCAAGTTAATGAAGTAGTGAAACAATAGCACAGTTTACATCAATAAAGTAAAATGCTAAAATAATAAAAGTCCACTAAGCAAATAATCAAAAGACATAAATAATAAATTTCCAAAGGCTAAAGCTGGTGACTTTTAAAGATAAAAATTTAATACAATCTAATAAACTAATAAGTAAAAAGAGGGGAAAGTCTAATGCCAGCAATGGATAAAAGATCATTATGACAGATATTACACAAATAAATAATATTATGAATTACATTCTATCAATTTGATAATGTCAATTAGTGAAAGGCCTTTAAGATATACAACTTGCACCCTATATAATATCATAACCTGAAGAGGTCTATATCCATTAAACATTTTTATGTTTTTAAAATAAGGAGCATACAAAATTTCAGGATGAGATGATTTTACTGATGATTTTTATAGATATTTGAAGAATTTTGTATTTAGAACAATTTTATACTATCTCTTTTGAAAAATATTGGATTCATGTTCTTTACCAAGTCTTAGAATGTCAATACAATCTCAGTACCCAAATCCAAGGAATATTTCATTAAAAAAAGAAGAAAAAGAAGAGAAAAAATAATTGTATAGTCCAAATTACATTGTGAAAAACATGCAAACATCCCTAACAAATATCAAGCAGAAGCCAGGTAGTAAGTAAAAGGAGACCATCTCCTGACTAGGTAAGGTTCCTTTCAAAACTGTAAGCTTGTTTTAACACCAAGGAAACAACCAAAGTAATTTTGTATATTAACAAAATGAAAGTCAGAAAAAATATTCTCAGAAAAATTATTTGACAAAATTTAGTAGAAAACTATGACAAAACTAGTCAATATTTGAGGAGAACATTCTTAGTTTTATAAAATTAAGAATCCACATTTATGTTTGTACCTAATGTTCAAACAAGAACAAATTTCTTCTGAAGGTA
This sequence comes from Heterocephalus glaber, assembly GCF_053883595.1. Lineage (NCBI taxonomy): Eukaryota > Metazoa > Chordata > Mammalia > Rodentia > Bathyergidae > Heterocephalus > Heterocephalus glaber. The sequence goes on from NW_028258465.1 coordinate 1,732,361, forward strand.
AGAGAAATGATTGGAAATGGATTATTATTTTATTAAAAATGATGCTTTGTATATTAGCTATTATCATAAAGCAAGAAACAAACACGAAATACAACCTATTAATAGGAAAAGAAGAAATAAACTGCCCCTTTTGTGCAGATGTCCTAAATATTAACATAGATAATCTTATTTATTTTTTTTTTTGGTACTGGTGATTGAACTTGGGTCCTTGCCCTTGCAAGGCAGGCAGCAGAACCACTGAGCTAAATCCCCGTCCCCAACATAGATAATCTTTACAAATATACAGAGCACAGGGCCGGGGATTTAGCTCAGTGGTTTCGTCACCTGCTGCACAAGCACAAGGACCAGAGTTCAATCCCCGGTAGCAAAAAAAAAAAAAAAAAAAAAAAATACAGAGTACATATTACGAGTAATAGATGAATTTAGCAAAATTTTAGCATGCAATATTGATATAATTGAATCAATTTCATTTTTATATATAACCAACAAACAATTGGAATATTACATTTCAAAATTCATTTATAATAACATAGAAATGTCCCATACAGTTATTAATTAAGCAAAAATTATGCAAGATATCTAACCTGAAAACAATAAGTAAATTATTTTCTAAACTTGAAAAATAAAGTTCAATCCAAATAGTACAATATGACTTCTATGAATTCTTTATTGGTTTTATCAGAAGCCAGAGTTTTCTTTTGTTCATTGTTTAATTATAAATAAATTTGAATGTTTGAAAGATGCACCTAATTGTTAAGGTTAAGGCATTTAAATTTAGGTAAACATCTAACACTTTACACAAAATCTAAAATTATTCTGTCACTGTATCTTTCAGCTATGATGACTTGATTTGTTGTTGTTATTTAAAACCTAAGAAAGCACTGATGTGTGAGAATTTGGAAAAACTTCAGATGTGACATTTGCAGCTGTCACTTACCAACATAGTGCAGTGCAAAGGACCAATTTATCTCCTTGAGCGGCTCTTCACCAACAGAATTTTCAAAATAGAATCACTGATTTATCAGAAAATATAAAATTAAACTAAAAATATATCCTGCTCCTCCGCTTTCTTTGAAAATAAGTGACTTTAATTATAGTGTCAGTAATGAAAAATATGAGAAAACTCACAACGAGAAATAAATAATACTCTGAAGTAAATATAGCAGGAAGAACGTCATTTTGACATATTTATTGTGGAAAGAAACAGCAATAAAACATAACCGCACATGTTTCCATTTGAGATGCTACAATAGAAGAAAGGCATAATTTGTTGATAATCTCATGTGGTAATTAGATGAAACTAAGTTTATTAAATGCAAAACCATAATTGCATAACACTATGTAATAAATAAAAGTCTGAATATTTAAAACAAACTTTTGCACCTTTACTACGTTGTTATTCCTGGCATAGAAACATTAGTACATACATGCACTAATTTAAAAATCCGAAATACAATAGCATTTGGTAAACAACAGAGATTATGTGATTTTCATCTATGTAGCAGCCTAGCGATATTTTTCTATTACAGAGAGTAAGACATTTTTATGGAATGAAATATGTTCACAGCTTTGAAGGGTATACAGAAGTTGGATATTTTGTAAAATAAACCCATTTTGTTTGTTGGGAAGTTATGTTTTTCTAGAAAAGGGCAATATATTTATTTACAGTAGTAATTTCATGCTCATTGCTTTCATTTACTTGTCTTTCATTAATAAATCTGACCTCAATTAAAATTATGTTATATGAATATAAAAGATTTACCTCTTTTATAACCTGATGGAAGGACATAGGGGAGACTGTAAGAGAGCTTCACTCAGAGATGAGGCTGCTGCAAGTACTTAACCAAATTTCCAACTTCTGCTGGGAACGGGAAACTTGGAGAAGGCATCGCTCCCACTTTCTAAAGCACAGCAGGACCTGGGACAGTCTGCGCACCCCCAGATTTCCTCAATCTGCCACTGAGGCTAAATAACAACCACCAACCCCACAATCAGAGAAAAAGGAAGGCCTTCAAGAAGTAAACAGCAGCTCTTCTTTACCGGAGTCAGACACAGTCACACACCAAGAAGGGAGTTCAGCTAACGTTATTTGCCATGTATGAAAGGCAGAGAGTGGGCTTGTGAGCGAAAGTAGAGTCCTGGGGGTCATGGATGTGAAGGAAAAATCACTCTCCCAAGCGGAGCTGAAACAGACCACAGTGCGGCATCTCATCGTGGAGAGTGGACACTGCTTCACTCATAGTCTTTATTCATTGTTCTGGTGATTGTTTAAACACTAGAGAATGACGGACAGAATGTTAACAATATGGACTGTACTTAAAAATATGCGGTGCCTGCAGCTGTGACTTTGAGGATAACACAAATATTTGAGAAAACATACTTCTGTCTTTGTAAAATACAATCAAATTCAGGAAAGAAATCATTCCCGTCATCGATGTTTGAATAAAGTTACATTTAACTTCAAACAGAGATATTAGTGTAAACACAAAACCTAAATTCACACAGGATCTACTCACATTTGTGAATTGCAACCAAAATTTGCAAAGTGATAAAAGAGTATACCAAAAAGCAATTAAAACATTCTGTGATGCTCAATTGGCTCTATAAAAATAATAATCAAATATGGATTTTGTTATGAATTTACATATACAAACATGCTTTGTACCACTAAATATATAATAACATATACATGTACATATACATATACTCATTTTGGTGGTCCAGAGGATTGCTAGTCATTTATAAATAACAGCATTTTATATATACCATAACTCACCTATGCAGCTGACAGTAAACATTTTGTTATGATTTTTGACACTTTGGGCAAGCTGAAATATTGTACATGCTCCTGCTGTCTGCTTTTTCTGTAAAGCCAATATAGTAAATATTCTCAGTTTTGCCAGTTTGTGTCAACCAAATACCACAGGCTGGATGAGTTAAATAACAGCAATTTACTGTTTCATAGCTCCAGGGACTGGAAGTTCAATAGCAAGGGGTAGGCAGCGTCAGCTCTTCCTGATTTTCCAAGTGAAATGTCCATTTGGAACCTCCTCTCCTAGAGTGTGGATGTCTCCCTTCTCCTCGAACTATTTCACTTCATCATCTCTCTCTATCTGTGTCAACACCACTTTTTTAAGGACATCAGTCATTATTGGTTTAGGGTCCACCACAATGAGCTCATTTCAATTTTTCACCACTGTATTAATGCCTGTTTCCAATTAAGGTTACATTATATGGTAACTGATATAGGATTTGAACATACAAATTAGATACGATTTAACCCATATGTTACAAAAATATTTAGACATACAGAGAAACTAAAAGTTTTCTATCAGTCTAGCAATTGAAATTTTTACTCCAAATGAGTAATTTGTTATTCTTTGACAGCTCTTAATAATTGCAGAATTCTTACATATTTTCCTAGCCATTGGATAGGAAATGGTAACTTATCAAAGTTTTAATTTGCATTTTCCCTAATTACTAGTGACAATATATATTTGACCTATTGCTATTATACATTGTTAAGTTATTTTTTATTTCTCCTTTGAAGTTCTTCTCAGTTGGATGCAAGGTTGGTGTTAAGTAGCAAACTAGGTACACGCAGGCTTGGAAATGTGGCTTTTCCCATTTTAGTCAACTATAAAATTGAAATTAATAGTCTAAATTTTAATTCACTAGTGTTTTTCCTTATGATCCTTAATAATAAAATTTTTTTTAAATGCTTCTTTTTATAGAATTACTAGTAATATGTATTTCCTTCTAGAAAGATCATTTGCTTATTTTTATTTCTCATTATTAATACAAGTCATCAGAAACAATTTCTTCTGTTTTTCAAAAAAGTCTTGACATATGTACTTATGCAGCACAGTCTGAAATTTCAATACTTGCACAAAATGTGCAAAGATCATATTGGGATTCTGTAAATACCAAAGCTAATTCCCATCTAATTCTTGGGGTTTCCTTAATTGATATAATTTAATCCCAGTATTTTATTGGGTTTTCTTACACAGATTACTAAGTTTATATTTAGCCAGTCTCCTCAGCCATTGACTATTACATTATCACTTAATAAAATTCATCATTTTATTGTATATATGATAACTTTTATGAGAGTGCTATGGCTCTACCCACAGCCCAGGAAAACCCAATGTACACTTCATATTACCTAAATTGAGATATTTATTTTGAAACGGCTATTGTATTATTATTAAGTAAGAGCATGACCAACATTAGGCTTGAGACTGCTATGTGCCCTGAGAGTGTCATGTTCAGAGACGTGGGTTTGGAAGAGCTTAGATTATAGGAATGCTGCAGTTGATTGTTGTTAGAAGGCGAGGCCTGATTCTAGGTGGTCACAGGGGGTTGACTCAGAAGGGTTCATCTCCTTGCCTGGCTCTAGTCTTCTCTTTCTGCTCCCCACCCCAGCTACCATGAGGTCAGAAGCTTTCTTCCACCAGGGCCCTTCTGCTACGCTGTCCCTGCCCTGATGCTGGCCAACCATGCAAGAAGGGAGATTTCTAAAACTGTGGGCTAAAATAAACCACTCCTACTTCAAGTTACAGGTGTCTGGTATTGAACACTGATGACAAGAAAGGTGTCTAAGACAGCCTAATAGCTAAAAATTCTGCAAGTAAATTCATATATAAAATGAGAAAACTGTTGCATTCTAACTGAAGCTGATGTTATTGGGATTTAATAAAGATGTAAAAAATGGCCTCATTACACTCATTAACCAATATATTATTATATCATCATTCAGTCTTCTTGTTTCATCGCATTGGTTATAAATTTTAAGTTTTCTGAGTCCTTGAATATCCGCTCTTCTAATTGTATCACATCACATGAATGGCATTTTGGTTGCATGAAGTAAGTTGCTATCCAGATCTTCTAGGACTTAGGAACTTCCAGGAATGCACTACATTGGATGAGTCCAGTGGGGATGTGCATGGAGCTTTCAGTTGTCTTTCCCTGTGAGTTAAGAGTGTTCGCTCTTTTTACCCACAAGGGTGACAGTTGCACAGAGTATGACCAACCAAGGAAGCTCACTGGAATCTTTCATTGAATAATAATCATATGAAATGGTTTGCTAATATTTAGTAGGAAATGCATTTTTTAATATTTAGAGTGGTAGAGGGAACACTTTATGAAATGAAGAAACCCCTGTATTTACATGCACACAAAATAATACAAAAAGCAACAAAATGATAATAAATGCATACAAATATTATCTCTAGCAAGGTTTTTTCTCAAAATTTAAGGAAATAATGATAACTTCATAATCATGTTGTCCTAATCAAAGCTGCACAAAGCAGGACACACATAAAGGAACAAAAGCAGATTTAACATGATACCTAATTGGTGTCATAATATGAAACTTTGGGATAAAGGGACTATTTAAATGCACTCCACCAAGCAGCTGTAAAAAGCTATCAGAAGGTCATAATTCCTGCATGTCTTTAGACCTGTTTAGAATTAAATGGAATATATGTATTCATATGCAAATTCATATTTTGGTGGTAGTCATTGATCACATGGCCCCCACATGCTGCTAACTGCAGGCTGTACCACTGAGCTGTACCACTCCATCCTAAAAAAAAAAACATTAATGCTGTAAAAGTACAGGAAACTGAAGCAACGTATTAAAAATATATTTGAAACAGTTTAAATATTATAAGTTGAATAGTAAAAATATTATACAATTATGGATTAAAAATTTTGCAATATTAACAAGGTTTTAAATCCCATATACAAATAACAAAAGACCGACATGTCGATTTGGAAGGGTAGTTGATTATAGAAACTTACCATGATGACTTTCTTTGTAAAATTTTTTTATCAGTCCATGTTTGCAGGACATAATGATGAAACTTGCCATGGGGAGCTGGTGCGTGGATATCACACACATCAATACTTGTTCACTCCCCTCCCTTCTTCCATATCTTGGTCCTCTTTCCTTTTGAAAAAGGCCAATTTCCCTGTTTTCAAATTTTGAAAGTACAGTAATCAGTATCTAATAAAAAATCAAACATTAAGTATGCATATGCTAACAATTTTGGAAAGTGGACGAATTGAAATAATATTTTAAATATAAAACACTGAGTGCTTAACAGTGTATCATAAATGGGATAAATGTGGAAAATAATAATTATTGATGTAAAATAGTAAATATTGAATATCTCTGTAAAGTTCCTATATTCTCATTTGGGTAAAAAATATGCTCCTCAAAATAGGAAAATTTTGGTTGATATATTATTGAAATATTAGAAATATGTACAAATAAAATATAGAGGTTTCAAAGCAAAAGTTAATTTTAATTTATTATATATACAGTTTTCTAAAACATGGTTTTTACCTGAAATGATATATAATGTTCAGAAAGCATAATGTGATAAAGAGGAAATGTAATTCTGACGCCCATGAAGCTTACAAACTGAAAATTGCTGGTTGCAGTCAGATGCCCGTGGTGGCAGCCTGTGCACATGGAATGCTGGGTTGTCTTCTACAGCAGTGCATACCTCCTTCAGGGATTCGACTGAACTGTCACACTTTACATTACGGGAACAAGTGTAGAAGCAGACCCAACCTACATATATACAATTCTGGAATTTTATAAATTTTATAGACCAGCCCATACGTGCTATTTAGACAAATATCATCTCAGAAAATAGCTCTGCATAGCACTCGGCTCAAAGAGGCCCAGCCATGTGTTTTCTAAGGCATCTCATTGAACTTTTTAGGGGAAAGTGGTGAAAAAGCGCTCTTCTTTCTCAGGCAGTTCACCCGAGTTCAGCACAGTAGATTTTCTGCAATTCTAGAACACGACAGGACTGCTATTGTGCAAGAGCTCTTTGCACTCATCTTTGCCTCTTTCTTGAGTGGCCCGCCATGAGCCATTCCTGTAGGATGGGCTCCTTTACAGTTTTTTTATTCATTAAGTTTATTGGTACATTTTAGACATACAATATAATGACATTCATCATTGGAAATTTGCACCTTTACATAATCTTTCTTGGTCCTTATTTTTTCCCCATTCCCCTGCCCTCCCTTCAAGCCCTCCACCCCTCCCTATTTACAAAGACTTTGTTTCCATTTTTTCATTTTCTCATTTTCTCATATTTATTCCTTTCCCTTCTTACCTTTCCCCTACTCCTCCCACTTCCCCCTCTCCTTTGGACCTTTTCTTCCTATTTCACATTACCTATTATACATTTTGATCCTTATTTACACTTTCAGTTTCTCACACCAGAGAAACTATTCGGTATTTACACATGTGTTTACTATTTATTTCACTTAACAGTATGGCCTCAACGTGTAGCCATTTAACTATAAATGTCTCGAGTTTCTCATTCTTTATGGCTGAGTAGTACTCCATTTTATAAAAAGAACACATCTTCTTCATCCATTCTCCAGTTGATGGGCAACTGTGCTGTTTTCAAGCTTTAGCTATTACAAACTGTGCTGCTATGAACATGGGTGTGCATATATCACTGTGGTATGATTCTTTTAATTCTTTTGGGAAGATACCCAGCAGGGAAATAGCTGGGTCAAATGGGACCTCTACTCCTAGTTCTTTGAGGTATCTCCATACTGATTTCCACAGTGGTTGCACCAGTCTATACTTCCACCATTTTTCAGGACTCAGCTCAAAACTCTTCTTCTCCCATGGGCTTCTCTGAACATCTTTCTGGCTCCCACTATGGACTCCACAGCCTTTCAATGTTTAATGTTCTGTCATAGAATATTTAAGACTGTGGGGAGTTTTTGAGTGGCAGATGTGACTGAGTGAAAGGAGAGAAAATTATCTCGCACTCAAATTCTCCGGCTCAGCTGGCAGGAATGTAGTATTCCCCAACGGTTACTCACTGCCATCTACTTTTGATTATATTTCAACTTTGGTTCCAGAAGTATATGTGATTTTGGAAGGCATTTATAAGCATTGTGCCTGGCAGTCGATTTTTTCATAGGAAATAAATTGAAGATAGGAGAATAAAAGATATTTCACTTAATAATTTTAGCTTGATTTCTATCTGGAAAATATTTAAGATATGGTTAGTTGGCTTCCCTTTCACTCCTGCCGTGGGCTTCTCAAATATTAAAGGCTGGCCTGTTCCTGATTATGTGTATTAGAGAAACATGTGGACATATGCATAAAGATCTGTGTATGCAAGTAAAAAAATCCAGGAAAAATTTTTGAAGAAGAGATAAATATATTAAACAATCTTCAATTTATTCTTACACAGCATTTATCAGTGAAAAGGACTGGTACATGAATTGATGAGTTTAGTGAAGTCTTAGTAGATGAGGCTGAAATATGTATTCTATTGCATGCATATGTACATTTTATGTGTAGCTGGATACACAATAAGAGCAAAGTATCAAGCCCCAGGTAAGGTATGTGCAGCATCTGCATGCGTTTGTGAGCTGTGTGTGTGTGTAAGACTCCACCCTTCATTTCAGTTTCCAGTAGCAACAACTCAGTACTAAGTTTCAAGAACAGCTCACTAAAGTTACAAAATTATATGGACTTCCCTAGTTCCACTTACAAGGGTAAAAGAATGCAGTACCATCTAAGACAACATTCATATAAAAAATCTGTATGGAAAATGTAATAGTGATTATTACAAATATAAGTTAATGTTTATACCTGTTAGGGATGATGATACAGAAGAGAAAGTTACACACTGGATTTCATAACTAAGGATCAGTTTCAACATCTCAAGCAAAATCAAATGATTCTTTTTCACTATCATCAAATGTAGAATATATCCATATAGATAATGTAATTCATAGCAAAGTACATAAAAATGAAACAAAGTTGGGCTGTAAGCATAAATTGCAGATATGATACCAAAATAATAAAGTGACATGATAAACTATTAAAAGTTTTTAACAGTACAAAAGAAGTGCCAAAGAAGAATCACTTATATTACTGTATGAACAAATTCTATAAATATATAAGAATAAAGCTCTTCCCTTAAAAGAATAAGAAGTCATGTAATAGGCAGATTATTTCAAGAGATAACTAAAATTAGACAAGATAGAGACGCTGGCATGAAGTAATAGTGATACAAATTTAAATAATGAGAATAACGTCTCTCTAATAAGAAAATTTATATTGAAAATCAGTATTTCTGAAAGAATGATACATTATCAGACTAAATTGGCATACCTTTTTAGAGAGAAATATAAGAATATTCATCAAATTTTTAAATTATAATTAACATTTCATCATATCTAGAAATATATTTTCAAGAAATAATCATTGGTGTACGTTAAGATCTTTTAAAATGAAACTTCTTAGTTTTAAGTGAGCGAAAACTAGATACAATTTAATTGTTTGATCACAAAGTTCAGGATAACTAAATTTATTGTATATTATTTGTTTGCAATAGTAAGCACCTATTAGAAGTTACAACACAGAAACAAAAAAATTGATAATGCACAAAATTGTTTGGATAATTTCATAAATGAAAACTAGATAACAATAGTATTTGATTTTCACTGCATTCATATAATTTTCAAAATTTCAACAAATTATTATTCTTAAGAAAATGTATATCATGAAGAAGAATATACTATATTGCTGTTAAAATTTTCTCTGCAAGACTTTATTTTTGTACTTATTACAAAACAAACATATCAAAGCTCTTTTCAATGATTGACCATCTCTAAATTGGAAAAATGCTTGGTTTTTCCACCTCAGTATCCAGAGGCTCACACACACTGGAGTTTTTCTCTTGAGTTGTCAGAAGGGATTGCTTTGTCATATTCCAAAGCACGGATAAGAAACCCTGAAAAGAAGCTGTCTATTCTTCCACATCCAGCAAATATAAAGTGCAAATGATCAAAGAACACATAGACCATTACCTTATACACTCATTACTTCCTGGGAAATTATTCTCCTCTCAAAGTTGTAGTTAATTTAACATCAATTTCTTTGTGAGTGATACTGTTAACTATGGAAAAAGACAGGAAAGAATTGGTTTATATTTGCCAGTAAGGAAAAAAATGTCAATTCAATTAAGTCAATACACACATGATCCCATTTCTTCTTTAAAATTGTATATAAAGCGTAGTAAATTTATAGACATCAATATCTTTAAACTGGTGATTACATACACATACACCCATGTATGGCAACATATATGTGTAGGTCTTTATTTAGAAAGAGATAGATAACAGATAGATAGATAGATAGATAGACAAATTCTACTATATATTGGTCATCTTCCTGTAAGTTCGCTTATCTATGTATCTTCCTACCTACAAATGTAAAAAGAGGATTTCACAACTGCTAATTCTCTTCATAAAGAAAGAGAGAGCATGGGGGAGAGAGGAACTCAATTTATATTCTGTACGTAAACATCTCTAAGCAGCTTTTCAGAGTTCTCAATCTGTAATGTATAACTGAATCTGATATATTTGTGTGTGTATGATAAGATATTAATTCAATTCAGAGGATACTAAATTTCTTCATACTCTCAATAAAGAGGCTGACCATTTGTCAAGTGTTACCTGGCACAGTCCTGGGTTTAGCTTTTTCCATTCTGTATTCTTTTATTTTCAAGTTTTTGTACTTCAATCATAATATTAGTTCTCTTATATACGGCAACACTATATATGAAGGATAATAAAAATGTGATGTGAATTTACATTTTTTTTGTTAAATTCTTTTATTGGTACATTGTAGGTATACAACACAATTACATTTCTCATTGGGAATTGTACCTTTACATGATCCAACTTGGTTCTTATTTTTCCACATTCCTAGCCCTCCCTTCACTCCCTCCAGCCTTCCCTATTTACAAAGACTTTATTTCCATTTTTTCCATTTCTCATCATTTTTCCTTTCTCTTCTTTCCTTTCCCCTGCTCCTCCCACTGCCCCTACCCCTTTGGACCTTTTCTTCCTATTTTACATCATCGTTTATTCATTCTAACCATTGGTACGTTTTAGGTATACAATATAATGACATTCATCATTGGAAATTTGCACCTTTACGTAGTCTCTCTTGGTTCTTATTTTTCACCCTTGCCCAGCCCTCCCTTCAACCCCTCCATTCCTCCCTATTTACAAAGATTTTGTTCCTGTTTTTCCATTTTCTCATATTAATCCCATCCCCTTCTATCCTTTCCCCTAGCCCTCCCACTTCCTTCCCCTTTGCCACTTTTCTTCCTATTTCACATTACCTATTATACATTTAGTCCTTATTTACATTTTCAGTTTCTCACACCAGAGAAACTATTCAGTATTTATACATGTGTGTCCTATTTATTTCACCTGAGAGTATCACCTCAATGTGCATTCACTTAGCTATAAGTGTCTCTAACTTCTCATTTTTTATGGCTGAGTAGTACTCCATTTTATAAAAAACCCACATTTTCTTTATCCAGTCTCCAGTTGATGGGCATTTGGGCTATTTCCAAGTTTTAGCTATCACAAACTGTGCTGCTTTGAACATGGGTGCACATGTATCACTGTGGTATGATTCTTTGAATTCTTTGGGGAAGATCCCCAGCAGTGGAATAGCGGGGTCAAATGGGAATTCCAGTCCTAGTTCTATGAGGTATCTCCATACTGATTTCCATAGTGGTTGCACCAGTCTGCACTCCCACTAGGAGTGGAGCAGTGTTCCTCTTTCCCCACAGCCCCACCAGCATTTGTTATTGGTTGATTTCATGATAGCAGCCATTCTTTCTGGAGGGAAGTGGAATCTCAGTGTTGTTTTCATTTGCATCTCTCAAATGACCAGTGATGTTGAACATTTTTTCCTGTATTTATTTGCTATTTCTACTTCTTTGTCTGAGAAATGTCTGTTCATTTCAGATGCCCATTTTTGGATTGGGTCTTTAAATTTGAGAGGTCTGATCTTTTTAAGTTCTTTATAGATTCAATATAGTAGACCTTTGTCTGAGGAAAAGCAGGTGAAGATTTTTTTCCCACATTGTAGGTTGTCTGTTCACACTGCTGGTGGTTTCTCTTGCTGTGCAGAAGCTTTTTAATAAGAAGAGATCCCACTTGCTGATTGTTTGTGCTAGTTCATGGGCAACTGAGGTTTTGCTCATAAAATCTTTTCATGCACCAATGTCTTCAAGAGATCTACCTACCCTCTGTTCCAACTGGTTCAGCATTTCTATTTTAATATTTAGATCTTTGATCCATTTCAATTTTAGTTTAGTGCATGGTGAGAGATATAGGTCTAGTTTTCATCTTTGGCAAGTTGAAGCCCAATTTTCCCACCACCATTTATTAAAGAGGCTATCTTTCCTCCAGTGAGGGTGTTTGGCTCCTTTACCAAAGATGAGATGGCTGAGTGTGTCTGGCGTTGTTTCTGCATCTTCTAATCTGTTCCACTGGTCCTCAGGTCTGTTTCTTTGCCAGTTCCATGCTGTTTTTATCACAGTAGCTTTGTAGTAGAGTTGCAGGTTGGGGGTTGTGATACCCCTGCCATGTATCTGTTACCTAGGATTGCTTTTGTCATTCTGGGTCTCTTCTTGTTCAAAATGAATTTTTGGATTGTTTTCTCAAGGTCCATGAAGTATGCTGGTGGGATCTCAATTGCAAATGCATGAAATCTATATAGCAGTTTTGGAAGTATGGCCATTTTCACTGTATTAATTCTTCCTACCCAGGAGCAGGGGATGTCTGTCCATTTTCTGATATCATCTTCAATCTCTCTTTTCAGAGTGCTATAGTTTTCAGAGAAGAGGTCTTTGATTTCTTTCGTTAGTTTGATTCCTAGGTATTTCAGTTTTTTGGATGCCATTGCGAAAGGAATTATTTGCCCTATTTCTCTCTCAGTGAGTCTGTTATTTGTGTAGAGGAAAGCTATTGATTTTTGTGTGTTGACTTTGTAACCAGCTACTTGCCTGAATTTGGTTATTAAGTCTAGAAGACTTTTGGTGGAGTTCTTGGGGTCTTCTGTATAGAGTATCATGTCATCTGCAAATAATGACAATTTGACTTCTTCATTTCCTATCTTTATTCCTTTTATTTCTTTATCTTGTCTAATTGCCATGGCTAATGTTTCCAGAACCATATTGTACAAGAGTGGTGATAGTGGACATCCTTGTCTTGTTTCTGATTTTAGTGTGAAGGATTTCAGTTTTTGACCATTTAGTATGATAATTGGCTGTTGGTTTTTCATAGATGGCTTCTATCAGTTTGAGGTAGAGACCATCTATTCCAATTTTGTGTAGGGTTTTTATCATAAATGCATGTTGGATTTTGTCAAATGCTTTTTCTGCGTCTATGGAGATAATCATATGGTTTTTATCCTTGGCTTTATTGATATAGTGTATTATGTTGATTGATTTGCGTATGTTGAACCATCCCTGCATCCCTGGGATGAATCCCACTTGATCAGGGTGTATGATCTTCTTAATCTTCTGCATTCTGTTTGCCAGTATCTTATTAAGGGTTTTTGGATCTATGTTCATTAATGAGATTGGCCTATAGTTCTCCTTTTCGGTTGGGTCTTTCTCTGCTTTGGGGATCAAGGTGATGCTTGCTTCCAGGAATGAATTAGGGAGTATTGCTTCCCTTACAATTTCATTGAAGAGTTGAAACAGTAGTGGCAGTACTTCCTCTCTAAATATCTTGTAGAATTCAACAGTAAATCCATCAGGTCCAGGGCTTTTCTTAGTTGATAAGGTTTTAATTACGTTTTCAATTTCATTGGTTGATCTTGGGTTGTTCAGAATTTTTTATATCTTCTTTCAACTTTGATAATTCATATGTACCTAGGAATCTGTGCATTTCTTCTGTGTTGTCCATCTTATTGGCGTGTAGGTTCTGGAAGTAGGTATTGATGATCCTCTGGATTTCTGCTGAGTCTGTTGTAATTTCACCCTTTTCATTCTTAATTGCATGGATTTGGGCCTTTTCTTTCCTTTTTCTGGTAGGGTTGGCTAAGGGTTTGTCAATTTTGTTGATTCTTTCAAAGAACCAACTCTTGGCTTCATTGATTTTTTGTATCATTCTCTTAGTCTCCATTGCATTGATTTTTCCTCGGATCTTTATAATTTCCTCCCTTGTATGAGCTCTGGGGTTGTCCTGCTCTTCTTTTTCTAGAAGGTTGAGGTGCAGCATCAGGTTGTTTACTTGGGCTTGTTCTGTTTTCCTAATATGCATATTCACTGCTATGAATTTCCCTCGTAAGACTGCTTTCATTGTCTCCCATAGATTCTGATATGTTGTATTGTCATTGCCATTTAATTGAAGGAACTGTCTGATTTCTTCTTTAATTTCCTCTGTGACCCATTGGTTATTCAGAAGTGTGTTATTCAATTTCCACATGTTTATGAAATTTTTCGAGTTTCTTTTGCTATGGATCTCCAATTTTATCACACTATGGTCTGATAATATGCAGGGGATAACTTCAATGCCTTTGAACTTACTTAAACATGTTCTATGTGTGAGTATGTTGTCTATTTCAGAGAATGACCCATGTGCAGCTGAGAAGAATGTGTATTCTGATTTTGTAGGGTGGAAGACTTTGTAAACATCTGTTAAGTTCATTTGTTCAAGAGTTCGATTGAGTTCTAGTATTTCATTACTATTTTTTGTCTAGTTGATCTATCTATTTGTGACAGTGGGGTGTTGAGGTCCCCCACTACAATTGTATTAGTGCATATATGACTTTTCATGTCTGTTAGTATTTGTTTTATATAGTTGGGCACACTAGTGTTTGGTGCATAGATATTTATGATTGTCATCTCTTCCTCTTGGACCCTTCCCTTTACAAGGATGTAGTGTCTCTCTTAATCAGTGTTTGTTTGAAATCTACTTAATCTGCAAAGAGGATAGCTACCCCTGCTTTTTTTCGGGTTCCCGTCACATGGAGTATTGTTTTCCACTCTTTAACTTTCAGTCTATGAGTTTCTTCTTGAATTAAGTGTGTTTCTTGTATGCAGAATATTGTTGGGTTTTGCTTCTTGATCCATTCTGCCAGTCTGTTTCTTTTGATTGGTGAATGGAGACCATGAACATTGATGGTTATAACTGAAACATATTGACTTGTCATTGCCATGACTTTTTCTTTTTGTTGGGTTCTCCCCCTTTACATTTAATTTCTTGTCATGCCAGGTGAGTTCCTTCTGCTTTGCTTCCTGGGGTTGTGATCCTCAATGTCTATTCCTAGGATATTGTGTAAAATTGTTTGGAGTGCTGGTTTGGTATTCATGAAGTTCCTAAGGTGCTCTTTTTCATGAAAGTATCTTCTTTCTCAATCAATTTTGAAAGATAGTTTTGCAGGGTACATCAATCTGGGTTGGAGGCTGTTTTCTTTTAGGGCTTGGAATATGTCACTCCAAGCTCTTCTTGCCTTGATGGTTTGTGTTGAGAAGTCTGCTGTGATTCTGATGGGCTTTCCTTTGTATGTGATTTGTTTCTTTTCTCTAACTGCTTGTAGAACTTTGTTCTTCTGTTGAGTTTCTGGAATCTTAACAATTATATGCCTATGTGTAGAATTTTTTGTTCAAGGCTAGCTGGAGTCCTATATGCCTCACTTATCTATATATCAAGTTCTTTTCCCCTTCTTTGGAAGTTTTCTGCCATTACTTCTGTGAAGCTTTTTTTTTTATGTCATCTGCACTCTCTCCTATTTCTTCACTGACTCCAATCAGTCTTAAGTTATTCTTCTTTGCGTTGCCTAGCAGCTGCAGGATTGATTTCTCATGTTCCCTTATAATTTTGAAGCAATTTTTCTTTTCCTGGTCATTAATTGCCATCTTATCTTCTATATCTGAAATTCTGTCCTCACATTGGCTCATTCTGCTGTGTAGACTTTCAATGGAGTTTTTCATCTCCTGCAAATCTATTTGCATCTGTTTTATGGATTCCATTTGTTTCCTATGTTGGGGTTCCATCATGTTCCTCAGCTCCTCTCTAGATTTATTAATCATGTCTTGCACTAGGAGCACAGTTTCTCCTGTTATCTGAGAAATTATTTCTGATTTCATTTTCTCCAGATCCCCTTTTGTTGCCAGTTCAGTGGGGCCAGGTGGTTGAGTATCAGAGTGTTCCATCTCATTTCCCTTTGGGATTGCTGTAGGTGATCTGGAAGTCTGGTTTTGAGACTTATTTATGTGTTTTCTTATTTCGATGGTGGGGGGGTGCTTTTGGTGCCCAGGAGGATCTCCTCCTCTGAGCTGGGAGAGGTGGGACAGGGGCGGGGAGCAGTGATAGGGATAGTGGCCCAGAAGCCCCTTCCTCTGGGGTGGGAGCACTGGGACAGAAGGTGGCCCAAAAGCCCTTTTTTCTGGGCTGGGGGCAGCGGGAGGGATAGTCGCCCGGAAGCCCCTTCCTCTGGACCAGGAGGAGTGGGACAGCTGCTCAGAAGCCCCTACCTCTGGGCCAGGAGCGGCAGGACCCAATACCGTGGTCTGGTGGTCCGATGTCCTCTGCATCTTTGTAGTGTAGAACCAGGTTTTGTATTTACATTTTAAAATTCTTACTGTATAAAAGACAGTGTCTCCCATCCAAGTGCTAATCCATCCGGACCCTGCTTAGCTTCTGACATCAGATAAAATCGGGTGCATTCAGGGTGATATGGCCATAGACAAAAAGTCATTGTTACCAGTCCCCTGCAGAATATTCTACTTGCTCTGAATGCACTCTTATGCCATTTCCTTGCCTCTGTGAAATGGTTCTGGAAGTCCTTTCTCCTGAGTGTCTTCAGTTGCACAGTTGTGGTTGCCTCAGTGCCTGAATCAATTCAATCAAGTGCTTCCCCTTCACAGCCATTGTGACTTTGAGGAAGAGCCTGAAGTTGCGTGGAGCTGGATCTGGTGAATGAGGTGGATGTGGACTCTGTCATGTCTTCACCAGCCTGCCTTTCCCTTGGATGGGCCAGCACCAACATTCCCCTTACTGTTTTTTTTCTCCACAACTTATGAAGACATCAAGGAAAGGGGACTCTCAGAACAGCTTCAGGAAGGGGCCAATTGAGAGAGTATTTTGAGGAGGATTAATGGCAATGTGTCTTTTCAAATAACAAATATTTTAATTTAAACCTTCAGTGAAGTTTGTAGTGTTTGGTTGCTGAGAAGCAACCAAAGCTGCAAAGAGCACATCGGCAGTGTATGTACTTGTCTTATGAACATGCGGCACTGGAACAACTCCACAGTTTGACTTAAAAGCCTAAAAGTTCGATCCACCATTAATTTTATTTTAATCATGCCAGCTTGTTCAGAATTTTTTTAAAATGACATTCCAAAGCAATCTATTTCACACTTAATGACCTTTAAAGAGGGTAGTGCACCAGAACCATTTTTGAGCTTTCCATATTCCATTTGTGCCTTCACAGTTTGACAGATTCATTTTTTCATGGGTCAACTATATCCAACTACTGAATATAGCCTTTAAAAATTCTATAACCAAGGAAGTCTAAATTAAATCTGCATTTGACAATAGTAAATTAAATTTCTCATAGATATTTAAATAATTCACTGTAAAGTTATTTTAAATGTATAACTTTATTATCATTCACTAAACACACACATATCCAAAAATTAAAATTATTCAAAAAAAAGCAATGCAAGGGAAAAAGACTATAATAATATGCAAATATAATAGAACTCAACCAAAGCAAAACTGAAAAGTACTTAAACATTTTTCCATATAATTTAAGAAAAACATCTCAAGCATTAACAAGACACAAAGGATGTGATTTTTTTTTAGAAGGATTTTTAAAACTAATACTGAACAAATAGTGGTCTGGAGAAAAAATTGTAATTAATTAGTAGAATCCACATAG
The DNA here is from genome assembly GCF_053883595.1 of Heterocephalus glaber. NCBI lineage: Eukaryota > Metazoa > Chordata > Mammalia > Rodentia > Bathyergidae > Heterocephalus > Heterocephalus glaber. The sequence goes on from NW_028258465.1 coordinate 1,750,119, forward strand.
GCCTATTTTTTTTAAATTTAAATTTCAATACAGTCACATGACAGGTGATGGAAATATAATCTGAGATATACATTATTAGGCAATTTCATCCGTGTGTATCGCAAAGTACCACACAGAGTGCCAACTTCTAAGTGCAAACTGAGAAAGTATACGTCAATCATCTGTGATGGCCCCTTAATATTATCCACATACGCAGTTAAACCTGGGATACATGAGGCTACCACTGGCATAGCAGCACACTGTTTTACAGTAAACTCTTTTATATAAGCAGGATTATGCTCTAAAGGATGGAAAGCACAGCGTGTTAAGTACCTAAAACATTAACAGTCATTTATCACATTATCAAGTACTGTGTACTATACATAGTTGTATGTGCTTCTTCTGGAAACACACCCTTCTCTCCTTTGATCTCAGTGACTCTTCCTTCCCAACCCACTGATGAGCTCCAGCCTAGTCTCTATCTACATCTCTTCCTATAGTTTTAAACACAATCTATATATGGATTCTTTCTGGATTCCAGCCTGTAACTCTGATCTCTCTCCTTCCCCTCCTGCCACCCCTACCCCTTTGAACCTTTTCTTTATATTTCAAATTTTCAATTATTCATTTTAATCATTTTAATCCTTAATTACACTAGTTTAATTAAGGTGTAAATTTTTTTAAATGTGAAGAGGTAAAATCCAGAGTTAATGTATACAATTTTATTTATTTTTTATTTTATTCATGAAATGCGTGAATGGATTTTTTTTTTTTTTTTGGTACCAGGGATTGAACTCGGGTCCTTGCACTTGCGCAGCAAGAGGCGAAACCACTGAGCTAAATCCCTGGCCCTGGATTTTTAAACAAAGATAAAGAGTCTGGCAAATTCCTAATAAAGTAGAATAATTTCTCATCAGGATGCAATACCCCTAAAGATAGTATTTGTGTGGAAATTACACATTCGTCTGTGTCTAGGACTTACTGTTATCAATTGTGACCAGTCTTTTCACATTAAGATGAGTAGAACTTTTATTCTTTTAAGTCTCATGTGTCCTTCTTTAATTCATTGTGAAGTTTATTATAGTATTAATTTGTTCAATGAACTCTGAAAATGCCTAATATATTCTTTTCATTTTACATTTTTAATAATAACTGTTGGCAGCAATGCGCATAAATATATTAAAGTAAAGCTGTAATAGTCATTGATGATAGTGACTAGGCTTATTTTCACCTTCAGGAGTAGAAGTCAGTGTTACATTGTATCTTTACCTGACCAAACTCTGCAGAACCTTTCTAAACAAAAGTTTGTAAATGAAGCAACATGTTCATGAGTACTTTGTGAATCCAGATGCATATTCTCAGTATTTAACTGTAGTTTATGTAGTTTTGTAGCCCTTTAAACTGTCAAAGATGAGCAACTTGTATGGCATTTATTCAGTTTGGAGATACTAAATTTTTAAATAGGCTCATCCGGCATAGTCCCACGTTTAGCTTTTGCCTGTGTGTAATCATTCATCATAGACTCTTTTACTTTTAATTTTCCCTGTTTGGATGACAAATAATACAGCTGCCCTTGGTGCATGATCTGACCACTGGCAGAAAGGAGCTACCAGACAAAGCCGCTGGTTCAGAATATGTCTGAGCAAAGACTTATTTTATTAGATTATTATTTCCCAAAGTTTACTTATTCATCCAGATATTCTCCATGGAAAAGAATTTATTATGAAATAAGACTGGTCAATATGTTATACCAAATCAACCTTTGGGAAAAATCACAATATATGTTATCATAGTAAGTTATCACAATACACTTAGAAAATAAAAAAATTATTCAAATATTCTTTACCCAACATTCTTGAATGATAATGACCCTCAAGTCTTTTTTGTATGTAATATTTGTTAATACTCAACAAATAATATTCTTATAAATATGTTAGTCTTTATTAGCCAAGTCAGGATTGCTGAAAAACAAAGAGAAGGGTAGAATTAATTAATAATCAAACTGAGAAAACTGTGTAAATGGAAATTGCCCAGGATAAGCCAGGAGAGTTTGGTGTCAGCCAGGGAGTAAGATCACCCTACACACATGCTCAGGAATCTGGCTCAGTTGGTGTGCTCAACATTGCTATCAATACTGCATGTCATGCCCAGTCCTACCCACAAACTCTCCCCTAGTGGTTATGAGCAACACGTATCTGGTTTCACTTAGAAGGGGGATTTCGAAAATAGAGTGGGTTCACCATTCCTATTGTAGGAAGGTGGAAAAAGCAGAAGAGATTACAGGGCACTTCTGCTGTTTTAAAGAAGACTTTATTTTTATTAGTACATGATTGTAGCACATCGTGTCCCCCACCCTCCCCTGCCTTCCAACTATTCATCTGCTTCCCATTTGGTAAAGACATATCTTCCTACTTCCTGTTATCAGCCTTTTTTTCTGCTCTTTATTTATGTTTTAGGTTTCTTGTATAAAAGAAACCATAGAATATTTAAGTTTGTGTGTCTGATTTATTTCACTTAACATTATAGTCTCAATTTTAAAATTTACTTTTCAGTGTGCAGTTGTTTGGCAGCATCAGTGAGGAAAGACCTGGCAGCATTTTAATAAACACTTGGTCATCAGGAAGATTTTTGTAAAATGAAATATGAGCGGTGAATAAAGTGGAAAGCGAGGCCTCAGACATCAACATAAATTAATTCAGAAATTTGAAAGGTAACATGTTACTTTTCCTTATGGAATTAAATTTCACTTCCTGTAAATGAATTTGTACCATGTATATATTTACACCCTAATCAAAAAATTTCTTGAACATAAGTGAGAAAAACTAGCTTCACACAATGGATACATATCATAATCGTTCATGAAAGGATTAGGAGATAAAGGGGTAATAACCTATTGGAGTTTGGAGGTTTTTCAGATTAGCCATTTTCATTAACTCACAGCTCTAATTAAACCAAGTTAAACGTGGTGAGGAAGCTTAGTTTAAGCCATTCTGAAACCTGCATCTCCAATTTCATACCTGATATTTCAATCCCAATCAGCTAATAGGAAAAAGTAACAAAAACAGACATTATCATATATGTGGTACAACAAACATTTCTTCTGAGAGCCAAGAGGAAATGGGAAAAAAAGAGAAGAGAGGAAAGACAGGAGAGAGGGAGACAAGGAAGGAGAGAGAAAGAGAGGAAGGAAGGAAGGAAGGAAGAAAGGAAGAAATGAAGGAAGGAAGGAAGGAAACACTCATACCTAACTAGGAAATTTAATTTTAGAATTCAAAATAACTTGCCTTGCTTTATTTGGTTGAGCATTGTTGGATTTCTAATGAAGACTGACCTGCTGTTTTTAGTGATTTTCCACTGGTTCCTGAGTCTGAGGTGTGTCCGTGCCTCTCTAGGTGACAAGCTGTGTGGGCATATCAGTAGGCTGCCTGGTCCAGTACTTCCTGCTGTGTTCTTCCGTCCTGCATGAGATCAGAGGAGGGTGTAGCCGTGGGGATGCAGTCCTTTTCTGTTACAACAAGAACTTAGTACCTCCTCAGGCTGCAATCCATGACCCTATCGTTTTCAAAAGTGGTAGAGTGCTCTGCTTGTAATAGCATGAATCTCTCCTGCATTATCTGTGGTGTCCATTTCATCCCTGCACTTTTATAATTAGTTACATTATTACACACTTCTTGAATTACCCTGAGAGTAATATATGTTTTCTACTTAGACTTAATCCATTTGAGAAAAATCAAATTGGAACAGGTTTCCATGGCTGACCTCTGTGGTGTTCTCAGGAACACCTGATTGATCCCTGTTATCCTTTTCTCCACATTTTACGTTCCTGACAGGTGTGAACATGTGATCAAGTCTTAGTAGACACATGGCAAATCAAGTCTGCAGTGGTGGTGTCTGGCCCAGAAAGGAGCAGTGACCTGGGAAATGCTTTGCCAGTGTCTTTACCATGCTCACCTGCATTTCAGGGTGCAGATCCAACTCGTCTATCGAAAAAATGACACATTCCCCACTTTGCATCAGTCTGGTTTGACTGCCATTGCCTTTCATGTTTTTCTATTTGATGTCTAATTTGGCTTTATCAAGTGTATGTGAAAGATTTCTTTATTTCTAGTCTATTTTGGGGGTAAAAATCTTGGGTGAGACATCATATTTTGTTAGCTATTGGATTCTTCTACTATGTACAATGCTACGCTCCTTTAATTTAGGAAGAGTTTTAGCACCAGTTCAATGCACAAGTGTATCTCCTTTGACATGTAAAATAAATAATACGATTATGGTTCTATATTTCATTTTTAACTACACACCATTAAAAAGTATATGAGCACCTCTCAATGTCAAAGGCATTTCTCTGGAACACTAATTATAAAAATGTCCATGGGAAAAAATAAAAGACCTAATGAGATCAAGTAATTCCAGGAGATACTGCATGACATATCCCAGACAGATTAATACTATAAAGAAGGGCTCTGATAAGTACTTTTTATTAAAGCCTGAACATTTATTTCAATCCAAAATTATCTGATATTTCATGTAAAATTTAACATCTACATTATTTTCCCAAAGAACCTATTTTGAATAAAATTGACTTACAGAGGTAATAATGGTGCTAATTGTCAAAATTTCATGATCCTGTTTGAAATGTTTTATTCATCTCTCACAATGAAACTTCCATCTAAAGGGCAACAACTTGATGATCCTTGTCTGACATCATCCCCAAATCTTTGATAAAAATCAAGAGAGTATAGTAATTAAATTAGCCCCACTGCTAAAACTCCAATGAAGTACCAACTTCCCCGTGTGATAATTAAGGCATAGAGGGTGGAGGGGTAGCTGTTCTTGAGATATCAGGACATTCTGGCTACTTCAAGAAAAGCTATGGGGAAACAGGGGAAGAGATGCACAGGAAACAATATAAAATGACTTGCCTGAGACTATACACAAGTGATTTTTACCTCTCTACCACTACCCCTACCCAGTGTGAGAAATAGGGTAAATACCAAGCTAAGAGTGACTTACACTAAACTTGTAATATGCATCTTTGAGAAGGTTACTGGGTATTGAGAGTGAAGAATGTGTATAGTTCGAATAAGACACTCCAGTGCAATTCATTCAACACTTTCTTGAATGTATCTATGGTGCTGACAGATCAGGACTTAAGTAGTTGGCACATAACTGCAGCTATTAATTTTCCAATGCCTTTCTTTCCTCCTGTGTGAGCCAAGAGAGTTTCATGCTAGGAAGTGCTTATCTTCCTCGTTATATTCCTGTAACTGCCATTAACATTTGCATATCTTTGAAAGAAAGCTCATTTGTTTCTATGAAATTCTGTTAGATAAGAATCTATATATTAATAGGAAAATTATGCACATCAACAGTTATTTTTGTAATTCTGTTCCTTCAAAAGCAGCAATGTGTTATGAATTTTTTAAAGCCCAAAACACTCCATCTCACAGACTTCTCTGTATACTCTAACAATTTCTAAAATAAATTAGTTTACTTTATTGAACATTTGAAGTATAACATACATATAAAAAGGGCAAAATAATAAGTGCACAGTTTGGTAATTTCCCCCAATTGAACACTTTTATAATAAGCAAATTAATCATGTAATAAATATTTACAGCACCCTGGTAGTCTAACCCCCTGTTTCCAGCTACTATCAACAAAAACCTAAACATTGTGTGGGCTACCAAAACTCTAGATTAACTTTATTAGTGTTTAAATGTTATATTACTAGAATTATTCTTGTACCTTGGTATTTAGTTGATTATTATGTTTTTGAGAATAAGCTATACTGCTATGTGTAATTGTAATTTGTTCATTTACTTTGTTGTATGAAATTTTACTATTTGAACTAACCACAATTAATTCCTTATCTTTTACCCAGTGCACATTTGTGTGCATGAGGAGCTGTTTTGCAGTTTGAGTACCCTGAAAACAATGCTGTCAGAAGCACCTCACACATGGCTTCTCCTGAACACATTCACGCACCCCAGGTTGTAGTGCTGAGCGTGAAATCCCTGGGTTACGAGATAGTCCATGTTAGAGAACACAATTCGTTGTCCAACTTGTATAATTATCCTCCTACCACAGTTGATTTACATAACCATCAAATTTAGCATTTTCTTCCAGCTAGTTTATTAGGTGTACAGGATTATCTTTGACTTTAAGTTGTTATTCTTCTACACTGGCTTTACAGTTAAAGTTAAATTTATTTTTAACTTAACTAAGACTTCACATTAAAGTAAATTTAAAGTTAAATGGACATAAATGGAATCAGTCTCTCTGTCTCTTTTTCTGTCTCTCACTCTCTATATATTCACTATAAATCTAAATATGCTCTGGTAGCTTTACATGATATTTAGCATAATTTTAAATACAGCATTCTGTTTTTATATTAATATGCATGTACTGTATCTAATTTTCCTATGAATATGTGTGTGAGAACATATATGCACAAACATGTATATGTGGGGTGTATATATGCATTTATATATATAGGCCTAGATTTATGCACGTAAGTATACAATGCTCTGAATTACCTTTTGATACTCTGAATTTTTTCTTTTTGTACCAGGGATCAAACTCACAATCTTTTTGCTTGCAAAGCAGGCATGACACCAGTGAGCTAAATCCCAGGCCCTTGATACTCTGAATTTTATGCTTTGGTGAAAACATGTCATAATTAGAATACAGCTGAATTTACCATTTTTTCTTTAAGGTTAACATTTTTCCTGTCTCAATAATTTTTGCTTACTCCGCAGTAATGGGATATGTCCTTCTAAAAGCTACATTTACATACTTTTTGTATTTAGAGTTACATTTCATCTGGAATTTGGTTTTGTGTATGGCATGGGTTCAACTTTAGTTTTAGTTTGCAATCTTTCTGTCATCTATCTTTCCACTTATCAATGTATCTCACTGACTCAGACTACTGAAAACATCACATTTTCTCCAATATCTAAAGTATCTTCTTATCAAAGTGAAATGATCCATGATCTGGTTCTGTTTCTAGCCTCCATCATGTCCTATTGTTCTACTGCTCTATCTTTGTACCACTGTCTGATTTAATTTCTATAACTTTATCTTAAACTTAAATAATCAAGTTAATAGTTCAAGACATCCTTCAATATTCAGCAATCTTTGTATTTCTCTGTAGGTTTTAGCATCATCTTGTAGATTTACTTGTTACAGAACATTAACAATTGAATATTTTGAATTGACTTTTTGTACAATATAATGTATTTCAGGAAGGTCAATTTTGTTATAGTATTCATTGTCCAATAGCTAAGACATTTCATTCATTAAGTAATTGTTTTATTTGTATTAATGAATTTTGTATTTACCAAGTGAATGATACCATGTATCTTTTATATTTATTTGTTGTATATTTGTTGTTTTCATTTCTCTTTTAAATCATGTACATTTATTTTAGTTTCTACTTATTTTTTCCTGTTATAAAGAAACACATATATTTATATAATGACTTTAAATCAAGTGGCTTTGTTAAATATATTTATTTTAATAGTTTTATGTAGATTATTTTAGATATTCGTCAAAGTAATACATGTCTGACTGACCCTCCTATCTTCCTAGTACATTTTACTTGTTATTTCATTACATTTTTACTTTTCTCTTTTTCCTTTGGCATTGGCTAGGTTGCTTCCAGGGAAAAGTTGAATAACAACAATAAAAGGGGCGGGTGGGCTTGTTCCCAGTAACGATGGGAAAAATATAAAACCTCCTAATTGTGTAAGATGTTTCCACAGGTTCTTATTTGATCATTTTTATTATAAATATTAACTTGTGTTAGTTGTACAAATTAGTGAGTCTCAGTGATACTTCCTTGCAAGCATATCTCCTGCATTGCACGTGCCCACTCCCATTCTATACCCATCCTGCCCACTGCATCCTACCCTGTTTCTAGGTCATTTGCTGGGTTGATTTTAGTTCGCACATACGAGGGACCACTTGATCCTTCTCTTTCTGTGTCTGCCATCTTCACTCACTGTGATGGCCTCCATTTCCAACCATGTTCCAGGTTGGTTTGATCGTCAGTACCAGCAAATGAAATTTCTTTCTACTGAGAGTTGTCCACTAGCTTCTCATCCATGGGTATGAATGTTCCACCAATACTTTTGCATCTGCTGAAATCACGATTTCTCTTAATTTTTATATTTATCTGCTCAAATATACTGGTAGGTTTTCAAAGTTTAAATGACTCTCATATTCTGGGATTTCCAATTTCTTAGCTGCCAGATGATTCTATGAAATAAATACCTCAGAAAAGTAGCAGTGGAAAAGACAAATATTTCCCTTTAGAACCTCTTCCCTCTCTAGAATGTTAGTTCCTTTAATCCTTGGTATTTCCACAATTCATCCTCTCTTCAAATTATGATGTTTAAGAATTTTATGGAATCTATTTACCTGTATTCAGATGGAAATTTAAGACCATTAGGAATGACTTTCAGCCTGTTCTGAAGGGCTCCAACCTACCTAGAAACACTAGTACCTCTACTTTAAACATGTAATATATAACTTAATTATTGGGATTTTCTGTTTCTGTTTAATAATTATGGGCCATTATGCAAATAACAATGAGGACAATAATTGAACAACATTATATACACTTACTGGTCTCAATAAGTCAAATAGTCAGAGATCTTGTACATGTTTTTTGAAAGGGGGAAATGGAATACATACAAAATCTAAGTGACTTGTAAAGTGAATGCTAAAAGCAGAATGTGGCAAAAGTGAGACCTGGATGCCATATTTTCCTTTTCCTTTTAAACATTTTCATTAGCAAACATTTGCAGAACATAGTGATTGCATTCATCATGGGGCATAGGTACATCTACGTAGAGCATCCTAATTTCTTCACTCCCTCTTCCCCTTTTCTCCCCCCCCCACCACTGCCCTCTGTCTCTTGGGTTCTATATTTTCATATGAAAACCTGAAAAACATTGTATAATCAAGTGGGCAATTGCCTTAGTATTTTAGCTTTATTCTAGTACTGTGCATGTACAGAGGCACATCTGGTAAACATGTATAATACATTATCTTGAAGACAAAATTATTCAATTAAAATGAGGTTGTATGTGAGATCGTATATAAGTGCATATTTCTAGTGAGTTTTGAGACATTCTAACTACAGTGTAGGGTGGGGCATGTAACTCAGTGCTAAAGAACTTTTCTAGCATGTATGAGGCCCTTGGTTTGACACCCAGCACTACAAAAATAAATTTTAAAAAACTTTAAAAGGACATGTTTGCCCCATTTTTAGACTAGTAATCCTCAAAAATGAACACTTACTACAAATTATCAGATCACATAAATAAAAGTAGATTTCATCTCAGAATGTTAGCTATATTTTATAACTTCCAAAATAATGAAAATGTCATAGATATAAACAGTAATAAGACAGTGTTCTCATATCCGTATTTGAAACATGTAGATTAAAATTATAAATCAGATTAATAGTATTTTATTTTTCCTAGTCATTATATAAATTATACAATTTTCAAATGCTTTCCTGATTTCCCGGGGGAGAAAACTCTGGTTAATGATATTGATAGCATACCTACATGCAGTAAATTGCAAGGTGCACATTAGGCCATCTCAATAAATCAAAGTGCTGTTTTCCCACTTGATTAAGTGAAAGCCCATTGTCTCCCTTCACTTATTTCATTTCGTCATATAAGTCATGCAAACTCAATAACTCATGCATGGTATTCATGCAAAATACATCCAAAATCTAGCTACTGTAATCCTTGAAGGCCTAGGAGCTATGATCCTTTTTCACATACAGTGTCCCAGTAATTCATTGTGTGAGTATCAAGTTACCCAAATATCAAGTGAAATTATTAGATGTCCACAAAGCTAAAAAGTACAGAACAGTATTCTCTTTTACACAGAGTCTTGCAATCATTCTCCACATCACAGAGAATAACATTTACTGTTCTTCCCCACTAGATTCTTATTTCTTCCCATTCTTATGTCTCTTCATTCAGCTGTGATCTGACAGACTGTATCCATGATTCTTCCCCTGGCCACCTTCAGGAGATACTATCTACTGGTATCTGTTAGAGTTACTTGCTTATTAATTTTTTGTTCCATTAGAAATGTAGGTTCTGTGGGAACAGAAATTTCCTGTGATATACTAGTAGCTATATCAACAGTAGGTAGACTGATCAAACACTAGAGAGTTGATTTATTATAGGCTGTTTTAAGAGCCTATGAGTATTCAGACGTGGTAATAAGACATACTCTTTAATTTCAGATAGATGGAAAGATTAATGAGCAATTATCATATGATAGCATGTCATACATTGGCTGAATAAAAGCTGAAGTATCATGCTTTATTTATGCAAAGAAATTTTCATGAAAGATTAAGCAAGTCTAAAACATGGATTGCATTGTGCTTCAACCAATAATCCAGTTTTACATTCCCTGTCTTCTATTTAAATATTAAGTAATTACATATTTGGCCTATTTACACTTAATTTTATGTTTTGTCATATGTTCCATTGGCAATTATATTATTTTTAATCAATTAATTAATTAACTTATTTATTAGTACATGTCAGCCACAGATAATGACTACTTTCATTGTGAGTATCGGGTACATGTGCATGATACACCTCAATTCTTTTTTTTTTTGAGTCCCCTTCCCCCCACTTCCCCTTTGCCTTCATCTCCTGGTCCCCTCCCATTTTCCCAGGATGTCCCTATTTCCTTTTATCTATCATTTATTTTGCTCTTTATTTGCTTTTCTCATATGAGACAAACCATATAATGTTTAAGTTTGTGTGTCATATGACATAAACCATATAATATTTGAGTTTGTGTGCCTGATTTATTTCACTTCACATTATGTTTTCAAGGTGCATCCATTTTTCCTATGTGATTAGAATTTATCCTTCTTTATAGCAGAGTAGTATTTCATCATGTATAAATACAATATAAATAATACACTTTCTTTATTCATTCATTTGTTGAAGGATATATAGACATTTTTCAAGATTTGGCTATTATGAAATGTGCTGCTATAAACGTAGGAGTGCATGTATCACTGTAATATGATTTCTTTAACTCCTTTGGGAAGATACCTAGAAAGAGAATAGCTGGATTGATTGGAAGTTTTATTTTTAGTTCTTTGAGAAATCTCCAATGATTTCCATAACGATTATATTAGTTTACATTCCCACCAACAATTCATGAGGTTTATTTTTTCCCTGCAGTCTCACCAGCATTTGTTATTATTTGAGTTCTTAGTGATTACCATTCTCTCTGGAATAAGATGAAATCTCAGTACTCTTAGTTTGCATTTCTCTCATGGTCAGAAGTGTCAAACATTTTTTTTAATGCATTTATGGGCCTTTTGTATTTGTCCTTCTGGGAAGTATCTATTTATTTCAGTTACCCATTCTCTGATGGGGTTTTTTATTTTGGGGTGTCTAATTTTAAAAAATCTTTTATGTATTCTAGATGTTAGTCCTCTGTCCGAGGTGTAGCTGGCACACTTTTTCTCATTCTGTAGATTATCTTCACTCTGTTTGTTTCCTTTGCTGTACTGAAGCCTTTTAATTAGATTTAATTTTATTCATTAACTCTTGGTATTATTTTGTATGAAACTAGGGTACTGTTCAGAAAGTCCTTACCTATACCTATAACTTCAAGAGTTGTACCTATTTGATCTTCTAGCAGGTTGTTTCTATATTCTGATCTTTGATGTCTTTTGATTTTATTTTAGAGCATGGTAAGAGATATGAGCCCAGCATCAATCTTCTGCATGTGGATGCCCAGTTTTCCCAGTACTACTTGTTAAAGATCCTGTCTTTCCTGCAGCATATGTTTTTGGCCCGTCTCTGAAATATCAGGAAGCTGAAAGTGTCTGCAGTAGTTTCTGCCTCCTCTACTCAATTCCATTGACTTACATGTCTGTTTTCAGTACCGTGCTGTTTTATTATTACCCTTTTATATAATTTGAGAGGATTCTACACCCTCTGGCTTTGCCCTTGTTATTCAGGATTGCTTTTGCTCTTCTGGGTCTCTTCTGGTCCCATGTGAATTTCAGTACTGGCTTTTCAGTTCTTCAGTGTTGGCTTTTCTAGTTCTGCGAGGAAAACTGTTGGTAGTTTGATTAAGATTGCATTAAATCTATATATCAATTTTGCAAGTATGGCCATTTTGACAATATTGGTTCTGTCTATCCAGAAACAGGGACATCTTTCCATTTTCTGATAATCTCTTAAATGTCCTTTTTCAGAGTTTTATAGTTTTACTGTAGAGAGCTTTCACTTCCTTCATTAGGTCAATTTCTAGGTACTTAAATTGTCTTCATGCTATTGAGAATGCTTCTGTTTTCCCAATTTCTTTATCAATGAGTTAATTATTGGTATACAGAAATGTTATTAATGTCTCTGAGTTGGTTTTGTATCCTGCAACACTGCTGAATTTGGTTATTCTTGAAAATTTTAGTGGAAATTTTGGCCTTCTATGTAAAGGATAATGTTATCTGAAAATAATGATAATTTGATATTTTGTTTTCCTGTACATATCCTTTTTAATTCTCTTGCATGATTGCTTTGGCTAATGTTTCAAGTGTACTATATTGAACAGGAGTAGAAACAGCAGGCAGGGCATTCTTACCTTGCTCCTGATTTTAGAAGAAAGCTCTCAATTTCTTCCCATTTAATACGATGTTGGTCATTGATTTTTTCATAAATAGCTTTCATCAGATTGAGATAAGGTCCTTAGCCATCTATTTTCTTCTGGATTTTTATCATGAATTGGTGTTGGATCTTGTCAAAAGCCCTTTATGTGTCTAATCATGTGCTTTTGTCCTTGTTTCTGTGTATTTGGTGTTTTACATTTATTCATTTGTGTATGTTGAACCATCCTTGCATTCCTGGGATGAAATCTAGTGGGTCATGATATATGATTCTTTTGATGATTTACTGCATTCTATTTGCCAATATTTTACTGAGGATTTTTGCATCTGTATTCATTGAAGAGATTGGCCTGTGGTTTTCTTTTTCAGCTGGGTCTGTGTCTGGTTTGGGAATCAGAGTAATGCTGGCTTTCAGGAATCAGTCAGCCTGGAAGTAGGTGTTTCCTCTCATTGGGGAGACTGAGGGTACTTGCATTATAACCTTGGTGCCACCTGCTCCTTTTCAGTCTCCTTTTAGCCTCTCTGCTTAGAACATGTAGGATTTTTTTAAAATTGAGTTTATTGGTCCATTTTAGGTATGCACTATGATCACACTCATCAATGGAAATTTTTGCCTGTACATAATACATCTTAATTCTTATTTTTTCCACTCCCCTGCCTTCCCTTCGACCCCTCCACCTCTCCCTGTATGCATAATCTTTGTTTCCATTTTTCCTTCTTATCTTCAAATTTTTTTCTTTCGTGTCTTTCCTTTCCCTTGATCCCCTCCCTAGGTCCCCTTCCCCTATGAACATTTTCTTTCTATTTCATAACATCTACTATACATTTTGTTCCTATTCTTGCTGGTCATGAGGTACGGAGAAGATGCCACCAGAGAGCAGTGTCCCCTTGCTTGGGAGGGTGCTGGAGGAAAGGCTGGTGTAGGAAGAGCCTGTCCCAGGGGTTGCTCTGTGTACTTCTGGCTCCTTCCTTTAGGCTCATAGAGCCTTCCTGTGGCTGCTGCTGGGTTGGGTGAGGTAGGAGATGCAGCAGCTGCAAGCTCACTTCCCTCTTTCCTCACCCAGATGTTTGCTGGGACCTCCATGGGTCATCTCTTAAGTGATTTTCCCTTTCTGGGTGTGGTTGCCTCCCCTGTTTCAGAGCACCTGTGGGTTGTGTGCTCTTTTCTGGGCCTCTCCAATGCTCTGCCTCCTTGAATCAATCACTTGGACCCTTCTTCTAGCTACATCGTTTGAGCTTTTGAAATGATATTCCATTTTTACATTTGGCATCTACTATTTATGTAGTGAAGACATTTGTCAATCTCATCATTACTCCTTAGAAGGTGAAATAAATCTTGCTCTGTTTTGTAAGTAATTCCTTTATTCTTGTATTATTACAACATTACTTCATATGCCTCTGACTTTATTTACACTGAAAATATTATTTAAATGTGTAATTTGATTTATTTCCTTTTGCCAAAATTTCTAGCTATTTTTTTTTCCCTTAACATATTCCTTGCATTCTATTTATTCTTTTGGGAATCCAAGTACTCTTATCTTATATATTTTCATAATAACCCATATGTCTTTTATGTTCTTTTCAGTGTTTTCTTCTAATTATATTTTCATTATGTTTTAGCTTATATAGTGTCTTACTCATCCTGGACTACATTAATTCCTTTCCCAAGTTTACAATTTTAAGTTGGCCCTTTTTATGATTTTTATTTCTTTGTAATTTTTAAAAATGTGTATTTGTTAAATTATTGCAACTTGATCCAATTTAAACAATATGCTTTAAAATCTGTGTTTTTAAAATTTACATATTAATCATAGAATTGTTCTGAAAAAATTTGAGATTGTCTCCTACCTTTTTCCTACTTTGGTAATGTTTGCATCTCATTTTAGATATTTTGAATGGTATTCTTTCAATAAAGAATGTTGAAATTTTTTTTATTTTCATGTCATCTGTCTTTTTGTGCAAGTCACTCTGTTTCCCTTACAGGGAAATGTCCTATCTATATCCTTAGCCTTAGGCTGCTCAGAATTTATTCCTCACACACAATGCTTATGATAAACCTGAGATTTAATTTCAGGTTGAATGCAGAAGTTAGGAATAAGCAGGAGGTTTAAGTAGAATTTCTATACCAATTTCTCCCTTTATTTGTTCTCTGGTATTATAACATTAATTTTCATCTGCTGTATCCACATATATCCTGTCTGGTATTTCCACCTAAATTTCCAATTGCTGAACTCATCCCCAACTTTGCAGTCTTTGAGGCAGTTGGTCTGACAGTGACTATCCAGGATTTTTCTGTCCCACCTGGTGACAAGTGTTCCCAGGTTTCAGGCTACAGACATTAGAAATGTAAATGTACTCAGACCTGTACTTGTTCCCAAATGTCATGTAAACTCAAATTCAGCTTCCTTTGTTCTCATAACATTGCCTTTAAGCATCTGGTTATTATATTTTTGTCTAAATTCACTAGCTTTTTCTGAGAGGCCAGTCTGAGAGACAACACTAGCACTGCATGAACCTCAACTGAGTTTCTTCTTCTGCTGAATTCATTGCATTTGGTAGTTAATTTTAGTCATTTATAAGCATTATTTGGATAAGAATAATATTGAATGGAGGATACAATTTAATCAAATCTTTTCACTTTTAAAAACATTTGAACATTCATGTAGGATTAGTTTCTTTTCATCATCTTGTTTTCAAACAAATATTTTTCCACCACACATTATGTGGAGTAATTATTACAGTGATTGAAGCTTCCTCCTTCATTGCATATTTCATTAAGTGTTAGACTAAGGTTTTATTCTGCTTTATTTTTTTTCTAACTGGCTGCTTTTCCTGGCTTTTTATTTCTGAGGCCCATTTCTTGCTTTCTTCTATTTCTTCTATTTTGTTATAGAGGGCAGTTGAAAATACAGTGTAGAGTTTGAAACACTGCTTGTACAGTTAAGAAGAACTCATAATTAAGATTTATGAATGTCTACATTCATTCACATCTCTACTCATTCAACAAACATTAAATGAAACCCTTCATAAACCAGACAACTTACCAGCTTGTATGAACACAGTCATGAATGGAAACCTGATTCTCGGGTCGTGGAGATCACACACATTTTAATTAGTGTAGTGCACACGTAACCGAACCCTTGCAATGCAGTCAGTGTAACACAACACGTTCCACACTGGCCGGAATGCAACGGGGCAACATGCTAATGCCAACTCACGTTTGCTTCGAGTTAAAGGGAACAAACAGTTCATTTCTGTTCTTACACTGTGGAGCCAACCATGAATCCTTTAAGAGAGAATTTCCCATGGATTTTTTCTTCCTCTTTTTAAGATACCCTCTGAGGATTTCTCATTTATTACATTTTTGCAAGGATTTTGCACATCACACAAAACCTACTCCCATTGTCAGTTTTCCAGCTGGCTCTGTTTTTATGCTCACAAATTCACCTTGCACTGTTTTCACATAATGCTGAAATGATTGAAATGTTGGCAGTTCATTTATTCTGATTTTAACACTCTGAAGGAAAGGATTTATAAAAAGTGTCGTAAGATCTAGAATGCAACACTCAAATGTCTGTTTCTAACTAAATTGATGTTTATACACAGTTTTGCAAGGTTGAGGACAGGAAAGTATCTCTACTCACTGGAAAAGAAACTGAATGTGTTCTCACCACCGGTAAAAATCACAGTTAACAACACCTGAAGGCCACTACTTCAAAGAGAAACAAGGATTAACTATTTCCCATAAATACCTTCATTGTTTATTTTAGTAAGAGTGGAGGATCTGTGTCTTATATGTGTGCTCAGAGTCTCTGGATAATTTTACTTTCAAAATAAGAGCAAGTAAATATTTCTAACTCTAACAATGAGAGCCTCCTATGTTGTCAAAACTGCATCTTGCAGGACAAACGTTCGAGTAAAATATATTTTTCTTTTCCTTCATGAACTCACAAAATTGAGAGATGTGTAAATAAATCATATATTAATTTGGATCATACAATTGTAATAACACACATATGAATAGAATGATTATAAACATGATACTATGGGAAAATAGTGAATGACAGGCTTTAGTCTTGTTGCAAACGCTTTCCACAAATAGGAGTCATGAGTGATGAAGGTGGAAATAACTAACCGAGAAAAAAAGAAGTCTCAAGAGCAACAAAAATCAGTTTGCAAACAGCATGGAGAGAAGAAAGAGAGATAATTTGTAGGAAATTTCAGCAATTATGTATGTGGAGAAGCCAGCTGGTGTCAGGGCAAAATGATTTATTAATTTTATTTCTCAAGTGATAGGAAAAGATACAGTTGACTTTGAAAGGGAGAAGAAGCATTCTGAGTTGTCATGGACACTTGTTTGCTTACTCCAAAGTCATGTCAGTGCTTCCAGAAAACCAGGAGTGATTAGAGGATGACAAATTTCACAGAACCAGAACTGTGAAAAGAAACTACTGTGACCTAAGGAAGGGATTTTTTTGTTGCTTTTAAACAGAAATAATTTGAGCAATGTCATGTGTAGCAAGGGAAGGGTAAATAAATACAGAGAAAGTGAATATATGAAGGAATCTATATATAGATGATAGATGATGAATAGATAGATACATAGATACATACGTACATATATACATAGATACATAGATAGAAATATATGTAGGAGAGAGAGAGGAAGGGGAGAGAAGGTGTCATGCTCTTTGAAGAGATAAGAGAAATGGATAAACAGAAAAGCCCTGGATAAATAAAATCATAGACAAAGAATCAATAGAACAGAATAGAGAGACCAGAAACATATGCACCTTAATAGAGTCAAATAATATTTGATGAATAAGCAAAAACAATGCACTAGAGCAATTACAGTCTTTTCTACAAGCAATGCTGGAAGGATTCATTTTTTAAGAGCAAAAAGAAATTAGTCTAGGATCAATCCTTATACTTTTCACAGAAAATAATGAAAAAATAATTATTTTCCTAAATGTAAATGCAAAACTATAAAACTCCTCAAAGTTACCATTGAATAAATTGGGGTTGAAAAGAATATTTTAAATTGCACATGAAAGACAAAATTAGAGAAAAAAAGAATTGTTTAGCTCGACATCAGTGAAATTAAAATCTCTGTGAAATACAGTGTCAAGAGAATTAGAAGACAAGTTTCAAATGGGATAAAATAGTTTACATAAGACTTACCTGATAAAAATTTTATTCAAACATATACTATGAATTATTAAAAGTCAACAATAAGGAAAGGAGCAAACTGACTTAAAAGTTAGGTCAAACCTTTATAAAATAGTTCACCAAAGAAGACACATGTACATAAGCATGGGAAATGATTATCTACATCATTAAAATGCAAATTAAGACAATGAATTCCCACTATGCACCTGGACATAATCTAGGACACAGACAAAAATCACATTGTAAATGAGATGTGGAGAAATGGGAACTGTTCCTCACTGCTAGTGGGAATCAAAATGACACAGCCTTTTCGGAAAACTGTAGGGCAGTTTCTGACAGTCCTGCATAGACTCGTACAACGTGATACAGTAATTACACTCCTTGGTAATTGTCCAAAGATATTGAAAGCTATTTCTGCACAAAAGGTATACATAGATATTTATTGTGACTTTATTCACAATTCTACAATCATGGAACAACCAACAGTAGAGTGAATGAATAAAATGTGGTTCATCCAGGCAGTGGAACATTATCCGCACTAAAATGAACTATCATGAACAGATATGGAGACTATTTCAATAGTTATGATGAAATGAAAGAAGCCAATCTAATATGGGTATGTACCTTTGATTCCAGCTATACAATAGTTTAGGAAACATATCAATGGAGAGATTAAAAATATCTGTAGTTTTCAAAGGCCAGGGGAAAAGATGAGATATATAAGCAAAATAGGATTTTAGGATAGTATCATTTGTTTTATATGATAGTATAATAGAGAGGAACATGTCGTTATATATTTGTCAGAACATGTGGACTCATCAAGATTGAACTCTAATATAGGGTACGGGTCTTGGGTTACAGTGATTGTCAGTGTTGGCTCATCAATTTTAAATAAAGCATTTCTCTTGTGAGAAATATTGCTATTGGGAGAGCAGTACACCTGGTGAGGTAGGCAATCCATGAGAAATCATGCAGCTCACCCTGAATTTTTCTGTGAACTTGAAAGTGCTTTAAGAACATGTATCAACTGCACGCAAGGAATGTAAACATTATGTACTGAAGACGTGTACAAAGGGAAACGAGGAAAGGGATCAAGGGATGGGTTGACGGAGGAGAAAGGGAAAGGAAAGGGGATGAAGAAAGGAATTCAGACATGTTATGTCCATGTGCCAACTTCCCACAAGGAATGTGAGCATTACAGAGGGCACACATGTGCTAATAAACTAAAATAAAAAGTAACTTCCATTAAAAACAAAGCACAGCAACTCTGGGCATCAGGGAAAGGATCAGTATGCTAAGCTTCTTCTGAAACATTAGTTAAAAGAAAATAAATATGATTATAAATATGTTTGTAGATATTAATGCAGAAATTAAAGTCCTTTATTGCAGCAAACGTCAAGTGAAAGTGAAATGAAAACAAAGTGAAGAGAGATTAAAAGGGTAGTAAGGTCAGGGAGAAGTTTTCTAGCAAGTGGAAATAGAGTAACTCCAGTTAGAGTCTATGGATTCCATTGGTGCTTGGAAGGTTTGTGACAACTTTTTTCATCCTTGTTCTATTTCATTGCATACATTTAAGAGGAGTGGAGTTATCTGTTCCACTTGTCTCAGAGTTCAGGATTTATCTAAAAGATATTGAAGATCAACAGGTAAGGGAACAAAAGGTGACGAGAAAGATTGGAGAGCTCACTGGGGCTTTCACTTTGTAGGAAAAATGGAGCAGAGGACGTCTGATAAGACTGTGCTTCATTGTGGTTACAGTCACAGGATCAAACAGAATTCTTCATATGGATATTCTTTTTAAATTCTGTGTTTAAGGAACAGAAAAAATTAATAAACCATAGTGTCTGGCTCAGAATGTGCTTCAATTAATCTCAATGATCAATCGGATCATTGAATTCAGATCATTGAATCTGAGAGATTCAATAAATCTCTCAGAGTTTGGTATTGTTGGTGCTCACTGATGAAATTAGAAGCCTACAAGTTTGATCAACATTTTTAAGGCATTTTAGAATATTAGCTGAGATAGGTGGCTGGTTGTTCATTCTTTCTTTCTTTTTCTTTTTCTTTTTTTTTGTTCTGGGGATCGAACTCAGGACCTTGCACTTACAAAGCAGGTGCCAGAACCACTGAGCTAAACCCCCGGGCCTGTTCATTCTTTCTTATGTGACAAAACTTTTATTTCTCTTCTTGCCACCTGTAATAAGTGGAAGCGGGGTAATTGTGTCCCAACGTATGTGCCAGTGGATGGCCACGAGTATCTGTCTCAGCCTCCTCTCCTCTCCTCTCCTCCGTTATCACTGAAATATTCATAGTAGGCAAATTTATGAGTCATTTTTAGAAAAAAAATCTTAGATTGTCTTATACAGTCTTTCAAAAAGAAGCTTTTAGGATATTTAATTAACATATTAAAGAATGTATCTTAGAAGATCAGCTGGCATGTTACACAATATGAAGATAAAGCACTAAACAGTAAAGGCAGTAAATCCAAATGCAAGCCAGTGACACGCTTGCCGAGAGACATGAAACAACTCTAAGATGTTATGGCATCATGTAGTTGAGGTGTTGTGGCCCATTTTTTAAAAATTAAATTAGTTTTAAACATAAAACCAAAGCCCAATGTCAAATAACAGATGATTTAATTCTTCTCTTTTTCGACTTCTTTTTGTTTTTCTTCATTTTAAACCTTATCCTGCAGCTTCAGTAGTATGTGTCATACATTATATTTTCAAGTTCATAAAGGCTAATCTCCACTTCAGTGGTGGCATTAGTTCCAGATATCTTTTATATTTGAGTTATATAGTTAGATAAAATACCTGAAACATTGTCAGTTTATAAAAAAATTTACATATATAAGGATATTTTATTTTGAAATGTGCTTTTTACTTAAGACTTCTATAAAATTTAGACATTTTAGCGAGACCAATTAAGAAATAAACATAATTTGCATTTTGCCACATTTTAAGTGGACCCTCATCTGTATGCACTGAATATTGTACATTTACACCAAACTTTAATAACTGTTAGATTAAATAAATGTTTTGATTGAAAATTCCTCATTTACATTGATGGGCTTTTCCCAATTCAACACATTTTGCATTTTTCAACTTCACATTGACTCATTTATCATTAAAGCATTATAAGTTTTTGACATTATTATAGGCACCAATTTATATTAAATTCATTTGCACTCCCTGATATTCATTCAAGAACTGCAATTATGTATCCGCATAATATTTGCATTTTAATAGATGCTTATTAGGTCCTGGTTTATCATATTGAAATACACCCTATAATCTATAGCTTTACAGTCTGACAGAGGAATAAGGACATAGGTCACAGCCATATAAGAAATCTTGCAATAATTGCTGTAAAATTTGCACAAAGACCTGTGAAAATGGCACCAGAAGTATTTTGAGCTAGATCCCAGAAGAACCCATATAGGACAAAACATTTTATTGGCCTCTGAAAGTGTTGTAGATAAGTATTCATTGTCTGCAATCCTCTTTTCCTGCAGTTTAAATTCAGTGAGTTATATTCTAAATGCTAATATTTTGTAAGTCACTTTTTTCCTCTCTAAATTCCAATTTTCCTTTTTGTTTTCCCTACTTTTGTTATGGCAGGGTGGCAGTGTGGTTGTAGTGTTGATTCTGATCTCCAAATCCCCAGCGTCACACACTCTAGGCCAACACTCTACTATGGAGCTCCATATGAGCCCTGAAATTCCAACTTGTTATTATTCCTTTATTCTAATATTATACTTTTTCTCTTGACTCTGGTATCTATAATAAAATCAGGTGAACATGCTGCCCGCAAATAAACAGCACAGACTCCTAGGAGTGTGCTGACCGAGGTCTCCCTCTGCCTGCGCGGGAAACAGCAGCATCTCAGCTCCTTCACCTGCTCTCCTTTCCTCATGTTCTGGTTTTCAAGGTACCTGACACATTCACACACAAAGACACACATGGACCACACACATCCATGTGCACACTGGGCCACCCAGCTTCTCTTCCTTTTCTGCTTCCCAAATTCTAACTGAAAAGCACCTTAAAGTCAAGCGTGTACATTCAATACTAGGAGACTTTATTTCCATTTTTCCCATTTCTCATCATTTTTTCCTTTCCCTTCTTTCCTTTCCCCTGTGCCTCCCACTACCCCTACCCCTTTGGGCCTTTTATTCCTATTTTACATTATTGATTATTCATTCTAATCATTGGTACATTTTAGGTATACAATATAATGACATTCATCATTGGAAATTTGCACCTTTACATAGTCTCTCGTGGTTCTTGTTTTTCACCCTTGCCCAGCCCTCCCTTCAACCCCTCCAACCCTCCCTATTTACAAAAATTTTGTTCCTATTTTTCCATTTTCTCATATTAATCCCATTCCCTTCTATCCTTTCCCTTAGCCCTCCCACTTCCTTCCCCTTTGCCCCTTTTCTTCCTATTTCACATGACCTATTATACATTTAGTCCTTATTTACACTTTCAGTTTCTCACACCAGAGAAACTATTCAGTATTTACACATTTGTGTCCTATTTATTTCACTTAAGAGTATTGCCTCAATATGCATCCACTTAGCTATAAATGTCTCTAATTTTTCATTTTTTATGGCTGAGTAGTACTCCATTTTATAAGAAAACCACATTTTCTTTATCCAGTCTCAAATGATGAGAAATGGAAAAAATGGAAATAAAGTCTTTGTAAATAGGGAAGGGTGGAGGGCATGAAGGGAGGGCTAGGAATGGGGAAAAAATAAGAACCAAGATGTATTATATAAAGGTACAATTCCCAATGAGAAATGTGATTGTGTTGTGTACCTACAATGTACCAATAAAAGAATTTAATACAAAAAAAAAAAAAGAAATCAACCAATTACAAATGTTGTTAGGGCTGTTGGGAAAAAGAACCCTTCTTCATTGTTGGTGCGTGTGCAGACTAGTGCAACCACTGTGGAAATCAATACCACAAAAAACTAGGATTAGAGGTCCCATTTGACCCAGCTCTTCCCCTGCCAGGTGTCTTCCCAAAATAATTAAAAGAATCATACCACAGTGATATATGTGCACCCATGTTTATAGCAGCACAGTTTGCAATAGCTAAAATTTGGAAACACCCCAAATGCCCATCAACTGGAGACAAGATAAAGAAGATGTGGGTTTTCTATAAGATGGAGTACTACTCAGCCATAAAGAATGAGAAACTAGAGTCATTTATAGCTAAATGGATGCACATTGAGGCCATATTCTTAAGTGAAATAAATAGGACAGATGTGTGAATACTGAATAGTTTCTTTGATATAAAAAACTAAGAGTGTAAATAAGGTTCAAATGGTATAACTGGTAACGTGAAATACGAAGAAAAGGTCTAAAGGAGTTGGGGAAGTGAGAAGGGCAGGGGAAAGGAAAGAAGGGAAGAGAAAAAATATGAGAAAAGGAAAAATGGAACCAAAGTCTCTGTAAATAGGGAAAGGTAGAGGGGGTGAAGGGAGGGCAGGGAAATGGGGGAAAAGTAAGAAATAAGATACATCATGTAAAGGTACCAGATCCCAATGATGAATGTAACTGTATTTTATACCTAAAATGTACCAATAAATTTAATGAAAGAAAATAAATAAATAAATAAATAAATGCTAGGAGAAACTGACACTGACAGTGATTTCTCAAAACAGTCACCCCTGTTTGATTTGGAACTATTTGAGAATTTGAATAAGTAACACCGATAAATATTTTGATGTTGCCTCTTTTGTTGAACATTCTGACTTTAAGGAAGCAGGGTGTTTTGGAGCCGTGGGGAGTGGGCTCCATGACACCAACTCAGGAGGATACCATGAGGGTCACAAGCTGGGTTCTTCTGCTGAAGCCACTCCTGACACCTCCAAGCTGCTCCCTTAGGGAAAGGGGAGAAGGGTCCTCCACACACATGCTAAGTTCCTGGCTCCGTAATTTGACATCAGGCATATGCCTGAGGAGAGAGGCCAGAAGTGTACACACACACACACACACACACACACACACACACAGAGAGAGAAATTTTAGAAAGATAGAGGTGTAAACACAGCTTTGGATATGGTAAATGATACAACTGAATGTTTGGTTTTATTGTGCTATTCCGTTTTTAAAGTTCAACTATCTTAATGCAGACCATTTTCAAAACCCTTGTGGTTAATGCACTTATTCTCCCTACATCATCCAGTACTCCCCAACCCGTCTCTGTAACCAAAACTTTGGTTTATCTAGGTTTTCAAAAGTATGAGTGTAGTTAAGTAGTGTATGGACTTTTCTTTCAACGATTTTTCATGAAAAATAATGCTTTGAGATTAATATCTCATTATTTGTCCTTATTTAAGGATGTTAAGGTGTGTGACTATAACAACGTTCAACACTCCATTTATAACTTGATGGACATTGATTGTATATCAATTTGACCCTTAAGACAAAGTTGATAGGCACATTTAAGTCTACTTCCTGTGCAAATCCCAAGGAGTGTTATCGCTGGTTAACGTTGTGCTCTTGATTTCCTGAGAAATTAAATGCTCCTGTTTAGCTCTCCAATGCTGTGTGCCCTACTAGCATGAGATGCAGATTTGAATTGCTTCACATCCTTAAGTCCTTACAGTTATCCAGACTTCCATATTGCTGAGGTATTTTTTTAACTTTGTTTTTAAAATTATTTCAAGTTCATTATAAACTGAATAAAATTATACCATTTTTTTCTGATTTGATCAAGTTTGTCTTTCATTAACTGAAGGAACTTGGGCTAATTTCTTCTGCAGTAATGCACACCAATTTGACTCTTTCGTTTGCAGTATTTTTCATTTAAATTTTATTTCAGCTTGTTCCATTATTCTTTTCTGTTAAAAAGCATTTCTTGTCTGACTTGGTCAAATGATTTATTTTTCCTAAATGTTATTTTCCCATTGTGGATAATGATGTTCAAGCACAACTTTCTTTTTTATTTCAAGTTGGTTTGTTTTCCTCATAATGATAGAACTGAAAGCAGAGGATGCTTTGTCGTCCAAAGTTACCTTTAATCCATACATGTCTTATAATTCTTTAGTTTTCCCTTCCCACTGTCAAGTTGCAAACTTGGCCATTTTGAGATACAGCTTTCAGTTGCAATTCTGAGTTACATGTTTTCCTCCACATCAGGTGTTCTTTAAGCTTGCCAGTCAGGCAGAGGTCAAGTTGGGCATAAGTAGATGTCAGGCCGACCTCCTTCTGACTTTGGGATGGTCACAGGGATGGGGCTGTGGCCCAGGACCACTGAGCTGTCTTTGAGCCTGGAACTTACCATGACACTTGAGAGTGGACACATTTTTCTCCCTCTGGGCTTTTCTACTGGTTATTACTTAAGTTTGAAAGTAGGAACTGAATTTATTTTGTTGATGAATCACATACCTTTCTAAGAATGGTTATAGGATTCACCCTGTGACTTAATTTCATAGTATTCTTATGGGTTATATGTAGAGACTAACATATTTTGGTAAATTGTGTCAACCTTAAAAAATATTAAAATTGGGATATCACTTGTAATATTTTAATTATGGAAACACTTGAGACATAACAAGGAATTTTATCATAATATAAATCTCTAGATCCTAAGTGGATTTCTTTGCTATGCTTCACATAAATGAAAATACCTATAAGTAATGATTTATATCCACACATATAGACACATAAAACAGAATTTATATATTAATTTGGATTTTTAAAACTTTTCATATACTTATCATTGTCATTCTTTTTATAATCCCTATTTTATTTTGTAACTAAAATTCCCAGTTTTCAGAAATATATATTCAAACATCCTTCAAGTGGACAAATCAAATTTATTTTATATAAGGATATTAAAAAGGATTATACTTCTTATTCTGGCTTTAAGTAGTTATGATATATTACGCTTTACATTTCAAAACAAAAATATAGAAAGAAAATGAAATAAAGACTTCCCTTTTTCCAAAGCAGACTTCTAACTAGATTTTCCTTTTTTAATGAATTCTAGTCAATCATCTTTAATTGACTTATTTTTTCACTGTTAGTATTAACTTCCTTTTTCTGAAAAGCAATCCATAAGTAATTCCCATCGGCCTTTAAGGTGCCTGTCTTCTGGGTCCATCAAAGTGCCAAACTCCTTTTGATGGTAGTGTTTTTCATCCCATACCACATCAAGGAGATTTGCCCTGGGAACCCAAAAGGGCATCAGAAAATGTCAAAGGTGTTAGCCCCGTGCAAGTCTCTTAATCATTTTACTCCTGGGTTGGAGGTTGCCTCTGGGTTCTCCTGCCAAGAATAAATGTAGAAAAATATGTGATATGGAAATATTTTATTTCAGCTGTTTATGTAATTTCATTTCTCCTTGGAGACTTCATGAACAAGTTTTCTATCCTTCCATTCCTCTTTGATCTAAGGCTGTCAGAACCTCATTTGCATTTCATACTCTGGTTAAATACATGTCCTGTGAGTTTTGAAGAGCTATTAGAAGACAGGTTCAATGCAAGTGTATGGATCTCATGATGTATTGAAGTATTGGGTATTCAATTTCATCCTTCCATAAATGTGTGTTATGTGAGTACACATATGTGTATACATCCACTCAAAAACAATACACATGTGTGCAAAAAAATACAAATTTTAGATGCCTTATTTTAAAGCACAGTGTAATTCCTTACTAGCACATACTGAAGTATCCTCATAACAGGCTTTGTAATTAGTGGGACTTTGTACACTTAATAACATTTACCCTAATTTAAACATTTCTTCTAAGAAGCAGTTGCTTTGGTAGAATTTTGTTTGCAGCTAAGTTTTCTTGATATATGCACTTTAGTTGGTTACTTTTCTTAAAGTAATTGCTTTTTAGATATTAAAAATAATGTATAATTTATTCTCATTTGCTCTGCTTACCATTTCACAAAAGTCCAGAGATAAAAGGACCTCATCCATCCTTGGATAATCATCTCAAGTTTTCATAACACTGTCCTTGTTTCAGGAAGCTTTGGTCTCACACAATTAGTAAGCATTATTTTAAGCCATATGATCATATGAATGTAATTTTTAAAATATTTCTCTTTGGAGAACCAAAAAAGTCCAATGAGCTGATCTGAAAGTAATTTAGGGATTTAATATAAATTTCTCTAATATTTAATACTAAAATATATTGGTTCTGTCCAAAAGTAATAAATTTGAATTTTGCATTTTCAACTGAGGAAATAAGTAATGTTTCTTAAACATTAAATTCATTGAAATTCCCTTTTTAATTTCTATCTTTGAAATAGTGTAACATTAGTTTATTTTAGAAACTTTTAATTTAATTATTCATACTCTGTTGTTTATAAAGCCCAGGGCTCTGCCTACATTCATATTATAAAAGCTTTGCTAACTTTCATTCCCACTAACAATGTGCAAGGGATCCTCTTTCTCCTCACCCTTACCAGCACTTGTTATCGTTCACCTTTCTGATATTAGCCATGCTTACTCTGGTGAGATGAGATTTCACTGTGGTTTTGATTCACATTTTCCTGATGATTAATGATTTTGAATATTATTCATTAGTTTCACAGTTGTTGAGCATTTTCTATTATTTTAATATTTTTTAGTATTACATTTACGTGTTTACTTTAAAACTGATTTTGTAACTAGTGAGAAGATTTAGATTCATTCTTATACATGTGGATATCAATTTTCTCATCACCATTTATTGAAAAGATGTCCTTTATCCACTGACGTTCTTAGGACATTTGTTGAAAAGCAGTTGGTTATAGATGTATTGGTTTACTTGTAGGCACTCTATTCTGTTCTGACACTATATGTCTTTATGCTAACATAATGCTTTTTTGATTATTATGGCTCAGTGGTACGATTTCAAGTCAGGTAGAGTAACATCTCCTACTTTTTTTTAAGCTTTAAATGACTTTAATTGTTTCATTTTTTTCTTTCAAATAAAGTTTAGAATCATCATTTCTACTTCTGTGAAGAATGTCATTGGTATTTTGAGATTGCATTGAATCTAGAAATCACTTTGTGTGTTATGGACATTTAAATAATAGTGATTCTTTCAATCCTCGAACACAGGCTGTTGCTTCATATTTTTGTGTTCTCTTCAATTTCTGTAATCAGTGTTTTATAACTTTCATTGTAGAGACCTTTCATCTCTTTAGGAAAAAAAATATCCCTAGTGATTTTGTGGTAAATTTTATAAATGAAATTGCTTTCTTAATTTTTGTTTCAGACAAATGTCTATTGATATACAGAAATATTGAAATACAGAAATATTGATATACAGAAATACAGACATACTACGTTTTTTTGTGCATTGATTGTCCATCTTACAACTTTGCTTCACTTGAGTAGAATAGATTTTTGGGGATTTTCTATACATAAGATCATGACATCTGCTAACAGTGACAATTTGATGTCTTCCATTTTGGATGTTTAATTGATCTATATTGGACCTCCAACCCTATATTGAATAAATTAGATGGAAGTGAATATCTTTATCGTGCTCTAGATCTTTAAAAGAAAGCTTTCTGCATTTTCCCATCAATATTTTAGCCCTTGGCCTAATAGCATATAAAATGGTCTTTACTCTGAACATCCCTTATATGCCTAATTTGTTCAATGTTCATGTCATGAACACATGCTGAATTTTATCAAATGCCTTATAAGCATCAATTAAGATGTCCATATTGTTTTTGTCCTTCAACCTGTTGAAAGAATGCATCTAATTTAAAGATCTCTGTGTATTCACTCATCATTTCATCTCATAGGCAGAACCCCATTGGATCATAATAAATAATGTTTCCAAGTGCTGTTTGATTCAGTTTGCCAGTATTTTGTTCAAGATTTGTGCACAAAGTTTTATCATCAAACATATTGGTCTGCAGTTTTTAGTTTTCTTTTGTTTTAAAACTTTGGTTGAGTTCTCATCTGACATGGTATCAGGGTTATGCTGGCTATACCAGCATCATAGTACCATATTTACAAAAGATCCCAGCTGGACATGGTGGTGCACAGGTGTAATCCCAGCATTCAGGAGTAGGCAGGAGGATCACCAAGAGTTCAAAGTCAGCCTGAGCTACATAGTGAGTTCAAGACCAGTTTGAACTACAGAGACACTGTCTCAAAAAAAAAAAATTCTCTCCTCTTCAACTTTTTTGAGTAATTTAAGGAGAATTAGTAATAATTCTTCTTTACATGTTTGGTAGAATTCAGTTATGTGGTCCTGGGCATTCCTTTTGTGAAAGACTTTTACTTACTCATTGTCATTACTTATTATTGGTATGATCAGCTTTTCTGTGTCTCCGTGATTCATCTTTTTACCATGTATGTTCTATGAATTTGTATGCTTCTTATATATTATCAAAAGTGATGACTTCTACTTGTTAAAAAAAAACTGCAATGATCTTTTTGATCTTTTTATTTTAATTCTGTCATGTACAATGCTTCCAGTTTAATCTCTGATGTTCTTCAAGTTTTATTCTTCACCATTTCTTAATCTACCTAAGGATCTATGGAGTTTTTTTTTTTTAATCTCATTGAGTAAGTGGCTCTTTCTTTCATTGATGTTTTGCATTCATTTTAAGGTTACATTTTATTTTTTTCTACTTTGATCGCTATTCTTTACTTCTATCAACTCTGAATTTTATTCTTGTATTTATTCAATAGTTTTATTCTGGGAGATTTTTCTTGTATTTCTAATTCCTTGAAATGAAATGATGGGTTTTTATCTGGTACCTTTTGAGTTTGTAATGTGTATGTGCATCCTGTAAACTTTCCTCATAATACTGCTTTTGTGTATCACAAATTTTTTGCATGCTGTGTTCTCAATTTCCATCTATTCCAAGAAGTTTTTCATTTCTTTCTTGATTTCTTCCTCAATGTGTTGGTTGTTCTAGATTAAATTGTTTTATTTCCATGTATTTGTATGGTTCCCAAAACTTTTTTTGTAATTGATTTCTGGTTTTATTACATTGAGATCAGAAAACATACTTAACATGCTTTCAGGTTTTAAAATATTTGTTGACATTGATACAGCCTCTTATATGAGCTATCCTGAATAATTTTCCCTGTATGAAAGAGAAAATGTGTCTATGGCATGTGGTTCACACAATGCTGTATAAATATCTGTTAGGATTGTTTGGTAGTGTGTGAGTTCACTCTTTGCTGATCTTCTGTCTGGATGATCTATGCATTGCTGAAGTTGCATGTTAAAGTTTGCAGCCAATGCTGGGCAAAGTGGATCCCTTTAGGTCTGGTACTACATGATTTACATATTTAGCTACTCCAGTACAGTAAGCACATGCATTTGATTTTTTATTTATTCTTGTTGAATTGAATTCTTTGCATATATATAATTGTTGCCTTTTTTTCCTGCCTGAAAAATCTGCTTTATCTAATGTTCAAAGCGCAATCTTGCTTAATTTGGCTTCCATTTGTATTATGCATTCCTTCATTTTCTGACTCTGTGTGGTCTTAGCAATGAAGTGAGTTTCTTGCAAGCAATAGATAGTTGAGTCTTATTTTTAAACCCATTCAATTGTTCTACATATTTTGATTGGAGATGGAAATTCATTTACATACAAAGTAATTATTCACAGGTAAATCATTTTGAAACATGTTTTGTGCTTTTGTTTGCATTGCCTTTCTCTTTCCTCTCTCTCTCTCTCTTTCTCTTTCTTTTCCCCTGTCTTTTAGCTTTCTACAGTGGTTAAACCAATTAATCCAGTGGTATGTTTTGTTTGCTTACCATTTTTGGTTCATTTTACAAAATTTTACTTTGTGATTACTGTGAAATCAGTGTTTCATACTCAGTTTATGTATTCAAACCTCACATTTTCTTTCTGGAGTGGAGGTAGAATAGTGAAACTTTCGCAGATAACTGTAAATATGTTGGATTTCTTCCTGTTCTATAAGGCTGGGAGACCACTGAGGTTGCTCAGTAGAGAATCATATCATTTATTTATCAGACAGGTGACATATAATACAAACTACAAGTTTCCCATAGAACTATTGATTATTGTTCCGCCTGTTGAATTCCAGAAGAACAGTGACTAATTTCAACAGAACTTATATTCCTATTCCTATGAGAAAAAGTCCTCAAAAAATGATTGTTGGATCAAAGAGCTATAGATTCTGTTTTGCCTTTTTATTATGGAGAATAAATGAATTTTGAGAAATAGTTTTTAATTGCCATGTACAAATATTAACATAATCAGAACTTTTTTATTTAGCTTTTATCTCCTCAAATCAATCTAAGGATTTTTATTAGCATACTGTAAAAAGCAATGAAATAAGCTTTCATCAAGCTATGCATGGTTTATATGTTAAAATTCTCTTTAAATATATCATATATTCATGTTACACATTATTGACCATATAAAAATGATTACTTTTTCTACATAATTTCAAATTCTTTAATCTTACCGATGTGTTATTTTATCATTTTTTGAAATAAAGAAATTATTTTCCCCAAAATAATGGACTCAATGAAGTATCTGTGTATATATAGTTTTTTCTAAATTGACAATCTATTCATTTTTCTTATCATTCAGAATGACTTTAGAATATTTTCTTATAGAAATTTTAAATATATATATAAAATCTTACAATAACATTAGTAGAATTAACTAAATTTTAGTAATGGTACTATATATTTTTGAAGAAAGAGAATATATGTTCATGTATCTTATACAGGACATTGTGATTTTGTTCCTGAGTTTCATGGGAGAGTTCTTTTATGTAGTGTATTTTATTATAATAGAAGATTCCAACCATTCCCAGTAAGCTTTAATACAGGATCAGTTCTACACTGGGATAAGTGAGAGGCATCTTATCTGTCAGGCTACTTTCTGCATGCAGTTAGACTCAAGATTCTACTCAAGATCTCTACTATTCTACCATTCCAAGGCTGACAGAGCAATTGCTATCTGGAACATTGGCATTGGGAGAACAAGAGTCTATAAGTCACAACAGGAAATTCTGTTCACTGGATGGAGGTAATAATAAGATTCTAGAAAGAGAACTTGGAACTATATTACTGCCATGTACCTAATAGGAGGAAAAGTGAAAATATATGGCATTAACAGGACTAGTTACTATTACAGTCCAATTGTCATTCCTTTTAGATAATGAAGCTACCTACTCATTTAATGTTTATTTGTATTTTAATTTCCAAAGAAAATACTAATTTTCATCATGGGTAGACTCAAAAGAATCTCTCTCTCTCTCTTTTTTTTTTTTTGGTACCAGGGATTGAACTCAGGTCCTTGCTCCTGCACAGAAGGCAGCAAAACCACTGAGTTAAATCCCCAGCCTCAAAGGAATCTTTTATGATGAGTGAATTATAAAAAAAAATAAGTGTACAAAAGTACTTATGGATGAAGCATAACACAGTTTAAGTTTTGGAATAAATCATTAATAAATAATGTTCAATAGAGTTACACTTAATAAACCTATATGTTATAAACAATTTTTTCTCAAAGAAATATACACAATATGATAGGGTAAGAAATCAGAACAAAGATGGACTTAAAAATGAAGAAAGTGTCACTTCACGGTTAGGGAGTATGTCAATTATTCTTCTAGTTCCATACAATTGGATACTTACAAAACATTAAAATCAAATCACTTCTGGCAAGTGCTCCATAATGGATTAACTTGTCCATGATGTAATCAAGCTTTAGAACAATATTACAAATGCCAAACAAGAGTCTCAAACAGCAACATTAAGACCCTTTGCCAGCTGAATCCATTACTGTAGAAAGAAATCCTTCCGGTAATGTTAGGTCGCTGATGATAGCAATTTATTTCTCATTAGCTTATAACTACCTGACCCCTTCATCTGTTTCTGCTCTATAAAATTGCACTTCAAAATTTATACAGACAAACTCATAAGGAATCATTTTATTTCCTTCACTCAAATATGGGAGTGTAATTTCATGTAAGTGATTACTCTTCAGATTTCTAGTGAGTAATGCTGACCAGTTGCATTTTATAGTTGGGATTTTACAAAAGGTTAATATTGTATATAATAAGGGAAAATCAGACACAGATCCCACAGAGGTGTGTGATTGTAGTATTCATCACAGCATATTCAGAGAGTTTCTATTGACATAAAAATTCAAATTTAACCTTCTTTTTTCAATAAAATTCTAAAAGTATAGAGCAAAATCTCAAAGAATAGTAAAGTCTCTGTCATTAAGGAACAAAATATCTCTGAAGTACAGAAAGTGAGAGCAAGCATTCTGCAGAAATTAGCATAACCCTTCTTTGAATGTGAAGGTATATAGTACTCATATTCTATTGATGCTACACATTTGCCAATGTAATTATCTTAAAATTCTGGAGTCCAAAATTTTGCAGTCGCCTTCAAATGGATACTGGCCAGATCTTAGGTATGCTGAGCTTCCTCTGACAGTGCTATGGAGAATCCATACCTGCTCAATTCTAGCACCTAGAAATGTGTTTCTGGCAATCCTTGCACCAAACAGCTCCTGCATTTTTAAGTTCACCATCATAGTACATTGCCTGACTCATGAAACTGTCTTCTCTATGACCCTATCTTTTGCTTCCTCTTTCTTCCCACTTCTCAGGCAACATCTTTTAAGCACTGAAGGAGTGAACAACACTGGATATGACAAATGAACAATGTGAAGTATTGCTTAAAGAAAAAAATTCCCTGAATCTGATTTTAAAATTTTAAGAAAATATTCTAATTAGTTTCTGCTTATATTACCTGCTACCATTTTGTACAAATTTCATTGGCAAAAACACTGAAACATAATCAATTATTATTGGGTTGTGTGTCTATGGCTACAACAAAGAGTAAGGTACTATTTTTGACAGTCTTTTTACAAATGTACGGTGGAGACAGAAAAAGGAAGTAAAATTCTTATTACCAGAATAAGACATTCAGAAAAGCCAACTCTAAACTGATGTGAAAACCAAGACTGTCTACTTACTACACTTGAGTTGGTCTATTTCTGCAACATTGTGTTCATTTCAATATTGTGAAGAGAGAAGCACCAAAACTGGCATTATTATTCTTACAAAAGTTATGTTTTAAATGGCAGACTTCTCTATATTAGCACCCAATGCTGGACATTGGTTCCTAACATAATGACTAGTAATGTTTTCTAAAACTTTGTGTATAAGAGTCAAATCTCTGCCTTATGAATAGATTTGCCTGTCAAGCACAGCAGTGCCATTATGGATAATGCTGAAGCTGCTCTCTATGGACTTGTTTGTCACACCTGGATAGCAGCAAGGATGTATTCTGTTCACTGCTTCATATCATCAAGTTTCCATAATAATGTTTCTTTTTTTCTTAGGAAAGGAGTCACTAAATTATATCTTTTGAGTTTGAGAAGGGACTCTTATTTTTTTAAGGCATGAGTTTTACTCTAAGTTAAAAGAGAAAATTAAGAAAACATTACAATAAGAAGATGTACTGCAGTTTAGCAATACAAATGTCTTATTGCTATTGCAGTAGTGGCACTTATGTTTGCAATTTTTTACTGGATTGACTGAAATAGTTGATGATAGCTGTTGGCATATACTTACTCACATCCTTGCCATAATTCTCATGACAATATTATATTTAGTCTTCTTGTATAGCACTCTGTATTTGGACAAGCACATGCCTATTTGTATAGAAAAAAGAAGGATAATGGATAGATTTAGTAGAAAACATAGATAGATAGATAATCTTTATTTTTTAAAATTTAGACATTTTATCAGAAAGTTTAAACAGAATTAATGATAGAAAGAAAAGTACCAATCAAATTCGAAAATATTAACATGGTCATCTGGCTTTCATTAGATACCAAATCACTGCAAAATATCTGTATCATAGGAGGTTTACTAAGGTTTATGAAGGGGAAAGGATGTCCACATAAACATGATTCACTGGCCCCTGTAAGTGCCTATGGCAAATTCAAAAGAGTAGGGAAACAAAAAACATATTTTAGAAGTGAAGGAATAAACAAGATTACAGGAGAGAACAATACATAATATTCTGGAATAAATACAATTAACCCTAAGTTGTATCTTGCTGCATTTACTTGATTTCATAGTAAAGTATGTAGATCCCCACTGTAAGCAGAACATGAAAAGTACAAATAAAATTAACCAAGATAATCTCAGTATGAAGAAGAAATGGATTCTATAAATGAAAGAAAGTCTCTATGTTCTAAAAATTATTGAGGGAAATCTAGAGCCGAATGAATGATAGTTGCATTGAATATTAGACACATTCTTAAATATACAACTTTTACACTGAATGATGGTTGAATAAAAAAGAAATCAGGTTACATTTTAAACTAATAAATTGAAAAGAAAGGATAAAGAGGCAAGAAAAACAGAATTATAAAATACATCATGTTAGTAAAAACATGGAAAACACTGTGACTAAATATAACCTCTGAACATAAAAGCACACTGTGACAGCATCATGACTAGTGTTTCAGCTTCCTTGTGCCTATAGGAACAGATTAGCAGAGTTAGTGATTAGATAAAAAAGAAATTTATTCACCTCCAATTTGGAAGACCAAAGTTGTAAATAAAAGTTTTGTCTAGGGCACACTTCCCTGGAATGTTCCAAAACCTTCCCTTAACCTCCAGATGCTTCCACAACATTGAGTGGGAATGACATCACTCCAGTATCTACTCACTGTCACAGGATCTTCCTGCCTGTGCATGTCTGTGTGACTTCCCTTTTTGCACATGAAATCTGGGTACATTTTAAGGCCCAATTCCTCTGCTAGGGCTTCATTTTAACTCCATGTTTTGTAAACACCTTATTTCCTAATAAAGTCATATTACGAAGTTTCATTTGGGTGTGAATTTGAAGGAAACCATGTTGAATCTACTTCAATGAAACACAAAATGTAAATGAAATTTATATAATTAAGGATAAATAAGATAAGTATAAAGGAAATTACAAGGTTGGAAGAATTTGAGAAAGAATAGAAAAATAAATCTCGGAAAGGAAATGCAATTTTTTGTCAAGCAAAAGTAAAGATCATGAGTTGTTTCTGCATCTTCTAAACTGTTCCACTGATCCCTCAGTCTGTTTCTTTGCCAGTACCATGTTGTTTTTATCACAGTAGCTTTGTAGTATAGTTTCAATTTGGGGATTGTGATACCTGCTACCTTGACTTTGTTGCTTAGAATTGCTTTGGTTTTTCTAGGTCTTTTCTGGTTCCAAATGAATTTTTGGATTGTTTTCCCAAGGTCTGTGAAATATGCTGCTGTAATTTCAATTGGCATGGAATCTATATAGCAGTTTTGGAAATGTGGCAATTGTCACTCTATTGGTTCTTGCTATCCAGGAGGAAGGGATGTCTCCCTTTTGCTGATATACTCTTTGAACTCTTTTCAGAGTGCTGCAGTTTTCGGAGTAGAGGTCTTGATTTCCTTTGTTAGGTTAATTCCTAGGTATTTAATTTATTTGGATGCTATTGTCAAAGGAGTTGCTTCTCCAGTTTCTCTCTCAGTGAGTCTGTTGTTTGTGTACAGGAATTAGAAGAAGCAGAAACAACTCCAGACACACTCAGCCACCTCATCTTTGACAAAGGAGCCAAACACCCTCACTGGAAGAAAGATAGCCTCTTTAATAAATGGTACTGGAAAAATTGGATTTCAACTTGCCAAAGATTAAAAGTAGACCTATATCTCTCATCATGCACTAAACTAAAATTGAAATGGATCAAAGATCTAAATATTAAAACAGAAACACTAAACTTGCTAGAGGACAGGCTAGGTAGAACTCTTGAAGACACCAGCATAGGAAACAATTTCATGAACAAAACCTCAGTTGCCCATGAAATAGCACAAGGAATCAACAACTGGAATCTCTTCTTATTAAAAAGCTTCTGCACAGCAAGAGAAATCAACAACAGAGTGAAGAGACAACCCACAATGTGGGAACAAATTTTTACCAGCTGTTCCTCAGAAAAAGAACTACTATCTAGAATACATAAAAAACTTAAAAAAAAAATCAAACCTCCCAAATTTAAAGACCCAATCCAAAAATGGGCAGCTGAAATGAACAGGCATTTCTTATACAAAGAAGTACAAAGAGCAAATAAACATGAAAAACTATTCAACATCACTGTTCACTTGAGAGATGCAAATGAAAAGAAAGCTGAGATTCCACCTCACTCCAGAAAGAATGGCTGCTATCAGGAAATCAACAAATGACAGCTCGCAGTGCAGAGGAGGCTTCCAGATTGGCCCATCACAGCTCCCAGTGCAGAGAAGGCTTCTGGGTCAGTGTGCCACAGCTCCCAGTGCAGAGGGGGAGACTTCTGGGCCAATGTACCACTGCTCCCAGAACAGAGGAGGTGAGCCTTGCAGGTGAAAGCAGCAAACCCCTCTGTGCCCCACTGCTGAAATCAGAAGACACATAAATAAGCCTCAGAACCAGACTTCCAGATCACCTGCAACAACCTCAAAGGGAAGCGAGAAGGAACACTCTGATACTCAACCACCTGGCCTCCCTGAACTGGCACCAAAAGAGGGCCTGGAAAAAATGAAGTCAGAAATAATTTCTCACGTGATAGCAGAGATTTTGCCCATAGTGCAAGACATGATTAATAAATCTAGAGAGGACACAGATAAAAAAATAGAGCTGAGGAACACGATGGAATCCCAAAATATGAAACAAATGGAATCCATAAAACAGATTCAAACAGATTTTCAGGAGATTCAAAACTCCATTGAATGTCTATGCAACAGAATGAGACAATGTGAGGACAGAATTTCAGATATAGAAGATAAGATTGCAATTAGTGAGGAGGAAAAGAAAAATTTCTTTAAAATTCTAAGGACCACGAGAAATCAATCCAGCAGCTGCTAGATGATGCAAAGAAGAATAACATAAAACTGATTGGAGTCAATGAAGAAAGAGGAGAGAGTGCAGGTGACAGAAAAAAACTGTTCACAGAAGTGATGGCAAAAAACTTCCCAAGCAGAGGAAAAGAACCTCACATACAGATAAGTGAGGCATATAGGACTCCAAATACCCTTGATAAAAAAATCTACACATAGGCATATAATTGTTAAGATTCCAGAAACCCAACAGAAGAACAAAATTCTATAAGCACTTAGAGAAAAGAAACAAAACACATACAAAGGAAAGCCCATCAGAATCACAGCAGACTTCTCAATGCAAACCCTCAAGGGAAGAAGAGGTAGGAGTGATGTATTTATTTTAAGCCCTAAAGGAAAACAATGTCCAATCCAGGTTAATGTACCCTGCAAAACTGTGTTTCACAATTGATGGAGAAATAAGATACTTTCATGATAAAGAGCCACTTAGGAACTTCATGAATACCACACCAGCACTCCAAAAAATTTTAGAAAAATATCCTAGGAAAAGACAGCAAGGATCACAACTCCAGGAAGCCCAGCAGAATGAATCCACCAGGAATGACAAGAAATTAAAAGCAAAGGGGGAGAATTCAACAAAAAGAAAAAGTCATGACAATGGTAACTCAATATGTATCAGTTATAACCATCAATGTTAATGGTCTCAATTCACCAATCAAAAAAAATAGACTGGCAGAATGGGTCAAGAAGCAAGATCCAACAGTATACTGCATACAAGAAACACACTTAATTCAAAAAGAAACTCATAGACTGAAAGTTAAAGGGTGGAAAACAATACTCCATGAGACAGGAATGTGAAAAAAAAGCAAGAGTAGCTATCCTCTTTACAGACCAAGTGGATTTCAAACCAACACTGATTAAGAGAGACGAAGAAAGACACTACATCCTTGTAAAGGGAAAAATTCAAGAGGAAGACATGGCATTCATAAATATATATGCACCAAATACTAGTGCACCCAACTATGTAAAACAAATACTAACAGACATGAAAAATCATATAAGCACTAATACAATAGTAGTGGGGAAACTCAATACTGCATTGTCACAAATAGATAGATCAACTAGACAAAAAACTAGCAATGAAATACTAGAACTTAATCAAACTCTTGAACAAATGAACTTAACAGATGTTTACAGAGTGTTTCACCCCACAAAATCAGAATACACATTCTTTTCAGCTGCACATGGGTCGTTCTCCAAAATAGACCACATACTCACTCATAGAACATATTTAGGTAAGTGCAAAGGAATTGAAGTTATCCCCTGTATATTATCATACCATAGTGCAATGAAATTGGAGATCCATAGCAAAAGAAACCACAAAAACTTCATAAACATGTGGAAATTGAACAACACACTTCTGAATAACCAATGGGACACAGAGGAAATTAAAGACGAAATCAGACAGTTCCTACAACTAAATGACAATGACACTACAACATATCTGAATTTTTGGGACACAATGAAAGCAGTCTTAGGAAGGAAATTCATTGCAGTGAATTTTCACATTAGGAAAACAGAGCAAGTCCAATTAAATAACCTGATGCTGAACCTCAAGCTTCTAGAAAAAGAAGAGCAGGACAAACCCAAAGCTCACACAAGAGAGGAAATTATAAAGATCAGAGCAGAAACCAATGCAATGGAGACAAAGAGAACACTACAAAAAACCAATGAAATCAAGAGTTAGTTCTTCAAAAGAATAGACAAAATTGACAAACCCTTAGCCAACCTTATCAGCAAAAGGAAAGAAAAGGCCCAATTCCATGCAGCGAGGGATGAAATTACAATGGACTCAGCAGAAATGCAGAGGATCATCAATACCTACTTCGAGAACCTATACACCAATAAGATAAAAAACACCAGAAAAAATGGACAGATTCCTAGATACATATGAATTACCAAAGTTGAATGAAGAAGACCTAAAACTTCTAAACAACCCAATATCAAGCAATGAAATTGAAAACATAATTAAAAACTTACCAACTAAGAAAAGCCCAGGTCCTGATGACTTCACTGCTGAATTATACAAGACATTTAGAGAGGAACTACTGCCACTACTGTTTAAACTCTTCAATGAAATTGAAAGGGAAGCAATACGCCCAGTTTCATTCCTGGAAGCAAGCGTCACCTTGATTCCCAAAGCAGAGAAAGACCCAACTGAAAAAGAGAACTATAGGCCAATCTCACTAATGAACATAGGTGCAAAAATCTTTAATAAGATACTGGTAAATGGAATGCAGAAGATCATCAAGAAGCCCATACAGCCTGACCAAATGGGATTCATCCCAGGGATGCAGGGATACTTCAACATATGCAAATCAATGAATATAATACATTATATCAATAGACCCAAGGACAAAAACCATATGATCATCTCACTAGATGCAGAAAAAGCATTGGACCAAATCCAACAGGCATTTATGATACCCCCCCCCCCAAATTGGAATAGACAGTCTCCACCTCAGTCTGATAAAAGCCATCTATGGAAAACCAACAGCCTATATCATACTAAATGATCAAAAGCTGAAATCCTTCATGCTAAAATTGGGACCAAGACAGGGATATCCACTATTACCACTCCTGTTCAATATAGTTTTGGAAAGATTAGCCATGGCAATTAGACAAGAGAAAGAAATAAAAGGAATAAAAATAGGAAATGAAGAAGTCAAATTGTCATTATTTACAGATGACAAGATACTCTATGTAGAAGACCCCAAGAACTCCCCCAAAAGTCTTCTAGACTTTATAACCCAATTCAGTAAAATAGCTGGATACATGGTCAACACACAAAAATCAATAGGTTTCCTCTACATGAACAACAGACTCATTGAAAGAGAAATAGGGCAAACAATTTCTTTCACAATAGCATCCAAAAAACTGAAATACCCGGGAATCAACCTAAGAAAAGAAATCAAAGATCTCTTCTCTGAAAACTATAGCACTTTGAAAACAGAGATTGGAGATGAAATCAGAAAATGAAAGGACATCCCTTGCCTCCTGGGTAGGAAGGATCAACATAGTGAAAATGGCTATACTTACAAAACTGCTATATAGATTTAATGCAATCCCAATTGAAATCCCAGCAGCATACTTCATGGACTTTGAGAAAACAATCCAAAAATTCATTTGGAGCAAGAAGAGACCCAGGATAGCAAAAGCAATTCTAGGCAAGAGAGACATGGCTGGGGGTATCACAATCCCCAACTTGAAAGTATACTACAAAGCTACTGTGATAAAAACAGCATGGTACTGGCAAAGAAACAGACCTGAGGACCAGTGGAACAGATTATCAGATGCAGAAACAACTCCAAACACACTCAGCCACCTCATCCTTGACAAAGGAGCCAAACACCCTCACTGGAGGAAAGATAGCCTCTTTAATAAATGATGCTGGAGGAATTGGGTTTCAACTTGCCAAAGACTAAAACTAGACCTATTTTTCTCACCATGCACTAAACTAAAATCAAAATGGATTAAAGATCTAAATACTAAAACAGAAACTCTGAACCAGATGGAACAGAGGTTAGGTAGAACTCTTGAAGACATTGGTATAGGAAAAGGTTTTATGAACAAAACTGCAGTTGTCTATGAACTAGCACAAACAATCAACAAGTGGGATCTCTTCTTTCTAAAAAGCTTCCCCACAGCAAGAGAAACCACCAGTAGTGTGAAGAGACAACCCACAACGTGGGAAAAAATTTTCACCAGAGGTCCCTCGGACAAAAGTCTACTATCTCAAATTTATAAAGAACTTAAAAAAAATCAGA
Organism: Heterocephalus glaber; assembly: GCF_053883595.1. NCBI lineage: Eukaryota > Metazoa > Chordata > Mammalia > Rodentia > Bathyergidae > Heterocephalus > Heterocephalus glaber. Next base: position 1,791,593 of record NW_028258465.1, read on the forward strand.
CCTCCTAAATTTAAAGACGCAATCCAAAAATGGGCATTTGAAAGGAACAGACATTTTTCAGACAAAGAAGTAAAAATGGCAAATAAACATATGAAAAGATGTTCAACATCACTGGTCATTGGAGAGATGCAAATGGAAACAATGCTGAGATTCCACTTCACTCCAGAAAGAATGGCTGCTATCAAGAATTCAACCCATAGCAAATGCTGGGGGAAATGTGGGGAAAGAGGAACACTGCTTCACTGCTGGTGGGAGTGTAGATTGCTGCAACCACTGTGGAAATCAGTATGGAGATATCTCAAAGAAGTAGGACTGGAAGTTCCATTTGACCCAGCTATGCCCTGCTGGGTATCTTCCCCAAAGAATTAAACAATTCATACCACAGTGATATATGTGCACCCATGTTCACAGCAGCACAGTTTATAGTAGCTAAAACTTGGAAACAGCCCAAATGCCCATCAACTGGAGACTGGATAAAGAAAATGTGGTTATTTTTTATAAAATGGAATACTACTCAGCCATAAAAAATGAGAAATTAGAGACATTTATAGCTAAATGTATGCACATTGAGGCAATATTCTTAAGTGAAATAAATAGGACACATATGTGTAAATACCAAATAGATTCTCTAGTGTGAGAAATTGAAAATGTAAATAAGTACTAAAAGGTATAATAGATAATGTGAAATATGAAGAAAAGGGGCAAAGGGGAAGGGGAAGTTGGAGGGGTAGGGGAAAAGAAAGAAGGGAATGGAATTAATATGAGAAAATGCCAAAAAGCCAACAAAGTCTTTGTAAATAGTGAGGGATTGAGGGGTTGAAGGGAAGGCAGAGGAATATGGAAAAAATAAGAACCAAGAGACTATGTAAAGGTGCAAATTTCCAATGATGGATGTCATTTTACTGTATACCTAAAATGTACCAATAAAAGGATATACAGTTAAAAAACCCGAAATCAACAAATAACAAATGCTGGCAGGGTTGTGGGGAAAAAGGAACCCTTTTCCACTCATGGTGGGATTCTAGAGTGATAGAACCACTGTGGGAATCAGTATGGATTTTTGGATACCTCAAAAACCTAGGACTAGCAGTTCCATTTGACCCAGCTATTCCCCTGGTGGGTATCTTCCCAAAAGAATTAAAAGAATCATACCACTGCAATATATGTGCACCCATGTTCATAGTGGCACAGTTTGTAATAACTAAAACATGGAAACAGTGCAGTTGCCCATCAACTGTAGACTGGATAGAGATGTGTGTGTGTGTTTTTTAATGCAGTACTACTCAGCCATAAAGAATGAGAAACTAGAGACATTTATAGCTACCTGGATGCACATTGAGGCCATACTCTTAAGTGAAATAAATAGGATACACATATGTAAATAACAAATAGTTTCTCTGGTGTGAAAAACTAAAAGTGTAAATAAGGATCAAAATGTATAATAGATAATGTGAAATAGGAAGAAAAGATCTCAAGCAGAAGGGGAAGTGGGAGGTTTAGTGGAAAGGAAAGAATGGAAAAGAATAAATATGAGAAAATGGAAAAATGGAAACAAAGTTTTTGTAAATAGGGAAGGGTGGAGTGGTTGAAGGAAGGGCAATGGAATGGGGAATAATTAAGAACCAAGATATATAATGTAAAGATACAAATTCCCAATGATGAATGTCATCATATTGTATACCTAAAATGTACCAATAAAATTAAAGTATTTTTTAAAAAGTAAAGATCATGAAATAATGTCATTAGAAAAATAAAAAGGGAAAACAAATTAAAAAATCGTTGAAGACTTTAGAACCATCAAAGTGTATGGCATAGAAATAGTTGACTAGGATTTCAAGGTCAAGTGAACTCATTATCAATTATCAATGTCTTCAATATAGACAACTAACTTCATATAAGAGAAAAAGGTCATCCAAGATAAAATTCCAGACACCTATTTAAAATAGAATATTGAAGCCCTGAAATAAACTGTACTCAGACATTCAAAAGGAAAAACAGAAAATTCCTTGTAAGGAAATATGTAGAAATCTAGCAAAGTTTGTATAGGGTCTATATAGGAGGAAAATAAGTATTCTTGTGAAAGAATTTTTTAAAAAAACAATATAAATAAAGGAGAAGATATTCCATTTCCACAGATATGAAGACTCAATATTGTTAATAAGTCAGTTCTACGTGGGTGTGGGAGGATGTGGCTATTACCTTAACACCCTGGGAGGCTGAACCTGGAGGATCATAAGTTCAACCCCATCCTGCGACTTAGTGAGAACTTAGTCTCAAAATACAAAAAGAGAGAAAAGAAATTAAAATGGGTTATGGGTTATGTACAGCTCTATGTGAAGGCCTTGGGTTAAGTCTCCAACACACACACACACACACACACACACACACACACACACACAGAGTCAATTCTTCCTAGGATGATCTATAAATTTAATGCACTTCCAAAGTCCAGCCAGCTATTTTTCACATACTATTGGCTTATGCTAATGTTTATATGGTAATGAAAATGACTTAGATTAGCCAACACAAAACTGAAAAGGACAAACTCAGAAGACTTAGATTACCTGGCTTCAAGACAACAATGGCCACCTCATGTTGTTGAAATAAAGAGAAATAGATCAATTGAATCGAGCAGACAGCTCAGAAAGAGCCCCATGTAGAGTCCACTAAAACATGGAAAGGTAGTAAAGTCAATTCAGTAGAGAAATTATAATTATTCCACAAATGGTGCTAGGATAATTGGCTATCTATATGGTCCCCCAAAACAGAAGTCTCTAAATACAGATTTCACATCTCTTCCAAAAAAAGAATTTAGAACCAATCTTATAACTAACTGTAAAGTGAAAAAGTATAAAACCTGGAACATAACATCTGAAAACACCTAGGTGATTTTGAATTTCATGATAAATTTTGAGATATAATGCAGAAAATATGATCCATAAAAGAAAATGGGAAGTTTGTACTTTAAAAAATTAAACACTTCTGTGTAAAATATTACTAAAAAGAGTAAAGAGACGTCACATATTGGGTAACTAAAACAAATATATATGATAAAACATGTCTGATAAGAAATTTTATTCAAATATAAAAAAGAATTTTTACAATTTAACAATTGGTGAACAACAGCCTAATTAAAAAACATGAACAACAACCTAATTAAAAAACATGAACAAATTATCTAAATAAAATCCTCACTGCAAATTAAAAGAAAATATCCCCCAGTAAATGGCTGAAACCAGCCGAAGTCTCTGAGAATCCAAGAATCCTGGCTGAGTAGCACGATTTCCTCGTGGGACCACTGTGTAGAGGAGCCGCGGGGCAGAAGTGTGCCAGGTTCCTCCTACGGACTCACACTCAGGAATCCAAGATGTCAGCCCTGAGGAAGCTCTGCGAGAGGCGTGCTCCATGGAGGGGCTGCGTACGGAAGTCTGTAGTATGTGTTCAATTTCTTTTTTTGGTGCCAGGGATCGAACTCAGGACCTTGCACTTTCCAGGCAGGCGCCAGAACCACTGAGCCAAATCCCCAGCCCATGTGTTCAATTTTAAGTAAAAGAAAAGGATCTAAAACCCAGTGGTATTGATTTTTAAAAGTTAAAATTAATATTGAAAAGTAAGAGTGTATATAATAACAATAAATAAGTTATATTTCATAGCTGGATTTCAAAGTAACTTATTAATTCTTAAAATAAATAAGAAAAAATGCTAAAGCATGAAATAAGTAATGATATTAGATAAATAATGATATACGTAGTATTTTATGGACAATTTTACAAAAATGAGGAACATCTCTTATATTTACCTCTACTGGGATAAATTTGGAGGCCTGAATAGACATGCTATTTCAAGAAAAAATTGAAACCAATTGTAGAACATGTGAGGTATAAAAAACTGCCATAAAATTAATGGGGAAATATCTTAAGAATACCTCTACCAAAATATTAAGCCCATATCACTTCAAACTGACTCTGCCATATCTTCTACCAAAGGATAAATCTAGCCCTATATAAATGACACCAAGAAAAATAAGCATCTATTCCAATTATTTTCATGAAGCAAACAGAATACCCATTTAATCAATACGCACAGGGATAAATATGAATAAGTAAGGAATTACAGGCAAATATCTATGCAAAATATATAAATTTCTTAATCAAATGGGTATAAGCAGATTCCAATGTTATATTAAAATATATGCATATTAATTTTTGTGTATACTATAAGCCTAATTATCTTTTTATGAACTCATTTACTTATATTTTCATCCATCTTTATCTACATATCTTTGTTCAAAAACAAGTATGGTACTTAGAAACAACATTCATGGAACATTCCAATTGATCTTAGGAAGGAAATATTTTGCATTATTTTCACAACTATCAGGCATTACTTTAAGGAATAATTAATAAAACTAAACAAAGGACAGAAAAACTGTTATATATTAATTATACAACAGAGGGTAAAACTATTACCAAAATTTCATATTCTTCTGGGTGGAACACCACATAAATATTTTCCAAAAATGAATCAGACAGAAAATAAAATTATGCAAGGTTTTTCACTTATTGCTAGAAGAAATTTATAATGACACTGTGGTAAGCAAAATAAGAAATGGACCACATATCTATAAGAATTGGTTTTAAAAGGCTAATGAAAGTTAAATAACTAGGAAATGAAGCATGAAATCTACATAATTACATAATTACTTATTCTAAAATTAATTCCTGATAAATTGAAAATTTTAATTTCAAACAAGTTCATAAAAATGCAAGAAAAAATTTTAAATTTCATTTAGAATATGTTAATAAAAAGTTATATTCCAAGGAGGAAAATAAATAGTAAAATTTAAAAGATTTGGGGCTTACATGCCAAAAAAACCCCAGTTAAATAACAAAAGAACACTTGGAAAAATATTTGCAAGCCATATTTTAAGCAAAGATATAATTTACATAAATTGTCAAATCAAACTGAAATACAAAGGACTAGTTCAATGAAATAAATGAACCATTTCAAAATATGAAATGATAAATATTTGATGAACTATAGATTAGAACTGCTCTCATTATCATATTTACCCCCAAAACTTGTACAATTTTTATTTACAATTAAAAATTTTAAATATAATATTACTTTTAAAATTTCTAAAATGGTCAAATTTCTCATAAAACACTGAAAATAAAACTTCAGAAAGATAATATTTTCTACCAATCAGCTTGGAAACACAGTGACATATTTTGATACACAATTGTTCATAAGGGTTTCTGGTGGTAAGAACCTATGTAATATATTGATCATCCAAACATTAGCAGTGACTTTGGAATAGAGAAGAAGAGAGTTCTAGACTATTTCAGAGCATGTATGTGTCCCAGTCAACCACAGCTCTTATCCTGTCCCATCTAGTCACACAAGTCTCATGGGATTATAGTGTTAAACTGCTGAAAATGAGGAAATGCCAGAAGTGTCCGGTAAACAGAATTAACAATTACTTCATTCTCCTTTGAGATGACAAATACTCAACAAATTTTCCTTTCCCCACACACTGCCCTCCAACATTCTCTGAAGGACAATATTGTTTTAAAAGTCCATTGCATCACAATCTTGAGTTGGGGAAAGGCATTTTTATTTTTATAGTAAGACTCTAAAAAAGTAGAGGGACATGGAGAAAATGAACAGTTTCAGTAATCCCCACAGAAATTAAATGATAAAAACTACCAAAAGTTGTAAGGTGATGGAGCAGTTTTAGTGGATGTACATTCCTGGTGTTAGGTGCAAGGATAGAACTGACTCACTGTATTATGTAAATGTTCAGATTTACGGCTCAATATTCCTTGCAGTCAACAGAGAACTTTAGGAAATGCTTCTGTGTGATTAAGTACTTAATTACTTCAGAATAGATTAATAAATTTTCAAAGTTTAGGATCTTTATGGTTTTTATTTGATGAGATTTTTAAAAAACTTTTTAGAATTATCTCTACCTAGGATGACAATAACAGGCTTCGTGGCATATATCCATTCCATAAGACTTGAAAGTGAAAAAAACAGGAGATAAAATTTGCATTTCACTGATTGTACTGGTTCTATATGTAAGCAATTAAAAATATATTCTTAATAATGCATGGTTTCATTTATTCAACAATATGTTAGTTTTTCCTGCGAAGTCATTGCATGTAGAGATCAGTGTTAAAATTATACATTATATATATTATATAAAATTTATAATTATCATTGTTTGGCGATATCAGTCAACATTTTCTGCATCTATCCACTAGGCAGTTTTATAAAATTAACAAACCTTGATTACATTCTTTATACCTTCTTTCTTCCTTATTAATTTCTTCTACAAGTGAACATGAAACCATGATAATATGTGACTATAAAATAGATTTTTCAGGGGATGTATTTTAAATTGTTTCTGCTCACAAGTTTTAAGTTTCTACATATTTTTTCATTAATGTAAATATGCTGTCAGTACATCAGAAGCTGGTGTGTTTTATCTCCCTGTTCTCCTTTAAGTGAAATATGTTTTGATGGACGAAATCTAGTATAGTGAACTTATGTCTCAGGTAAAATCACTGAAGTAGCAAAAATGCACAGAACATATAAAAAAGCTCAACATTCTAGAATGTGGAATTAGTGTTCACATTCCACTGTGTCGTGTGCTTAGTGTATCTTTATTATCATCATCTGCATCCTACACTTTCTCTTGGGGCCGCCTTTCACTTCTCGTGCAATTTTGTTGACACGCTACATATCAGCTTCTAAAAAATTTATGCAGTGGAACAGAAAGGTGTTTCCTTCTTAAAGTTTATATGCCTGAGTGTGGGTCTCTTGATGCTGCAGCAGTAACTATTTCTGGATCACATCCTGGGATTTTTGCCAGAATACATTTGAAAAGGAAGAAAGGACAAGGAATACCAAAGCGTGACATTAAGAGCAAATCTTCAAGTTGTTAAAAATTGATGATGTTTTCATAGGAGAAGTCTGTCACATAGCTATCAATTTTAGAATAAGTGCACCTCGACTTTTACATATTATATTTGCATGAAATATCTAATCATACACAATTAGTGCACATATTTATATATTTTGTGCTTAAGTCATGACTATGAAAGATGTTTTGCATATTGTGTTGTGTAACTCATTCAATGTATTTGATTGAAAGTATAAAGGAGGGCATTTCTTCTCATCAAATATCATTGGCCCAGCCTGCAAAGAGGACAGAACCCAGTCCAATGAACTTCTTGGTTTACCCCCTTGTTTCCTTCCATTTTGCCATCTCCCACTTGTGAGAGGCGCTGAATTAGCACAGGAGCCCAGGATTCACAAGGACACATTTCACCATTTGGCAGAGCCAAGATGTGGACATGGGCAGGGACTATTTTATAGTCAGGTGATGTAGGTTCTTGTCCTCTCTGCAGAGGCCTGGTCAGAATAAGGGAGCATGATGCTGCACATGAGACATTAATCCTAAAGGGGTCAGGATCATGCATAGAGAGAGGGAGGCTGTTTAGAATTTCTGGAAAACAAAATATTTGAACATAGAAACAAGTTCATCATGTATATTAGAACTTTTACTCATTGATTCTGTTAATTGAAGAAAAAGTTCTTCAAATTATCCAGGAATACATTATCATAGATAATTGGGCGGTCCAAGCATGGGGAAATTAGATTGCAATGTATTTCAGTAGAGCCCCATGTTCTCTGCACTGAAAATATCTCAGTGTTTCTCCCTAACAACCAATATTGTGCTTTAATATAAGAGCAATAAAGAAGGAAAAAGAGAATATTATACCTCTAGGGAGAGTTTTTTCACTCAAAATTAAGTTATTTTATTACCTGATATTTACAGTCATCAAATAACTCTATGAGTTTATTTAAAATATGAAAGGAATCAAATATTACTTTGAAGCAGAAGAAAAGGATCCAAATTTTGAAATTTTTGAAACAGGCCATTTTGAGAATATTTTGTGTGATCCATAAAAGTTGAAGTAAAATTAATAACAGAAAAAACATTAAACAAAAGGGCTCCGACAGAACAGCTAAATGAAATTTAAAGAAAAATTTGTAGGACAACGAAATTAATAATAAATAATAGATCTGAGAAAATGGACATTAGAGAAAATGGAAGGGTAATTTTTAAACTTTTTTACAAATGAACAAATTATGAAGAATGCAGTTTTTCCACAGAAATCTTTGGGCTCCTAAATCACATTTGAAGTGAGAGGGAGAGAAACAAGAAGGATGAAGGAAAACCCTTCAGACTAACAAAGACAACCCTAAACTCAGGGATATTAGAGAAGTGACTAATTAATTTTCTATAAAATATCTAGTTGGAAAGTATTTTCAGTTACACTCAGGTCTATTTCCAAGTTTCCAGAATGTCCATTTTACGTTGCAAGAACAGTTTGTCATGTTTTTTGGATTGTCTACTACGTTATGCTAGTCCACAGAAAATCACTCCTCATCAATGAATTAAAAATCAGGAGATTTGAAACACTTTTCTTTGTATATGTAAGTAAAATGAAATAAAGTGTTTCTTTATGTTTACCATCTCTTTCAAATATTTTGCCTTGAAAGATTTAATGCATTTTGACACGATCCACTGTCATTGTTATTCTCAATATTAGATTTTTATAAATACTTGGTATGCATCCATCCCTCAGTCTTTATGGGATATTAATTCCAAGAGCCCTCTTACCCACCTTCCATAGACAGAAACACCTGCATATGCTCAATTCTCTCAAGTATAGTGGTATGGTATAGTATTTGTATATGAACTATGAACATCCTCCTGTATACTTTAAATCACCTCCAGTGAACTTACACAACCAATGCAATTTAAACAATGTAGAAAAACGTGTAACTTGGCATTGCTTAAGACTAAAGACAACAAAATGGAGCCTATTAATGTGCTCAATACAAATGCATTTTTCAAACATTTCCAATCCATAGTTGCTAAGCTTCAAATGTAAATCCCATGGGAATGGAAGTTCAACTGTATTTGAAAAACTTTATTAAAAAATTCAACTACATTGATGACATCATCAAGTTCACTTCATCTTCTTGTTGAAACCCTCTCTGTAGTAATGTAATGACTTTATTACTACTAATCTGTATTTTGTATTTGAAAGATCTTCACTATGTCAAAAATGTCTAAAAGATTCTAGCTGTAGCATATAGATTCACAGCTGTAACTGATGAAGAGCCTGTACCAGGATAAGCATTGATAGGAGACGGCTCATCCATTTTTCTTTCCTGTAATATTTATTACTCTAACCTTGCATCTGTACTTTCCTTGAATAATTTTGAAGCCATTTGGCTATTTAGTGAGTTGGCTGAGTTAAAATTATTGGCAACAGTCCTTAAAAGCACTCCTCCATGCACATGTAAATGGCATGCTGCAATGCTCCACAGGTAAATGGAAGAGTGTAGATAGTTCAGACAGTGGAAACTTAACTTAGGGAACCCTGTGGGTTGTGACAGGGGATGGGTGGACACCTGGAATCCATGAAGGTATTGGCAGCAGGCCATATATGAAGCTTAGTAGAGCTCAATATTTTTGTTAAATCTTCCAATGAGATATCTTTATCCATATCTATATCTATATCTATATCTATATCTATATCTATATCTATATAGCTCTAACAATTTTTCCAGAGTTGTTCTGTACATATATTGAAGTCAGTGCTGCTGATTGCTTGTGGGGTGACAAGCCTGATCTGAACCACAATATAAGGTGGAAATTGTAAGCTCTAAGTAAAAGTGCTTGGAACACAATCTCAACTTAATGAGTATTGGCTGTGCCTTAATCTCCTCCATTCAAAATATTTTTACTTGACAAACTTCACATGGTTCTTTCATAACACTTGTAAAGTAAAAAAAAAATCCTCTTAACTTCTTTTTATAGAAGAGGAAACCCATCCACCAAGACACTGTGTGGCTCCGTAGGTCAGAGGATTCATCAGTAGCAGGCATGGAATTTGATCCAAATAAATCAGTGTCGTGAAACTAACTTCCTCAATACTCAGTCTCTCAAGATCCACCTCATCTAAATATGTATATTGTTGGCATATTGGGAAGATTCAATGACATGTGAGCATTTAGAATAGGCTTGGCACATGGCTAGCACTTCAAGCAGGCTATTTACTGTGGCAGACAATTTTGCCATGTGGTTGAGACTATATTTGGTGTAGGAGGTGAAAAGAAAGATGAGGAATGAGACCCAAAGGAAAAGTGTGAAAGTTCCTAGCACATCAGCTACCCTGATTCAAACCATTCTTGAGGTTGGCTGCTGCTCAGCCCTTTCTTTGTTTTGCTTTGCTTTCAATAAAGGTGACTCTTAGAGTACAGGCGTGGCAATTGTAGTTCTGTATCCACTTTGCCATTCCTTATGTTTTGATTAATAACCCTGCTGTTGCTTTCATTGGATATGGTGCTTAATGAGAGAAAAGAGAAAGGGAAGAAAGAATGAAGAAGAAAATGAAATAAAAGGAAAGGTGGAGAATGGGGAGGAAAAGTGGGAAGCAATTTCAGATCGTTTCTTTTTCCTTGTATGAAAAGTTGCAGGCAAGTAGAATAAAGAGTATTTATTTATCACGAAAAAAGAGTGCAAAATCAAAAAAATGTGAGGAAATTTTGCTGATAACATATATACAGACATTTACATTTAATATTTGGAAGCACATGAAAAACTGCCAATATCAGCAAGACATTTAGGTCATTAATTCTATGTGTGTATACATGCATACCTATGTGTCTCCAGTCTGCAGCTTTTCAAAGATTTGGATATCTGGGATTTTTAAATAATTTTTAAATTTTATTAGTGTATGTTTGCAGCTCATGCAGTTTACAATCATCTTGGGGAGTGGTTCCATGTACACATTACAGCTTATTTGTTTTTTAAAATCCCTTTCTCTTTTCCTCCCCTTTCTCTTCGTCCTTTGGTTCTCCTAGCCCCTGTTCTGTACTTGCTAATATTATTTGTTCTAGCTCATGCTATGGCATTTATATTTACATCAATTGGTGTTATTAGGTTCCTGTGCATGGCACAACTTGATTCCTCTCATTTCCCCTTCCCCTCCTTCAGATATCGTGTATGTGAACTTTGAAAACTTAAAAGAAGAACCCTCATCCCAAAATGGAAACACCATAATTCAATCACATGGAAAATCTCCAAGAAGCTTACTTCTTGTTTACTCAGGACACCGGTTGACTTTATAAATTAGATAAATCATTAGCACTAGCATTACTGAAGGCAAATCAAAGCAGATTGTAAAAGTTTTACCTGGTTCAGATATTTGACTTAAAGTATCAGAAGAAAAATGGATCTTTTTTCTCAAACACCTAAACTCAATAAAAGACTTTTAGTAATAGACAAAATATCAACTTGACATGCACTGCAAACAATATGGGTTTGCTTTTTTACCAGAGCAAAAGCATTAGACACTGGCATTGAGATATTTTTCTAATGCCGAGTATCATTCTAATGGTTGAAACAAAACATTCAAAGGGAAAGACTCCAAAGAAAATATCAGAGAGTCCATTCTCCGGTCATATTTCCTTTCTCTGCAATGGCAGTGATTGGATTAAGATCATTACAACTAATGTTTCTATGTTTATTAACTCAGAATTCTGTGACTCAGGAATTTCTGAGTCCTATGAGGATTAGTGAATAGAAATATTTGCTTATCAGATTTTGAATATTTGGCATTAAAGAAGAATTGTAATAAGCACTTTGGATTTCTTGGGAGATTAAGTGAAATATGTGCAAATCATCAAAACAATGCCTTGTACATAATGGACAACTTCTACATCATACCAAGTGCTGTAAAAATTCCATTCCAACTATTCCAGCTATTAACTACACTGGACCTGGGTTTCCATTCCCTGATTACTTCTTAGCATTCTAATCTGTATTACTCTACAGTGTAAGCTGTAAACAGGCACACAGTGTGGCACACAATTTTTTTAAAAAAACAAACAGCTTTAAATTTAAAGAACTAGAAGGACAGAAAGAGTGAAAGTAATTTGAGTGTTTTCTGTATTAATTTCTATTATTTCTCTTACATCTGGTAGTAGAATTCAATATATAGAAAGATTATATATATAAAGATTTTATATATATATATATGTATGTATTTCCAGAAATGCAGTGACAAATATAAATTTTGAGCTCCATTATAGGAATATTTGTGCTTGAGTTACTTCATTACAGAAGTGGCACTTTTTTTTCTTAGGACAATACATCGAAAAATTTAGTTGTGCACGTCACATCTAATAATACTAAAAGGAATCTGGTATGATTAGTAGTGGTATAATGAATATAACAAGAATTAATAATATCTGGCCACTTCTTGAAGTTTTAATGGCTCCATCTGTCTCTTAGCTCATTTAAAGTAACTAATCCTCTCTTGTTTTTTTTCAGATAGTAATTAACACATCCTAGCCTGTCAAGGCTATATGTGCTCCTGAACATAGGAACAATTGTGTGAATGAAGAGAGCACACGGAGATTACATCTTACCTCTGTACCTGTCTTTAGGATGGATAACCTAGTGCTTGCAAGGTGAATTTTTATTTATGAGAGAAGGAAATAAATGCAGAGCATGCGACAAGCACATGACCATCACTCTGCAGTAAATAAAACAAGTTAAGCAACACTTTTCATGTTCATTTGCTGTTCATTTCCTCAAACCATTTTGTAGATTAACATATATTTCTAGAACGCAATGATTATTTTGTTGTCTATCATATAATTTTTCATACTTTACTTATTTACATTTATCTAAAGCACAATATTCCCTTGCAAACTAACTCTATCAATGTAGCTATAAATAAAAAGGGATATTCTGGGAAGGTACTTTTAAATTACACTTTAGTAGAAAAAGTGCTACAGAAATTTAAAAAATGATTATAAAAATAGAGCCTTATTTTTTCAACTGGCACTGGGACAGATAGAAAGAATATTATGTACAAAGTAAAGAAAAACTTTTTAGAAGGGGAGAGAAATTCTAAGTGCAGGAATGCACCGTGCCGGGCTTGTTGCAGACATCAAAGTAGATATTGAGCAGAGCGCTGTTGACCTGACATTAGTCAATCTCCAGCCGAAACCAACATAATATTTTGAGCCCTGTCTAGTAAGGGAATTCCAAACTTATATGACTGATCACTCATGTTGATAAAAACATGAAAGGTTTAGAAGAATTTTTTCCTAAAGATTTAAATGAACATCTTAAGTACAATCATAGTCACCAACTAAACATAATCACTATGAGAGTAATAAAGTTAACTAAAATATAAAAGAATGCATAGTTGAAAAATTAATGAATCTTATGTGTGGTTGAAAAAGTTAATAGGAATGTAATTAAAAGTACAGATGGATAATCAAGTACATGTCAAGTACAAAAACTAGTTGCAGAAGAGCAATATTGCTTAGCCACTGATAAATATACCACCTTTAAAGAGTACATCTTCAATAAATAATAATTATACATTATTCTTCAACTTACTCATGAGCACAGTAAGTAGTTATTAATGCTAATTTACACAAGGCTATGGCAACGTCCTTGGATCTGTTTACAGTTGTCATACACTCATGGATCAAGAAAATGTGGCATTTATAAACAATGAGAAAATTATCTGGCATAAAGAAAGATAAACTTGAGTCATCTGTAAGAAAATAAATGTACTTTGAGACCGTAATGTTAAGTGAAATAAATCAGATACATAAGCTTAAATATCACAAGTTTCTCTTATATGATAAACCTGAAATATAAATAAAGAGCAAAATAAAAGATAGACAACAGGAAGTAGGGAAACGGATCTTTCTGAAATGGGAAGGGGGGGTCAAAAGAAAGAGGGGGAGGGGAGGACAATGAAAAAAGGGATGAAGATGGGTATATAACATATATCAACTCCATACAAGAAAAGAAGCATTATGAATTACAAGCATGTACTCATAAAAATATTTAAAAAGATATGCTGAACTTGAAAAACACCTGATCATTGTTTAAAAAAAAATCTTTCTCAAGTTTCACAATGTCACAGTCATATCCAATTAATAACCTGAGCATTGAACAAAAATACACTATTTCAACCAACCAACACATGTGTTCTGAATGCAAGCACTTAGGGTCATTAAGATGACATGTTTTCATGTTTAGTTACAAAACTTAAATTTGCTGTGTTAGTTTACAAATAATATAAAAAAGTAAAATAGAAATAGATTTAACAGCTGTTTAAGAAGCACAAAAATGTATCACACAGCTTTTTGCCTCCTATGCTGTTATAGTTACATATGTAAAATTGCTAGTATTTTGAAATGATGCTATGTATTCATTTTACTCTACCATATCTACCACAGTGTCTCAGAATAAAACTAGAACTCCCCTCAAAAAAAATTCATGGGTGACGAAAGTGTTCGCAAAAAGACAGACAGCTGAGTACTTTTTTGTCATTATAAATAAGAACACACTATGCTTAATGTATAGGGATATTGGGCCACTTCTAAAAGATACTATAGCAAAACATTTGCCAAATTCAGTGCATATCAAGGAATATTTCATAAAGACGAAACAGTGAGAATCAGAAATATTTGTCATCTCAATTTTTTAAAAAGTATTATAACTCAGACATTACTATAGAAGTTACTTCTGTTATCAAATTGAATTGCAAGATGATCAAAACTATTTAATAATGATAGGTTTAGTATATATATTCTGACAAATATTCTTCTTATGATTAAAAAAGCACTTTTCCTAAAATAAGTGACTTTCCTGACTATAGCCAGGCAAATTGGAAAACCAGAAAATTCTGTTGAGATTTTTAGAGTAAAGCTATGAATTTTAAACATCATGCTCTGGTGATAAATGAAAGTAAAGATATATGCTAAAGATATATTTTGAGTGCCATTTTTATCAGAGATATTGATAATGAGTACAATACCAAGGCAATGACTGTTTTCATGACAAAAATCTCTTCATTTCCATGAATCAGTAACAATTGCATTGAAGTAATTTCCTTCGACCATTGTCACCATACCTGCTACAGTGACTACTGATTAATTGGCCATGTTTTCACAAAGGAATTTCTGAAATTAATAGAGAGGGTGTATTTGCTGTATTCACTAATGTTTGATGAAATATCACTACATTTTATATATATATATATATATATATATATATAGAAAATTTTATGCAAGATAGCTTTAAAAACAAATACTGCCATAGGAATTGTCAACACAGCTGTGAATATCATATGGTTCAAAGAAGTAAATTATCACCAGTTGCAAAGTTCCATTAGAGAATGGGTACTGACCACAGGGACATCATATACCTTTTCTAAAGTGAGATGGTAAAGTCAAGACACAACATCAAAAAATTTACCATTTATGAAATGAAATCAAGTTACTTATGGAATCAAAATGAAAAGGTATGCCAGACACTGCAAATAACAAATAACTCACAGATATATCACTTGTGGGGGAGCGACTGCTCCTTTAAATGAGTTAAATATGTATCTTCAAGGTGGAACTCCACTTGTTTGTGCTGTTTCAAAGTAGAAGAGCAATAATCTTCAAATTGGAACTTAAATCATTGAAAGCCCCAGTTATGACATATATTTTTATGCAATTTTAATACATTGGCTAAACACGGTCTGGTGGGCAGTGAAACATTTATAGCCTTACTTTCTATTTTGATATAGGAATTTGAGAATAAATTTTAAGACTTCCAAAATATCTTCAACTTTTTTATACTGATGACTAATTTTAGTCAACATAAACACATTCCCAGAAAATTTTCAAATGGAATGTGTAGAGTTACAGCACACGTGCAAATCAAAGAAAAATTTGATCATGTTTTACTAGGCTTTTACAAGATTTCTCTTCCCAGAGAAAAATATCCTTTACTTCACAATCACTCTTTATCAATGTCATAGCTTTTTGTTACACGCATACTTCTTTACAACTGTCTTCAGGGATGAATCACAGAAAGAGTAAAATTAGATCAAAGATTTCTGATAGGCACCTTCAGGACTAAGGTTTGAAACTATTTCCACTGAGGTAGCCATTGATGCATTAGTGTTACAGAAAGTTAAATAGTCTACTAGTTTTACATTTATTTGCCTTCTTTTTCTTAATGTTATGATAATAAAAATTTTTAAGGAATTTTTTTATTTATATGCATTAACTATATTATGTATTTTTATGTGACCCAAGATAATTCTTCTTCAAGATAATTTTAGAGCCCAGGCAAACCAAAAGGTTGCACACACACGTGTTAAACAGAGGTTGTGAAAGACTGCGTGTTAATCAAAGTCTCCGTTTAGCCTCCAACTTCCGACAAGGGAAAAATCACAATATAGTGGATTTTCCTTGAGGCTTCCAGAATAAAAATGTATTATGGCTCATTGTAAGGAAATATTTTATTTTCTTATTCTAGTTACATATTTTCCTTAAGAATCTTTTGCCAAATCAAAGATCGAGAAGATTTGCCCCAATATTTTTATAACATTTTCACTTACACATACATCTTTGATCCATTTTAAAGGCCCTTTGTGATATTGTGTTCAAGAAGGGTCCTCCTTTACATTTTTCATGACTATTCAACTGTATCAGCACCATTTGTTGAAAATACTGTCTTTTCTGCCTTAAATAGTCTTGGCACGCTTTATGAAAACACATCAAATCCACATTATTATTTGCAAACTGCTCAGTTAGTAAACAAAGGAAAGAAATAAAACATTCCCTTATTGCATTTTAGGAGCCAAACAATCACCTTTATAATACGCCTTTATAACGTGGATTCAAATCATCATCTGACATAATTGGCATAATTTTCTTTCAGTTTGAAAAACTTTGCTTTCCTTTTAAGTTTAATTTGGTTATAACAAATGTTTTTTCTTTACTTATTTATTTTAAAATTGATGCTTGCTTTTATTTATCTTTCATTTTTTTATTTTTTATTTTTTGGTATCGGGAATCGAACTCGGGACCTTGCACTCGGGAGGCAGGCAGTGGAACCACTGAGCTAAACCCCTAGCCTCTTGCTTTTATATTTAATGATAACTTTGAGGGCTACAAAATTTTTAATTCTTGGTAGACAGTTTCATTTTTTTGAAGACTGATTTTGCTATCCCAGTACTGACTGGACTTTATGATTTTACTGAAAAGTCAGGTGTCAGTCTTACTGTTTTTTGTGTCTGTTTGTTTGTGTTTTGAAAGTAGAGGTTCTAGCTATTTTCAAGATTTTCTCTTTGTCTTTTCCCTTTCAGAATTTTCAACATGATATGTCTGATTTTGAATCTCTGTTGATATTAATTGAAATTTACTAAATTCCCTGTAGTTATAGATTGTTTTGTTTGATTTGAAAAAAATTAAAGTAGTTATCAGCCATTATTGATTCATATATTTTTCTACTCTTTTCTCTTTCTTCTATCTTTCTGATACTTCTATTATGTTTGTTATGTATATAATGTAATCTCCCGTTTCTTTGCAACCTTATTTTTCTTTCTTCTTTCTTCTCTGTTCTTTTCAGCTTCCATAATTTCTATCTGTTAGTTCATTTTTTTATTCTGCCAGTTTAAAACTACTGAGCTTCTTTAGTTATTTTCTATTTTATTAAATGGATTATATATACAATGTCATAAGTTTTGTCACTCTTCTTTTTTAGTAATTTGTATCATTTTCACATTATTTACTAGGAATATTACTGTGCCATTTCTACTTCTTTAAACATAAGTTTCTTTAGTTTTGTGAAAATATTGCTAATGGATGCTTCTGATAAATCTACAATCTTATTTCTCAGGTGTGTGTGTGTGTGTGTGTGTGTGTGTGTGTGTGTGTATGTGTGTGTTTTCTGTGTTTTTCCTCTGTGTATGGGTCATATTTTCCTGTTAGTTTTCATGTTTATAATTCTTTAAAGAAAAAATATGTATTTTAAATACTGTATTGTACTAACTCGAGCATTAATCCTCTCTCCACTTCGGGCTGCCAATTATTATTTGCTTGATTCTCTGAGTAGTGACTGACCTTGGATTATTTCATCGTGGTCTCTTCTCACTGTCATGCCTCCCTCCGAGCACGGGTGCTCATGCTCAGACCTTGTACTCACGAGGGAATGAAAGTGATTTGGATAAGTCTCTCTTCACTGTTTGCACCCAAGTATTAGGCTACAGTATCTGAATCCTCCATAGTTTTCAATAATTTCTTTGGACATAAATTACTTTAAGACTAATGGAATCAAATTCTGGCATCTTTTAAAAAAATAGGTGAGATCATTATTTTAATTTTGTTCTCATTCTAAGATAGTTCTTTCCAAGAGTTTTCCAGGTATCTTCTAAAAATCAGCTGGCCCTTAGTTGTATCTGTATCTTAGATACCTTCTTCAATTTATTTACCTCAACTCCCACTATTCTTGAAAACAAATTTAAGCTTGAACTTCTACTTTCATTCTGACAAATTAAGTCAATCCTTTGAATAAAAGCATAGGGATTATGTACATCTGCCATATGGCTTCTTTCTACCCTATCTTTGGTCAAAATCACTGCCCTTAGACTGTGGGGCTAAGAGGGACTATGTTTAAAGGCATCTCTGCTCTAGAAGCTCGATGCTGATTGGATTGGACCATCGCCTGCAGTTCCCTTGGTTTCTCTCCCTTGGATTGGAACTACTTTCTCAGGATATAGGGCTGAGCAGAGCTCTAGTGTCATAGCATATCATGCCCAAAGGAGAGACCCATGGGGACTCTTCCAAATTCATTCTACAAGGCCATTATTTCCTGACACGGAAACTGATAAGGACCCGCACCAAAAGGAAACTTCAGACCAATATTCTTGATGAACATAAATGCAAAAATCTTCAACGCAATACTAGCAAATCAAATCCAACTACATAGTAAAAAGACTATTTTCCAAATCATGTGACATTTATCAACAAGATATGAAGACAGTCCAACACATGAAAATCAAGGCACATAATAAATCACAACTTTAGAATAAAGGGCAAAAATTATGTGATTATCTCAGCAGCTGTAGAGAATGAGAGCAAGCACTCAATAAAATTTACCATGCATTTATGATACAACAATTCTGGACAAAGTAGATGTGGAAAGAATGTATTTTAATATAATAAAGTTTATGTATATACAAAACAAAGGTAACAACACATTGAGTGGGAAAATCTCCAAATATTTCCTCCACAATCTGACAGAAGACAAGGTTGTATACTTTTATCATTAATTCATCATTACACTGGAAGTCTTAGTGAGAGCAATTAGGAAAAGAAAAAACTAAATGTAATGCAAAGATAAAGGAAATAATTCAAACTATTTCAGTTTGTAGATTACATGATTTTATATACAAAAAAACTTAAAGACATTAGAACTGATGTAAATGTATTAAATTGTAGAATATAATATTAACAATGTAAAACTTAGAAACATTTTTATATAACAATAAGGAAATCATGAAAACAATCCTATTCACAATACTGTAGCTACAAACAAAAATAATCAAATACCTCAAAATAAATTTAACTGAAGAAATACATGACTTCTACAGTGAAAATTACACAATGCTGGAGAAAGTAATCAAAGAATACCAACAAAAATTGTGGAATGACCTCATGTGTTTGTGATTAATATTGTTTCAATGTCCATATTATCCAAAGTGACTTACAAATGTATTACAAATCCCATCAAAATACCAGTGATATTCTTCATAGAAGCAGAAAAAACAGTCCCAGAATTTATATGGCACTACTACAGCCAGCACAATCTTGAGAAAAAATAATAATACCTAATCACATGATATACTATAGAGTTATGGTAAGACAACATCATACTGGTATGAAAACTAACATGTAACCAATGGACAGAAGAGAGGTCTCAACCCGTCTACCTTAGTTAATGTATTCCTGACAAAAGCATCAAAATATACATTGAAGGAAGGATAATCTTTTCAATAAATGGCAAAGAGGAATGAAACTTGATCCCTATCATTTACTATATAAAAATAAACTTAAATATATTTAAAAAAAACCTTAAATGTAAGTTCTGAAAATATAAATCTACTAGAAGAACCATGAAGGAAATACTTGAAGACCTCAGAATAGGCAATTACTTTTTGGATAAGATCCTAAAAGTACAAGTTAACAAAAACCAAATATTGGCAAATGGGATTATCTCAAACTAAGAAAATTCCATAGTGGAAAGAAAACAAACAACCTAGTGAAAAAAAGCAACAATATAGGAAAATATATTTGCAAATTATTTATTTGACAAAGATTACTATCCAAATTATATTAGAAACTCAAAAATCTCAACAATAAGTGAATATTCTAATTAGAAATGGACAAATAATCTAAATAAAAATTTCTGAAAAAAAGAAATACAAATAACTAACAGATAGATGAAAAAGGTTCAACCTCACAAATGATGAAGAAAATGCAAATCAAACCCACAATGAGATATCATCTCACCCAGTCAGAATGACTAGAAAATGAAAACCAAAAACTATAAATACTGGTAAGGAAGTGGAGAACAGAGAACTCCTATGCACTGCTAGTAGGGATGTAAATTAACAAGGCCATTTTGGAGAAGTTTAATAGCACCTCAAAATCTAAAAGTAGATCCCTCATAACACCCCGGTGTGCCACTTTTTTGGTGCATATCCAAAGAAATGAAATCTGCACAGCCAAATGGATACCTGTGCTTTCATGTTTATTGCAGCACAATCTCCAATAGGCAAAATATGGAATCAAACTTGGTGCCCATCATCAAATGAGTGGATAAAATAAAATACAAGCTGTGCTGTCCCTGAGAAAAACTCAGACATTTGGCACCATGTTCGTGAAACGCTCTTCTGTTTCCAAGACTCTTGGCCATCTATGGCCATTCTAAGCAGCAAGCAATGGGAAGGTCTGGACAGGGATATCTGAAGGACGCTGGGCACCAGCAACCGTGTTATCTGTAGGACTTGCCTTGCTGTCCATTTGCTAAGTCAGCCTTTCCTTGAGATGCTGGGCAACAAGGAGCAAAGAGAGCTAATGAAGCCACTGCTGTGTCATGTTTAATGTATAAATTCCCTCATTGCAGCACCGTCCAGATGCTGTTAGGCAATTCATCTAAGCAGTCACTACTAAATTTTCTCGGTGTGTGGCTGACTGGTACGTGGCTGTGGTGGATTGACTAATGGTCAACTTGTAACGCCCAGCTGAACTGGATCAGGGTGCTCTGGGCGTGGAGGATCCCCCTGAAGAGTGTTACCAATAGCCATAAAAGAGAACTGGAAGGGAAGATCTTGGCCTGTTGATTTGCTGGGAGAATCTTGCTGCGGATGGTTTCCCTTATGCAGACTAGGACTTTCTTATTGAAGGAGGAGCTCAGGGGCCTCGCTGCTGCTGGGGATGGCTGCTGTTTTCCTCAGGGGGGCTCTGATCTTCACCGTGAGCATCACTTCCTGGCTCCAATGTGGATCCCTCAGCTTGGTGGTAGAAATCTTTCATCTCACCACCGTTGATTTTCTGGCTTCCACCACGGGACTTTGGGCCTTCCAGGTGCAGGACCTCAATACGGACAAGCATGACACATTGCCATGGGCTCTAGGCCACTGGATGGACTCAAGGAGGACATTGCCTTGGACGCTAGCCCTTCAGCTGCACTTGTGTGGGAAACTGCTGGGATCCAGGCCCTCAGTTGAATCCTCTGGGCTTCTACTGTGTGGTTAATCTCTTGTACTCCTTTGCATTCGACTCTTTGGGTAATTATCATAAAATAACCTTATAAGTTATGTGTCCTGTATTTAATGTATTCCCTCGCTGAATCTTTCTGACTACAACAGTGGCTCCCACGGATGTTGCCAGATGGTGCTGTTGACCCATCCCCACCTCCCATGGGGCTGTGGCTGGCCAGTGCTGTTGATCCTATGCACCTGCCACGGGATTGTGGTACATGTTGACTGTGGCACCTTCCAGAGGTTTTGGCCTGGAGCAGCTGTTGACCTTCTATGTATCCCCAGTGTGATTTTATTAGGAAGTGTTCTTGGACCAGTGTGTGCCTCTTGTGGACTGTCCTTTGCTAGTAAGTTGCAATTAATTCTGTGCTTCCCTGTCAGTCTTACTAAACCTTATTTCTCACAAAAGCCATGTGAAGGCATTGTTTTGGTCTCTGGCAAACTTCCTCCACTGCCCCAGAACACATCAACTCTGGGTGAGACAGCATCATACATGCAATGGTATAATATTTAGCTATTAAAATAGAATAAAATATGATGGTTTACAACAAAATGGTATGTGTAGAATAGTAAGTGAAATAAATGAGTCACAGGAACACAAATACTACTTGTTCTCTCTCCTGAGTATAAGCTAAAAGAAGTTTTTCTCAAGGTCGAACAAAGTAGAATGGCAGTTACTAGAAGCTAGGAGTAAAGGAAGGGGCCAAAGAGAGATCAGATAGTGGTTACCAAAGCACATATGAAAGGATAAATTCTAGTGTTGTGTGGGAGAGTGGTGAAGACAGTTCACAACCTATTATATATTTTACAAAGAACTAGAAGAGCTTGAAGGCTTCAAATATTAAAAAATTTATTAAATCATTTTACTAATTACCCTGACTTGATCAGTACAGGAATACATGTTTTGAAGTATCACACTGTACCTCATAAATATGTAAAATTGTTACATTTTCATTTGAAAGGAAATGAAAAGATGACAGAGTAGATCATCTACTCCATGAATACAGCATGGAGGCATGAAGCATCCAGGAGCCTCAGCAGCAGGGAGCTGAGCACAGGCTGTCACAGGTTCCTGCATTCTGCTCCTCTCAGAGAGAAAGCCTAGAAGTCATTCCACTGAGGGAAGGAATCCATTGTGTTTGGATGCAGGAGCCAGAAAGGGGTCTGTGTCTACTGATCCAGGAGGAAGAGGAGAGGAAGAAGTCTTGATCCCAAATCCACAGAATCTGTGTTTCATATTGTTTCCTCAGTCCTTGTTTCCCCTCAGGAAACAGAGGTTTTAAATGTTCTGCCACATGGTTTTCGTCAGTCTCACTGGGGAGTCAGTCAATAGAGTTCCTTAAATTTTTATAATGGAGACATAAATTGTGATGTTTAAAAATGAAGCCCTGATTTAACTAGTTAATCTATGCTTCTGAGACCACATTCAGAAGGATTATTCTGTTTCCATTTCTTTGCTCCTTGCAATATTTTCACATTTATCGTATCAGATTTAATGTATAATGACCTAGTTTATTCTCAAGTTATTAATATGTTTTCTGTTTATGAAGTACTCTGCAATATTGACTTGCTCTTAAATGGTAGAAAGATTTTAACTTTCTCACATATATTTTAGAGGAACATCCAAACAATAAAGTGAGATTCACAAAAATAACTGGAAGAAATGTGATAATTCTTGTGCTCTCATAGTTATGTTGAAGTTCACATGATATATGGATATATATGGCCTATTTATGCAAATATTATCAGATAATGTACAGGAGACACTCAAAAAATGAGACGTCTCCTTAAATAAGCATTATGCAAATGTTAGGCACTAAGTACAAAAACTATGTCAGCACATGTCCAATTACTCTTGAACAGCACAAGCTGCAGCATTGATGACATATGATAAAACCTCAAAACTGTATCTACGTATAGCACTGCTAATATACAGTCAGATTTTTAAGAATAACTAAGATTTATTGCAAAATGTAAGACAGATAGAAGGAAATTTAATATAACTCCACAGCCAATTTACATGGCATTTTAGAATCACATTAGTTTTATTTTATCTTTCCAAAAGACAGATGGTTATTAGCTAAGGTTTAGAATAAAGCTTGTATACCATCCAAGCAACAAGCAAAATGTCCAAGACTACATTGGCGTAATTTACCAACTGCAATTATTGGGCAAGGAAGTCTGTGAAATTAATAGCCTCTACATGCAGAGCTTCTAAATATGCACTATGGGGATTGGGGAGAGGTGTGTTACTATTAAACACACAGTCGTTCCTCATAGTCTCTGTCCCCAAGTTACTAACATAACCTATGGTGTTAGGTGAGAGGATATTATGACTTCAAGAGTTAAGTAAGTTTTAATTACAGAGAGAATTATGCTTGTGAAATAAGGGGCAGGCTAGTTTCTTGCATCAAAACACAATAATCCTCATATAAACTTTGTTGTATTTTTCTTTATTGGTAAAATATGTGATTGTTACATTGATGTTGATTTTAGACAAGATTATCATAAACTAAAATTGGATGGATATTTGCAAATATTTTAAGTGATCATTTTTGCACATTAGCATTGCATGATTGTAATAGAAAACTAACAAAATAATGTGAAAATAGTATCTGTTGGCATTTGTAAAGTTACACCTCTCAACAAACTTTGAAATACTTTACACACAATTTTTTGGATTTCTGCACCATATTATTCATAGAACCTGTTATGAAAACTGTTCTAGCTGAAAAAGATAATATCTGTATTTCAATTTTAGTAGATTACCTTAATATAGTAGGACTCAGTATGGCAGCAAGAATCCTGTTTGTCATAACTAATGAGCTTCCCCTGGAAGCCGATGGCAGACTACTACCATTACTCAGATTTGTATGATCAGCATATCCTACACTCAAATGCAATGATATGTAGATTAATAAGACTTCCTGTACCTGTTCTCTTCCTCCTATTTTTTTACAGCAAAATGGCAATGTTTTGTACTACAGCCTGAAGATTTGAAAGAATGACCATATAATTCTTTAGGCTCTTTCATAGCTCCTTCATGACACAGTTAGCATCTTCAGAGTGGAAAACAGAATATAACTTCAAAGTCCAAATAGACTAAATGAAAGACAGAATATTGGATGAAAATTAAAGAAACAGAGGAAAAGAACTAAACCATAAAATTAGAAATGTGCTATTTAGCATAAACAGTAAATTATTACAGATAAGTTTAACTATGTTTATTATTTGGTTATATGAATATTACCTACTACTTGAGATGAACACTAACTTTTTCTTTATTCTGATGTGTCCTTCAACTACCTAGAGCAGCTATAGTTGAAAGAGATGACTCATGTATGTGTTTAGCATGTTGCTTGGCAATACAAGTTTACGTCTTTTTATTATTATGGATGTGTTATTGGAGTATGCAATGGAGGAGAATCTCATGCGGCTCGTTCCCTACACTGATCCCAGTGGACTTTTCTAGCCATTAAATAGAAGAATGTGTAGGTGGAAAATTTAAGAACCACATAATAGCAGCACAGGAAATAACTATGAGAATACAAGAGTCAAGCTGAATGAGACAGAGAGGTCTCTGAACCCTAGGGTTCAGTGGAAGCCATCAAGCTCTCAACTAAAGCATTGTTTCCAAAATTAATGATACAACTGCTATATGTATGACTTATACTAACTCATTTTTTTATAGTAGGAGTTAAATCTATGGTCTTTTAAGTGAGGAATATCATCTATCTACCTATCATCTATCTATCATCTATCTATCTATCATCTCTATCTATCTATCTATCTTTTAATTTTGAGACAGAATTTGATTAAGTCAACAAGTTACCCAGGCTGGGCTTGAACTTGCAGTCCTCCAGCCTCAGGCTCCCAGAATATTGGTATTACAGGCATGCACACCACACTCATGTTTCTTTTTGTGACTCTGTGTTCTGCTGTCATCCATGAGTAGACCAGAAGTACACATCACTCATAAGCACAGCCAGGATCTTCTGACAGAAACAAAGTTGATGTTCATTTATGCCAAACATCATTTGTCGTGCAGGAGTTGGAGACATGCTTTTTGTGGAGAAATATATTTAAATGCAATGATTTGTAAGTGTTAGTTTATGAAGCCTGAAGGTAATTAAGCTTTAGTAATGTATAAATATTCTAAAGTTTATTTTACTTGAGAGGGAGTTGTCTTGGTTACTTTCTTGTCACTGAGATACAATACCCGGGACACACAGCTCCAAGAAGGATAGGTTTGTTTTGGCTCATAACTTGTAGAGGTTTCAGTCCATAGTCAGATGACTCCAAGGCAGGGTGGCCTGGCAGAGGAGCATGTCAGAGGAGAAACAGCTCATGACATGGCAGGCAGGAAGCAAGGAGAAAGATCAAGGGAGGAGGGAGGAAATAGACTCTTCCAGGGCACGCCCCCCGTGATCCAACTCCTCCAGCCAGGCTTCACCTTCCAACATCACATTTAGCTACAAAACTGAAAATGTATTTCAGAAGTTACTCTTGATTACACTTAGTGGAAATGTATGAAACTCATTTTGAGAATTATAAAAAATATTCTCACTTAGGCATCTTCAAATATTTTCACATAGTAATTTGATCTCCATAATTCTATTCACAAAACAGCCAAAAAATGCACACAGATATTTATGAATGAATAGACCATTTTAATCTTGTGCAAAGAATGAATTATATTGATCTTTGATCTTATTATTTCTAAATGCATGACATGTTAACTTATTTCTTGGTTTTATACATGTGTATATATTGCAAAATGACTGGTATTATGTACTTTGGACATATTTTTGAAGGATGAAACAGAAATCAACTGCATAATTAAGGCATTAGATATCTCTTAGAGTAAAAGAAATAAATTAAAAGTTGAGCGCAGGACTTCTGTTCTCAGGTGAAAGTCAGGAGATACATAGCCATGCCTGAGATGATAGCTCACTCCAGGTTAATCTCCAGGGCTCGCGCTGGTACCATCCTATCATTTCAAACACATGTCAACTGTGACATGCATCTTCATGGTGTCCCCATAACCATATTTGATAAAATTGTGTTGCCTGATAAGTCTTCAAGAGATTTCTACACCTATTTTGAGCAAAAAAAAAAAAAGTCAATGTAAGAATGATTACTCCCAGGTATCCTTGGAAGATAAAAAGGAAGAGATTTAGAAATATCTTTCCTCTGCAAAAACATTGCCTATTCCTAGAAGTATTTCAGGTGAAAAAAGTATTCCTCCTATTTGCAAGAGGGTTTTGCTTAAATTAAGAATAATAAAGGAGTGTCTTTCTCATAGAAAATTTAGAAGATAAGCATATCCAATTGCTGCAACAGTGAAACAGAGCAACACTCTCAGCACCTTGCTGGTGGACTAGGCCCCTCCCAGGGTGCAGCCTGAGAGTCTGAATCTCTGTACCTCACTGCTTTCTTACCAGCAAAATTTATGGGTGTGTAGCAATGCAGCCTAACAGTTGTGCTTCCGTGTAGGAACTGCTTGACTGCTTGACTTAAGTGGAAAAAGAAGAAAGGAGCAAAGAATACACAATATCAATTCTTAAAACCCAAATTCCAAGGGTGGCTAGGAATTTTTAACCTTTTTACAGCTATGTGACCAATACAATTCTCAGAAGTTCTCTTATGGAAAAAAGGGAAGCTGTTATTATAAAACAACTAGCCCTTGTTCTATTGGAGTACTTACGCTTAAAAGGTAAATAGGAGAAATGCTGTAAGAAGACAATGCAGAATGAAATAAAACACTCTTGTGTATATATTTACATTATTTATTCACACACAAGCAACTATCAAGATATCTGAATAAGATAAATCAATACTTGTACAAAACAGACAATCAATGATGGATCTTGAGTCAGATCTTTAGAACACAGTAAGTCCCTGACTTAGGAACATTTGAGTTTCAAACAAATCTAGGAAGTAGCTCACATGTCTCCTGAGCGGTGTCAGAGGAGTGCTGCTGTGTGCTTCCTGAATAGTGTGAGAGTGCACAGTAGTACTTGCTCAGTCAGAGCCAAGGTCAACCAGAAACTGGAGGAAAAGAAGTGGTGATGGGGGGGTGGGAGTTGCTAGAAAGCACAAACCAATAACCATGAAAACAAAAGGAGGGCAGGGGAATGAGGCAAAAATAAGAACCAAGATCCATCATGTACAGATAAAAGATCCCAACGATGAATGCAACTGCATTGTATACCTAAAGTGTAGCAATAAACTCAATGGAAAAAACGTGAAAATGATTGGACAGAGGTGAAAGAATGAGAGATGTCGCTCTGCCATCTCCTACCCGTCCACTCGCCCTCTTCTAGTCAGTAACTCTCCTCATGCATCCCCTAGATGACAGTTGTACTGTACTGTACCACCATTTTAAGGTAAGTTAAAAGTAAAATTAGTTTATTTAAAGTATTTTTTGTCTGTGTGTTTGGCTTTTTTATGCTTTGCATTGTATATTTGTGTCGAAGTTCTGTAAGACTCACTTTGTGAGACTTAGAAACAAATCCGATTTATGAACATTCTCCCAGAATGGAACTTGTTGGTAAATCGAGGAATTGCCGTAATATATTTTAAACTTCCCCAGACATTCCAAGAAGTTTTGAAGTAAAGAGCAAACATCAACGCTGACAAATAGTTTTATGATAAGAATAAACGAACCTGAACTTTCAGCAGTATGTCTTCAGGGAAAAGCTCAGTTGACAGGACGATGTGTGTTGTCAGACTGTGTGCATGCTTAGGGTACAAGAAAGCAAATGTGTTCACAACCTGAAGGCTCTAAGGCTCCATATCAGAGCTTCATCACTGCTTTCAAGCCAGCTGACTGACACTAAGTACTAACAAAGTGAAAAAAAACTGTGGATATGACCAGAAAGAAGTTAAGATTTTGTGGAAGGCCTCTTCACCTTTGAGGTTATTGGAATTGTAAATCTGCGATCCAGGAGAGAGAAAGAATTGGGAGGTGTATAGGGAGAGAGGCAGCTTTAGCTTACTGAAGGATGCATTTAAAATGCTAAGCAATCTCTCAGCCCGTTTTGGAGAGGAAGTAAAATAAATGCTAAAACTCTCAAGCGTCAGATTCAGACCTTTGTTGGTAGTGATTTGTTTTATTTTCTGTAATTAAACCTGTTTACTCATTTTCTGGAGTTTTTCAGAAGGTCTACAGACAGTTTAGGAAAATGTAATTGCACTGAATAAATTTAGAAGAATGTGATCTTGTTATTAATTGTCATTCATTTGTTTTATTTGCATATCATGATGGTCTTATCTATTTTCCAATTAGTTTTTCTTGTTTTTGGATATTGAGTGATTCAAACAAAAAAATCACACAGTATTTTATTATGGGTTTGGTAAAAGTGCCTGATCTAGCAGATAATTACACATTCCAAGACACTTTTATAGGCTTTTATTTCATAGCCCAGGAAGCTCAATATTTCGTGAATTTTATAGTCCATGAAATAGAGCTGGTATGGCAATAAGTTAAACCATTTAGGTTTCAAAAATGAATGTTAATTCTAAGATGCAGTATGCCATAGGCCAATTGTCTAATGATCTTGAAAGTAACTTTATTTTTATATATTTAGAGTAGTCCATCATATAAACAAATTTTTACTCAAGAAATCTGAGAGCAAATAAATCAGGCAGAGTGAGGGATGGATTTCTGTGATGTTAATTACAAGGTGAATAGGAAGGTTTCTATAACCACCAGGATTCGCTTTAGAGCTCTAAAACCTGTGGTGAGGTTTGAAGAAAGACTCAGATTACTTCAGATACAGACAAGTTCAGGACATAACAAAAGTAAAGGTAATGAAAAAGCACACATTAAGTCTATAAAAACCAAGGAGCTCCGTTCTTACTGTGGGTCTTATTTTGAATGGAGGTTAATGTATCCTATTCTCTGTGTAAAAGGAATGATTTCTGTGGAATATCATTTATTTGAACACCAAGGCAAGTTCTGCAGTTCTGCCCATGGCCTCAGGAAGTGAGTCTATGTGTATCTCTCATGGGACACTAATTTAATTAATTGGAATTCTGTGAAAGGTAATTCTGTGACTTAAAAAAGACACACTATATTAAACCAATCTAAACATTTCTTGAGGCAGGATTTCTAGATCTATACATCTAATATCAGGTAAAGACTTGAATAAAATGGCAGGTATTGAACCATTTTTCAAAGATATTTTACCTGGAACTCCTTTTTCGCAGCTCTTGCCTCAAGATTAGATTTCCATGGATCACATAAAAACTTCATTATTAACTGGTGACTTACTAACTGTACGATTTCATTCACTTTCTTTTTTAGTTTATTATAAATTAAATTCACTTAAGCAATACATGAAAATACAAATATTGTTCATATTTATGGGGTAGCATCTGATGTTTTGATGCACATATATATTGTGTGACATTTAAATCCATTCAAATATAGCTGTCTCCTCAAACATTTATCATTCTTTTATGGTGAAAACTTTCAAAATTTTTTCTTCTAGTTTTTTGAAATTCAGTCCATTATTGTTATCTACAGTTCCTCACTGTGTGATAGGAAACTAACCTCTTGCTTCTAATTACAACTTAGTACATATTGATCAAACTTTCTCCTGGTGACCCCCACTGCACTGTCTCCATTGGTAACCGCATTAAGTTGATAAAGAAATAATGCATCACAGGACAAGCCTTTGTCTGTTGCCAAGCCCTCCCTCCATGTTTTTGCTACAGGATGTTCTATTTAAAAAAATGTAACTGTTTGTACTGCATAGTGTTCCTGCCCAATCTATCAAAACGTTCTGTTCATACAATGTAACTGTTTGTGCTGCAGGATGTTTGTATCTAAGGTTACAAAATGTTCTGTAACTTCACCCATTGCCTGAATGAGCATGCTCACTCTGTAGGTGGGCCTACCCTGCTATCCTGAAGATCTCTATATAAGGCTGCTCACATTGCTGTTTCTGGGCTCAGACTTCACAGCACAAAATTCTCTGAGGAGTACAAGCTCCTCTGAGTCCACCAGTATAATAAATAATCCCTCCATCTCTTTGAGTGATGCTTGGCTTCTTCACTGCCAGAGACCCTAACACTTGGCTGTAACAAAGTCTCAAGTTCTGTGAGGTCAACTTTATTCCATATATAAGAAATTCACTCATTTTCTGAGAGCACTGACAGGATCTTTGACAAATA